>NC_134717.1:63727500-64352500 GCF_049634645.1 Pelodiscus sinensis | reverse complement strand
CTTCCTAGACAGTTGCTTCCCATTCTGTATGTGTGAAACGGATTGTTCCTTCCTATGTGGAGCACTTTACATTTGTCATCCTGTTTACCTCAGACCATTTCTCCAATTTGTCCAGGTCATTTTGAATTATTACCCTATCCTCCAGATTAGTCGCAACCCCTTCCAGCTTGGTATCATCTACAAACTTAATAAGTGCACTTTCTATGCCAATATCTAAATCGCTGATGAAGATATTGAATAGAGCTAATCCCAAAACAGACTCCTATGGACCCCCACTTGTTATACCTTTCCAGCAGGATTGAGAACCATTAATAACTCTCTCTGAGTACGGTTATCCAGCCAGTTATGCACCCACCTTATAGTAGCCCCATCTAAGTTGTATTTGCCTAGTTTATTGATAAGAATATCATGCGAGATCGTATCAAATGCCTTACTAAAGTCTAGGTATACCACATCCACCGCTTCTCCCTTATCCACAAGACCCGTTATCCTATTAAAGAAAGCTATCAGATTGGTTTGACATGCTTTGTTCTTTACAAATGCATGCTGGCTGTTCCCTGTCACCTTACCACCTTCCAAGTGTTTGAAGATGATTTCCTTAATTACTTGCTCCATTATCTTCCCTGGCACAGAAGTTAAACTAACTGGTCTGTAGTTTCCTGGGTTGTTCTTATTTCCCTTTTTATAGATAGGCTAGATAGGCACTTGATTTGCCCTTTTCCAGTCTTCTGGAATATCTCCTGTCTCCCATGATTTTTCAAAGATGATAGCTAGAGGCTCAGATACCTGATGATTCCCTCTGGGGCATCTGGTATTGGCCACTGTTGGCCGACAGGCCTTTGGTTTGACCCAGTCTGTATGTTCTTATGTACATTACAATCCAGGTTCCAGAGAACTTACAGGCTAAATACGCAAGAATAATCAAAGGATTGCTATCACTATTGTTCTGTGGGAAAATGAAACAGAGCGATTAAGGCCTTTTAGTCCAAGTCAGAGAAGGAGTCTGTGGGAGAGTTGGAAGCAAATTCTGATCTGCTGAGGTCTACTCCATGATCTGAGCTGCAAAAAACATCCTTCCTCTCTAACGGGTGTGACACCCCCCCCTCCCCCCCAATAAAAACATTAGCTGCCAAATTCAGAGTGAGCACTAAGAAATGAGAGGGCTGCTTTGTGATGCCTGTTCAGCAGCTCCCCCTCAGCATGCTGGACATCAAACATTCAGAGCACAGGTCCGGCTCCGACAAGTAGCCAAGAATTCAGCTGCATCTTGAGGAAGTTGGCTTGAGGAAATTGGATTTTTTTTCCAGACAACCATTTTTTTTTAATTAGGAAAACGATCCATTTTAGTTTTTATAGGAAGGGTGCCATTTTTATTTTTGTTGAAATATTTCATGGACACGTTTTGCTTTTGCAACTAGTTTTTTGTTGTGAAAATGGATTTTCTGGGGGAACGGTGTGTGTGAACGTTTCTGTTTAGTCAGAAATGCCACTTTTCCCTGAAAAAACCACATCAATGGAACATTTTTCCCACCAGACTTAATCCTCCATGTGCAGCACTGCCGGGTACCTGTTTGCAAGAACAAACTTTCCCATCATGAGATTTCCAGCACTGGCTCGACCCATGAAGTGCAGAGCCATACCAAAAGGAGAAACAACAAGTGGGGAAAAACATCGTCAGCCTTTCTCCGTAGGCTGGAAGGGTTTGGATCCAGGTTCCATTCACACGGCAGATGGTTGATCAGAGGGGTTTCCTATTTCATGTGAACTATTTGCCCGTTCCTGATTTACACTACAGACATATGGTCTGCTTCCTTTTCAGCTTCGCAGTGGAGCACCCCTTGGCTTCCCTATTCATCACAAGCCTGGCATGGCATGCACGTGGAAGGAAAAATAAATAACTAACAAGCAATGTTAGGGATGACAGACCCTCCTGCACTGCCAGTTGCGTTTTATTTGAAGAAATGAGGAGAGTTTATTTTACTGCTAGGAAAGCTTGCCAGCCTTCATGAGGATAACACTGCGGCGTTTCCCAGGAGGTTTATTTACAGAGGGCTTGAAAGACGGGCCTGACTAGGAGACACACCACACGTGATTGTTTCTTCTTCTCTCCCTCCCAGAGCTGGTCCGCCCATAGGATGAATCGGGGAGCCACCCCAGGCCCTGTGCTTTTGGGGGCCCTGCAGGAGGGACCTGGGGGATTATGGGAGTCTGTCCCGGTGGCAGCAGGGGTCCCCCTCCGCTCACCCCTGCTGACACACACCGTGCCGCCCTCCCAGCCCCCTGCGCTTGGCTTCTTAGCGGCAGTGGGAAGCAGTGGGCGACATGGGGATGGGGATGAGGCGGGGTCAAAGCTTGCTCAGGATACAGGAAGTGCAGGGAATTTGCCCAAGCTGCCCACCGCCCAGGCGAGCCTCCGACAGGAGCCAAACTCACGGTTGCGACTCTGATCTGAAAAATGTGCCTGAGCCAGAGAGGTACTGCGCCCGATCACTGCCTCGCCTGACACTGCTCCCGGCCCTGACCCATGGAAATAAGCCCCCAACACACTGCCGGAGGAAGGCCCTTACTTCATGATACCCAGCAACACACAGGGGTTATGTCTACACTGGCGGCTTCTTGCACAAGAACATCTTGCGCAAGGGTTCATGTGTAAGAGGTCTTGCGCAAGAAAACATCCACACTGCCATGTGCGAGCTGTGCTTTTGCGCAAGAGCACCCATGGCAGTGTGGATGCTCTCTTACGCAAGAAAGCTCTGATGGCCATTTTAGCCATAGGGCTTTCTTGCACAAGAAATCCCTGCTGAGCATCCACATGGCCCTCTTGCGCAAGAGCTCCTGCGCAAGAAGGCTTACACCTGTTAAAAAAGAGTGTAGTTCTTGTGCAAGGAGCCGTCTCTTACCGCGCCGTACTGTACATTTCCTTGCACAAGAGCGGGCGGGCAGTGTAGACACTCTGCGGAGTCTTGCGCAAGAATGGCCGTACTTGCGCAATAACCTGCCAGTGTAGACATAGCCAGGGAGGCCACATGTAGCAACCCACCACACAGCCCCAGAGACGCGGTTTCTCTCTTCCTGTTTTGCGGCTGCCAATGGAAACGGCTCCCAGGTGGCCCTGACACTGAAGACTGGCTCCAAAGCAGCCCGGTGTGGGAAGCCAGCTGGGCACCAAAGCTCCTGGCTCCAACCCACCTCCAGTTACTTCTGGCTTCTGCTGAGAAAAACGGCCTGGCAGGGTGGATTCTGGGCACACCGTGCCATTAGCCACAGGAGCCATAAAACATACGAGTGCCATTAGCAGGCTGCGTATGCAACTGTGATGGTCAAGCAATGGCATCTGGAGGGAAACTATTCTATTTCCGTGGGACGAGGTTAATCGGTGCCAAAGTCCAGCCAGGAGTCACCAAAAGGCTGAGACAGGTGCAGACTGCAGGTCTCTCTCCACCGCAGCTGGAAGGTGGGATTCGCCACCCAAACGCAATCTCACCCCCTTAGCATGCATCTGGGCACTCAATCTGTGCTGTCATGACCAGAGTGTCGTGAGCAGGGCTCTAGCTCCAATGGAGGTGTGTGTGTATGTTGGCCTGCGCTGGGAATTACACCCCCTCTTCTGATAGCTAAGTGCGGTGCAGACATATCTTAAGGGAGCCCATTTTCCCGGGCACTCCCTTTGGGGGTGGGAACTGGCACGTGTCTCTAGAGCTCACGGAGCTGCGCTTCCAATGGTTCCATACAAACGCGTCTAGTAAAGAGCTAGCGGCATAGGAAAACATGGAAGGCGCGATGTTGGTTGTATCACAAGGTGAATCCCAGCCTGCTAGCACGTGTGTGAACACAGGCAGCCCTGGCCATTCAAAGTCACATGAAGTAACATTTCCGTATGTGCCACGTTTTCCTAAGAGAGACACGCCCTGTAGCTGGGAAACCCAGGCGGAGCCAGTTGACACTGCTGGTTCTCGGTACGGAGACAAGAGGCATAACGTCAAATCTCTTACCCAACATCTGCTGGTGAGAGACACACGTTTCTGAGCTGACACAGTGCTCTTCCCCCCGTCTCCTTCCAGTGAAGTATCCCATAAGCACAGATGCCTTCAAGCTGGCCAGGAAGCTGTAATCTATGTCTCTTTGAGCCATCTTCAGGGAATGTCTCTCAACAGACTTTCCTTTATTTTGGAGCTTTAGGGCGCTTTGTAGCCAAAGCCAACAAATCCCGGCACAGTTTCCTCCACCCTACTTTAGTGGCACTAACCCTCCCCCCTCCCCTTGAAATTACGCATGCAGCCTTCTGATCCCTGGAAGTGCTGGGCTGGGATGAATAGCATTTGAGAGCAGTCCTGTGCGGTGTGGTGTGGGGAGATTTATTTCCTGATCTTTTGCCCATCAAATCTTTTTCTGATCTTAATTGTCAATCACGTCTTCGGATTTCCCCAGAGAAATGAAAATAGCAGCTAGTTGTCTCGGAAATCTGTCCTTTGAAGTCAGCATTCCAGGAAATAAAACACCTTGCTAGTTATGGAATCCAGACCCATCGCACTGGGATGCACTTTCATCAAGACTCATGTGGGTTTGTGGACTCAGCGTTTAAGACGCTCTTCATCTTTTATGGCGATTCACAATGGGGTGTTCCCTGCACACCAGGCTGGTAAGACAAAAGGTATCCACAGCTGGCTATTTCATATTGCACGAGGAACTCCGGACGAGGATTCATGGGGAAGATAATTACTCCCCATAGAAAACTGTGTCTGCAAGCTGGTGGAAATATGGAGCAGAATGTTCTGGTTTTTTAGCTCAGACACGAGGGGCCAGATTTTTCAAGGGGGTGAGGCACCTCACTGCCTAGGCCCGAATTTTCCACAGACACATTTCCCACAGAGGTACCAAAATAAAGGGCCCGAATCTCCAAGAGTTCTCCTCCCATTGTCATACTGAGGCCAGATTTTCCAAAGAACTCACTTTCAGAAAGCTGGCCCCTCATGTAAGTGCCTGCATAGAAAAAGGGGGATCTAACTAGCTGCCTTAGGTTGTGGGTGCTGATCCCTTCCAAAAATCCAGGCCTCGCCCACTGGCCAACCGAAGTGTATCACTGCCGTGAGAGTCAATGTGGGGCAGAAGGTAACGGAAAGCAGAATCCACCCCGTTTACTTTCTGATGGGAGCACAAGGAAATGTTTGAAATTTCAAACTAAATACTGAGGGTCAAGCATGGCCGGTATAAGCCCACAGACATGAGGTAGGGAAATATGTCTGGCTCGCTAGAGCAAATTGTGCGCTTCCCATTCCATAATGTCTTAAATCACCTCTCAGTCCGACTTCAGGGCCGCCGTAGGAGAGGCTGAAAACTCAGACCTATCTTAAAAACGTCAGGCTCTGGGAAGGAGTGCCCCTCCTGGAACGTTAAATCTGCAGCAACAGAAATAAAAATGGCCACTGAGATGGCAGGGAAGGTAAACGGCGTTCATGAAATTCACGATTTGAAGACCCTTTGCCTCCCCTTCTGTGCACTTCAAGGTGCATTCACAGGTATTCATTGAAAGGCCCTCGCTGCTCAGCAGCTGTTCGGCATGGTGCAGCCAAACCCTACGTGTGCACACGGTAAAAGTATCCTTTTCACAGCCGCGATGTTCTCTAGCGTTTCATTAGCAGATCTGCTGAGCAATATTGTTGGTTGAGGAGGAGCAAGGGGGGGGGGGGGACAGAAGTCAATGAGAGGCATTTTGTTACTGCAGCCCCTTTACCCCATGGGAACAAGCTCCGATAGCCTGATGCCTGTGCGCAGAGTAGTTCCATGGATTTCGCTGCTGTTCTTTGTGAAGTCCGTTACTGGCCAATGGAAGGGTGAGAGTCTGGCGCTCAGGCGTTACGGTAGATTCCCAGCACAGATCCACTGTGCAGAAGTGGGGCTTTTCATATGGAAGATACCAGACTGTTTGCCGCTCCATTTGTCCTTCCAAGTGGGGGCGACACATCTACTCCCCCAGAGGAGCCAGGGTGTGTGTCCTTCCACATGGTGTTTTCTGTATTCAGCTGGTTTTATTGTAGTTACAGAGCTGTGCTCTGCCTCTCCTGCACCCCTCAGCTTGCTGTACATCCAGGTACAGTTGACTTTACACTCAATGCAGACGTGTTAACATTGTAGGGTGCACACCCATTGGGGTACAGGTGTTTTCTAACTACATGTTAGCTAACACACCATGACTAACCTGAGGTAAAATCCCAGTAAAGTCAAAGCTGTAAGTGCAGGGGTGTCCCGAGACTAGCTGCCAGCAACTGGTGCCCTAGGCGAACCATGCAATCAGCGCCCCCACCTCCAAACCCCTCAATGATATTGGGCCACCATTTAGCGCCCCATTTAACTTGGCACCCTAGGCGACCGCCTAGTTCGCCTATATGGATGGGCCATATAGGTAAGTGTAACCCACACACCTAGTGGGGGTGGTTCACTGTTCCATGTAGTGGCACTTAGACCACGTACAGCGAGAGATAAGAAAGAGTGAGCTCTACAGCCTAAACTGAGAACCAGCTGGCTTCATAGCTCAAGTGGTAGCAGTGCCTACAGTAAAATCCAGAGGTCCCAGGTTCAGTTCTGCCTGATGCTGGTTACCTAAGCATTAAGGGAGATGGTAGGGCTTGCTCATGCATAGGCAAACTACAGCTCTCCTTTGCCACACTGGTAGTTTAAGAGGTGTTTGTTGCCCACCTGTGATCCCAACACAACTTTCTTTCCACTGAAGACACTATCTCGGTTCTCATCCCAAGGCATCAGAGCTTACTTCCCTGGGCCACAATTTCAGCCTCTGCTTTAATGGCTTGATTTGCAGGAGCTTTTTCCCAAGCAGATCTTCTGACAGGTACCCTGTTGGTCTCTTTTCTAAACAGGGCCCGGGGCTTAAACGTTTCTGCTCCTGAGGAAATACTTCCTGCCCAAAGGCAACAAAACTGCTCCCCATCATGGTTGTGGATACAATGCGGGGGTCCGAGGCCCTCCGTCTGCACCAGCGCGGTATGTCAGCCCCTCAGAGATGCTGTCCCGTCTGAGTAGCTTCACAGGCAGAGGCCTGTTGGGCTCAGTAGCTCGGCTTCCTTTTCTTTCTCTCTCCGAGCTCACTAGCTGCCCTTGACCAGTTCTAAGGGTTTGCTCTTCCCCAAGAGCACTCCTTCTGCGTTGGCTGCAGCCCAGCCCCTCTTGTCTATCTTTTCTTCTGACATCCATCTTTCCCGTCCAGCACAAACTTTCAGCCTTCATTTGATTCCTCTCTAACGCACCAGCCCTGACTGGGGTTTCTCACTCTGTTTCTTTTGGCTGTCAGCAGTGCATCTCATGCTTCTTCACCCTTCTCTTGGCCTCTGACAACTCCGGCATCTCTAGTTTTAAGAAAATATACGTACAGGTCCAATCTTCTTGACTGTGCTGTGGAATGCCTCTCACCTTCCCCTCTCCCCCTCTTTGAATCCCTCTGGTATCTTCTCACACTCTCCTCTCCTCCTTCCATTGTCACCAACCTCACCACATGGGGCCCATCCAAGAGAAGGAGCCGAAGAAGAAACCCTCCCCCTTATGCCCCTGTTCTCATGAACAGACTGTATGGCACTCAGAACCTTCCACATGCAAAGGTCTCTGGAAACCGTAACGTTCAGAAGCAAGCCATTTTGTCTTTGCTTCCTTGCAGGTTGTTGGGGGGTCGACCTCCTCATTCCCAAATAATAGTTTCCAAAGTGGAGACTTTGCAGAGCAGGAATGGGATGCACTGGCTTAGGGAAAGCCAGAAGAGTCATTAGTACTATATAACTACCTGCGCTATGCTTATTTTGGTGCATCAGCATTGGTGGCTGCTGGGGCTACATCTAGGGTACAGCTAGACCAAAAAAAAAACCTCTCCTGCATCCAGGGAACGCGTTTGCTCTTCTGCTTTTTTTGCAGAAGACCCAACGCACTCTTTCAGAAGTCCCTCTATTCCACGTTCTATGAGAAAGAAGGGGGCTTCCAAAAGAGGGTTTTTCCCCCCAACATTTGGCCTAGTCTAGACAGGCCAAATGTCGGAAAAGCCTCTTCCAACAAAAGAATCGGAAAGAGGTACGCAAAACGTGGAGCGCATTTTGCAAACCTTTTTCCAACGAAAACTTGTAGTCTAGCTGTACCCCTAGACTGCAGGCCGCTTTCAGAAGAAGCCTTTCTGGAAGAGATCTTTTTTCAAAAGAGAGCACCCACACAGCAAAAGCGCAACAAAAAAGCAATGTGCTTTTTCGAAAGATAGCATCCATATTGGTTGGACGCACTCTCGCATTTCAGTTATGATTACTGTGCATGGAGTGGCCACGAGGGCACCTGTGCTTTTTCCTGGAGGCCTCTTCTTTCAAAAAACACACTCTCTTCCACGTCCACACACGCCTTTTTCTGAAAAAGCTTTCTGTTGAAAAAACACAATAGCAGTGTAGATGTAAGTGTAGTTTTTCCAGAAAAGCTCTGCAGTGTAGACATACCATGGGAGTTGTAGTACACCTTAATACCTACTGGGTAGAGCACAGGCCAGGTAATTCCTTCTAGGGACTGCTGCACTGCGCCCAACAAGTTGTGGTTGGTTGAACACAAGCACGTCTCTGAGGAACAACGGCTAACCTTGACTGAAAGACTCCAAGTGAGGAGGGACCTACCATACCCTTTGATCCAAACTCATCATTCACTTTCCCTCACGGTTAAAAATCTGTTTTCTTTCTATGTAGAACTTTTCAGATTTCAGCCTCCATCTAGACCCCTTCTAATGCCTTTGGCCACCAGATTTGTGAGCCCTGTTCCCTCTGCACACTTAGGTCCAAATCCTGGTTCAACCCACAGATAGAAGCCGTGTACCAGAGTAACATCTTTTGTGGGCCTGCCGCAAAGCCCTCATTCCCTATGGCACAATTGTCCTGCTTAGCCTCAGCAGCAGTGTAGTGGGTTGGGACCAAGGCATGTTGGGAAGGCTGCCCAGGATACGTGCACCCTGTATGGAACTCTAGCAAACGGCGGGAGATCTTTTCCCTGTTCGACAAAGAGCTTTGAGGTTTCAACCATTTTCTTGTTTTGCACTGGGACAAAAATGGAAGTGTTTTGAAGTTTCCTCCCCACAAAGCCCCCAGAGAATGCTCCAGAATAGCCAGGGCCCCAGTGACTAGGTCATTTGGGATGCGAGCAACTCAACTTCAAGCCTTTACAGGGCCCAAGCCAGAGCAGAGTCTAGAACTTAGGTCTTTTGTACGGAAGGGGATTGCCCTGAATGCTAAAGTGACAAACTGTTGGCTGGGAAGCACGTCCCCTACTCAACCTTTGACCAGAAATTCCATCCTGGACCATGGGCACATTTTCTTGACAAATGTTTAGTTAAAACTGGTACATTATGAAGTGTTTCGATTTGGATGAATCAGCATTTTCTGATGAGAAACCAGGTCATTGCCAAATCCTGCCAATGTGCACTTTCTTTTATGAGCATTAAAGTCACACGCACGTGCGCACGTGCTATAAAGGATTAAAGGCAGACAGGGCCCAGAATAAATGGAGAAGAGGAGGAGAAAAGGTAGGCCCAAACTGAAAACCTGTAATCCAGCTCTGAGCTCTACAAAAGTCCGGAGTGTGTTCAGATCCGGGGGTTGGATTCACTCCATTACCGGGAGAGATGCCAGCTGCAATGCCTGCACTGGCTCTCCTCTAAGTGAGGGGACACACAGATCCAGGGCTGGGCACACAAGCAAAAGCCAAAGCAAAGCAATGGAACAACAGGCAGGCCTTTGCCTCCTATTCTCACAATGGAAAGACTGAAGAGGTTAAATTCTATGCTTGCAGCTGCATGTCAGGACAGAGCCAGTATCTGAAACCTGGGAATAGCTGATTTGCTTTTCCAGAATCTTTTTTATTGGGGGAAAAACTGCAAAAATGTTATTAAAAAATTAAACCCACCAAGCCCGGAGCATCTGTTTAAATTGGCAGTGGAGGTCGGCCTTCCATGTGATGTCATTTATTGTGCTCTGCCATCAGCATGTCGCCAGGCAGCCGGCTGCGGGCCCAGGCCCACACGGGCCAGGCCCAGCCAACAGCAAATGCAGGAGGAATAGATTTGCAGCCTGGGTGGGAGAGGGATGAGGGCAGGTTAGAAAGAGGCTTTCCAAAACCAAAGCAGCATTAATTAAAGGGCTTTTCAAGAGTCCACGCGAGCAGACAAAGTGCAGGCTGGGCTTTACGTCTTTGCATGCTCCTTGGCGAGAAATGCACCCACTTTATGTAAAGAGAAAGAAAAACACACTGGAAACGCAGGACTCCCGGTTTCATGACGGAGAGCTACTCTTAAAAGGGAGCACAATCACCCTGCTAGTCATCAGACATTTACCTCCCCCCTTTGCCCCCACATACCCCTTCTGTTCTGAAATTTGATTAGTCCTTTTCATGTGTGTTCATTTTTTTAAATTGTATCCTTTGGTATATATGGTTGTGACAATTTTCTTCCACTATTTGATCTGAGGAAGTGGGTCTAGCCCACGAAAGCTCATCACCTATTAAACCATCTTGTTAGTCTTTAAAGTGCTACACAGACCTGTTTTTTGTTTCAGCTACACCGGACTAACAGGGCTACATTTCTATCACTGGGTCACTGAGTCTTCCTGAATTGTTAAAATGGGTCCCCAACTGGAAAAGGTTGGGAACCAGCTGATGGGAAATCAACATTTCCTTGAAACAGGAGCAGACTCATCCAATGTGCAGTGTTTGGGGGCCCCTCCAGCCCAACTCTCCAGAGCTATGTAGGTTTCTAACGTCTACTGAAAGCTGTGGCATTTATGACACTAAATAGCTTTGTGAACTTCGGCCCCCATGCTTAAGATGCACGCGAGAGCTCTGCTTCGGTCTAGGTCTGCTTCCCATTGGCTGTGCATGACACCCAGAGCTTCACAAGGCCTCGCCTGGACGTACAGCCCCCGTGTACCATGCCCTGTGACTTTAATGGAGCTTTTGTGATTTACACAAGCCAGGCCTGCTGCCAGAGGAGGGCGGGCGGGAGGTTCAAAGGGGCCGAGGGCTGCTGCTACTACAGCAGTGGCTGTGTGGCTCTGATGACTGGAGGGGGCTGCACCGTGGCATGGGCAGCACTAAGGACCGAATGCCCAAGGCCCCGCCCCTGCCAGGGCCGCCACCACATAACATGACCTCACACGTGTGGTGAGTACAAGGTGGCACTCTGAGGAGGATGCGATTTTGCTCTTCAGAACCGTGTCCTCCACATGGGCTGGGAGCAAATAAGCTACTCAAATGGGGTCCTGCCAGCAAAATATGTGGGGCGCCCTGCTACAGGCATTTGATTTAGCCAGACTGCACAAACTACTGTGGTCACTCAGCGGTGTTCAGACACGGATTAACCCCTGACCTTGGAACGCCCTGGTGCCGTCTCTGCAGGTGAGGGACTAGCTGCATGTTTTCATGCCATTTAGATCATCTTCTTCTCAGACCGGGGCTGTTTTGGCTCCGTGCATCCCACTGAGAGACAATTTCCGCCCTATCACTGCAACATTAGCACTGCACTTGACTGCAAGCCATTTGGGCCATTAAAGGGAGTTGTGAAATGTGGAATGGTTAGCAAGTAATTAGGACCATATTTCCCTTCTCCTGCCCAGAGCCCAAAAGCTTTGCCGTGGGACGTCAGTGCAAGTCTGACCGGGCCCTCGTCTTCCTGCCCCCCTCAGCTTTTAGACCCTGACGTGAGTCAGCATGCGCCGTGTGTGAAGAGCTGATCTCCCCTCGCCACCTCTCTCTGCTGAGGCTTAACCCTCCATTCAGGTTAGCCAGACTCCAAGGGGACCAAGTCAGGAGAACAAGGATGGCTTTTTACTTAAGGTCCTAGTGTAGGACTCAGGACGACTGAGTGTGTAACTCCAACGGTCGGACCTCAGAGGTCAACCACAAACAATCCCAATTTTCTTCGTGTCTGTGAACCTCCTGAGTTAGAAGCCAGTCTCCTCCTCCACACGAGTCGCACGGACTCCGCGGGTAAGGCCAGAAGTGCCCACCAGATCACTTAGTCTGACCTCCTCGAGAGCACAGAGCACCCAATACCACCCTGCCATCTCCACCCCAAAACCCCAGGGTCAGACCAAAGTGCTAGACTCCAGCCTACGATGTGCTACCGCCCAAGGGCGGGAGGAACCACGGTGCACCCAGTTCTTGCAGCCCCCACAACGGCAGGGATTGATTAAATGAGATCTACCCAGGTAATCCCAGCCAGTGACCTGTGACCTGCAGAGCAAGAGAAACCCCACCAAGAGCTAAGTCAATCTGATGTGGGCGGAATCCCTTCTTGACCCCACATGCTCCTGGGGTCTTGGCAGGGAAGAGAACCCTGAGTTCTAGGGCTCTGAAGTCCCCCCAGGCAGGGTAGTGATGGGTGTAGAGAGTATGGGGAAATACTGAATCATGGGGCAACAAAGCAGAGGTCCTGCTGCACAAACAACGCTCGGGGGAATGAATTGCCTGGGTTTTATTTCACGCAGCTGTGTCTGAAACAGGAGCATTTGATCACAGACTTTTGTCAGCAAAAACACAAAACCACCCCCTCAAAACACAACAAAATCTGGGAAAAACCATCTCTGTTCCCTGGAAATTGCCTTTTTATCATTGTAATAAGCTTCTCTTTCAACTCCTAGGTTGAAGAGCAAACCGTCATTAATACGAAATGATTCTGGGGGCTGTTGCACTCGGGCGTGTGGAAAAGGCTGGTTAGAGAGCCATGTTTTTTGGATTATAACATCTTTGATTTTTCAAAAAAATGTTTTACAATAGCCAGTAACTGCCCTGTCTGCCGCGCGGCCGGGAATCCGGGCTACAGCGTCGGATGGCTGCGGCCCAGCCTGTGCTTTGAAGATTAACAGGACAAAGCCTCTTGAAGTGGTGCTGCTCAGAGCTATTGTGCAACCGCTTGTGTGTGAACATGCAGCGCCACGTTCCCTGGGCTCGAAGAGGAGAGCCAGGCCTGGTTGGGTTCCTCCAGGAAGCTCTGGGGCTGGAGCCTCTGCGAAATAGGTCCTGGCAATGTAGGCTTCCTTGTCTGGGCCGACCCATGGGCCTCCAGACAGACCGGTGGGGGAGGAGGCCACTGCCGAGAGCCAGAGGTTTGCAGTTATTTGCCATACGAGCCTGAATCTTGTCTGGGGATGCCAAAATGGGGCCCCATTCCTGGCACTGACATCAGAATGGTTCCATCAGCCACGCTCTCTGCAAAGAGGAAACCCGAGGAAGGCGTGGCCTGGTTCTTGCGCACTCTAAGATCTGACCAGTCAAAACAGAAGTCTCTCTGATTCTCACCTACCACCGCCATGCGCCAATGGACACCTGAGCGGTCCAACGTATGCTGGCTGACTGAGCCGGAGGGACCATCCTCCAGCTGTGAGCTGGGACAGCATCTCCCGGCTCCTTTCCTGCCCTCGTCACGCGACTCCCTTGCACCAACACGCATATGATGCGGGAGTGCACGTGGGTGGGTAGACTGCACCAGAACTGGCTATCCTGCCTCTAGGCCATGGGTGTGTGTGTGTGGGGAGATTCTCCAACTTGACAGCTGCAGACATATTCCATTCCTCTTGCACCAGTTTGGTGACACAAAGCCGCACGCTGGCCCATGGCGGTACAACAACGCCATGCCTAGGCTGCAAGGAACACCCCCAACAAGCAACACCGCTTTCAAGGCATCCTGTACCGGCCCCGGATGGGCCATGGTACGCTCAGTGCACTTACCTTCCATACACCTTCGTAGCAGGCACCTACACATTTAGTAACCACTTCGGGGAGCGAATTGGAGTCATTTGGGTGTGAGGGGTCTTGTGCGTATTTTGGGTGGGGATTCTGCATTCTTGGGTCTTATATGTTCCGTTTGGGTTATGGTATGAGAGCTTATTAATAGTGGGCCAAACTCACACGGGGTGTAATTTTGGGGTGTTAACGGTTAACCAACAAGCCTCATCCTTTGTGGGTGTGTGCACACACCTCTAGCTGAGTTCCATGTGACCAGGGCTTCACTATTAGCCTATGAGCCAAAGGAGGAAGAACGCTCTTCTTGCCTTCTTGAGAGGGTCTTTCAAAAAAATACACGAATAAATAACATTCCCCTTTTCTGTCTCAACACATACGGGTGAGAGATTAATAAGAGCAGCGAAAAAAACCCTCTTAAACCTTCTGAAGCATTTTGTCGCCCTTTGTTATGGCAACAAGATCTGTTATTGCTTGATTCCTTTTGGCCTTTTGCGTGCATCATGGTTATCAAGGCTACAGTCCAAAAGCAGAGCAACATTTGAAAACCTCAGCACTTTCCAACTCCTGTGCTAAGCAATGGGTAATATAGCATTAAAAAGCAAACAAACCACCCTAAAGCCACTCCAACAGCCAGCTCAGAGACTGAAAGAGAACTGGAACAACAAGAAGAATCCTGCTCCGCAATAGAGCGGCGATAATGCAGGAACTCCAGGAAAACCCAGCCCAAGCCATAGAAGGCTGGTGGCTCTGGGGGTGAATTTGTTGAACTCTGTGTGGTTGCTGTCCAAACCTATAAAACCCTCCCTCCGGAGGCTGCTCGGCGCTTGGCCCAGGCTCACGGAAAGGTTTGCCAAGGTTCACAAACCTTTTTGGCAAACCTGGGCCAAGTGACAGGTTCACAGCAAAGGCTGAAATCAGTCATGTGCCGGCTGGATGGGGGGATGTTATGAAAGGTTCACTTAGCTCTAATGGAGGCCGTGCACCCCGAGGGGAGAGTCCCACCGGCTCAGAAGCGACACGGGAAGGACTCGTTTACAAGGCAGCGGAGACGCCTGTGCTAACGTTCTGTTTGCTGTACCTGTTAAATGACTAATTAGAGGACTCCATTTTCAAGGGCTGTCTGTGCCATGTCCTTCCCAAAGGTAACGAAGCCCTGGAGAAAGACAGACAATATGATAGCTCTTTGGGGCAGGGCGAGTCTCTCTCTTGCGTTTGTACAGCAACCTGCGCAAAGGGACTTGGTTTGTAAGCGAGGCTCCTCCAATAAAGATTCCATTCTCCCATTCTTGGTCTGTCTTGGCTATTTAGGCCCTGCTCCCACAGAGACTTCCATGCATGTTTCGCTCTGGACACGGCTGTACATACACTACAAATAATGGCAGGTCATAATAATGCATGGAGTTGGGGGTTGGGCAGGAGGAGGGGGGGGGAATTAACAAGAGGAAAAATAGAATGAAGTTTTTTCTCCTCAGTGACTGTGGTTACATTCTAAATATGTGAAATCCCGAACAGGAGGTGTGTTCATAACTCAGCATTGGAGTGTTCTCCTCTTAGGCTCATAAATACCAATACGAGAGTGTGTCATAGCACTTATAAACTAAAAATGTTTATTTTGTTCCAAACAAACTAAACAGCTGCATTAAATAGCTGCTTTTAATCTGATTCTGCCCAAGAAAGGGCTCCATAGCATCCCACAAAAACCCCTGGGCTTCTGCCTGAAGAGGAGCATTTCATGTCCCATTTTTAAGATCTCTCTGGATTCCTACATTTTCCTCCCTCCTGCTGGCTATTAGTTATTATTGGACCCAGGTAGAGCTGAGGCCCCATTGTGCTAGGGCCCGTACATACATACAATCTTCTCAGGCTCCATGTGCTTTCCTACACTGCTTTACACAAGAGTAATGCAGATTTTGCAAGTTGGGATAGTTAAAAGCTTCCCTTCAGAGCTGGGTTTTTTCCTAACTTAGGAAACCAGGGATTTTGATTAACCAACATTTTCCCTAGAAAGCATCATGATTTTGCATGGAAAACTGAGATTTTGTTGAAAAAACAAAACTCCCAAGACTGACATTTTGTAGCTCAAACCCAGCACAGTTTGCTGCAGTGCCTTTTGAGAGTTATTCAATTGCCTCATGTCCCTCCCTATTCTTCTTTGTGGGCTGGGCTCCCTGGCCAGGACAAATCTCCCAAAAGGCACCACACAAAGTGTTTCCCATAATGCACTCTCTCCTCTCTCCAAGCAGGGAGACAGTGGTGCATCAAGGGAAATGCGGTCCAACCACAGAACCCGATCTATAGGAGGGAACATAAGAATGGCCAATGAAAATTAACGTGGATGAATGTAAAATAATGCACACTGGAAAAAATAACCCCAGTTACACATACAATATGATGGGGGCTAATTTAGCTACAACTAATCAGGAAAGAGATCTTGACATCTTTAGAGAACTATCCACGATGACTCTCCCACAGCGTGCAGCAGCAGTCAAAAAAGCAAACGGGATGTTAGGAATCATTAAAAAAGGGATAAAGACTAAGACAGAATATCTTATTGGCCTTATATAAATCCATGGTACGCCCACATCTTGAATACTGTGTACTGATGTGGTCTCCTCATCTCAAAAAAGATATACTGGCATTAGAAAAGGTTCAGAGAAGAGCAACTAAAAAGATTAGAGGTTTGGAACGGGTCCCATATGAAGAGAGATTCAAGAGACTAGGATTTTTCAGCTTGGAAAAGAGGAGACTAAGAGGGGATAGGATAGAGGTCTATAAAATCATGAGTGATGTGGAGAAAGCGAATAAGGAAAAGTTATTTACTTGTTCCTATAATATAAGAACTAGGGGCCACCAAATGAAACTAATGGGCAGCAGGTTTAAAACAACTCAAAGGAAGTTCTTCTTCACACAGCACATAGTCAACCTGTGGAACTCCTTGCCAGAGGAGGTTGTGAAGGCTAGGACTATACCAGGGTTTAAAAGAGAACTAGATTAATTCATGGAGGTTAAGTCCATTAATGGCTATTAGCCAGGATGGGTAAGGAATGGTGTCCCTGGCCTCTGATTGTCAGAGGGCGGAGATGGATGGCAGGAGAGAGATCGCTTGATCATTACCTGTTTGGTTCACTCCCTCTGGGGCACCTGGCATTGGCCACTGTGGGCAGACAGGATACTGGGCTGGATGGACCTTTAGTCTGACCCAGTGTGGCCGTTCTTACGCCATACTGAGTCAGAACAGAGGTCCATGAAGCCAGTCTCCTGCCTTCTGACAAGTGGCCAATGTCGAGTGTCCCAGAGGGAATGAACAGAACAGAGCATAATCTGGAATGGAATGCAGTATGCAATGCTTTCAGGGAAAAAAAACGTAAAAGAAAACGGGAGGAATTCTGTCCACTCTACTTTTGACACCCACCACTTCTCTCTCTTTAGTGCATTTAGTCTCACAGTCCCCTGCAAATAAGGGAAGAACTGTAATCCCTGTTTTACATGCGGGGAACTGACTTGCCATACCCCAAAGGGCTTATGCTAGAACAAGGAATGCCACTTAAACCCCGTGACTAAGGACAGCTCCTCTGCTAAGTCACCTGGCTGTTCCTTCCTGTGGCCCAAAACCTTGTAAGCGTTTCCTGGTACACTAGCTAGCCGGGGAGCTGTGCAAGTAGGTTTGGCTGGGGGGAGAGCATGTGAACGGGCTGCCGGGAACTGCTGGGGCACTCTGTTTATTTCTGAACATGCAATAGCCTTAGCAAATCCAACCATGGCTGCTCTGCTCAATGAAATCAATGAAAAAAAATTGTTAGTTTCAGTTTCCTGGCAGTATTCCTTCCCTCCCATTTCACCAAAGGAGTGGCATCAAATGGTTTTAATAGGCCTCTCTCTTTTATATATCAAAGTTCAAATAAATCTTTACTGTAACAGAAGAATGCAGAGAACTGTAAAAGTTTATAGACAGGGTCACATCTGATTGGCCAATACTCAGTAAAGTTGGAGGTCTGCACTTTAAAAGGATACAAAACCAAGCTCTTGTGCTTTCTGATAGGCTGCTAATGATGCAATGATATTTAATTGCTGACAAATGGACTACAGGTGGAGAGCTCAGACACCATTTAAGTCAAGGACTCATTCAAGTAAAAAAAAAAATCTGTCATTTTTATTTGGGTAATAGATTACAAGGCCAGAAGAGACCATAGCGATCACCTAATCTGACCTCGTGTATAACACAGGGGAGAAAAGTCCCACAAAATAATTCCTAGAGCAGATCTTTTAGAAAAAACACCCCATCCAACCTCGATCCAAAAATCGGCAGTGATGAGGACTCCACCACAAGCCGTGGTACAGTTTTCCAATGGTTAATTCCTCTCCCTGATAAAAATATACAACCCTTCTTTCTGGTCTGAATTTGTCTAGCTTCAGTTTCCAGCCATTAGATTGCGTTAGACCGTTCGCTGCTTTTCTCGGATGTCTTTTCAATTTATCAACGTCTTTTTGAGTTGCGGGCACTGGACCTAGCCGTACTTTGCTGGCAGCGATCACACGACTGCCCCCTTTTCTATTCCTACTCAATACTGCCTGGTTTCGGCAGCCCAGAATCACACTAGCCCTTTTGGCCCCCGAGTCGCACTGGGAGCGCCTGATCAGCTGATTGTCCAGACCCACCCCAAATCTCTGTCAGAGTCGCTGCCTCCTAAGACAAAGTCCTCCCTTCTGTAAATGCGTCTGACATCTGTGTCCCTAGCTGCTTACATGTACATTGAGCCATAGTCAAAGACAGCTGGTCTTCTTGCACCAGGCCTGCTCGCTATGTACCACTTCCCCAACAGTCGTGTCCTCTGCAAATCGCATGAGGGATGATTCTGTGTTTTATTCCAGACCATCCATTTTGAGAGCTAGCAATTAACCAGGTTTTAATCTATCCAGTGTGCGCCATGTTCATTTTGTATCTTTCTAATTTTGTAATCAAAATTTCATAGTTAGTTACTTTTATTTGTTTTGTTTTTTTAAACTCCCCCAAGTGAACATGTGAAGGAACATCCTGGTCTGGCAAGCTGTGTACGTGGTAAAAAACACACCAAGTCCTTTGATGTGTCTATCATATGTCACGGGGGGAGGAAAGAGTTTCTTTCACTTGTCATGCAGCTTTTTATTTTTTGCCACTAATTACAGAATTCCTCATTAAAATCACAAGCAGCATGGCTGGCCGGGGCTCTGGCACATGTTTTCACTTTTCAAAACCAATGGGAACCGCATGCATCTTCCCTTTCCTTCCCTAATGCAGAAATGGAAGCTTGGTGCTCAGCGCCGGTCTCCCTGCTTAGCGTGGCGCTATGGAGCAAAGACAACTTCTCCAGTGCAGGCCCAATGAACGTTGGAGGACTAGATGCATGCGACTCTTGCAGGCTCATTTCTACCCTTTACACATCTGGTTTCCCAGGTTTCTTTGGAGAGCAGATTTTCCCCTCCACCGTGGGTGCAGGTCTCTCCTGGCACAAGTCACTCATGCCGACCTGTCGCCGTTATTTATAAACGCTCCTTGGATGCCAAAGCGCATGAACAATCACTTCCCCCCCCTTTACAGGAACATTCTAAGTGCTCCGAAACATACTTTCGGCATAACTCATCCCTTTGAAGACCCATCCAAGCTTTTGTTCCTGTTTACTGACAGGAAGTTGCTTTTCATTGCTGAGATCAGGCGGGTTAAGCAGCTAAGCAGTACCCTTGAAATCCGGATCCTGCATTCTTGGCTCATGTGTTCAACTCACCCACTCACTCGCTCATTCCCAGCCTCCTTTCCTGTTGCCTGTGGGGGGCTAGAACTAACTTTCCCCCGCCTCTCCTTTAAAGTTTCTTTCAACAGAGTCAAAGAAGAGCGAGACTGTAACCTATGCAGTTGGGCGGGGAGGGAGGCAAAGACCGTCTCTCTGAACTGCCCCGACCCACGATCGATCTTCCCCAGTTCAATTTAGTGAGTCTAGTTGAGACTTCCATCAACTTCCCCGTGTGGAGCCGACACCCAGCTCAGCTTAAGGTAGGCCAACTCCAGCTATGTATTCTATGTAGCTGGAGTTGTGTACCTTACATCGACCGTCCAGGTCTAGGATAGACCTGGCCTTAGAGTGAGAAAGATTAGATATTAGGAAAAACCTACATTTCCCTGGCTGCAGGTTAAGCCAATTACTTCTTGTGTTACCTCCAGTGGACATGGGTAACAAATGATCACCAACTTGTTTATAAAAGCCCTTGATATATTTGGAAATTGTTACCAGTCTTCTTTTCTCAAGACTAAACTTGCCCATTAGGGTTGGAGTCCCACCCACCATGGGGGCAGCCACCACCAGATTCCAGAGGGCTGGAGCTGGCACCATTGGATGGTAGGAAGGATAAGGAGGGCTGGGCAGGATGAATCTTGTATCATCTTGACTCCGGGGCACTCACCCAAATTGAACCAACTCCCAAACTCCTGAGGTTTGCCCATCTCTTGCACTAAATAGCCCTCACTTCTTCAATACATGCCCACAAAGGATCCAGTCTGTTATCTCCCCTAGTGCCTCAATGTTCCTTCCCATCTCATGTGGATGGACAAACTAAAGAGTCCAGAGGAGGAAAGAGGGGAGAGCAGTGCCTGCGTCTGGCTAGGGCATGGCCCACCATGAAAAGAACCCAGAAGAGCAAAAGTTCAAGATCTAGAGCCACCACAAGAGAAATGGTGGAGAGAACTTGGTTCTTCGATCTTACAGAACCTCTGAAGCCTCTGAGCAACACTGGCACTCAACTCTGTGGCACACTGTTTAGCATGGGAAAGGGAGGTTTGATATAAGGCCATAGCTCCCTTTTTATATCGCAGTTGGGACTGGTTATTATGCACTTCATGCCTGAGACGGACTCCAAGAAGCCTGCAGTGCAGTACTAGGGGTAATTCTTGATTCTCCACTTACTTGCAATAATAATTACCTCTTGGCTTCTTGCTGCACTAGCTAGTGTAACATGATTGCTTGGATTGGTAGGTTAACTTCGTTTTTACTGATACCATGTGTTTCCTTCTTTTATCCCAGTAGTGTGGCCAGCAATGGTGTTCTAAGGACAGGCAAGGGAATATGGTTCTAATATTACTGGGGAGGATATAAAGTTTTATAGACAGTATTCCCCGTTTGAACCATGAGCCCAATTTTCAAACTTGGCGGCCTAATGAGACTTTTGACCCCACGTTTGAACAATGAAATTGGCCAGCTGAGTAGAAAAGGCACTTACGTGATTAAACGGGCTATGCCAATTTATCAACTGGCAGGCTTCTCACCTCTTCTTCAGTCTCTCATATTTAAAAACGGGGCACGTGGTAGACAATTTCAGGCCTCCTTGTGCTCCAGAAAACACAGTTTAAAACCCTCAGACTACACCAGTCCGTGTGCCTGACTGGCTTGTGTGTTCGCCCAGGAAACCAAGTCTATTTAGGTGTCTGCCCACATCATGGCCAATGCACAAGGGACCTCTAAAACGAAGACCACGAGCACATGCTGAGCAGCCCGGCCCGTGTTCCCTTTTGTCTGATGCATCTGGCGCCAAGGAGAGTAGCAGGCAGAAGAGCTCCCTCTACTGACCTGAACAGCTGAACCAGGCCTGCCCTGCCCTTGTGCTGAGCAGCCCTGACAGCAAATGGGAAGGGAAGAGGCGAGGATTCAACAGGGAACCCAGCTCAGTAGCCGGGGTCGCACGATGGGTGTGAGGGATGGTTAGTGGGGCTAGCCGGGTGGTGGGAACGCTCTCTGTGGGGCAGGCAGGGAGTCGCGACTCAGGGAGATGGTGCAGTTCATGTGCCATCTCTTACTCAGGGCAGCGCCTCCTGGCACTATGTCTCCATGCATAGTCCTGGCTCAGTGATTCCAGGGTAAGGGGCCTGCGCTGAAAAGGAGCCACCCTGATGCTCTCAGGAACCCACCTGCCATGCTGCTTCTCCCCAGTTCCATCATCAAAACAACTTCTGCTCCCTTGTATCGCTCCCTGTTTCATCGGCACCAGAGCAAGCCCCAGCTGTGAAAGGGGAATTTTGACCCAGATACCAAACTGTTGGCCGAGTTTCCCGACCACGCTGGACTTTACGAGCTGCTCCTATCATGGCCAGGCAAAGGCTCGGCCACCCCCGCAACGCCAGCTGGCGCCTTGCCCATCATAATCTGCTTCCCATTTGAAAACAACCCTGCGCTGTTTATGACAGGAGATTACATGCATACGGGCCCAGCGTGTCTGGACATTCCAACACGGCGGCGCTAGCCGCCAGCGCATTTCCACTCTCCGACACTGTGTTTGTTATGGTTGCTGGCAGAGGCGCCGCAGCGTGCTAATTTCACGGGTCACACTGCCGCACTGAAACGCTACCTACAAGGACGCTGATGGCTTTTCTATGGGGCATGAGGGGAGGCCCCTGAGCATGGCATGCCCTTGCCTGGAAGGCTCAAGAACTGGGAGGCGCTAGTAAGAGATGTTTAACTTAACATAGGGTAGAGCTGTGGAGAGCCAGTCTGTACTTACCCCCATAACTTTAGATCATAGAGACTATGCGATTGCGTAAAAGGGGGATGAGGTCTGCTGTAGCCAGGGGAGGGCAGCTCTAGTAATTGGGTAGGACATGTTCACCCTAGCGGTAACTCAGGATACAGTGGGAATAGGTCCTCCCTTTGGAGAGGGATCAATCACACAGGACCTAACCACATTAGCTTTTCTACCAGCAAGGGGACTCCCACACAGACCAAATGGGAAATGTGCCAGCCCGATGGGACCAGAAGCCTGGCTGTGTGCATCAGAATTAGATCTAGGGTGAGGAAACAGGACAAACCCATCCATGTGTGTCAGATCCTCTCCCATTCTGAAATGGGGCCAGGACAGCCAAACTCGATAAACTCCCCCGCACTGTACTGGGGCTCTAACTCCCCCTGCGACTTATGGCACCATTGTTCCCTATCGCTACAAAAGCTTCAAGCTTTGCAGCTTTCCCAACTTCTCCAATCGCACAGGTGTAAGCGCTAGAAAGCAAGCCGGGGTGAGCACAGAAGGAAAGAAAATGGGGGGGGCGGGGGGAAGGAAGCTGGGCCTGGAATTGCAAACATCTGCTTTCTGACTGATTCCGTGTTGGCACACCTGTAGAGCTCCCTTTTATTGCTAACATTCCTTATGAGTTAGCAACATTTTTTTCCCCCTCTTCCTCCAAGCTTCACATGCCCCGTAGGAACGATTAAATTCTTATGGAATCCCAAAGGAGTTTGCTGCTTCCCTTTTTAATTTACTCCAGGTCTCTCTCTTTACAGCAATGCCCAGCTTACTCATTCGTCAAGGCAGTCCCGTCACTCCCCAATCTACAGCAGCTCGGGCTCTGACCCAGAAGTCATTGTCAGCATGTTCCCCACCCCGAGGGCATCAGAGCGTGGCAGAGACAATCCTCTTTATGCTGAAATCTGGGGTCACAGAACTTGGGTATAAAAGTACCCGGCCTGGCACAGAGCTGCACGTTCAACCCCCGCACGAGGCTGCAGCTACGCTACGGAGTTGGCAGCAGCACAGAGGCGGTTGTCACCTTGCTAGTCCAGACGCTTTCAGCCAACAAGAGTGCGCTTTCCCATCGACTTCATTACTCCAGCCCCCGGGAGCGGCGGCCGCTCGGTCAACAGGAGACGCTGGCCTCTCTCTGGCCAACCTCGTGCAGCCCATGCCTATAACTTACATCGCTCGAGGGGGAGGGGCTAGCCACACTCTAGAGAGGTGCAAGTTATCCCCACATACCCAGCCATACTGTTTTCAGGATCGAAGCCCAAACAGACAGGGGCTGAATTTACAACAACAAAACAGTGGTAAGAGAGAAAAGCAGAAAAAAAAGGAAGGAAAGAGGGAAACTCAGAATGGTCCTGTCCCTTTGATTGCTTCAAAATATGAAGACCCTGCTTAGCAAGGCATTTGGGCAGGAGAATAATTCATAATCCCTTCCCTCTTCAGCAGAGCATTTCAACACCTACTTAAAATAAAGCCCGTTTATAAGCGCAGTCCCACCTGGTGGTACTTTTCTGAATCAGAAACCACGTCACTGGCACTACGCGTGCTTAAACAGTTAGGCTCGCCTGTAAATACCTTGTTGACTTGGGACCGAAGGGCTTTGCTAAATAAGCACAGGATTGCTCATGCTCTTGGCCTGTGGGCTGTAGTTTGCCCACCCCTGACTGTGTCCAGCCCATCAGACCTTTTAAACTGGCCTGCCAACATCTGCCGGGGAGCAGAGTTGCCTGGATGTGGGTCCCTTCTTGTCCTCCTGGAGCAACTGGGGGTGCAAGTCCTCTTGGAGGGTCCTGTCCATATACCTTTGTCCAGGACCCCTTGGGGGCAGAAGGAACTGAGGGGCTAGGCTTAGCTCCTCTCCCGCAGTATTTCCGGCAGAGGGAGTCAGGGGAGGAGGACTCCTGGCCCAGGGGAGATTGGGAGCTGATGGAGCCCCCTCTCTTCCCTTCCACTAGAACTCAGCATAATTCCCCAAACTAGGGAACTTGGTGGCTTAGCTGCGAGTGCCCATCAGTGACCCAACCATGGACATTACCCAGAGGGAAGGAAACCCAGCCAGGAAATGGGACCCAAGAGAAAAGTGAAACTGACAGACGCCAGGCACGGGGACCCTGAAGAAATGATCCACCTCCCATCTGAGACTGTCCCCCATTGGGTAATGGGAGCCCTGTTGAACCTCGCCACCTCCTCAGAGACTGACCCCAGCTGTCTGCCACCAGCAGCAGGGCCTCCCCTCCTGTGCCACTGCAGGGCAGCCCTGCTTTCCATGCTGCACAGCTAGTGTGGGGCGGCTGCTGGCAGGACACCCAGCTCAGAAGCCAATGCAGCTGCCATGCAGAAGGCAGAGGGGCATGGTATGGGAGGGCCCCCTTTCCTTCTGCACTGCCGCCTTCTGAGCAGGGTGGCCTCAGAGCAATGGCCCCTTGTGTCTGTGCCCAGCTCGGAGGGCAGCCCAGCTGCCAGCAGCAGCAGAGAAGGAAGGGGAGGCGGGTAGCAGGGAATTGCCACCCCCCTTCTGAGCCGCTGCTGGCAGTGCCAATGCTCGCCAGGCAGGCCGGCTGAGAGCCGCTGCCGCTCCAGCCACCCAGCTCGCAAGGCAGGAGGAATCATGGACATTTCTTCCGGTTTCCACCTGGCCAGCAATCGGAGGATTAAGGAAGGGGTCATGCCTGGGAAAAGCCAAATGTCTGGTGACCCTACAAGCGACCCGCCTGCCCTCGCCTTACCACCCCCTTTCGGGCTGGGACTCCCAGTGAGAGAAACGCTGCCCTAGGACATTCCTCTAGACCGCCAGGAGTTCTCGGCGGCCCCTGTCCCACAACTTCCACGGAAGCTGTTGTAGAGTCTCAGGGAAGTTTCAAATATTTGTCCGGATGGAGACGGGAAAACAAAAAGGAGGTTCTGGCCTGGAAAACCCAGATGGTGCCAGTCATCAGCATCCCTTGTATTAACTGGTCCTACACTTCTTTGTACAAAGAACCCTGTTTCTTACGCAGGAACAAAAACAGTGAGTCTACATGCTACTTGTGTCAGCCAGAACGTATACAACCTTCTAACTCCGCTGTCTCCTGCGCCCCTCCTTAATTCCTTGAAACCGCCTCAGAGATGCTACATCAAGGCAAATTTCTTCATCCTGGGAGTACGGCCAACCTTAGGCAGACCAACCTTAGGAGCCAAATAAAAGAGAGTCATGAGGCTGGCTTAAAATAATGAAATTAAAGAGAAATAAATAATTCATTCTGTGCCTTTGCTTTCTGGGCCTTGAGGTCACACTTGGGTCGTGTTTTCAGCCTTTCCTCTGCAAACTTGAGGCCTTCAACCTCTTTTTCCATGAAAGGCGAGGGTGCACCAACGCTCCAGAGCCGATGCCGACATAGGTGTGCCAGCACAGCCCCCGAGCTCACATGCAGCCCTTACACACAGAAGGAGTTTTTCTGTTGGCCAACACCACCGGCTCCCCAAACAATGCCCCCTTAGACTCATAGCTGGGGCAGTCATGCCTAGCAGTCAGAGCACTGCCGGTCAGAAACCAGCCAGGGGTCAGGAGTCTGAGAGGAAGACAAAAGGCAGGCCTTAGACTCAGACTTTCAGAGCAGAAGGGACCATCATGATCATCTGGCCTGAAACTCCTGCACGTTGCAGGCCACAGAGCCTCATCCATCCACTCCTGTCATGGACCCACCATTGCCGGCTGAGTTACTGAAATCCTCAAACGGTGCTTTGAAGATATCAAGTTATGGAGAAACCACCATCTACACCAGCAAGTGACCCCAGACGAAGGCAGCCTGTCCCACCTCTGCTCATCTAACCCTCTGAAAATTCCCACCCCCCCACAAGCATGGGGTCAGCCAGACCTTGGGCATTTTGACCTGGGAAGGAATTTTCTGGGGCGGCTCTCAGAGTGTGCTAAACACCGCCCTTCTCCTGGTAAGCCCCTCACTCAGCCGCAGGAAGCAGGGTGCGAGGAGATCAGCATTTGGGACCGCAACACCGTAGGATGGACGGTATGTCACCAGGGCGCTTCCCAAAAACTAACCAGAGGTGCTGCTCCTCACCCATAACTGTGCTGCGTCCACCCTCTGGACATGGGCAATACCGCCAATACAGAGCAGCCAGGAGGTGACTGCTCCAGCAGCTGTGACTCCGACCGGGGGGGCCAAAAGGAACTGAAGAGACTCAGGGTGGGGTCGTTATGCAGTCTCGGGCCAGGCTGTGAGCAGACAACCGAGGCGTCATGGGAAACTCTTCGGCACCAGGCAGGTGCACACCTGGCGGGAGCAGAATCCTGCCTTCTCCTCCAGGGGCTAAGCAGGGTCACAACCCTGCGTAAAGCCCTCTGGGTCGGCACTCAGGTTCTCACTTGGGGCAGCGATGCCAGGGCAGTTCTCCGCAATGCTTTGCAGAACTGCGTACTTTCCCAAGGAACCCAGGAGAGCGCTGCAGGTTCTAGTCACACCATGAAACCCACATTCCCCTGCTCCTGCCCCAGCCTGCTTTTAAAGGAGCACTGGGTTGAGCAAGTTTAGGAGTGAATAAAAGCTCCCAAGCCTGTGCCTGGTCTCTGGAGAGTATGCCACGCCTTGTGAACGCAGCCCTTGCCCACCCACCCACCCACCCACAGTTAAGTCGATTACACAGAGAGGTCACCCCCTAGATACAAACAGGATCAGCGCAGCTTCTGATGTTCCCAGCCTCCAGCTGAAGGAACGGGGCAGTGGGGGTGACTCCAGCAGGCAGAAAGGACCCAGGGCAGCTGCACCTAGTGGGAATAGCGACTGGAGTGAATGTTCTGTTCTGAGCGCTGGCTGGGCAGCAGCTGTTTTCACAGTGGGACTCGGAAGCCCCAATCCAAGTTGGGGCCCATGCTGCAACTCCCTCTGCATGAGCACCACTTGCTCCCCGGCCGCCAGCTGCCTATTCCTCGAGTGTCACTGTATGTAAGCTGCACAAAGGGAGCCATGTGGCCCATGGAACCCAGTGTGATGCTGTGCGCTGTTGAATGCCAGCTGGTCTGTTAGCTCAAGGGGCAGACTGGAAGCCAGGCATTCCTCTTTGCCGGAAATAACGTCGCGGCTTAGAAATCTGCTTCCTTTCCCCCCCACCGTGAGGCCTCAAAGCCACACGCGAGGGAGAGGCTCGGGGACTTGGGTGCAGGGGGGTGTCCTCACCCCTGGGCTGTCTGTGGCCTCCATTTTTCACTTCCTGGCCCAATCAGGATGTATTGACACAGCAGAAGAGCTCCCGTCTGTGGGGCAGGCAATGTCCAGTGATTACACCTCTCCCCTAGGACGAAAGGGGCCCCAATTCAAGCCCTGGCTCTGAGGCTAGTGATTCTCCCAACCCCTGAGCTCCGTTGCTCTGGTTCTGACCAGAAATCCCACCCTGGACCTGAAACCCCTGGCAAGTCACGGAACAAGAGGCGGGCAACAGGGACTCAGGCAGATTGTGCTACGGATGCGAACACAGCTTCTGCTGAGCTCTGCATGGGGCCCTCGTGGTCCGCAGAACACAAGCCGCATGCTACCTCAGCGCATGTCTGTGCCGCAGCTGGCAGGGGTTGCCCGGCATGGGTGGACAGCCACACCGGAGCTCTGCGTGAGCTAGTGTGCTGGGAATAGCAGTGGCGCCAGGGTAGTACGAGGGATGGCTTGGGCTAGCCACGCAGCTGCATACGGCAGGCAGACTTGTGCTCAAGTGCTGCCTAGACTGCCCTAGCCCCAGCCGATCCGAGGCGAGATGAGACTCTAACCCCATAGAAACATGGTCCCAGCAGCAGGACCTGCAATGAGCTTTTCTGGGACCGGGCAGCACAGCTTCACGGAGGATATTTTTGTCTGGTGCTTTCCAAAAGAGAGGCACATTTTCATGCTGCAGAATCTCAGCTCCTCTCTCATGATCGTATTTGCTCAAGTACCAAGCTGAGAACAACAGTACCAAGCCTGACCTCCCTTCGCTCTTTGCCAGGGTCCAGAAAAAATGAGTCATTAGCCGAGGCTGTTGAAAGTCAAAGCAGCGAAAATAAACAGATGCCTTGGAGGAAAAGCAAGCTGGGATTGTTTCAATAAGGGAGGCACAGACGAAAGGCGGCAAAGGCAAAGAGATCTAAAGACAGTCAAAGACAAGCTGCAAATTAACCTCTCGGATTCCAACTTGTACCCCTTGCGACCAGGCACATTGTTGTAGGGACACGGACACAGACAAACACACACACGGTGTTAAAGGAACATTTCGGAGGTGGCAACGTCAAGCCCTCAGAAGCTAGAAAATGTCAGAATTAGGCCGTGGCTGCAAGTCCTATTGGCTTCCCTCGGGTGCGCGTATTAGGACAGTCTTTAGTTACAGGATCGCATTCCATTTTCCCGGCAGGACCCTGCCTCATTCCATGCACAGGATGGCTGGTATCGCTTACTGAGCAGCTGTTCAGAGTTGTGTTTACCCTCATGGTCCAGCGCGTGGCCATGGGCTGTCCATACAGCACCCTGTCCAAAGCCTGCTCTGAACAGAAAGTTACTGATTTCCTCCTGCACTCTGCAGGGCTGCCAGTCCCTACGGCCTCTAAGTGCAGCTTGGGCATTAACGGCTCTTCCCACAGCGTCCCCGCAAGGTGCAGGAGAGGAACTATCACAGGAGAGGTCCAGTGTCATCCCCACTTGCCTAGGTGCTCAGAGGCCGGGACCGATAGCCCTAGCCTGTGGTTATGCTGTAAACAGGTTTCAGCTAGTGGGCAGAGGGAGAAAAGAAATCACTGAACAGAGATCAGCGTGAACCTGACACGGCCAGAGTATTTCCGTCACCCTTGAGATCCTCACTTGCCTGCCCGGATTGATTTCCGTGACAGCGCCAGCCACAGCTTCTGAGCCGGCTTTAGAGATGGGAACAGGAAAATGACCTCTCCTCCCGCCCGCTGTCTCTATGCCACGAGCTTGCCAAGGTACGAAAACGGCTCTGTGACTGAAGTGTCTCACCATCTTCAAAGTGCTTGTCTTCAAATGGCCCCGTGAAGGAGCCAAGTGCTACTGGTCCCATCACACAGGTGGGGAGCTTGGAGGCAGTGTCTTGTCGAAGGTCACCCAGGGTGTATGTGGCAAAACAAGGCTCCCTCAGCCCCACACTAAACCCCTAGCCCCTGGTATAAAGTGACAACTTCTGGCCCCTGATGTGGGCTCTTTGCATGGACCCAGGCCTCCGTGGAGCTCATGGGACAAGCGAGTCATATGCCGGTGAGAGCGCTCTGTGCAGGGGACAACTCGGAAAAGAATTGTGCGTGCCCTTCCAGCCCACTGTAGAAAAGAGGAGAAGACAATTCCAAAAGACGCCGGACTACTTGGGAAGCACAGCACATCTTCTAGAACTTATCACAGAGAGCGAGCACAGAAGGGAATATACGCAGCATGCATCCTTCATAAGGCTGGCCAAAAATGCTCCAGTCAAAAAAAAAAAATTTTTTTTTTCATTGAAAAATGACTGCAAAAAGCTTTTCACTGTCAAGAACAATTTCTTCAAATTGTGTTGATTTTCATGGACTTTTTTTTTTTTATGAGGGAACAAAAATCATGTATTTTCCAACCAGTAGTACATTGTAATGTATTCAGCGAATTAGCCCAGACATTTTCCATGCCGCTGACAACTATTTCTGTGAGAATTACAGGGGTACCAGAAGACTGGAAAAAAACACAACAACAAATATAGATGGTCTCTCTCAAAAAAAGAGAAGGATGGAACAGACAATTACTGCCCCAGAAATGTAATTTCTGCCCCCTAGTAAAGTGTTGGAACAATGACAGAGAAACACCAGGGAACGTGTAGCGGGAAACGCTCCTGCTTAGGTAAATAGAAGGCATAATGACCTGATTGGTCTTTTCCACATGTAGATTCTAGAGCATCACGTGCTATCGTCCAGGAACGGGGGATGCTCCCATGGGGAGAGCGCCCCCTCTGGCTCTAAGAAGATCTAGTTCAATTGCCACCTCTGGCCAAGCCTCCTGTGTGACCTTAGTCAAGTCACATAGAAAAATCTCCACACTGCTAAGCCCAAAACCAACCAACCCATCCTGCAGCAGTGTGAATGCCAAGATGGTAGGCAGTCATTCTGGCTGGAGTGGCAGCTATTTTTAGCTCTATAATACAAACCCCACAAGCCTGAGTCAGTTGCCCCAGGCTCCAAGACTCACTCCCAGGGGGCGGGGGTATTTTGCTGTGTAGACACCCCCCCCCCACCTCAATGCCTCGTCTTGAGAACATGTGGCAAGTCTTGCTATAGGACAAGGTTGGGGTTTTTTTGTTGTTTTTTTTAAGCAGGAAGAGAGAAGGCTGAGGGGGGACATGATTGCACTCTTTAAATATATTAGAGGAATAAATACCAGGGAGGGAGAGGAATTATTTAAGCTTAATACCAGTGTGGACACAAGAACAAATGGATATAAGCTGGCTAGAAGAAAGTTTAGACTTGAGATTAGACAAAGGTTTCTAACCATTAGAGGAGTGAGGTTCTGGAACGGCCTTCCAAGGGAAGTAGAGGGGGCAAAAGATCTATCTGGTTTCAAGATTAAACTAGATGGGTTTATGAAGGGGATGGTTTGATGAGATAACATGATCTTGGTAACTAATCGACCATTCATTATCAGTGGGAAATAGGTCAATGGAGGGATGATAGGAGTTTGCTCACATGCTCAGGGTTCAGTTGATCACCATATTTGGGGTCGGGAAGGAATTTTCCTCAAGGGTAGATTGGCAGAGGCCCTGGAGGTTTTTCACCTTCCTCTGTAGCATGGGGTACAGATCACAGCTGGAGGATTCTCTGTATCTTGGGGTCTTCAAAGTATTTGAAGGCTTCAATATCTGAGATATAGGTAAGAGGATTATTCTAGGAGGGGTGGGTGAGATTTTGTGGCCTGCACTGTGCAGGGGGTCAGACTAAATGATCATAATGGTCCCTTCTGACCTTAAAGTCTATGAGTCTATGAGAGAATAGTCTTTAGAACTGGCCTATCATATCTTATCCTGCCTGCAGTTAGCTCTGAGGAGCTTTTGAAGTCCTGCTTTCAACTAGAGGGCGTGACTGTTCCCACTGGCATGTCCACAGCTGTATTTCTTGCTCCCTGTGGCCCTGGGACTGATTTGGAAACGAGTCCAGCTGTCCCGACTGAGTCATCTCGGTAAGGACCAGATGTGCGGAGCGCCTGGGGCACACAACTGATTTCCAGAACCTGCGTGCCCCGGAAGTGCCCAGCTCCTTTGGAAACCTGGCCAATTCTTTTTGCGCCTCATAGGAGCGGAGTGCTTTGGAAATCTGACTCGGACAGTGGGCGCTGAGCGGTCTTGAAAATCCCAGCCCCTCACTACATCAGCAAGGCAGTCGCATGCACTCACCCGCCAACAGACGTCTCCTGTGAGCACGAAGGACAGAATGCACTGGATTTCTCAATCCAGACCACGCGTCTTCCAACTCCTCCCCGCTGAGCAACAGCTGTCTGGGAGGCATCTTTGTTTAAACAGAGTAGCCTATGACCCTGCCAGTAATAGGCCTAATTGAGTAGGTTTCACCAATTATTTAATTTTTTTCCAGGGCCAAGGACTATCGCAGCAGATGACTGAGAAATTGTGTCCCCCAGCAGAGAGATATTTAACAAACGCTTATTTCAGGATTCCAGCTTTTCAAAGACTCTGCAACACAGAGCTAGGTGCTCAGCACTAGAAATCAAGAACTCCGAACGCCAGTTCCTCTGTGCAAATGGAGCAGACCCCATTCACACACTCCAGGGTTACCACGGCAGAGTGGTTAACTTCACCACTTTGAAAGCCACATGACAGACTGCATCTAGCGTTGGGAGAAATATTTCTACCACCATCTAAAACCATGTGCCACTTCCACCGCGTAATGAAACATGAAAGCAAGTAATAGCTCAGGCTTAGTCTACCTGCACTTTTCGATGGAATCTGCTCCAACTGATGGCCTTGAAATCATGTGACTCCCCCTCTTCTTTTTTGAAATGTTTCGGTTTCTTAGCAATCAGCATGCAAAGCGCAATGGGGGGGGGGGGGGGGCAACGAATGGGAAACAAAGGCCATTCCAAGCCCTGTGAAGTCAGGCTGAGCTCTTTTATGGCTAAAATTTATTTGCTACTTTCCATTTCTATATGTGGTATCCATGTTGTTTCAATTTTTTTTCTGTGACAAAATGTATTATTGATAGGAACCAGACCGGGGGCTGCTTTAGTACTTAGATATCTAAATAGTTGCTTGCAAGTACAGTCTATCACTAAAGTGAAAAACCATGTCACTCAACTGCATCCTTTGGGGAGGAAAAAACCCCCCACACAATTCTTTCAAGATTTGCCAGTTACTTTACAAGTTAAGTCTGTCAGTTTAGCACTAAATCTCAGGGTTAAAATGGGTAAAAAAGAGAGCCCTTGTTTTAAAGCTGGAAAATTGAGTTTGTCTGAAATATTTCAGGCTTGTGTTTTGGACGTGTGATGATTGATTTATTGGCTTAGAAAGTGACTATGCTGACAGCTCCCAGCGTTCTGCCTAGGCTTCCCTGTGGGCTGCTGGCCAAATGTGAATTATTATTATTTTTACCAAAACAGCTTCACAGGAAGGGACTGACAAATAAATAACAATATTTTGCAGTTCTCTGGCTCCCTTCCATCAGAGGAGCACAGGGTGTATTACAGACACCCATGAATTAAATATCACACTATCCCTGGGAGGTCAGGCCAATCCTGATTTTACAGCTAGGGCAGCCGAGATCCAGAGAAATTGAGTAACTCTCCCAGGAACGTATGAACAGCCAAGCTCACAGCTAGCAACAATGGCCAAGTCCCTTTGCTGCCGAGTTTGAAAGGCTCTTAGGCGAGGCCGCACTCAGTTCAACTCCACCAGCGCCTCGCTGCCCCCGAGACCGCTCAGCGTGACTGCGAGCCGCTTGTGCTGGGGCGGGCTCGTACACTCTGCACAGTTCAGCCACTAGTGTGGGGCAGAGCCGTCCCTGCTCAGCGCAGGACAGACTCTGGGGAGAACGGCAAACCTGCTCCGACCGGCTGGGCATGGCAGTTACTTCTCAGGTGCAGCTGGGCTTTAACCCGGTGCTTTACAATGTTAGGAGGCTTGGGACAAAGCAGGTGGCTAGCCGTCCAAAGTGATTCTCAAAGCAGCGCTGCAACCCCATGGAACACAGGAACAGTAGCACAGAACGGCACAAAACTTCTTTCCTGCCCTTTCCAAAGGAGCCTGGAAGAGCAGGATGTGGGGTGTCTAAACCAACCCGTTTTCTGGCAACCAAACCTGAAGGCTCCCTCTGGCCCTCCTCTAAAAAACTGAAGAATGATTTGGATGAAACTGGAGGGAAAAAAATCATTTGTGGCAAACTTTTTCCCTAGAGGAAAAAATTATTTCCTAGCCTTTGTACCCTGTTTGTAAAAGGAAAGCTAATCAGTGGAGTGTGTGTCTCTTCGCATGATTAGAAAAAGGCTTTGGGTCTAAGTCACGCTCTGCTTTGCGAAGCAGGGCAGAAAGCAATCGATTCTGGCTGTGGGTTGCCATCATCCGCTCTTTCCTTTCATCTTAATATAAACTGGAGAGGAGAAACCCCTGCGATCCCGCTGCCATCACCACCTGACAGCTTGAATGCAGCTCCGGAGACGGAATCGGTGGGGCTGTTGGGGAGCGGATAGCCAGGGCTGTCAGAACCAGACACAGCCTTGAGAGGGAGGTGGTACAGTTCTATTGCTAGCCAGACAAAGAACTGAGACTGCTCCTGCGAAAACCATGGGCTCTAGTGCTGGGGCAAGGACACAAACACCATCCAGCACATTCTACAGCTGGTCCTCTTTCTCCTACCAAAAAGTTTGGCAAGCAGCGTGCGTGGAGCGTAAGGGAAAAAAGATAATGCAGCAAGGGGTTTTGGCAAGAATGTATTCTTCCCCAATATGCAGATAACAATTAATAGCCACCCCAAGTGACTGCAAGAGCTCAGGTTTTAAAACCACAGTTGTGTTGAAGTAGATTCCTGATTAAGGGCAAGATTGGACTCTCAGAAGATATTTGGGGGGGGGGGGGTGTAAATTAGAGCTGCACAGAACACAGAGCCAGGATTGATGGAAGTAAACACATTTTATGGGAATCTTGGTGCCCCCCATGCTAAGTGGACATCCAGATAATTAAAAATCATGCCGGACCATGGACGTTGCTGGACCAGAGAATGCCGGACTAGAGAGGTTCAACCTGTAGCCCCCTTTCCTTCAGCCTGTGATGGAACATTGAAAAATGAATTCTAAGCAGTTCTGGGTTTAAGGGCACACTGGGTCACCCTGAAAAAAAATCTGGTTTCCCGAGCAATTAGGCACAACAGAGTAACCTTTTCCCCCCAAAACTGATTATTGATTTTGGATGTTCAGGACTCTTAAATAACCCCCACCAAGCCCCTCTGCCATTTCGCCATGTCCCCTGAAAGCACAGGCCAATGCTCAGGAGGGGGAGGTTACCACTGTACAAAATGTCATTAACCAAAGATCTAAACAGCAGGATATTCCAGTCAGGGTTCTAGGCCTAACGCGCCGTGGCAGGCCACCAGATCTGTTTGCCTTTTCCCTTTTCGTATGTGTCACGCAGAGCGAGTCCTCGTTGGGTCTCTCTGCAGAGCAATGGCGGCAGGACCCATCCACGTTGCTCAGCAGCGAACGGGCCTGCAGTCGGTCAGCTTGAGCCCCACTAATTAACTGCTATTACGGTTAAGTGCTTTGCGGGATCACGGAGACCGTCCAGGCAGCCCGCTGACGAGGCCCGGAGCCTCCACCACAAAGGGAGCGCTAACCAAACAGCACAGCATTCCCTGGCACACAGCTGGAGGAGCTTTCTTTCTTTAACGGCATCTTTACAAAAGTTATTAGAACTAAAAACCCATCCAGAGACACAAGAGCAGAGCATTTCCAGGTGCCAGGGGGTTTTGTTAGCTCCCTAACTCACTGAGGTGCTTTTGAAAATGTGAGCGGCTGCCCAATTTTCGAAGGCAACAAAGGGAGTTAGGCACTCAGCCAATTCAATAGGAGACAGGCTGCTCTAGGATCTTTGGGAGACCCTGCCTCAGGTGCATTTTAACGGGCGTTAGTGGTTGGCCTTGCAATCCCCTCATTGATCCGCAGCACACACTCCAGATATGCCTGGGCACCGTTTGCCCTTCTCATCAGTGTCTTGTGACTACAGAGAGCGGGGCCCAAACCAAGCCGGCAGAGTCACCTCTCCCCCCGTTTTAGTCTCTGCAGAGCTGGATCAAAGCTTCCCAGTCCTGGCCTACCTATATCCAGCGCAGTGCGTGGTACCCCTAGCAGTGCAGTGCAGGGCCAAGGGTGTGTTAACATCTACAGGACTGCTCTAATAACCCCGCCTCAGCCAATCCTGCAACCTAGCTTGGTTTCTTGAACACAAGGCTAACCCCACAGGAAAGCAGCCCTTTGGCCAAAGGCAGCAAAATGGGACAGGATACTTGGGATACTTCAGAGCACTTAAAAACTTCGGCTAAGACCCTCCCCCCCTCCTCCCCGAGATCCGGGAAACTAGCGCTATCTCCCCGGGGGCCCTTGGCAGGCAACACGTCCCCTCGTGGAAGCACGGTGTCCAGGAGCTACAACAAAAAGAACTTTATGGGAATGGGGTGGGGGAGGAGGAAAAGCGGAGAACCAAAGGCACTTGGGAAGGCAGGGCTCAGAGGGCACACAGGGCATCAGTGGCAGAGCCCTCACTACTAGCCCCACTCCCAGCTCCAAACAGGAACCTTTCTTTCTCCTCTAGCCCTCTGGCCAGGGCTTTCTTGCCCGATTGTGCCCGACTGCCGTCTAGGCCATGGTGACCCCTCGCCCCAGGAACATGGGGTGCTCTTCTCCCAGCCCTTCAGGTGCCAACAGGAGCAACAGCAATTTCTTGCCCCCAAGCCCAACACTTAGCTGCACGGTAACGCAAACGCTGCCAAACGGTAATGCAAATGAGGCGCGGCGCAGTCATTTCCCCTTGCTCCCCACAGATGGCAGCAGAGAGCTCACTCCTCAGTACAGCCCCCGCCCATGAGGCGTTCCCCAGCCCCTCGGGGCTGCTCCCAACAGGTGTTACACCCGCGAGCTGCCTGCTCTCCCGGGCTTCCGGCCACAGGGCTCCGAGGCGCAGAAGAGACTGGCCTGCCTGGGAAGCTGAGCGCTTGTTCTGTGTGCGGCCCTGGCTGCACTCACCATCCCTTTGGCCTCTTTTCCCCAGATTCTGTCCTCCTGCTTGGCACGGCCGGCTCTGCAAGCCCTCGCTGCCTGCGGGAGCCATCCAGCATGGAGTGCAGCGAGGAGGGGCTGCTCTCGTCGGCGGAGCCGTGTCTCTGCCAGGTGTGTGCCAATGCTTTCACCATTTAGGTCCCATTGATTTCACTGGGACTGGTAACGTGTCAGAGCCTTCCTGAACCAGGCCAAGTGTCCAGAAGGGAGCCGCTACCCCAAGATCCACCCTGCCCCCCTACTTGGGAAGATACAGGAGAACATGGGGGTGTCTCTTTGGAAGCAAATTCCAGGGAAGGAAGCGGGGTTCTGAGTCTGGAGGAGGGAACCGCTACGACAAAAGCATTACCCCAAGTCCGTGAGCATTCGTGGACTTGGCTTGCTGTTTATAAATCACTCCCCACGCACCCCAGCTCCAGAGAAGCTCAGATTTCCACTTTCAAGCCACGTCTGCCTTCCAGGCGGGAGTTCTGGCTTCTTCAGAACTGCACATGCCACACAAGAAGGGGAGGCTCACGTGGAAAAGGCAGACACTGATTTAGAAAGGGCAAACACTCGCTTGAAATCAGGATGGTCTTCAAGTGACCATTGCTAAAGGAGCCTCGTGCTTGTGGTCAGCCCTGTGGAAAAATGCACTGAAGAGTTTCTGCACAAAAATCAATAGGCCCAGTAAGCGCATGCTTTTAAAAGTCAGCGGGAATTCATTCTTAGTTGGTCGCTGGAAAGCCTGAGCACGAGAAAGCCACCAAACATGGGGGCTTCTCTCCGGTTCCTACAGGCTCAAAGGTTTTCCGTTGCAGCCCATACAGAGCAACGCTGCGCTTGTGTCGAAGGCCTCAGGAAGCATAGCCAAGCTTTGAAGAGGATACATGGAGCTTAACGCAGTAACACGTCCCTGCACCAGGCAGGGGGAGGGAAACGCAGCAATCCGTACCCACCTGCCAGTAACACTCACGCTGTGTTCAGCAGCAGGAAGCAGGTTGAGCTTGGCAAATGTGCTGAGGGTGCCGAGGATTCATAGGAAGTTTTATGCATTTGACTTTTGCTATTTGTTTCCACATGTTTTAGAAGAACCGCTCCTTTCTCGTCATGTGGAGGCTCCCTGTGTTTCCCTGCTCATGGCTCTGGAAGAGGCGGCCAGGCATCCAAACGACTGCAGGCCAAATGTTCCTTTTGGAGTGAAGAGAAGCAAGGCATCCGTCCCAGAGTGTGCATGTCTACCATAAACCGGCAGCTCAGCCCTCCGAGTCCGGGTTAAGTCCAAGCTCCGCTTCCATCCCCACACAAGTCAGCCTGTCCGGGAAGAGCCTGAACCTTCCCTCTGCAGCTCGGGTCTAAGCTGTGTCCTTCTGCAAGGTGGGCATGGTTCAAGCCGCAGACCTGAAGCCAAAGGCCTGCGTAGTGCAGTGTGGATGCTCCAACATGGGATGCAGCCCCTGTGCATCCACAATGCAGCCTGGTCTGCCAAGGGCAGGCTTAGCGACACCGACTCCACAACCCAGGGCTCACAGCACCGTGGAGACGTGCTCAAAGGACCTCAGCAGTAGCCTGGGTCCGATTCAGGGCTGCCGAGTGCCTAGCATCTCACGCACGACACGACACGCATCCCACCCATCAGTGGGGCTGAGAGCAACTGTAGTTCCCCCTAAGGCCAGGAGAGGGCACTGTGGTACCTGGTGTCAGCAGGACCCAGGGTCAGGCGCACGCGCAGGGCGGCAGTGGCCTAGAAAGAGCCCTCTCTGGACCTCCCATCGACTCGGGGCCAAACTCATGGCCCATAGTTCATGGGATAAGCGTGAGCACATGAGATCGTGCACGAGCCTCACACTTCGGGTGTGACACTTGACTTGAGAGTGTTTCTGGGGGGGAAGCTCTGTAAGGAACGAGTGGGTCCTAGGTGCAATGTCCAATGGCTGTGTACGGAACACGCGGGTACCACGGCCACTGTCACCCCATTCCTGTGTCTGGCTGCCAGGCCTAGATTTCCCCACCCCGGCGGGCTCCTCTGATGAAGCAACTGGGCTTATCCCTGAGCACTACTGAAGCCAATGGGACCTCTCAGAGGAGGAAGGACACGAGCAGCCCCAAGGGAACCACTGGCAGTGCACAGCCGCAAAGGAACTGGATTGCTCCTGCAAAATCTGGGCAATTCCTCTATGCCCTAGTCCCACCGCAGGCGTACCTCCCTGCAGCCCAGCCAGAAACCCCGGCCGGGTTATGGGGGTGTCTGTGCATGCTGTGAGAACACTGTCAGAGAGGCAAGTTAATGGTTTCTCTTAATTAATGGGCTTCAATTTTACCCAGCTGTAACGCTGGCCTAATTTAAAATCTTTCCACGTGGGTGCAGCGACATTTTAACAGGAACCATTGTGTCTGGCTGAGTGGGAGATCTGCAGGGCTCCCTCCCATCAGTGCTAGTGAGAGTCATGTGTTTGCAGAAGGGTTCAATTCAAGAAGTGGGACGAGAAAGAAAACAGGAGGGTTGGGCGCAGGTAAGGGCTGGAAGAGCCCCGTTAAGAGAAACAAGAAACTCTCCAGACGAGGCCATCAACCTCAGACTAGTCAAGAGGTGCCCACCACTTCAGATAACAGTGGCTCTATTGATGCTCCTTCTGCATGTCTGAACACCAGCCTATTGCACTGGGGGAGCACTTAGTGGCCGCAGTCCTAAACCTCTGTGCAAGGCGCTGTACACACAAACACTCACACAGAGAGTCCTGCCCTCAACAACCTCACAATCTAAACGTAAGGCCGGAGACAAGAGATGGATGCAACAGAAAGATGGGCAAATACAAGACGGAAATGAGGCAAACCCGGTCATGAGCAGCAGTGGTCTCAGCACACCAGCTGCCTGGCCTCTCAAGTTTTTCGTAAGCATCACAGCAAAGGAGAGTGTTAAAAGAAGGACAGTGAAGTTAGCACCTGAGGTGCAGTCTCGCACCATTTCTGACCCACATGGAAGCAGGCCAGGCCAGGTGTCTCCGATAAACGCAATACCATGTTTCCTACAGATTCCCAATGACAACATTTTAGAGCTAAAAAGTCTCAGAGGGGCTCTGTTGGGCCAGGCACTGCACCGGCACAGCAACACACAACCTATGTGACAAAGAGCTGGCGCGCTACTAGCTGCAACAGCGCAAGGGCATGCTTAGACGGGAACGACGGCTCCGAGACACGACTAGTGGGATTTTCAAAAGCACAAGCCATGTCACACCAAGGGGAGGTGCTTTGGAAAACCCCATGCAAAGTGGCTTGCCCACGATCACGTAGAAAATTTTCAGCAGAGGCAAGAGCTGATCTCAGACTTCCTGAGACCTAGTTCACGGCCTTAACTGCAAGATCACCCTTCCTCTCCATGTCCGAGTAAGGTCCAACTAGGCATTCAGGCTTAGGTCCTGCCTCCGGCACACAAAGTACAGTTCAGACAAATCCAATTGCTAGGTAAGATTTTGATCAAAAAGGGTTGCAATGCAATTCCTGACCCAGCCATGAGAGACCGTCCTTCAAGATTATCCTCCTCCTGCCTCTTCCACGAGTTTCTTTATATTCAGCCAGAGGAGCTGCACTGCCTCTGGGTTCAAGCCTGCATTGGGGAGGGATCCCCAAGTCCAAATCCTCACCATGGAAGTCAAGTTGGCCCTCTGCAGCTAACATTCAGCTAAAGGACTTGTAACCTGGGTTCCCTGGTTCCCTCTTTTCATAGAATCCTAGAACTGGCCCTCGAGGGGTCATGAAGTCAAGTCCAGTCCCCTGCCCTCATGGCAGGACCAAACATTGTCTAGATCATCCCTAACAGGTGTCTGTCCAACCTGCTCTGAAATTTCTCTGGGGATGGAGATTCCACAACCCCCCTGGCAATTTATCCCAGTGTTTCACCACCCTGACAGCCAGGAAGTTTTTGCTCATGCTCAGCCTAAACCTCCCTTGCTGGAATTTAAGCCCATTGCTTCTTGGGCTATCCTCAGAGGTTCATTTTTCTCCCTCCTCTTTGTAATACCCTTTCAGGCATTTGAAAGTAGCTATCATGTCCCTCCTCAGTTTTCTCTTTTTTCTAAACTAAACAAGCCCCATTCTTTCTGTTTTCCCTCATGGGTCATGTTCTCTAGACCTTTTATATGGAGATATACCATGTCCCAGAACTGGAGGGGACCTTCAGAGATCATTGAGTTCAGTCCCCTACCCTCACAGCAGGACCAAAGACCATCCCTGACAGATTTGCCCAAGATCTCTAAATGGCCCCCTCAAGGACTGAACTCACAACCATGGGTTTAGCAAGCCAATGCTCAAACCACTGAGCTATCCTTCCCCCACAGGTTTGATGCTCCTCTCCAGACCTTCTCCAGTTTCTCCACATCCTTCCTGAAGCACAGTGCCCAGAACTGGACACAAAACTCCAGCTGAGGCCTACTCCACTCAGAGTAGAGAGGAAGAATTATTTTTTGCGTCTTGCTCACAACACTCGTGTTAATGCAGCCCAGGGCCAGGTTTGCTTTCTTTGCAACAGCATCACACTGTTGACTTATATTTAACTTATGGCCCACTCTGACCCCTAGATCCTTTCCTAGACAGTCGATTCCCTTTCTGCGTGCGTGAAACCGTTCCTCCTGACATGGAGCACTTTGCATTTCTCCTTACTGAATTTTGTCCTATTTATCTCAGACCATTTCTCCGGGTTTGGAAGGCATACATTACAGCAAGAGAACATGAGAAGGCCAGTAGGCCCAGAGAGAGCTATTATTTGGGTTACTGCACTCTAAGGCCTGTAAGTGTCTAGGAGAACCAGGCATATAGCCCCGTAGAAGCCTTGGCTTTCTTATCACTTTAGTTTAATCTAAGAAAGTGCCAGCTCATAGTGTATTCAAACTCACACTCAAACTGGCTCATTCCTGAAATAAAATCTAGCTAGTGCACCCCATGCCACAAACTTTTGCCCTGCAAGAGGGGCCACAAAACAGACAAACTGGGAAATGGAGATGTCGACAGCCAAATGAATTAATCCACCCCAAGAACAAATTCCTAGCAAATGCTGTAACAAGCCAGCTAAGCATGTTGTCTACAGAGGAAGTCATTAAAAAAAGTTACAAAACAGACTGTCTTGCAAAGTCCTTGCTCAAGAGCTCTAAGACTGTGATAACTGCTGGCTTGTACAAGAAGAAACGTACCTCTGGATTTATCTTTCAACCAACACTTCCCTTGCTGCCAAGTATTTTCAAACCTCACAGCAATATCCTTCAGATGTCTCCCAGATTCCTGATTCTGCCCCCCTCCCTGCTCTACAATCAGGCAGGCAGAAACCTATGTTCCCCTCACCCTGGAGCAAGGCTCCATCTGACAGCTTCTCCATCTGTTTGCATCTATGAGTTCCCCAGTGGAGAAACCAGGTGTCCTATCTGAGAGCACACATGCAGTCAGCCACTAGGCTTTTAAACCCAAATAGAAAATAAAACCAACGCCGTGAGCGGCAATCCATCAGGTGTGGTGTACCTCATCGCCTGTGGAAAATGGATTCAGTATGTCCAACGGACAGGAAGCTGTCTGCACTCAAAGTCTATGAAAAGCACTGGCCCCCACCCGCCAAACAAGGGATGCCCCATTTTCAATTCGCTTCAACATGCCTGACCTTTCACTGCAGACGGCGTCACTTGCTCTCGTCGTCGAAAGAGACTGGCAAAGCCGGGGCTGCAGAATGAGAAAAGTATTGGACTCATCGGGGAGTCAAACTGGAACCATATGGACAAAACGTGGAACAGACAGCGTACAAAAAACTCCAATTAGTTTCACTGCAGTGCAAGGGTGAACCGTAACCTCTCTTTTCATGTGTCTCAGTCTTTTTCTCTATTGCTCTATCATATTGTTCCTCCGACTGTGAGCTCTTTTCCTGCTGGACGTAATATGCCTTTGGCCAGAGATTCCTTAGAGATGCTTCAAGTTCCTAAGCCCAGTGGTACTTTGAGGTGACAAATGCCAATCTCCCCTCTGTGAGAGGTCACGGGCATTTGATTTCTTCTCCCCTCCTAACTGCTAGTTTGAGTCTTAACGTTACAAAGGGAAAGAAACATGGGAAGACCAGTTTCCTCACTCCAAATGTTCCTTTCCAGTACAGTGCAGCTACCTGGATGTTTTCTTACTTGTGTAACCCACGCACTTTCTGGGTGTGGCGTACTATCCCATCTTTATTCAAGTCCAAGCGGATACAAATTCAACACTATCAACTTGAATAAAGATATTAACTGCTTAACTCACTACAAAGGCAATTTCCCCTGCCTTTGATATTCGCATTTATACATCAAATGCTACGAATGGGCCACATCCAGCCTGACTCAATTAGCATCTTTAACATGGGTTCTACACTTGACAGCTGCGTTTGCTTTTACATATACTCTGGACTCTGTCATTTCCACTCCAACTTATCTGAAGAAGTGGGCTTTACCCACGAAAGCTCATGATCTAATATATTTGTTGTCTCTAAGGTGCCACAGGACTATGAGTTGTTTTTAAAGTTACAGGCTCACATGGCAACCTCCCACAGTCAATCCATTGAGGTTAACAAAGATGACTCAGGGAAGATTGCATTACACGTGTACCAAGACGGGAAACAAATCTTTAATAACGGGCTCTTTAGGCTTGCAGAGAAATGTAGAACGCACTCCAATGGCTAGAAGTTGAAGCTTGCAATGAAGGTGTCAATTTTTAACCATGAGCATCATTAACCATTGAAACAGCTCCCCAAGGTTCATGACAGATTTTCTCTCCATCACTGACCATTTGTAAATCAAGAGGGGCTGTTTCTTTAACAGCTCTGCTCTCAGAATGACTGTGGGCAAGTCTGAGTCCTGTGCTATATGCGAGGTCAGATTAGAGGGTCACAGTGGTTCCTTCTGGCTTTGGAATGTCTGTCAAGTCAATAGAACTATTCCCCCTTGAATCAACCATGATTCTGCTCAGCTGGACATCACTGTGTAAAACTGCTGTCGAGTTCAGAGATGTTACTCCTGATTTAAATGGATTTGAGTGAGAACAGAATTAGTTCCATAATGTGAGAGGGACCTTCGTTCTCTCCTTTCAGGTTTGCTCTTCATGCTGAGCTAAAATAGCTGCACTTAATATGAATGGCATACATCAAAGCCCTCTTGGAGATCAGAAGGTTATTTTATTATGTGCAAACTATCAATATCGGTAACATCCACATCTACAGAAATATGCCATCTCCCCTCACATCTGCTAGCGCGACTCAGAAGAAACACTGTGCTATTTAGCTCCAGATTCCAGTCGATGGCCTACAGCAGATTTCAGTTTAAACAGCTGCACAGGTATAATTGACAACACTCCGTGCAGAATATTGACATAAGAACAGCCAGACTGGGTCAGATCCAAGGTCCATCTAGCCCAGTGTCCTGTGGCCAGTGCCAGGTGCCCCAGAGGGAGGGAACAGAACAGGAAACGATCACGTGATCCATCCCGTCACCCATTCTGGGGTTCTGACAAACAGAAGCTTGGGACACCACCCCAGCTAACAGCTATTTATGGATCGATCCGCCTTGAATTAATCTAGCTCTTTTTTGAACCTTATTATAGTCTTAGACATCACAACATCCTCTGGCAAGGAGTTCCCCAGGCTGACTGTGCGTTGTGTGAAGAAAAAAAAACTTCCTTTTATTTGTTTTAAACCTGCTATCTACTAAGTTCATTTGGTGACCCCGTAGCAATATGGTGAAAGCTGTAAGGAATCCAGCTTGATTCTCAAATCCAAAGGTTAGTTGTAGGGCTGGCAGTTACAAAAATCACCCCTTTCCTCAGAAACTCAGCAAATATGAGGGGGCATCCTGAGAAGCCATTTTTGGAGACTTGTTGAAGCTGTTTGGGGTGGGGGAAGCATTCAGAGAGTATTGCTATCGCAAATCACCACCAGTGTCCAGAACCCTGGAAACTTAATGTTGAGGTTACACTTTAATAAAAGCGAAAGGATGGAACACACACAGTGTGGACTCATTTACTGGGCTTCGGTTCCAGCAACAGATGAGAAACTTACCAGGACTGTGTGGCTCCATTTGGGGCTCCCAGCTGACTGGGGAGGCATAACATACAGATAGTCCCAGACATCTTTCTATCGAGCTATGACAAAAAGAAGCAGGCAAACAGCCCAGGGCAGGCGCTTCTGCTTTCTTAGGTGCCAGGTGGATGGGATTACATTGGACAAATGTAACTGTCACAATGCTACACTTTCACGATGCGAACCCAGGCACTAAGGGGGCCTGGTTGTAGAGAGGTCTATACAATCATGACCTGTGTGGAGAAAGTAGATAAGGAAGTGCTATTTACTCCTTCCCATAACACAAGAATGAGGGGTCACCCAATGACATTAATAGACAAAGGATTTAAAACAAACAAAAGAAAGTATTTCTCCATACAACAGACAATCAAGGTGGGGACCTCCTTGCCAGAGGATGTTGTGAAATCCAAGACTATAACAGTATCCAAAAAAGAACTAGATAACTAGAACCTCTCCTCCAGGAAGTTATTAGGTTGGGCAGGGATGGCGTCCTTAGCCTCCGTTTGTCAGAGGCTGGGAACGGGCGACAGGGGTGTGATTACATGATGATTCCCTGTTCTGTTCATTCCCTCTGGGGCACCTGGCATTGGCCACTGTTGGAAGACAGGACACTGGGCTCGAAGGACCTTTTAGTCTTACCCTATATGACTGTATTTACGTTCTCATGTTCATGTGGATGAGACAGAAAAGCTAGCCAGTGTGATATCCGGATTGAACAGCATACCACAGAAAGCATTTCATGATGTATATTTTCATTTTTTAATTGGGGAGGCTATTCTATTTGCTTTCCCCCACCTGCCTTTTATTTTATTTCTGGTTCTTTATGGCCTCTCCTCCCAGCTGCTGACTATTATCACCTTCCATTCTAAGCCTCTCTTTAACTGCTCACATAATCACCCCTTTATTTGGGAACCTGGAGGTGTACCCTTTGCTCCACCGATTGTCTTTGTACCTCTTGATCATGTCTTATCCTTCGATATTCAACTCCATCCTCTATTGCCAGCTTACTTTTGTCTTCTCCACATGGCGTTCCTAGAGCAGAAAGGAGCGAATAATTAGCAACAAATCGTATGCATATTGATAGCGCCTCATTCTGTCTAGACACTGTCTACGGGGCGATCACCATTGCCTTCAACTATGTGTTTCCGAGATGCGAGAGCTAACTTCTATATGGAAAAACAACGAGGAGTCCTGTGGCACTTTAAAGACTCAATTTATTTGTGCATCAGCTTTCAGTACACAGCTAGTGACATTTAACGATACTGACTGGGCCATCCTCCCCCCCCTTTCTGTGGAAGATGTCTACAAGGAGAGGCTGGATTTGGTTTCTGGCAGGGATTTATTTTTGTTTGATAAAGCGGCGATCGCCTGCAGTGGAAAGGATTCAATGAGGAGTTGAAAGAAATGATCGAGCTGCTTTGCCATAAGCTGATGGATGATCTCATGAACAAAAGGACGTTAAGGTGGTGGGTGGACAAAGCAAGGAATCGGCCTGACTCTCTTGGGGAGCTTTTCAAAGCCCTGCAGATCAGTGGCTGCCTTCTCTCAGGCGGACATAGCCCGTGTATTACATAAATGGCTTAGTTAAGGGATCCGTTTTAAGTTCATTTCAAAAGGATTAAGGTTGTTAGACCATCGCTTGAGTCTTTGGAAAATCCCACTTGGAATTCAGATATTTTCAAATACCAACGTTGTTCTAAATCCCTGGAAACTGTTATTCAGCAACCGCCCTGAGAACTTCCAAACATTTGCACATTTAAGTTTTGTAACACACAGCTGTTTTCTGTAAGTGGGGAGTAATTTAACAGCCTTTAATGTTAATAAAGCTTTTGTGAGATGAGGTCAGCAACCTGGTTATTCAACCCTCTGGCTCTAACACAAGGCCAGACCAGCTTCAGTTGATCATTAGTGCAGTTTGAGCGTAATGAGTGTTTCTTCAAGAATCAGAAGGTATTTTGACCACTGTGTGAATAAGTCGTGATTCATTTGGCTGTTTCAGTCCCACGTTCCAATTCCTTAAATTGCTGAAATGTGCTTCCCCGACCAGCAAATAAAGGTCATTTCTCCTTTCAAAGGATGTGAATCAGCCCACCTTATCATGGGCATCTTCTCCTACAAATGACTAATGAACGCCCGGCATCCGGAGCTTTCGTTCTCTTTCCATCTCAGAATAAATCCCACCTAAATGATCGCTGACGAGGCTGCAAAGGGGAATATGGATGGATAATACAACAAAAATCATCCAGTCTGTCCTGGTTCCCTGGCTACACGCTTGACTGTGCTCCTTGCTTCTGGAGATCAATGGTCTTGGATCGTGGCATTGGGAAGACATTTCTCAGCCACACGAAGGATCCTGGAATTCTGATTTGACAGCATGAGGGAATTAAAGGGGGTGGAAATGGAGCCTCCAGGCATGAGGGCTCTACACGAGCCATGCTCACAGTCTCCCTGTGCAGGGAAGGCTGGAGGGAAAGGTCATCATTGGAAAATATTGCTCAATGGCAATATTCTGCTTCACAGGGCCTTGGGAAGGCGACCCTAACCTAGGGCAACCTTGGGAAGCCTGCCACTGAGGCCTCAAACGTGGGCCTTCAGTATCCTTTCACCGAGGCCACACATGATCTCTTGGCCGCTATTTGACCCAGGATTACCGTACCCATCTTGTCCTGATGCCATCGCTGCTCATGGGCACCCTGCTGAGGTTTCCGGTGGTGGTGAGAGGAAGGTGTCCACCCCTAGGTGGCTCAGGCGCATCTGCCTTGTGTTGACTTGCAGTATAAGGGGCCAGATTCCATTCTCTCTTACCCCTGAGTAGGCAACCAATCAGGAGTACCCCATGCAACAGGAGAACCCGTCTGACCCGGGAGGAGCATTCCCCCTAGCAGTGCCTTCATTAGCAGCTGTGTTAGTCAATGGAAACAGCTTGAAACTGTTCCTTTGTAAATATAGTGGATGGTCAAATCAAGCTCCAACAGAACAAGTCAGTCTGTGGGGTGCCCGTGGGTTTCTTTGACACTGGTGTGTGCTGCAGGGTACTCACATGCTTTATGGGAAAGTGGAGGCGGGTTGGAAGTTGCAAGCTCTAACAAGGTAACTTTTGAAAAGCTCCCAGAGGAAACCGGACACCCTGGTCCCATTAATTGGGCTCCAAATCCTTTTGGATGATCTGAAAAATCCCCAGTAAGCAGTTTTGACACCTTGCAACCAACAGGTGCTTATTTCATTGCACAACTAACATTTGACAGCACTGAGAAATGTGCACCAATTAAACAAATCTGAATTTCATGCCCAATCTGTTGGGCTTGCATTTTTTTAAAGGAGTGTAAAGTAGGAGAGGAATGTTCACGAGTTAGGTTTTCATATGCACATGCCAGCTTCCCTTCGTGTGCCTTGGGAGACCCGCACGTCAAAGGCCTTGGGAAATGCAAAAATGAATTAGTTAATAGGTCTGGGACAATTTTTCTGTATATAAACAAACATTCTCCCAATGTTCCACAGGCAGATTGTTAAGCGGCTAGAAAGCACTTGAAATGGTTTGTCCCAAGGCAGGGCACTCTGCTTGCCTTCCCCAGACCTGAAGAAGAGCTCTGTGAAACTCGGAAGGCTGGCTCTCTCACCAACACTAATCACTCCAATAAGAGATATCACCTCCCCCTCCTTGTGTCTAATCTCTGGATGAGTCTACACTGCACCCATAGCTCGAAATAAGATACGCAATTTGACCTACACAAATTGCGTCGCTTATTTCGAGTGTATTTCGAAATACAGCGTGATTCCGAAACATCCCTTAATCCTCATGGAATTAAGGGACATTGGCAGAGCAGGCCCGTTACTTCAAAAGCTATTTCGAAATAATGGGCTTGTTTAAAAGATGTGGAATAGCTATTTCGGGATACCGGAAGTATCCCGAACGAGTGCCGCAGTGTTAGACTCTGGGGCCAACCTAATTACCACAACATTGCTCACGGTTTAAGAACTAAGCAGGCAAAAACTCACTCCCAGAAAAAAACAAACCCAGGGGACCTTCAAAGTAGGGGTGAGGTCCAAACCGACACAGCTGCCCCTATGGCAAATACCAGGTTTTACTCCCGCCCTCTCAGGTTGGGTTTGCAGAACTGGCCCTTCCAGGAACAGCTTGAGATTTGCAGATTGCACACAGCTGCTGTGCCAACCTCACAGCATGATGACACCTTTACGGCGCACGAGAGGAAAACGGTTCTTTTAAGAAAGATGGGGCAGGACACAGCCAGCACTCACACCCCACCCCAACAGGAGGCAGCGTGGCCTAGCAGCTACAGCATTGCCTTCGCATCAGCAGCCCTAGACAGCATGCTTGGCTGAGCCACTGACCCAATATTGACCGTAATATTCGTCATCTCTTTGTGCTGCGCACCGCTTTCCCGATCTCGCACCCTATCTTGTCCACGTTAGCCTGGACTCTCTCCTACGCTTCATTGTAAGCATTCGTGTGCTACAGCTCAGAAGGGAAGGGAGTCTTCGCTGTACATATCACTCCCTACAACACCCACCTCTGCCCACCTTCCTATTCTCGCTGTTACACGCAGCTGTTTATTTAACAATCATCTCTTCAGAGCGGCGCTCACTCCAACTGCAGCTAGATTTCCATCCATTCATATGGGACGGAGCGAGACCATGTGCTATGCACAGCTTAATGAACTAGCCAACGAGCCCTGGAAAGCCAACAAAGGATACAGGGCAGTAAACATGTGTGGCACCACGTTGGCTGTCTTTTCCAGATGACCATTTTTATGTGCTTCCAAAGCTTTTATTCTTCCGCTGCTCTTGTTCTCGGTGGTTTGGAAGCAGAGCGAGGGGGAAGAGTTTCACAGGGACTGGTTTTCATTTCCTACATGGGGCCAGCTGTAAATTGCGACTTCACAGCTCGGACTGCTCCAAGCAGTTCCAGTTAGATTTGTGTAGTGACGAGAACTGTCTTGATTTTCCCTTTTTCCTCCTGAGGAAGCAGTTAGCAGAGCTGTGAGGTGAGAAACACGGCTAGGAGGTTGGTTTGTTTTTTTAAACAGCAGGAGTGGCTGTTTGGGAATAGCCCCGCAGGGCAGTCACACCTGTTTCCTTGGGCTGATTATGCCATTGAGATGATTTTATGGAGCTCTGGAGCCCGTGCAGCACCTCGCCATAATTACAAACGGACAGTCCTTCTTGTGTTGGATTGGGATTTCACCACGCTAAGATCGAGGTGCTGTAAGGGTGCAAAACGAGAGACCCTCTCTCCCCCATGATGTCCTGGCAGGAGTGAGCATAAATAGCTATAAACTCAGCACAGGATGCTTACCTCAATCCAGAGCAGATGCCCAACTGCACCATGGGATGAATGGTGCGGACATGAGATCGTGCGAGTTTTACCACTGTCTTAGAAAGATCAGTTCAGCTGGTAGAAGTTACCACAGAGGAAAACTGGGCCAGTGGTCAGGACGTTTGAACTTTGGAGACCCAGGTTCAAAGCCCTACTCTGCCACAAATTTCCTGTATGAACTTGGGTGAGTCACTTAGCCTCTGCGTGCCTCAATTCCCTGTGTGTACAATAAGGACCATAGCCCTGCCCAATTTCTCAAGGGTGCTGTGAGGTTCAATTCATTAATAACTGATGTGCTGTGAGCTCCACGGACAAAAAACTCTATTTGAAAGCTTGGTACAGGCTGAACCTCTCTCGTCCAGCAACATCCGTGGTCCCCAGGATTTTAGCGAGCTAGATGTCCGCTTATCATGGGTGTGGCCAAGTGTCCCATAAAGTCTATTTACAGCCACCAGACCTGACTCAGGGTACGTCTAGATTACATGCCTCTGTCGCCAGAGGCATGTAGATTAGGCTACCAGACGTAGTAAAATGAAGCGGCGATTTAAATAATCGCTGCTGCATTTAAATTTACATGGCTGCCGCGCTGAGCCGACAAACAGCTGATCAGCTGTTTGTCGGCTCAGCGCGGCAGCCATGTAAATTTAAATGAAGCGGTGATTATTTAAATCGCCGCTTCATTTTACTACGTCAGGTAGCCTAATCTACATGCCTCTGGCGACAGAGGCATGTAGTCTAGATGTACCCTCAGTGTTTTGTGCTGCTGTTTAACTCTAATGTTCCCCTAAGCGTCTTCTAACAGCCTAGTGAGCAGGGGCAGTGTTGGTCATGCTGCTAGACAATACTGACCTCCCATGCTCTGGCAAATCCTCTGGTTTAACACCGGTCAGGTCCCAAGGGTGTCAGACTAGAGAGGTTCAATCTGTATTATCCCAATAGGGATGGCATGGTTTTCAGGCAGTCAAGCAAAACCACTTTTAACTCTCTCTCTTATAAACAGATGTATAGAAAAGCGCATGCGCGCGCGCGCTCACACACACCCCCACCCACACACACACACACACACACACACACACACACACCCCCACCCACCCCTCCAAAAAACAGTTAAAAAAACAGCAAAAAAACCCTCCTCCCCACAAACAAAACACCCAAAACTCCACAAACAAAAGACCAAACCAAAACACGCAGCCTCCAGGCGGAGGAACTCAGTCATGTGTATTACAGGGATCCGTACATTTTTAAGAATCAGCCCCCCAGGAGTAAATCAGTGTAGCTCCATTGACTGTGCTGGAATGACACCAGTTCACACCAACAGGGTCTGGTCTGGCTCTTAGTTTGTAAAATGTCAAGGTCCGAGCCGCACGGGGGGGGGGGGGGGGGGAGGCCATATCTGGGGATTACGAGGAGAAATTCCGGTGTCACTCTTGGTCACTATGCCCCAGTGGGAACCTGGAGGTGCTGACCATTGGCTTTAGCCTGCAGCGTCCAGTGCACACCTGCTCCCTTGCTCAAGTAACAGATAGCTGTAAGGCTGGGGTCATGACGGAGAATGAGGTACCCAAATCCTCTTGACTAACTCCGGCCCTCAAGTTCCTTTGCAGGCTGAAGCCGTGTGTTCTTACCACCTAGCAGTGCAGCTCTTCTGAACTGAGACTACAGTCCTGTGCCCTTGCTTCCTCCCGCTCGCCTCCTTCCATCCGAACACTGAGCCTGTCCTCTCCCAGGAGACAGCCCAGGCCACAGGGACTCAAGCCGGGTTATTTTTAAGCCCCAAAGGGAAGGCTCTCCAGTCACCTATGGATGTACAGCTGGCTGGTTTTAAAACTCAGGGGAGTCCATGTACGATGCGCAGTTAATAGCCACAGGCATGACTTCACAAAGCTCTCACCTCTTCATATACACCCCACGAGCCCCGCTCTTGCTGTCTGCGCGGGTGGAACAAACTGAAAGACAAAAGGAGAGCAATCAAATCAATACAGCAAAAGCAGGTGCCGCAACTGATGGTGAATGGTCATAAACATCCCCCAGAGAGGGAGGAATATCCAAGCTTTAGCGGCTCTTTGGCTGATTTCTATTTAGATTCATACACGTCTTTTGGGAGTATGTTGCTGCAAAGCTACTGCTCTGTTTTCTTGTAACTGTGCAAACTTGTAGGTCACTCTTCTCCCCGTGTTACTGCAGTAGCTGGGGATTATTATCAGGAATCAAAAATAATCTACGCCTTCCCCAGAGGAAGGAAATCGGACTCGTTGAGCACAAAGCAAGCCAAGATCCCTGTCTTGACAAAATCACAGAGGAAGAAGTGCTAATCTGCTTGCCTTTTACAGGGAAATTGTTCTCTCGAGCTACCTGCTCCTCTCCTACTGCCCCTCACCTCTGGAGAAGCTCCCTATATGCTTCTGCCAAACTAACTCACCATTCTCCTCTGAAACCCTCCTTAAAATTTCCTACGTTATTGATCTGATTCACTGCTGCCTTGTTCCAGTGTGATGCCAATGTAACCCTATCAGCATGAAAGCAGAGTAAAGGAGTAGTGAATCCAACCCTATATTTTCATGAAGCTGTATACCTAAGTGGTTATCTGAAGAAATATGCCAGAAACATCTAGGATATAACCAAACTACATGGACATTTGCAGACACAAGTACCCAAACCAAGCCACTGCACCTGGGCTAAAAGGGAGTTAAGTTTAAGAATATTTGTAAAATTTAGGAATAAAAACATTGCAGGGATACTATAACTATCCCTAACCAAGTGTTATAAAACCAAGACATTCAGGGTTGAGATTATATTTCAAAACATTCATAACGTTTTAAGAGAAGAAGTGCTCAGGTAAGATCCCTGAGTATCCTTAATTCTGCCCTGAACTGAAACAATGCAATAAACGCAAGGACTAGAGTGAAGGTAGTTTAGTGTGTTTGAAATCAGATTAGACTACTTAACTGATTTACACATTCAGTTTTTTCAGATTGTCCTCTCCTTGTGACATCACAGTGAAAACCATTGACACGTGTTTCATCTCCACACCACTAAATCATTTTAACCAAAAGAGTGTGTTGTTAAAGTAAATAATAATAACGATTAACAAGAATAAACTTGTCAATACATATTTGTTATGATGTAGCTTTACTTTTATAACTTACTTTCTTCAAATATAGCCTGTGCACAAGATTTCAATTAATTTTAACTATATGGAAAGTTCGAAAAGTTTGCATTATTCTTAAATTCACTTGAGACAAAGAAGATACTTACACTGCCCCTGCCCTCCTTGCCCCTTGTGCCCATCCCCTCACACTGCCCCAGTTCTCCTCAAGGCCCTCTGCGCCCTCACCCATGACTTGCTCCATCCCCTGCCTTCCTCAGCCCACCCTTCCTTTCAACCCCTCTTCTCCCCGCAGCCACTACTCCTCTTTCCCCTTCCCTCCCTCTTGCCCCATGACTCCTCCCCTCTCCTTTCCCAGCATCACCCTGTCCCCTCCCCCTTTTCACCCCCACCAACACCTTCCCTCCTGTCCCTTTCCTCATTGTCTCCCTTGGCTCCCTGGCATTTCGTCTCTCCTCCGCTTTGCTCCTTGCTGCCAGCCCCTTTCTTCTCCTGCCCTGGACTCCCTCCCCCCTCAGCATAAGCCTCTTCCTCTCCTCACCCTTCTTCCCCTTAGTTCTCCCCTGTCCCTTCTCCAACTTTCTGCCGGACGTGGAAAGCAGTTTGCAGGGGCTGGAGCTGGGGCCACGGTGCTATTTTTAGTACCATGGTATGGCCCCAGAAGCCCCCTCAGCCCCAGCTCTAGCCCAGCCACTCCAAGGGTGGGACCACATGCCAGGACTGGAGCAGAGGCCGTGTTATTTTTAGTCCTGGTCCCCACGGGTGGCCCTGGCTCCAGCTAGAGTCAAGCAGCAGCTGCACAGGCCCGTTCCAGCTGGGGCAGCCTCACCTCACGTGCCCTGGCCTCAGGTGGAGCAGAAGGGCAGCTGCCTGATGCCAGGAACCCACCGGGCTGCTGGCATCACCACTCTCCTTCCGTTCCAGCAGAAAAGGGAGCAGTGAGTACTGTTGCGTGGCTCTGAAAATGACGTGGGAGGACCAAAATTGTTAGTGCGTGGCCGCACAGATCAGAGGAAACACTGGCCTCTGGCCCCGAAAGCTTATGTTCTAAATACACACTGGGAGGAAGGGGAAACCCATGTTAAGTGACTCATCCATGGCCACACAATAGGCTCATGGCAAAGCCAGGGTCTCTGGCCAGCCATCCCAGTATCTCAGCTACTAAATTTCATTGCCTCTGATGAAGGAAGGGCACACAGGTCTGCTGCCCCAAACCTGACCACAGAGAGTTTAAGGAGCTCATGTTTGCCCGATGACACCGCTGTGCAACGTTGTGACATTGTCTCACACTCGTGATGTTTTGCGCCGTGAACATCACGTGGCATGTTGCGGGGGAGAGGAAGGGCGCCATACTCTCCGTGGCCCTAGGAATGGCGTGTGAACTCGGGCCCATGAGGCTCAACCACAGTCCAGAGAGAGAGCCTCTAAGAGAAATACATTCAGTGTCCAGCCCAGAGATTCTGCCGGCGTAGCTCTAATGAATTTAATGGAACTACATCCGTTTGCAGCAGTTGTGGATCCGGCCCTTTGAGTACCACTAATTCCTTGGCCTTTCCACTAAAACCACAAATGATTTGCCTCTGTGATAGGAACGTTTGCCAAGCCCTAAACGGGTTAGGATCACTCATCGATTTTACAAAACAGCTTTTACTCATTAGGAGCCTGCCTGAGATGCAGAACAATGACCGGGAGATGGGAAACGTTTTAGCACATGGTCCGTCCAGTCATGGCCAGAATTAGTTCAGACATGAAAGACTGTTCTTCTGCCTCCACAAAGAACAAACGGGACAGCAGACTTAATGGTGGACTTTTCAGCTAACTAAACAGAACCCTTGGTGGTGAGCTATCAACGGCTGTAGTCCATCCCCAACCAGCTCATGATGGGTACAGAGCAACAGTTCTTAACGACGGTCCCCTAAATGACATAACCGAGAGTGGGAAGGTCAATGAGTTTCATAGCAGAAGTCCTGGAAAACCCATCCCTGTTAGGTTTTGACTCAAGTCATTGCTTTAACTTGAGTAGATTTGACTTAGACTGCGGCGCTGCTGTTTACCGAAAGGCTTCGTCATGGTAACACTATGGCTCATTGCTCTGGCTTGCCAGAGGCTGTAAACAAACACAAATACATGCGTATGAAAAAGAATTAATCGTTTCAACCTGGAGCCAACCTAGCCTGTCAGTTTCAGAGCTGAATGAAAAGGCCGGGGCATACTCCCATATCAATCCTATTAGTTAAAATATGGCCAGAGTAGCAGGACCAGCCTTTTTTTTTATAGCAATGTCCCTCTGGGTCTTTGGTTTAAGAAACAAACGCCCCATAAATCACATCATAAAAATATCCAGATTGTTGGCTGAAGAGTAAAGCTCAGCCCTAGAAGTGTATTTCTTGTGACAATCTGGTTTATGAGAGAACTGGCTGCTTTGTGTTGACATCACATTGCCACCTCCGGTATGCGATGTGGAGAGAGGCCTGTCTATCCCACATGTGTTCAAAGTAGTATTTTGGCTCCTTGTTTGGTGTTTCAACTTCTACCAACCCCCACCCATGCTAATCCTTTGTAGAACCATTGCTCTTTGTTCTCTTTGAGACCGGCAATCAGAGGGTTTTGTTGGGCACTACTAGCCACATCTTCCTCCGTAGGAGTCCAGGTACATGGCGAAACAACCTGATGAAGTAGACACTGCATGGGACAGGAAATGAAGATCTGATTTCTATGCCTGGCTCTATGTTGAAATCCCGCTGTGGCCTTGGGTCAGTAAAGAACTTTCCCTGCATCAATTTCTCCATCTTCCAAATGTGGATTAATGGTACCAATTCCCTTCTTTGTAGAGTTTCTGGTGTCAAGGAAAGTCACAGATGGGAAGGGGAGAGAAATCCAAAATTAGGTCCTAATCTCAGAGCAAATCCCTCCCTGTTGAGTACCGAGCACCCAGACACACTCAAACCAAGCCATTCTCAACCACTCCTACTCACCCTACTGTGGAACCCGAAGGCACTTCGGACGAGGCAGGCTATGCCAGGCGATAGAGGAAGGAGGAGACAAAGACATTTCAGCAGAGGCACCTGGCTGCTACGGGGCCCCGAGGAAAAGGTCAGACAACTGCCCATGGCAGGACAGGGCAGAAGTAAGCCTGGCGTCTGGCTTGCTCAGTTCCTGTGGCGGCTCTTCTGGCTGTTCAGCAATTCTGGCTGAACATTTGGAAGGGGATTGGAATGGCCTAGTCCTATGCGTTTCCTATGCATCTTCACACATCTCAGCCATACACTCCCCAACAGGGCACCCTGCAGTCTGGACTAGCAGCATCGCAGTCCCCGGCTGCTCCGTTTGCCTGTGCATGAAGGACACATTGGATACCTTCGGGAGGCAGGCAATAGCTGCAGGGAGATACTATCGTGCATGCAGCTTTTTAACCATTCCTCAGGCCTGGCTTGGAATGCATTCTCCTTATCTACATCCCGCTGGCATGCATGGCACACCAGCACCCAACAGTGATCCATGCTTAGCTAGACTACCCAACCCTCGCAGAGCTGCTCTGGCCATGTCACCAGGAGTGGCGCTCTCATGAGACTCCAGGCACATCAGCTTTCTGTCGGGCTGGAAACTCCAGAAGAAAAGCCTCTCGATGCTTTTAGGTATTTTCCAGGCTGGCCAGTCAACAGAAGTGAGCAAAACCTCCCCAAGAATCCCAGAAGCCTAATGAACAAAATGATTTCTTGTCAACGTGGTTTTAAAAACAGGCACAGACCTGTGAGAGAGGAGGAAGAGGCGTTTAATGGGCTTGTCTGCCACTACTGAGTTTACCAAGAGAAGCGTTGCATCTGTCACGTGCTTAGCATCCAGGAACCGTCTGCGGAAAGAAGAAAGCACCCAGGCTGCAGGTGGCAAGAGGCCCTCAGGAAGTTTCGTGGGGGATGCCTGAGGGGAGTCAGGGATGGATGTGGCTGCATGAGTCAGCTGACAGCGTGCAGAGGGCAAGAACAGGCTTGTGATGTCAGGAAAGCTGCATTCGAGCCCTGGTTCTGCCGTGGGTTTGCTTCGTGACTTTGGGTAAATCACTTACCCGGCCTGAGCTTCATTCATCTCATACCCCTCGCATCAGCTGGTTGGCTTGTAAACACTCCAGGGCAGGGCTGGTCTCTTATTACGGCTCATGAAGCCCGTAACAGGCTTTCCTTGCTCTCTCTCAGATTCTCACAGGTAGATGATTCGGCCAGGCTGAGGCTGCAGGATCTGCCAGGAGATTTGATGGTGCTGATCATGAGATGATGCTGTGGACACATTAGTGTGCCCAGAGGCTCCAGCAGGCCTGGATGGAACTGCCTAGATGCAACTCAGTTTCCTTTTCCACAAGATGCTTAGGGGCAGTAGAACTCTGCATGTAAGAAATGATTTGGTTGGCTGGCATAGGACAGAATACAAAACAAATCATTTAGGTCACACAAAAGACATTCAAACTTTACAGCAAATTGAAAAAAAAAAAAAAAACATTTCAGGTTGAAGAATGACCTAGACAAACTGGGAGATTGGGCCAAAAGAAATGTGATAAGGTTCAACAAAGCCACGTGCAGAGTCCTGCAGTGGGACGGAAGAATCCCAAGCATTGTTACAGGCCGACTGGCTAGGCAGCAGTTCAGCGGAAAAGGAGCTGGGGATTACAGTGGATGAGAAACTGAATCTGAGTCAACAGGGCGCCCTTGCAGCCAAGAAGGTTAACGGCATAGTGGGCTGCATAAGTAGGAATGGTGCCGGCTGATCTCAGGAAGTGATTATTCCCCTCCATTTGGCACTGGTGAGGCCACGTCTGGAACGTTGCGGCCAGTTTTAGGCACCCCCCCCCCCCATGACAGAAAGGAGGTGGACTAACTGGAAAGAGTCCTGCGGAAGACAACAAAAATGATTACAAGGCTGAGGCATGTGACTTAAGAGGAAAGGCTGAGGGAACTGGGCTTATGTAAGCTGCAGAAGAGAAGAGTGAGGGGGGATTTGATAGCAGCCTTCAGCTACCTGAAGGGGGGTTCCAAAGCGGATGGCGTTCAGCTGTTCTCATGGGTGGAATAAGGGATGTTCTGAAGATCAATTAACAGGTGATGTTTACAAAACCAGAATCCGATGACTCTCTCAATAGCCTAATGCACAGTAGGAATGAAGGAATTCGGCTCATTTTTTTACTGCCTCAGTTATTATGGTGTTGCTATTATTCATTATTGTCTATTATTGTCTATTATTCATTTTGTCAAGAAGCACTGAAGAGTTGCTTCAAATATGTGCCTCATTATTTAATCCATCTAAATAAATACTAGTCCTTCCCACCTCATGCCTCAAAAATCTTTTGCCATGATAACGTTATTTTACCTTTATACACAAAGTTAATCGGGACTTTTAACCAGTATGCTAATTGCTAAGGCAGTCCCACAGCATCCCCATGTGAACGTTCCAAACTGACACGAGGCTTTCAGCTGATCCATGGCTCTTGGGTCTAGAGAGAAAGCAATGTGTGCGCTCAGACGCTCTACGATGTGGCGGCGTTTGCTCAGCACAGACGCCAGCTCTAGGGACAAATTAAGACCCTCCTATTCCCAGATGCTCTGCCGGCCTTGTTGCGACACCTCTTACCTAGTTTCACACTGACCTTGTGCCGGGATTGAGAATGTTCATGAGTTTTTTAGTCATGGGTAAGAAGGAAAAAGAAACAAACATCTGGTTAGCAGTGCTGCCAAGCGAGCATTCTTTCATTGTTTTGCAACCTCTCAAGCCCTTTGTTTTCCGCCTGAAATTCTATTTGATAAATGTACAAAGAGCAACAGGGCCTGATTAAAAGGAATGCCCGGCGTGATTCAGTCCGGCACAGCGCTGCACTGGGAGAACTCTCCTGACAGCCACCGAGTCACTCTGGCATGCGGCCAAGCCTGGAGGAAGGCTGTCATGAATCAGGCCCACTGCATTCATACGCAGGGGCTTCATCCAATTTCCACTGAAGAAAATGGGAGTTTTGCCACCAACTTCAACGGGAATGGGATGGGGCGCTGGCTACATTCCTGCACGGCAATGGCGCTCATGTGCATCTTCTGCCAAACGCTGCACTTCCCCATTTCAATAAATCTAGTGGGTTTTAATTCAAAACAATAACTGTACTGATACTCGGTTCAGAATACTGGTGCACCCTCGGCCAGCCTGGAGGGGCTCCCTCAGCAAGAGCTAAGGAGTGTTTCTAAATGGTCAAACGCAAGCGGGACAGGAGCCCTGTACTTCCCTTTTATACGTTCTGGAGCTCTGTTCTCCCTCTCATCTGAAGTGGATGTTCTGTTCGGGTATATATAGATCTAGGCATGTCTACACTAGGACATTTTTTTAAATAACTAAATTCAAAATAACTCCCGAAATATCATCAAAATAGTGTGTCCCCACTACAGAGGAGCCTCGAAATGAGTCCGAGGCAGGCTGTAATTGTGGATGCGCTACCTTGACTTAGGGCCCCAGGAAACACTGGGGAGTAATTACTTGGAATGACTTAACAACAAATGGTCTGGTAGCATGTTAGAGACTAACAAAGCATGTTGATGGGATCATGAGCTTGTTTGGGCACAGCCCACTTCTTCAGATGACTGGAGTATAATAAGTCCACTCTGGGGAGGAGCTATTTCGAAATAGCAGCACGGTACATCCACACTACTGCTATTTCGAAATAACTATTTTGAAACAAGTGTTATTCCCTGAGGAAAGCAGGAGGACAGATTTTGAAATAACCAGCCCCTTATTGTGAAACAACAGGCTTGGTAGCATGGATGCTCCGCTTATTATTTCAAAATAACTCCCTAGTGTAGACCAGGGCTCGCTGTTTTTAAAGTTGCAGAGTAACACGCGACCCCTCTGAGATTGTCTTTGCAGTCCATTCCTGGCCCCATTCGGCCTGGCACTATTTTCTTCACACTGCAGCTATCCAGAACACTGAGTTCTAAGGGTGAAAGGTGTAGAATCACCAAATCATAGAATCCTAGGGCGGGCAGAGACCTCAGGAATCATCGAGTCAAGCCCCCTTCCCAAAGCAGGATCTACCCCAGCTCAATCGTCCCAGACAGGATGGTATCAGGTATTTTGGCAACTAACTCATGTTGATGTAAATGAGCATTGGGCACCTACTTGCTTAACACCCCGGCCTCACAGACCCATGTGAGAAGCAATTTGGATAATGGTACCAATGAGAAGCACTAGGCTTGGTGCGTGTTCAGGGAGGTTTCTCAATTGGCTTTTGCACTGGTAGCTGCTTAGAAGGCAAGACTTTGATGCTTTACAACACTTCGATCCACTTTTCCCTGTACGTGAGAGAATTTGTAGTTTGGAAAGTCAGGAGTGCTGCAGGTGGGCCTTGTGCAATGCCTGCCCATGCAGCTCTGCCACCCCCCATCCGCCCTGAGCAGTCATGCCCTGCGAGTGCATTCCCCAGTCCAGCTTGCCTGCAGCCTGCTGTTTCGGGAACCCCATCTAGAGCCACGGGGAAATCACAGCCCACCATGCATTTTATAGCTGCAGGTCCACAGGGGATATTTCAAGTCCATTGTTTGGCCAACTTGCAGATTTGCAAAACAAACAAAAAGTGTGAGGGCCACAGCTACAACAAAAGTCGTTACGGGGTTAACTAGTAACATTGGGGGGTTGAAATTCTGCTGCTCTGCAAGCGAAGGGTTTATGTGCCAGTGAACACTTGCAGGGCAGAGGTAGGTCGCTTCCCTCAGTTAATAAAGTGCTAGAAAGGGGAAAGCAGAGGCTGGGGGGCCAAGAACACTGGGGGGAAGGAGCTAGGAAGCTGGCAGGATGAGACTGGGGGGTTGGGCCTGGGGACAGGTGCATGGGAAAGTGAGGGAGGGGAGGCCTGCTCCCATTGGGGGAGGAGAAAGGCGCACGTTGTACATGGGCAACAGGATTAGCATGAAGGGAACGTGTGCATGGGGGTGACATGGCGCTGCAGCCATGGGGAGCTAGGCCCAATGCCTGGGACAGAGGAGTCACCGCTGGAGTGCAAGGCAGGCTTGCTCTGCAGCCCAGCCCCAGGTCCTGCCCCCCAGGCTCCCTCCCCCAGGGGATGAGACACACCCCACCAGGTCTTAACTGAAAACCCATTTTTGTCCAATTTTTTTTTTTTTTTTTGCAAGACAAGTGACTGCTTGCCTTCAATTTGGTTTTTTTGTTCAAACAAGCCAAATGCCTAAAACCAGAAACATTTTGATTCAGAACGGTCCTTGTGGTGTTGGGAATGGTACTTTGGGTTGCTTCTTCATACAAGTTGGGTTCCTGGATTGGACTGCATCTACCAGGATGCATAATGCCTTGGGATTCCTATAATGCATACCCTCCTCCCCACTTCACCAAGAAGGGAGAATGTAATGCATTATGGAATCTAAATTTCAGGAACCTGCAGCAGTGGGTTGATTTCCAGCTGAAATAGGTCAGGTTATGGTGGGGTTTGCAAGGGAAAGCTACTCTGTTTTATACTATACTAGGTGGAACTGTACACAAAATACCTTATTTAAGCTCTCCTCAGCCATACCTCTCCATCCCTAGAGGTTTTATGTCCCAGCTTGGCAAAGCCCTGGCTGGGATGATTGAGTTGGGGCTGGGTCCTGCCTTGGACAGGGGGCTGGACTCGATGACTCCTGAGGTCTCTGCTAGCCCTAGGATTCTGGAACTGCAAAACATGAAAATATCAGAGACAGGCTGGCTGGTTATTGGGTTAACAGATAAATTTTTTTTACTGCAGCTGAGAAGAAACTGAAAAAAATAAAACCAGAAATGAACTTAGAAATGGACACAAGTGCTAAAATTCATTATAATAAAAACTTCTGATGCCAGGAAAGAGAATTCCTAGGCTAAGGGACTAATTCCAGCCCTCATGTAGACGGTGTGAAAAGTCATATTTTAAGAGATTATGCTTGTCCAGCCGAAGTCACAAGGTGTAAATACATGCACACAATACCGACAATTTGCATGTGTGCGCCATGCCAAAAGCAGTCAGAGAGCTAGTTGATTCATATTACAATCTAGAGCCATTGCCATTTGTGCCAACGCAGAACTTGCCAAGAGAGTGAAGCTGAATCTTCACAGTAAGGCTGTTGACTTAAAATTGACTCAGAAGCTGATGTTACAGTCATCTCAGAAGGAATTTATAATCGTATCCAACCCTTCCTAGAGCTGAAGTCCCCTGATGCAGCCCTGACTAGCCTTGCAGATATTCTGAACTGCATGGGCTGGTTCATCACAGAAACTATTTAAAAAGACAAAATACCTTAAATTCAGAGTGCATGAGACCCAAGGGCCCCAGACCAATCAACTTCTCAGCTGCACTCTGGTAGCCATGATGGGCATAATTAGAAAGGTGCAAGAACTCGACTGAGGATTTGATTGATTGGATTTATGAAATGAGATCTAGTACAAATCAACTTAAAAGACAATGCTGAGCCATACAGTGTACAAACACCTTACCAGACAGACCTCGGACGAGACTAGCTTCAGATTCATGCTAATTCAGAGGATAGCGCTAAATGGTCGTAACAGACCATTTTTCCAGGTGGATATAAATAAATAATGTATGTGAAGTACATCACATAGTAGTGAGAAACAGAAGTGCACTTTTGCTCATTTTGGTATTCCAGAAGAGTGAGTGACAGAGACCACAATTCACTGCAGCAGAATTTAAGACATTCTGAACTAAATATGATTTTGATTACTCACAGCCCACATTACCCACATGTGAACGGAGAGGCTTTGAAAAGCTGTAGAGGCAGCCAAGAAAATTCTACAGCAGGAAGATCCATTCCTTGCTCTTCTGAGGTGCAGAGCAAGCCCAACAGTAGTTACTGGATACTGTCCACCACAACTTCTGATGGCCTACTGTTCCAACTTTGCAAAAGAATCCTCTCCAAAGTGGTCAGGTATGCTGAGAGTAGCCAAACTGGCTATAAAGGCAAAAACAGCTTATAAACCCTTTTACAACACACGACAAAACTGCTGGATCTAGAACCTGCTGACTATGTTCATGTCAGATTGGATGGAGAATCCTGGAGGACTCCAACTGTGGTCGAGAAAAGGAATTCAGTGCCCAGATACCAGACTGACAGAAAGTGTTGGCCTCTATTGTTTTTTCCTCAGAAGGAATAACGAAAAGAGCAAACTCCATGCATCATGCAGAATAGAATAAAACTCAAGGACTCCAGACTGACCACAACCAGTTGTTTGTTAAATCATCTGCCTGATAGGAAGACACCTCTTGAAAAGACCCATGGTGTGGAGAGAGGAGTGAGTTGTGTGGGGGTCATTGCTGCGAGGCAGATCTAGCACGCCACACACTTCTGGATTTCGGGGGTGGTAGTTTTGGGTCTGCTCCAATAGATTCCTTCTGGCTTGTGTCTATGGGGCCAGGCCGGGCAGCTGCTTTTCAAAAGGCCATGTGCCCTCTGAGTTCGGAGAAGCTGTAAATTCAGAAATGGAGAGAATATACTGGCCTTGGCAAATGCCCATTCAATGGCTTCATTACCACTTGAATGGCTCTTCCATGGGTTCAGTGTTTGCTAATAGCTCTGGCAGCCTTTTTTGATTTTAAGTGCACTAGATCCTCTCCGGAGGAAGCAGGGCCACAGAACAGAGATAGGAAGAGGCCAGTGGGTGGAGATTACGGCCCAGTGGTGCTCCAAATTTTTGGGTGCCCTACTCAACTGCATGTTCTGCGTATGGGTAAAGACAGCTCTAGATTTGGCGATCAATGACTAACAGACGCAGATGAACTCAACATAAGCTTTGGGAACTCTGAGCTCTCTTTCATGGTTTCGTTCAGGTCTGACCTCTTTAGATTTAATTTGTTCTCTATTTATGTTTATGTGTAACTGTATAGTGTAAGTGGAATACTGTAAGCATTACGTCATTGTTTATCATAAGATTTTATAAAGTTGTTAATTAAATTTGTGACTTTAGTAGTTGTTTTTTTTGGGGGGGAGGGGGGAGATGGAGGGGGACTGGAAAGTGAGGAGGTTGACACTGTAATTCTTGATGAAAATCCTTAGCAACTGAATTCTAGGTCTCCAGGTACTTTTCTATGGGAGTTGGGCATTTTTTAACCACTGGAAAAGGACAATGAAACAAACTCTAGGCCAGCCAAAGGCTACACTTACAACCAAGGTGTCATGCATTCAGATTGTGTACTAGAAAATGAGAAACACTTAACAGACTGATATGTACTGAACTTCCAAGAGTGGGCGTAGCACTAAAGCAGGGAGAAGTAATGGAATGTCAAACTACACTGCACTGTTCAGCCACTAGGTACCGCTGTATGTAAAATACTATTTAATTACCTGCTTGGCAGAGCAGTAAAGAATCTCACTGCAGACATATAAGATGTGTATCTCACTCAAAAGGTAGCTTTGTGACCCACAAATATCTGGTACAGGGTTGGTTGGGCCAAAAGGTCAGAATAGTTTGTTGGACGGGGTCTTCCCAGCCAGCTATGCCCAAGTATTTTTGCTTCTGGGGTGGGGATCTGTCCTGCCTATAGTGAAAATTCACATCCTCTCCATGATGCTCTTACTATAACAATGTGGAGGAAGAGAAAGAAGTACAGCGGCCTGTGACTCCCAGGAGCAGAATTTCTGCCCCCCCTCACACACACGCTATAGTTATACACAAAGGGCAAATCATTCACCGATCCTGTGCCAACATCTTAAGCATTCCCAGAGTGCCTGTTCCTGCCAGATGCCGCGACTGGGACATGGTGGTTAAGGGTTACACTGCACTTTCTTCAGATCTAGTCAACAGCACGTGGCAAACTTCAATTCTGAACCCCACCGCCATGCCAAATATTGCTCCATCTCCCTGGGTGACATTTTGTGCAACGTATCCAATGAGCTAATTCACATATTTTCAGCTGATTTGCATACCCTCATGTACAAACTTTAAAAAAAGGCATTGATTTAGTGCTGGAAAAGGCTAGCTAGGGAGCCAACAGCAAGCTCTCAAAATTATGTATTTGCCACCAAAGTGTGACAAGGAAGCAGACTGTGTTGCTCCCACAAACTCATAAGTTAGGATATTCATTCCGAAAGTCTGTGGGTGAAATTGAGAGACTTGGGTTGACTCTGTTAGAGGCTGGAGCTTATTTTCCAAACCCAGCCTGACATAACTTTGGGCAACTTCTCCATGATCTATAAAATCGATGAATTAGGCTTGTCTCTCCCTAGAGGAGGGTGATGAAGACTTAAGGTAAATAACAAGGCATATCCAGTGAACAGAAATGGGCAGAGTAATTGACTGAAGAGTTAGAATTAGAACTCAGGAGCTCCTTGGTTTTAACTCTGCACGTTTCAATGAAATACAACGTATTGTCTGTTTTATGTTCAACCAAAACCAGAAGAACAGATTGAGATAATGTCAAAGCCAGCTTGAACCTTTACCTATTCTGTCAACGTAACCCAGAGCACACCTTAGTTTTAGCCAAAATACCGACGTAAAATCTATTCCTGCTGTATTTCTGATTAAACTAAAACCAGAAAGGAGCGGCAGTCACACGAACGAGTCTGTGTTGTGCAAAACGTGTTGTGTGATTTGTGCAGGGGACACACCGTGTGCAGTGAAACAGAGGGAAGGATGCATTTAGCAGTACTGTTGTCTTAGTTTCCATCAGTGCTAGTTTAAACCTTGGAAATGGGCCGACGACACGTGTGATAAATAGATGTCAACAGATAACCAGGCCATTAGGATTAGGCAGGTGGGGTAAACACTGAACACACTTTTGCCATTGCCCATCTGTGTGACCTTGGGCAAATGTCTGTCTGTTCTCCCATTCTTTCTTTGCCTTGTTTATTTAGTCTGTGGTTGAGGCTCCCATTCCGTGGGAAATTACAACATATTGAAATTTGTTTGCATTCCAAACCAGAACAAAAAGCAACAAATTTCAAAATTTCCCACAAAATGAAATAAAAAAATCGTTTCAAGTCAACCAAAACATTCCATTTCGATTACAATCAAGTGTTCTGGCCCAGTTTAATTTTCTATGATAATTCAGAATATAATACAATATTTTTAAAAAACAAATAAAGACATTGCCTTCTGATGTGGTGAAAAGAGAACATTTAAATGATATCAAAACATTTTTGTTCCCATTTTTTCCAAAATTCAATTTTGTGAGAATTGACATATTCCCTTAGCATCTTCTGATGGAAAAAAAAAAAACTTGATTGCAATTTTTTTTTACCAGCTTTGTTTGTAAACTCTTCAGAGCATCTCTTACTGCATGTGTGCGGCCACCAACACAATGTGGTCTTGCTCAATGCCAGAGCCATAAACACAACCAGAATATAAACAACAATGTTGAAACACTCTAAATGCTTCCCAAAATAGAGAGAGGCGAGCTCTAGCAGACCCATGTTATCTGACCATGGCAGTCTGACTGAAGGAATATCAGGACTCCTAGAAACTGTCCTCAAACCACTCACTACACAAAAGTTCAGCTTCCTCAAAGCCACTACCAATGTCCTCTCCAGAAACTCCGCAACAGTAGCAACCTCGCTCAAAACTCCACCCTGGCCATCACGGATGTCACCTCATTATAACACCAATACCCGTCACTATGATGGCATAGCTGCCGGTCTCACATACATAAGAGATTGTCCAATGTTCAGAAATCCACCGAAAACGTGTTGTCAAATGAACTCATTTCACTCCCACAATCACTTCATGTTTAGCAACACATGCATTGGCCAAGCCTTGGGAACAGCCACGGGCACTAGACTGGCTCCCAAACACACCAGCCTTTCCCTCCTGGAGGAAGAATTTCTGGAAAAAAACACCATGAAACCAATTATATACCTGAGATCCCTGGAAAGAGATTTTCATCCTCGGGACAGAACAGCTAAACTCCCTTAGAGTTCTACCACAAAGTCAAAAGCGACAACCCAGCCATACATTTTCTCTAGGATGCTTCCACACCCACATCAACTTCCTGTCTACCACCAGCAGCTGGAACAATGGAACCCACAGATGACTAGATACAAGAGACCCACTGATCACCATATGTCCTTTCACAGACCCAGCAACCATCCCAGAGATGCCAAAAATATCTGTTATTGACAGCCTGGCACTCATATACCGCATAGCCCAGCACAAATAGAGTTGCAGTTGTTCAGTGATTTTTTGAGGAAGGCCTCGCATCCTGGGGGAAAAAAAAATATCTTTCCCCAGCCCCTCAAAGAATCCCCCAATCTTACTGATGATAGACTGAGCCATCAATCGGCAGAAGCTGGGAATGGGCGACAGGGAACGGACCACGTGACTATTCCCTGTTCTGCTCACCTGGCATTGGCTGCTGTTGGCAGACAGGATACTGGGCTAGAGGGACCTTTGATCTGACCCAGTCTGGAAGCTCTTATGTCCTTGTGAGTTCTTTAAGCTTCATCCTGTAAACTATGCACAAGGCATTCTTCCTACCACTCCATATTGTCAGGTTTTTTTCATTGCTAATTTTGCGTGCAGGGGTTTCTGTTCTTTTTCTTGCTTTATGGCTTTTGCTTGCATTTCCACTGAAAAGGGATTCAGTCTGAAGCTTAAAGCTGGGTATTGTTCTACAAGAACTGGGGGTTATTCCAAAATGTTGTTATACTATTAGTACAAATAAACCATGACATTTCCCATTGCAGCACATCTAGCGGGGATTTTTACATAGTTTTAAGACTCACTACTGACTCCTGCCCAGTACAAATACAGTCATCCTGGAACACCAGCTGCTCTGAACAGCAAAGCCTGCTCACAAGAATGAAGTGTTAAATTTTATTTTATTTTATTGCAGAAATGACCTTTTCTGTGTTTCATTTCACCGTATCATGAGCTCTGGTTGAATTATGATCATGAAGTTACTTTTTCTCAGTCAAATTTGAGGGGTAAATGAATTCTTGTTTTCCCACATATCTGAAGGATAGAAGACTTTGTGGAGAGGAATCACTCCCATTGGGAACTCTTATGTACTTTGCAGTAGTATTTTATTAAGAGCTGGGGCGTCCAAAGGTTCCACAGATGTAAGGTTTCAATTAAGTTTACATTGTGTCCCAGTCTTTAAATACTCAACTAAATCTTAATCCAATCACTGCATTTGACTCCAAACATATTTAATCTTGAACCCTCCTCTGTTTAATCAGGGGTTAAAAAGGAAACACATTTTAGGCCTGTCCTGACTCATGATCATGCCTGTCCATTTCGCCTCCCCCAACCCAAATGTTCAACAGCATTCAATATTTGTCCTTTGTACCTTCTCCTAGGGAGACTCATTTAGCTTGGGCATCCAAGCTAAACGTGAGTCAACAGTGTGATGCTGTTGCAAAAAAAAGCAAACATGATTCTGGAATGCATTAACAGGAGTGTTGTGAGCAAGACATGAGAAGTCATTCCTCCGCTCTACTCTACGCTGATTAGGCCTCAGTTGGAGTATTGTGTCCAGTTCTGGGTGCCACATTTCAAGAAAGATGTGGAGAAATTGGAGAAGGTCCAGAGAAGAGTAACAAAAATGATGAAAGGTCTACAGAAGATGAGCTATGCGGGAAGACTGAAAGAACTGGGCTTGTTTAGTTTGGAAAAGAGAAGGCTGAGAGGGGACGTGACAGCAGTTTTCAAATATCTAAAAGGGCGTCACAAGGAGGAGGGAGAAAAATTTTTCTCCTTGGCCTCTGAGGATAGGACAAGAAGCAATGGGCTTAAACCGCAGAAACGGAGGGTTTCAGTTGGACATTAGGAAAATGTTCCTGTCAGGGGGATCTAAATGGTGCATAGTACTGCCATGAGGGCAGGTGACTGGACTTGATGATCTCTCAAGATCCCTTCCAGTTCTAGTGTTCTAGGATTCTATGAGATGTGATCCTTGCAAAGACTTGGTGTTGCATTAATCCAAGTGCCTACAGTTGGAGCGACATTATTATGAAATATTAATACGAGTTGGACTGGAAATGACAGAATCCAGGGTATATATAACAGCACAAGCAGTTACCTGTCAATTGTAGGACCAGCGTTAATTACACTAATTGAGTCAGGCTGGGTGTGTCCCATTCAGAGGTTTTGATGTGAAAATATGACTGTCAAGGCAGGGGAAATTACCTTTGTTTGGCCAATATACATGGCAATGTATATTGGCCAATGCCCCTCCATCATGTACATTGGCTGAACCAGACAGATAGTCTTGGCAAAAAAGGATAAACAGACACAAATCAGACATCAGGTATGGTAACACACAAACCCGTGGGGGAACATTTTAACCTGCCTGGATAGTCAATAGTAACTTAAAATTCCTTTGTAGAAGAATGGCTACTTTTAAACTCCCAATTGCAGAGGCAGGCATCTGAACTGGAATTCATTTACAAATTTCAACACTTGCAACTTTGCCTTGAATAAAAATGTTCACTGGTTAATGTACTACAGAGGCAATTTCCCCTATCTTTGATATATGCATTTACGCATAAAAAAACTATGAATGGGACAGTTCCCCACTGCCTTCCCCAGCACACCTTACTTACCGGAGGGTCTCCCTCCTGGTACTTCCTTCTCCCAGACTCTCCAGAACACTTTCTCTCATCAACTCCTTCCTCACACACCGAGCAAACAGAAGAGAAGACTTTTTAAAAAGCAGTCTCAACTTGGCCCTCAGGTGTTCTGATTAGTCTGGCTCCTTGGAGTCTGGAAGCTTCCTAATTGGTTCCAGGTGTTTTAATTGACCTGATAGCTTGATTCTAGCAGGTTCCTGCTGGTTCTGGATCAGCCCTTGTTAGTCTACCCCAGAAACAGAGACCTATTTAATCTGGGGCTGATATATTTCCCCTCCCCGGCTCTCCTGTAGGCCTCTGGCCTGAGCCTATCACAACAGTCAGCAACAAATAATGGCAAAGTGGATGGTAAACCCCATATTACAGCATCTGCCTTCATCACCAGATGTGCCAGTCCAGGAAAAGGTGTAACCAGCACCCACCACTTCTAGCTGCAACTCACCGTTATGTCTCGCCTCGCTGAGTGCAGCAATAGCTATACTGAACCATGCCAAAGCTCTACTGCGTCTAGCGATTCCATGCACAAGTCTGCCACCTCTGTCGCCATGGCATGGCACTTTATGGGCCTGCATCAGGTAACTCAGGAGGTCTAAGGATTAGAACGCCATCTCCTTCCCCTAACTCCTGGGGCTGGATACCTTCCCGTTAGAAGAAAAGAGAACTATTTCCAAACCTCCCCTGCCCTCACCGCCCCCCCGCCTCTCGCTCCCGCACCTCTCTCTTTCTTCCACTTCTGCTTTTCAAACCAACACAGCCTCCAACTATCGTGCTTCTGGCTTCTGCTCCTCATTTGGAAAGTAGGTGCAACTCCCTGCCTGAGGCCTTTCCGCTGATCTCCCTGGCATGTTTCTACAAGGCAAAACAATAAAGTCTCCTCATTATCACACCACATCATCGCTAACCATGTGCCAGGCCTGTGTGGCCAAAACCACTTTCACCACCACATTGTAACGAAATGCTGCAGTCTCTCCACTGCACCAGACTGTGCTAGGTACGCTAGCGGGTCTCACGCCAGAGCGGTACAGCCTTTTTTGCATACGACACACACACACACACACACACACACACACGTTGGTCCAATAAGCAATATTACCTCACCCACCTTGTTGTTAATCTCCTGGGACCGACACAGCTACAACTATGGGAAGAGACATTTTCATGATCTCTCCAGTACTGACATGAACTCTAATAGACTCTGGATAAAACTATGGTTGTCTAGGTGATTTCTGTGAGAGCCATGCATGCTTGCTTGTTTCCAGTCACTTAGGGGCGTCACTGTTTGTGCAGATGTGATGGCCACTACCTTGGCCAATAAGGGAATTGAATGGGGCAATTGCGAGAGCTACAAAGCATGCATCTCTGTAGCCCGAGCTAAAGAATACCACTTGCTAGCGAGAGCTGCCAAGAACTCCTTCTCCTGTGGTTCAGGCACCGATGAGGCCACGCCATGGGCTCCAAAGGGCTTTGGACTGGGCTCTCAGTCTGATATGCAGTTGCACCAGATTTTCAGACCTGCTCAGATCCCACAAAGATATTTTTGGCTCAAGTTTCAAACATGCCAAATGCTTTGAAAGCTGTAGCCCAGTTCAGAGCAGGTTAGATGATAGCTAAGAGCAGGTTAGACAGACATCTAGCAGGGGTGATCTAGACAGTACTGGGTCCTGCCATGAGGGCAGGGGACTGGACTCGATGGCCTCTCGAGGTCCCTTCCCATTCTAGTGTTCTAGGATTTCGCGAACACTGCTCTTTGCACCATACACCACGCATGGCCCAGGGCTACCATGAGCGCCATCCACATTCTCTTAATGCACCTCACTGCCCGGCACTTCTGACTGCTACAAAAGGGGCCATTAGAAGAACCGCCCTTTTCCTGAGGATGCTGTTTGTCTAAGCGTGGGCTAGCCATTGGCACCAGACCAACATTTTGTCTTTCATGTAGAATGACCCTTAACACTTGCTGCGGGATGCATTTTGAACACTAGTATGCACCACCCACCCACGTCTTCAATTACTCGCCATTGTTCTGAATCTCTCCCCATCCTCGCACTATTACTCTGTTAGAACACATGTACTGAGAAGCATATTCTCTTCTCCATTGATAATTGTGACAGAGCGAAAGTTAGTCCAAACGAGAGCTATACAAATAACCAATTTCTTGGTTCAGTAGCCAAGTAAGGAATGTTTGGATCTATCACAAGATTTTATTTTATTTTTTTAACATCCCATAGTAGATGTTTTAATTGTGGGTCCAATAAAACATTATTTCATTCTGGGAGACATTAACCTATTTTCCCCTAAAAAAGACCATCAAAATACAGAGCAAAGCAATATGGACTCAAAATCAAAATGCTTAGTTTCAAAACCGTTGAAACAAAGCGCTTCAATACTTTGTTTTGGTTTTTTTTTTTTGGTAGGATGAAACAATTTGGCAAATGTGATAGAAATATTTAGCTGATTTGTATTGAGCCAAATATGCATTTCTGGCAAGATGAAGAATTTCAACTGAAATTTCCCCTTGCTGTAGTCTGAACACCATGGAGCGATGGGAAGAAACAGCTGCATTCCTGAGACAAATTTCCTTGTGCTCTGTGTAGCCATTAGAAATGGGGGATGCAGGCATATACATAGCTAATTATTAAAATGAAATCATATTTATTCTGGGAGTGGTAGGTGGGAAACAAATTCTTCCATGATGTTTTGCAGTTTTTGCCCCTGGGGACTGTGTTGTATGAAAGGTGGGCTGGACATCAGTTCTCCTTGGCAGACCCTACTATTTATTTCCAGCCAGGGGGTGTCAGGCATTTGCTAAAGAGAAATGGTCCCTGCCAAGAAGTGCTCATATTGACAGATCAGGAGCTTGGAATCCAGTGTGTGCTAGGCTGGGGACCGACTGGCTAAGCAGCAGTTCTGCAGAAAAGGACCTGTGGGTTACAGTGGATGAAAAGCTGGAGATGAGCCAAAAGGGCGCCCTTGTAGCCAAAAAGGCGAAAGGCACATTGGGGTGCATTAGGAGGAGCATTGCCAGCAGACCCAGAGAAGCGATTAGTCCTCTTTATTCAGCTCTGGTGAGGCCACATCTGGAGTATCGTGTCCAGTTCTGGGCCCCCACTATCGAAAGGATGCGAACGCACTGGAGAGGGTCCAGCGGAGGGCGACGAAAATGATGAGGGGGCTGGAGCACATGACCTACGAGGAGAGGCTGATGGTTTGGGCTTGTTTAGTCTGCAGAAGAGTGAGGGGGGATCTGAGAGCAGCCTTTAACTATCTGGAGGGGGGTCCAAAGAGGATGGGGCGAATCAATCACTGACTGCAGACTTTGGCTACCAACTATGACTTGAGCCCTCTCGCCTGATGACCAACAGCACTAGCCACTGAACTACCTGCCAAGCCCTGGCTCCAGGCAGTGACTGTCTACAGTGGAGCAATGTGTGTCCTGTGAAAGAGAGGGGCAACCGGCTGGGTGGCCTCAGTACAGCTCTGGAACATGCGCCTCACCTTGGTCCAAAAGAACCCACATTTGCAGCATGTTGGGAAGCCACGAGAAGATACTCCCGGGTCTGCTTCTCAGGAGCGAGGGGTAGAAAGGAGTTTGTACAATTGTCTGGCTGGCTGATTTCCTGCTGAACTGATTATTTCAATACCAGTGGGATTTGTGGTATGGTAGCCTTGGGTAGGCACACTGGAAACGGAAGAGGAGTGTTCCCATTAAAGGACCTTCCTACAGTATGTTTTCGTATCATGGGGCAGATTAGGGTTAGTGTCCCACTAACACATCCTTGGTCAAGAAGGGCACTTCAGCCTGTACTTAAGCCTGGATGAAATCAAAGCCTTAAAGCTAAGCAGGTGTGTAAACAGTGCTTAACCGTGGCGATCACTTACTCATGCCTGCAATCCAATGGACTTCAGTGGAATGGAGGCTTCACAATCCAGCCCACAGAGAGCGCCATGACAGACAGGAAACCACCCCTGGGTATCCCTGTTCAAGGTATTCTCTTTCTTTGTTCCAAGAGACTGGGATTATTTTAGGAGAGACTCCAAAGCTTACAAAGAGCTTGTTCCCTTTCAAACATCTACAATGCTAAAAGCAAAGGATGCTCATTAAACAATTTATACTAAACAAAAAACCAGTTCTCTCATCAGTCATTCCCTGGTGCCTTTCCCCCAGACACTGACATCTGATGTTTATAACCCTGTGAATAATAAAGGTCCTATCACCTTTCTCACTTAAAATCAACTTTCTTTATGCACTATGCAGGTTTCATTTAGCAATTACTCTGAGCTTTCCAAAATAGTTTGTTATCCCTTTGAAATGCTCTCACCATGGAAATCCTGGCTCTGTTTTGTATTACACTGTTACATTTGTTATTGTTTTACCTTAAGCACCAGCATATTCTACCCTTACAGGATAATACTTTGCACTTCTCATGTTCAAAGCACTTCCCAGACCCTGGGTCTAGTCTGATAGACAGCCCAGGCCACTGACTTCAGTGAGAGGTCCACAGATTGGCAGTCATCCAGGCCGGGAATGTGGTGCTGTGGAGTCATTGAGCAAAATTGTTCAGCCGTGTGCTCAGTTAGAGCTGAATCCAGTGCTTTGAAATTCATTCGTGCGGCTGTCGTGCAGCCGGGACCACTGCTAATCTCCTACCAGGACTCTGCAGTTCACGTCAAAAATTCCATCCTTCATCCACGGCAAAGTATCCCCCAAGCCCTGGGACACTATCGACGGCCTGTGCGCCTTCCTCTCCTTTCATTTATGAAAGAAATGTCCAGTCACCTTGCCTGCATCGCCACGAATTGCAGAGGCGCACAGCTGCTGAGCAAAATGGCTTCACGGTTACAACTCTCGGAGCATTGTAACTCACCTGCTCAGGGCACACTGGAGCTATGCAAGTCCCGCAGACTCCTGGCCACTTCTGCATCTGTAACTTGTACAAGTGCCAAGATGAACAGCTTCCTCTACCAATTAGAACAGGCTGAAATGTTTTTGGACAGACCTCCCTCCACCACCTGCTCCTCCGCCTATATAGTTTGTCCGCTAACACATTTCTGACTGCCACAGGGGTTCTTCTCCTCACGAGGAGGGTGCCTCCTTCTGGCCATTCTGGGGATTAGCTCTGCCAGGCGAACACGCTTTCCCCACAGTCCCCCTCCATGACCCTTCCTCTCTCTGCAGCCTTTTGTTGCTTCCAGGACCTGCAGCCTCCTCTCCGTGACTCAGCCCTCTGGCCAGGCCACTAAGTGGGTTCCCCTTCTGGGCTGGGGATGTGCCTCAGTTTCTTCCCATTTGCTGCGGGTACCATTAGCTGGGTGGCTGGCAGGGGACACCTCTACTCTGGACTCCAGCTCTGGGAGTCTCTTGTGAGCAGCCAAGGTCAGTTCTCTCCTGAACTCTGTTACCTTTCCTGAGCCGTCTCCTCCCCCAGCTCAACTTCAGCTACCACAGGCCAATGGAGTTTGTTGCAACAGTGACAGCTCTGAGGAGAGATGACTGCTTCCTAGAGCTGCTGAAATTCTCGGTCATCACCGTGCCCAAGGGTAGCTAAAACACAGTGATTGGTCCACTGCTGTTACAGGCAGAGAGTCTCACATTTATTCCAAACTCACAGAAAGGCCTTCCAGGCAGACTTGGGTTACGCCTGGCGTGGAAGGTCAAGGGGACCGAATCATTTCTGCTCCCCCAAAGACGTCTCAGAATCTGACGTGTAAAAGGTCTGAGTTTTCTGCAGGTGGGATTGAGAGGAGCTTCTGTTCTGACGTCTGAGTTCTTCCTAAGTTGATTTGGCCAGCGAGAGAATTTGCATTATCTACCCCTGTTGCTTTGTTCTGCATCTCACAAAAAGAGCCACCTTCCCTTGAATTATGCCGCTGCTGAATGCTACTTTGCTGGAACATCTGTGCCCCATGTGTGACAGCAGGCCTATCTCCAGGCCACGCTGTTAGGAGCAATGGATCTAGAAGAGCATTATAATGAACTGGAGCAGCATCTGCTGAGAATGATGTAGCAGAGAGTTTTTCCTCACTCAAGACGAAGTATTTCTGATCTGAGAGCTCCATATGGTCTGGATATTCACACGAGGCTAGCGCAGCAACAGAAGAGGCGGAAGTTGGCAAAGACACTTCTGGGCTCTTCATTATTTTCCAGATGCTGGATTTTCTATAAAACATGCCCCATGCAAAGGGAAAAATCACCCGTGACTTACAAATAGCTGTAGTGGCTCAGCGCATGGAGAATGTGCATTTCCGAGACTGCTGCTTGGTGGGAGTGTGGGCAGGAAAACAGAATTATCAGTTCACTGGCCATTCCCAAAATTAGAGGGGAACAAAGTCGGGCGGGGGGGGAGGTGACAATTTTTTTCAAACATTTTTAGCAAGCTGAAACATTCAAAAAATTCTATTTTGTTTTAAAGGATTTCTTTGGACTGAACCAAGACATCTAAACTGATGAATCCTCCAAGTTTTCCATTGCAACTGGACCTGCAGTTTTGGCTGAACTTTTCCCTCAGCACTAGTCAAGACCACCAATTGTAGTCCTAGCTCTGCCTCTGACTATCTGGGTGACCAGGAACAAGTCATGGCCCTACTGTATGCCTCAGTTTCAGTGTTCCCTCTAATCTGTTCCATCCACATGTGGAATACATTTTGTTATTTGCACCATGGCATGTGTGGATGTGCGCCAGTAGAGGAACATGCTGCTGGCTCTGCTAATCAGCTGGGTGGCATTTGAATCTCTCCTGGGTGGCTGCACAAGTGCTCAGCTTCTAGGGACCTTTGCTCAGTTTCCCTTTATATCTTGGGTCAGCCTTGTCTAATTAGACTGTAAGCACTTTGGGGCAAAGACGATCTCTCTCTCTGCACATGTAGTGCTTGGCAATATTGATTGAGGCATCTGGGTGCTTCCATAACACACAAATTAATAACCCCCCTGGCTTTCCTTTGCTCAGTTCTGTTGAGGTGCAACTAACTCCTCTAGCTCCTCATCTGAGGAAGTGGGTTTTGCCCACAAAAGCTCATGATACGGATATATATATATTTATTTATTTTCATGGCCAGTGGTTGAAAGCCCAGCTGGGGAAGGCAAGCCCCAGCCCCGCCCCTTCTGACTGAGGTCACCCCCCCCCAGCATGATACTTCCTGGCCACCTGGAGAGCTGGGGCTGCTCCCTGGCGGAGGGGGAAACCCGGCTACCATGCCATGGCCCCAGCCTTCCTGGGTGTCCGGGGTGTGTTGGCTATTTTGGGCAGGCTGTGTCTTCCCTCACCTGCATTACTGGCTGCCCCTGTATATTTTTGTAAGTCTCTAAGGTGCCACAGGACTATTCATCCTTTGCATAAGACCAGCATAAAGATTGTGAACTTCTCAAGTGGGCTTTAGCTGCACAAAAGTCTCCTACTGGCCCTTCACACAGAATTAATTCCAGCCCTTGTGAATTCTAGGAGCTCGTGGGAACACCCCATTTCTTTTTACCCACCAGGGGTGAGAAATGAAACCTTGTCTGCTTTCTCCTTGGCACCTCAGTGTCCCTCTGTTCATTTGCACACGAAAAGGTGCCACCGATGGCTCACACAATGCCCGGTTCCCAGTCCCTTTGCAAGCAGTCTCCTCCCGCATGGCAGCAAGCGTGTAGGACTACAGCGTAGAGTGCTGCCAACCCCGCGCCAGTACAAAGAGTGATTAACGAGCTGTGTCCTGGGGAGAAGCAGGCTGGAACGTATTTAGACAAGAGACTAGGTCTTAACTTGTTGCTGAGAAACAGGGGACCTGATCCTGCCAGGTCCTTGCAACTCCCGCAGGGTGACATGCAAAGAGTCTATGCGTGATTTAAGTCTCCCCTAACACCTACCTTGTGATTAACCTCACAATAGCCCTGAGCCTGCTTACGAGATTTGCTGAGTAAATATAAGCACATGCCAAAGTCCCAGAGACATAACTCTCTGCCTAAAGTTACACATGCATGCAAGTGCCTTCCTGCGCTGGGGCGCTCGACAGCTAGCGTGTGAGATCTATTTAAGTTAATTCACAACACAAGGCAGCACATCAAAGTCCCTGGAAACAAACGAAGCCATCCTATCTTGTCACAAGGCCAGCACAGCTTTCATTTTGAAAATGAAGTGCCCCTCTTGATTTAGATACAGCGAGGTCAATTTGCCAATGCTGCCTAAGAGGTTCAGGGGCTTAAGCCCGATTTTCCAATGTAGGGACCGAGCCGAGTTCACTTCACAGCAGACCATTCAAATTGCTGAGGCCCCGTCTCACCCCCGCAGCACAACAGGAACCACCTTTTGCAACACAGTCCCATTACAACATTTCTGATTCATTGCTGAAACCAAGGCAGCCAAAATACTTCCCAGGACTCTAATCCACGTTACAACAGGGCAGAATGTGACCTCACGCCAGTCACTTCCCCTCGGTGCGTCCATTCACGCCCAGCTTTGAGCCGTATAAAACCAAAGCTGGCTGGGGTGAGGATGGTCTTACCATATGGGGGTAAGCGCTTCACACGAGCAGGGCCTGATCTCAGCTGGGGGAGGTAGAAGGGACAGTTTACTGCCTCCTTGTGGTGAGGCATGGTGTAGCAGCTCTTTTCCGCGGAGCAGCTACTGCCGACAGCTGCCCTAGCCCAATAGGCCTCTGCCTCGTCTTCTGACTCCGCCCCCAGCCAGATCTTCTGCCTCGTCTTCTGACCACCTTTCCCAGTAGCCAGTAGGGACACCCCAGTTTCCCCCAGCTCTAGGTTCCAGTTTAGGAACTCGGCCCCCTCAAACTTATTACTGCCTGCTGGGGCTTCCCACTGCCTTGGCCTTCCTTCAGGCCCCTTCGCACAGCTCCTCCCTGAGCGTAAGGTGCGTCTGCCTCTCTCCAGGCCTTCCTCCCCCCAAGCAACCAGAGAGACAGCAGAGCTCTTCCCGCTCTCTCTGCAGCATCCTTCTCAGCACCCAGCTCCTATGGGGCTGGCCCATCCCACAGGTGCATCCAGGTGCTTTAATTGAGCTCACCAGCTCCAGTTAACCCCTACTGTGCCAGGGCAGGGGAGGCAGCTGCTACAGGAATACGGATGACTGACAATCATAAGGACCAATCCTGAAAGGGGCTGAGCCCCTCTGCCTTGGTTGGGCCAGTCTTCAGAGGGGGACTGAGCACCTGTAAGGCCCATGGTCTCCAGAATGTGCAGGATGTGGCCCATGGACTCAGTGGGCATGGGGCGAGGTAACTCATCAGGGTGCGTGAGAGCGGTTTTCACAAAGCTGAGCCGCTTATTACAAAGCGAGTTCACGTTCCCATTTAACACTGCTGTTCTCCCAACTGCCTTTGCCCTCTTAACAAGAGAGAGGGTCCAACTGTCTCCTGTATCCACGAGGGCACCGTCGTATGTTTCTGACAGCACTATAATTGGATTGTGCTCTTCAGTCTGGAGCAGAACATGCGGCTGGTCACATTTGAGAGGGAGAAGAAAAGGCTGCATTTTCACCTCCACATCAGCCCCGGGTAATCCCTTCTGTAAATACAAGGTGGAGAGAGAGACTGAACTTGGGGAAAACTTGATAATCATTTCAATGGGGTTTCAATGAGAAACTCAATAGCAGATCCGTTCTTTTTGTTACATCCATTCACAGCCCTTCATTGCCAACAGCTAATAAAGCGAGAATCCTGTGTTCTAATTAATTAGTTTTGAATTTGGAAAAATAGGGATGTTTAGCCTGCTGAGAAGCCTAGAAGTATTTAAATCATGAGATTCACTCAGACTCACAATTGCTAGGGTCCGTTTCAGATAGGAGCCAAATGCAGTAGCCTTTGACCATGGGTTTCATTTGTTAACTAGAGACTTTCAGGATTAGACTATCTACGCCTTGTACTAACAGCACTGCGTGTAAGTTAATTTCAGTCACTGAACCTGTGACTACGTCCATTTGATTGTCTCAAATATTATTTGGGGGGGGATGATAATGATGGAGGAAGCCTCCTATGATTTCGAACAAGACTCTATGTTGGATTTTCCATTCTGGGACTTGATGGAGTCTAATATCCAGCTCCAACCTCAGCCAGAAAATGTCCTACCGGACTGTCCTCTGATAGGCCAGCTCACTCCTTGGCCCTCTTTTCCTTGCCAGCCCACGTTCCCGGAGGAGGCTCCGCTGTCGCTCCCAGATTTGGATGGACAAGTTCTGCAGCTGGAGGGAAGTCCTGAACTGGACAGCTCCTCGTTAGCTCCACCAGAGGCTAATGAGCCACATGCGCATCACAGGCTAATTCCTGCTGCCCCTTACAAGGTACAGAGGCAAGCAGCTAATATTAGGGAAAGAAAGCGGATGCTGAGCATTAACTCAGCCTTTGATGAACTCAGATGCCACGTGCCAACCTTCCCTTATGAAAAGCGCCTCTCCAAAATTGACACGCTGCGACTGGCCATCGCGTACATCGCCCTGCTGAGCGATAGCCTCGTCTCAGGCTGCCACCCCAGAGCCTACGTGGAACAATGCATGAAGAGTCACAAAGATGCCATCTGGAACACCAGCGGTAAGTGTGCAGCTCTGGGGAGTCGAGTACTTGATTCCAGACCTTTCCAAGCCAGGGTTTTGGTGCCACAGTGCGTCTCCGTAGAGCACTCAGCTGAGCTCTGCAGCCTCGTGCACAAACTGTCCCCTCTCACACAAATCATTTGTTAAAAGACCTTGACAATGTTGTATTGCAAAACCCCCTCGCTTTTTTTTTTAAATGGTGTTTGTAATTAGATCTGTTTCTTAGCAATTCCTGAGCAAGCGTACACCTCGCCATTCATCCTCATTTCCCAGGAAGGGCTACTTTTGAAACAGTTGTTCGATATTTTGGTCAGCCTTTTAACTGGCTTGGTCCTTTTCAAAATCCTGCATAGAACTGAGTTTTGAGCACAGACGATTTTCTGGATAAATCGCTTCGGAGTATTTAGTAATCTTCTTTAGTATAGCCATTTGGGACCCGATTCAGCAAGGCCAATACGCATGCACTGATCTTTAAGCATGATCAGCAGGACAACTTGAAATTAGGCACATGCTCATGTATTTCCCTGAATTGGGCCCTTTCAGAAGTCAGAGGAAATGTTCCCCACCAAGAATCAGCATTTATGACCCAAAGCATCTTCAGATACAAGAACCATGTAAAGTGTTTGTGTATCTAACGGATCATTTACATGAACTAGCTCTAGTAAAGTTTTACAGGCGAGGATTAATTTTTTTTCCTGTTGCTATTTTAATCAGTACAAATGAGGTAGGTTAGGTTGTGCTCTCCGTTCCACCACTGCAAATTTGGAGTCACTCCACTGAAATCACTGCTAGGGTCAAATTTTTCAATGTGCCTAAGTGACTGAGGCACCTAATACCATTATCAGACATTACCTAGACACGTAGGGCCTGGATTTGTAAAAGTATATAGGTGGCTAGAGATGCAGAACGTTGGGATTTTCAAAAGCGCCTATGTAGAGCCCATGGGAGTCAGGAACTGTGGTGCTGCTGAAAAGTCACACAGATGTCTACCTGCATCTTTAGGCACCCAATTACTTTTAAAAAAAAATCTGCCCCCAAGGAGCCGAAGATCCATTCTCAGTGGGATCTCAATTCCTGTGAGCCTACCTTCCTTTTCAAAATAGGGGCACTTTTTTTAAAAGGAAAAACGTGGATGTAGAAGAATCATTGCTCCCAAATATTTCTCATCCTGAACAGCAGACATGTCATAAGCACCAACACTGCAGAGAGAAACCAGTCGCTGACTTGAAAGAAAGCAGTCTTCTATGTTAATGAACTCCTTTCACCTTCTCCCTTTCATTTCACCAGTGGTAGGATAATGGCTGGAAAAATAAATCATGAGATGCCATTTAACGCTCTTCTCTCTTTTGTATGCATGACCGCACACAGGGGATCCCAGCTGCCTCTGCCTTTGACTTTTGTGAACCAACAGTTGTTAAAACAACAAGTGGATTTCACTGACATCTTCCCTTTGTTAGGCTTTGGGTTAACTCATCTTTCTGCCTGGCTGTGCTTGCGAGGCACTGGATGGGTGAAGCTGCTTCGTGGAGAGGCTGAATGGTTAATTTGCTAAATGCTTATTGCAAAGTATTTAAAGCAGTGTATTTGGTTCTCCCCCCCCCCTTCTGCTCGATGCAGATCTGACGGCCCGCCTCTCCTGGATCAAATGGAATTAAGAGGCACTCCGAAGGCTGAATTGTGACAATTGTGAATGACCTGACTGCTGAGGTACCGGCTGTTACATTCTCACTACTGCAAGCACAACTGTTGCCTCCTGCAGCTCCTGTTACCATCACAGGCTTGTGTTCTCTTCCTTTCCCCAGTTGCCCATCTTTGTTTTATCATTTCTAACCGACTGACCCCAGGCTGTTGAAGGGCTTTTGTTTTAGAAAGTATTTCTCCACGTTTCTGGGGCCTCTCCCACGGACAAGGTACCAACATCCCAAGAACTGAGAGCACGGCGGGAAGTTTGGCGAGCTGGGCTGAATACTCAGTTCCCATTACCATGAATAGGAATTGCTGATGAAGGGGCTGGCGTGCTGGGTCTATGACCAATGGTGCCTTCTTGCTGCTTTGCTCCCCCACAGATGTGTATCCATCTGTCACCTTTTGGCTTCTAACCGGAAGCTCTTTGGGACATAGCCCACCGTTTTGTTCTTCAGGACAGAGCCCTGGGCCAGGAGGAGAGGCAGCAGGTGGAGCTCGCATACAAACAGCAGCCATCGGCATCACCCCTCAGGCAGCAATGAAAATACCCTCTATCATACTTGCTTTCTTGGTTCAAAATGTGTTTCCCTGCACCAGGGGCAAGCATTTCAAAAGGGACTTTTGGAAGCTCACTTGGCACGCTACATGGGACTTAAGATATGCAACTGCAGCGATGTTAATTATGTAGCTGGAGTAGATGCATCTTAAATTGCCTTTCGGCGCCATCCACACAGCAGGAGATCGATGGGAGCAAACGCTCTCATCGGCTTCCCTTACTCCTTGTGAGGAGCAGGAGTACAGGTGCCACCAGGAATGCCCTCTGAGTTTGATTTAGCAGGTCTTTTCTAGATCTGCTAAATCAAACTTCAGAAAAAACGACCGCGCCAGCATCAATCTTCTGCATAGCATACACATGGCCTTAAAGAATCCTGATTCTTAGAGGGCTGGGCAAGGGAGCAAGAGAGATAATTGCCCCGGGGCCTGGCAATTCAAAAGGCCGGGGCTCCTGGCTACTGCAGCAGAGGCGGTGTCTAAAGCCTTGGGCCCTTTAAATCACAGCCAAAGTGCCAAGTGGCACCCCCCGGGCAGTGCTGAGGACTGGTGGGGGGCATGGCACAGTATGGGCAATGCTGAGGACTGGCTGTCTGCAGCATGTTGGATTAATTCCTCTCCATTTCAGCGGCAGCAGTTAGGACAATGCCGGGTGCTTCTGAAATTCTTACTCTAAGAGTACGTCTACACTTGCTCCCTAGTTCGAACTAGGGATGCAAACGTAGGCGTCCGAAATCGCTAATGAAGCGGGATTTAAATATCCTGCACTTCATTAGCATGATCTTGCCGGTGTGCTATTCCAATCGCCAGCTGATCCGAACCAGGAAGTGCGCTGGGATGCATTAGTTCTAACCAAATCCCTTGGTTCGAACTAACATTACTCCTCATTTTTTGACTAACGCATCCTGGTGTGCACTTCCTTTAAATCCCCGCTTCGTTAGCAATTTTGGTCACCTACATCTGCATTCCTAGCTTGAACTAGGGAACAAGTGCAGATGTGCCCTAAGAGAATAAGGAGGAGCAGTGCTGTGTGTTTAGACTTGTTCTCGAGAAGAGTCATTCCCATACAGAAGGTGTCACATAACAGGGGTTATTCGAAGGACATTCATGTCATCATGACAAAAAAGCTTATTTGAATAAAATTTGACTGTTTTCACAACGATTTCTGGACTTTTGTGTGTGCCTGTCCCACGGAACCATGACCGAACGGCAAGTGCACCTTTTGGGAGGTGGTTTTGCTGTCAATTCCATATTGAGAGCGGTTCTGAATTGGCCGCTTGTGGCAAGAGCGGTAAACCCTTCCCACCCGCATGAGACTTCCTGCGGCTGCATTTCCAGCTGTGCCGCTGCTGTCCTTGGGTGTTCCGATGCATTACTACAGCACACCTTGATTAGTCCCATGCGAGGCCCCTTCTGACGGGAGGGTGGCATGCAGGGATGTTCCTAAAGCGCCGATTCAGTCAGGCTGATCTCTTACGCCTCTGAGGAGGAAGCGGGACCCAGTGGGTATGGGTCTGGCCTTGCCGTCTAGACATGTGGATTCTCTGCTCTGCTTGCCCTTCGTCCATGTGGCCTGTAATCGCTTCAGAGCCACAAATGGCTCTCCCACTATGTTTGTGCAGCCCCACGCATGGTGTTAACCATGGCCTGCCTGAAATGGGCAGGGGATGCTATGATTTCTGGGAGCGCACATGACAGGGCCACCTTGGTGCTATGTGCAACCTGTGACTAGTGCCCCTCTGAGTCCTCCCCACACTTTCCCTGGCACTAGGGGGCAGCTGCCCAGGTTTTCCCAGCATGCGCAGGTGGGGCCCCCAAAAAGCATTGCAGTCCCTTCCCTCGACTGACCCCCTCAAAAAGTAAAGAGCTGGGAACCTCCGCTAGCAAAATAACGACCTCTCCCTGCCAGAATTCAGCAGCAGACAGTCCCTAGGGTGTCACCAGCTATTAAATCTGGTGGGAAAAGCTTGACAAGTCCCCAGCCTTTGTATTAAGCAATCTGACATGAAGGGTGGGCTTCCTGTATGCCAGAGCCACGCATGAGGCCAGCAGGACAAACAGCAGTCACTGGATGCTGGCCTACAGCCTAGAAATCGTCTACATCAGGCTGTAGAACCAAACTTCTCCAGGCACAACGATGGGGCAGCGAAACTGACATGGCAGCCATGGGCACAGTCATCCTTTTAACACACAGAAAGCCATATTTCATTCAGCATGCAAAGCCGTCCATCATAGGTGGGGAAACTGAGGCACAAGGTGGTGGCTTGCCAAGCATTACCCAGCAGGATAGGGGCATAGACGGAACCCAGCTCCCAGGAACAATCCAGCAGAAGCACCCAACCCCCTGCTAGCCCCGTCATGCTAAGGCTGGGCCTGGGATCTCTCCCACTTTGGCACCCCCAGTCGTACTCTAATCAAGGAGGTGAAGACCCCAGAGCTGCGGCTCCCTTTGATAGCACAGGACACTGGCCTTACAGGCCTGAGGGCGCCTCTATGGCCTAGATGCAGGATTTCTCCAAGTGCCCCGTTTCTAGAGCGGATGGGCACCTTCGGACCACGGGATGCCACAAGGTTCAGAAGAAGAAAGCGTCACATCTCTCTGGGACCCACTTTGGTGCCTCCCGGCAGTCCCCAAACGGTCCGTGTGAAATATAACCCCCACTGCCAGCTCAACTGGCCTCTGCCCAGAGAAGTGGGAGCTGCCGCTTCTGTCTGGAAGGGCATATGTGGTGCCCAAGCACTCACATCCCTTCGTAACCCAATTTGCAAGCCGGGCTCCGTGGCTGCTCCTGACAGACCAGACCACTCTGGTGAGCAAGGTGAAGCTTGGCCACTTATCCTGGGCCAGGGGCGACAGCCCTTTCTTTCAGATGCAGAACTCTCACTGGGGGCCACACCCTGGTGACTCCTGGGCAGGAGCACTGTGAGGCACTCTCCAGCGGATGTGGCTCCAGAAGACCCTCAAAGCTCTGCTGGAGCAGAACAGGCGTGTGTGTGCTGAGAGGCATTTCTCATAGGGCCAACATCACACCAGTGTGCTGCCACCTGCAATGCCTGCCAGGCTATTTCTGTGCGCTAGTGCAGTTATGGGGTTCCACCTATAAAGCCAAGGGGGGCAGAGGCAAGGAACGAGAGGGGGGCTGGTGAGGAAGCTACTCACCTTGCATGACCCTACAAGAACCTTCAGCTTCAGCAAACCAACTCCCTTTTCTAAAGCCTCAGGGATGAAAGTTGAAAACGCTGAGTTCTTGAATTAGGAAATTCTTGTGGCTGGGACAAGAGCAATCCAACGGCAATGCAGTTTACATTAGTAGCTAATTAGGGCATAGCCACTTACAGCTTTCATATGTATTGTGTCTGGAAAGATTCTTACGGAATCCTTCATCTGTAATGCGACAGGACAGAACGGATGCTCCGAACATCCTCCTCCTCAAGCAGCTCCCCTCAGTAATTCCATGACTGGAAATCGTAAGGGGCTTAACGGATGTATCTTCCCAAACCACAGCCACTTCTCCTACTAGATCATTTTACATTTCAAATAATTGTGTCCAATTTAAAGATAGCCACACGTAACGCTCAATTAACTTGCTCAGTGGATGCTTAAGAGAGGAAAAACAAAGGGAGTCTTTGAAGGAAAAAAAATCCCAAACTTTTTGTTCAAGAACAGAAAATTACTGAAAGGTAAGGCTGGGGTTCTATAAATTGCAGAGTTGAGCCAAATCTAGTTGCAAGCACTGCCCTCTTGTGGTAAAAGGAGAAAGTGCTCTCGTGTCAGTGAGAAAAAGAAAGCGATTGACTAAATAGGGGAAGAATTCCTCAGCTGGACAAGCGTTGTGTCTTCAAAAAACCAAGCGTATGGTGATCATTCTGCAATTAGAGGAAAAGCCTCGCTGAGTGCAGGAACGGATGGCTCATTAAATGAGTACCTGTTCAGTATTTCATTTTCTTGTTGTTGTTCAGTGCATGGCCTTGGGACTCTCTTACTGCCCCCTGCTCTGAATACAAATTATTAGTTTCCTCCTGGGCTTCTCTCTAGCATCCCTCACTTTGGCAACTGTGTACTTCACAAATACAAACAAGCTTATTTCCAAAGCCCCCCCAGGGAAACTGAGGCACATGGTAAACTGAGGCACATGGTAAACTGAGGCACAAAGGTGGTCACAAGCATCCATTAAACATGAGTTTCCTTCAGACAGCTGTCTAATTCACAACACAACAGTGATTCGTTCTCAGAGAAGTCTATCCTATAGCAATGTACTTGTCCCCCATTTTACTCTCACAAAGAGTTTAACCACTTTGGCTGAAACTTTCCAAAAATATTTAGCCCAAAGCAGATATTCAGCATAGAAAATTTCGGCCAGAATGGTTACAATTTGGCCAAGATATAAGCAATTGAAAACAGGGTTTTATAATGGCAACCATACCAGCTCCATCTACGAGGTGTGTGTATACATGCTCATTTATCTGTAATTACATACAGATACCATAATATAAAGGGTGGGGGGAAAGAAATGGATTGCAGTTTTAGGTCCAACCTATATACTATATGAGAGTGAGATATTTATTATTATTGGACTTGAAGAATGGGTGAGGAATCCGTAAAGGTTTTCATGAGCAACTATAACCTCTCACTCTTCAAATGTTTCAATGCCACTTGCTAATTATTTTCTTTCTTGCCTGGAGCTCTAATAACCTGTATCATCAGGAGGCCAGACACAAACTTTCAGAAAAGGATCCTTTCCAGTCCCCTTGAGTGTGAAAGATTTCCGTTTTGATTCCTAATTAGGCTTTTAAAAAAAAAAAATTCTCAAAAGGCTCCTTACCATGGAATCTGACCACAATAAAATATATCTTTTTTGGCTACAGAAAAGACAGTTCTCCAAGCTAACATTTAGCCAAATCTCTGAAAAATAAAACCAAGTGAACTGGAGCAATCGTTATTAGGCATTATAGCACTTGGTTGTTAACGAATATCAAATTTCCCTTTATTTAGGCTCATTCCATTTTGACTCCATTTCTCCTTTCTAATAAGGTTTTTTGACGTGAGTCTTCTTTACATTGACCGTTCTGCACACTGACTGCTTTTGTCCAGCGTGCAGGAGATATTCGGGCGGGATTGGTAATGATCAACAACATGTGCTCCTCTTCCTCACTCCCCCACTTTCCTCTCTGCAAAACAAACCCTGACTTCTTTACCCCATGGGGGAGTCTCAGCTGGTGCAGTAGCACCTGTGCGTGAGACCGCAGTGGTAAACTATGTGAGCTCTGAGCCGGCCTTTCAGAAGGCAGCTTTCATTCACATTCCTTGCACTCGTATTTTCAAACTCACCGGTTGGCTTGCGGTGCCACAGCAGTGACGCTGCTATTTTCAATCCAATTGCGTAGCCTGCAGTATCCTTGCTGTTCAAGTGCCTCATCCGCATCCCACTGCATTCAAGGAGAACACACTCACTGATTTCCATCGAGGCCCTAAAATACCCAGGGCCTCTGATTTAGGAAAGCAATTTATTGTGTCTCATTGACTTCATTGGGACTGAAGTATATGCTTGTAGCTCAAGAATAAGAATATGCTTAAGTGCTTTCTGAGTTTCTACAGACAGCATTGTTGTCTGAAGTACAGGGATTTATTCATTATTTTAAAATCTCGTTATTTAAATGTGTTTCAGGCTTTTAATTGACCCCCTTTCCGCAAGTCAATCCCAGGTACACTGCTACTAAGCCTTTCTCTATAAGCCTTTTTTTCTGTGGTTACTGACTGATTGATGCATGGAAGCCATGGAATGAAAAGACAAGACTGAAAACATCGTACCGGTCCAGCAGAACGACAATCTGCATGGCGTTCCATAAATGATTTTTTTTCCTTTCTACATTATCTGTTTTACTCATTTCATGGCCTGGAAAGGTTTGCAGATTGTGCCCAGTATGGCAAAGCAAAACATTAAGTTTGGGGGTAAATCCGTGCCACATGTATCTCCGGCCTCGTTCAGAAAACGAAAGTAACGCACACTTGGGATCTTACCCAGGAACTGATTCAACAAAGTTAACATGAAAAATCTGACAATCCTATCAAGCTGGGAAAATAACACAGTGAAAGGAGCTTGGCAACATTTTAGAAATTGTTAGTAACAGAACAACTGGAGTATGTGTTACCAGTTTGAGACGTATTTAAAGGAATGCTTACAAAAATGCTCCCTTCTTTGATAACTGCACACTACCAAAACCATTTCTAATTAAAAACTCTCTAAATCCTGTAATTTACTGATTTCAGAATACGGGCAATTTTGTAGCAAACAGATGTTGTTTTCATTCTCTTTTGATTTATATATATTTTAAATTGTAAAAATGTTTACCACTTGCAGAGGCTAACGCTCTGCTCCAGAGAACACTTAATAAAATATTTTTCAAAGAATGGGGAGGAGTTCATGACTTACATAAATATTAAGTTTTTCAAGCTAATAAAGAATTCAGTTAAAAACAGCATAGAAGACTATTCAGTGAGCTTACCTGAATCCAAAACATTCTTTGCTATCATAGCAATTTTGGGTAAGTATCTTTTAAGCCACTCTCTGTCACTGCTCGAATAAATTAAAGGCCTTGAATAAATAGGGAGAAAAGTGATTTTTGGCTTAATTTCATTTGGCAATTTCTGTTATTTTGCCACTGATTGCTAGCACACGTCTTGGCTACAGCATTTTTCCTGCTTTGTGGGCAGCGATTTGCAGTGCACAACTTTGTGGGGAACTTAATAGTTGTGAGCCGTGTGTGTCTGCCTCAGCAGATGAGAGACTACAACATCCAATGTCCTTCGATAAAAATAGTACCGGAGCAAATTCACGCATTTGAATCTTGAATGAAAAAAGCCTCTGCCAAATTCATAAGCTCATCCAGATGCTTTTGATGGGCAAAGAGCTAGTTCCTCTTAAAGGAAAAGGTATAAAATCTGGTTTTAATAAAGAGCAGAAAGAAATAGGACATCTTTTCAAGCTACTCGGTGGTGGAGAATTTATTTCTCATTGTATTTTTGGAATGTGGTGAATATTAGTCTAAATAAAACACACACTTAAGTGTATGCAGAGAGAATTCGGTACATGTTTATATTAATATATTTATCCACACAAAGGGCAAATCCGAAGCTGGCGAGGCTCTGCCTTCCTTATGTTCAGCACACATTAGTGTCTGTTGTACCTCGCCATGTTCATAAGGGAAAATTTTCCCCACAAACTTTCACGAGCAAGCAGTTCTCATCTTCACTATTTACCCTCAAAACCATGCAATACTTTATTACCGTGACTACTACATTTAATACGTTCCTAAAGATTTATTACTCTATAATAATTTTCATGAGTGGCATTCTGCAATTATTTTCCCCCGATGAAGCAGAACCCTGTTTATGGGGCAGTCTGTTATTCCTCAGCACAACTTCCCTGCCCCAAAGTCCAGTGAGGTTCCTAGAGAGAATCCCCTCGACTTAAAATGGGCTGTGGATCACAGACTATTAGCAAAACCTCACTGTGAACGCAGCCACTTTGTGTACATGTTAGTGCACTGAAATAAACTCCAGGGTAACATTCTGCTCCACCTTACTCAGTAAGGGAGAGAGAGGCTACCGCCTTCCATATGATTATGCTCTAAATCAGTGTTTCTCAAACTTTCTTTTTTATAAACTATAAACCTTTTTCAATATATATAAGTATCCACAGTACCTACAGTTTACAGAGGCGCAAATTTTTTTCTATCATTGAAACTCATTTGTTTAAACAACTTAACCGTAGCCAGGCGGGCAATGAAATTTTTGGGTGAAAAAAGTACAAAAATAATAAAGGGCTGTAAAACAAACAAAAATTCTGTTTTCTCCAAATTTCAATTGTGTTGACATACCCCTCAGACTTCTCTCAAGTACCCCTAAGGGTACTCATACCACTGGTTGAGAAACACTGGTCTATACCATACTTTTTTTTTTTGCTAGCCACCTTGCTCTTGTGGTTGTTAGATTCTATCTGGCTAAAAACAAAAGAGAGTCAAGGGAGGAATAGCATGAAAGCTTGCCTCTTACCAGCAAAAGTTGTTCTAATAAAAGATGATCTCAGATGCCTTGCCTATGTAATATTCTACAATGCTAAAAATAAAAAGTTAGACACAGGAGAGTATTTTGTGTGTTTCCATTAACTGGCCCTAATTCTCCTCTCACTTCCAGGGATGTAAATCGGAAGCAAATCCATTGATGTCAATGGAGTTCTACCAGTGTAAAATCGGGTCCATTATATTTAGCATTGGGAGGGTATGTAAATCTGTTATACATTTATCCTCCATGTGCATCTTAAATGATGGTTGGATTTTCCAAACAGCCAAAATGATTTAGGAATAAAAGACACTAACTTTCAGACTTGTGCTCCTAAGTCACTTGGGATCTTTAGTAAAACCCACCCAAAGTCTCAAGTAGGTTGGGTATTTGCCTACTATGCCATTCGTAATGCCTGCAAAGCTGCTACTATACATGGAGGGAAAGGGAGTTTATGAACTTGTCTGGATTCATTAGTAGGGTTAAGACTGGGCTTGTTTCTAACAGAATGGCACCTTGGTCCAAGACCATGCCTGCTTGTAAAACACTGCAGGTGTGTTTACTATCATCATCTCAGCCAAAAAGAACCTGATTGAGGGGGTTTAGAGATAATTAGTATGGTTGACACTCCTGCCTTTAATCACCACCTCACTGTTTAATATGATCAAGAAGGTAAATAAGCAAAGTTTAAGTCTTGTAAATTCTCTCTCTCTCTCTCTCTCTCTCTCTCTCTCTCTCTCTCTCCCTCCCTCCCCCCCCCCCCCTTTTGCACTGGGAATTGTTGTTAATACAAATATATTTGTCTTGAAACTAGACTCAATCACTTATTTTTCTTATAAGTATTTACCTGCTTCAGTTGACTAGATCTAATCAGTAACCTCCTAAATATGCCCCAACCTTTAACTAGTACCTCAAAGCTCTTTAATCTACTTTTATTAAATACTGTCTTTATACAGTGCTGACATGGTTATATTACCTTCCAACTGAAGAGCGCCAAGCTCCTATACAAATTATTTCAAGTAAAAGTGTTTGCAGAATGCACCTGATATTTACTTATTCTTCCAACTGTCAACCTGTGAATTACAATATCAGGACCACGCTTCCCCCGGGTGTTTCTATGTAGCTGGATGCAGTTTCTCTAACGGGTAAAAGCAAAAATAGGAAGGCAGACACCTCTACATTTTCAGCCAGTTCAGACAGCTTAGAATCTGAATTTCGCATCCAGGTCTGATCACATCATACACTATGATCCAACCCTTCGGAATGTCTTTTTTTAATTTAAAGCTGAAGTTTAGTTCTAACTCATTTTTTAGAAGGGCAACCTTTCCATCAGAAGAGGCATTCTAACGTATCTACCTCACGTCTCCTCCTTTGCATTTACCCAAGCCATTGGGATCTGAGTGCTGAGTCACCTCTCTCTATCCAAATCAGGATTAGCTACATTGATTATAAGGTACACACACGCACACAGAGTTATATGTACAGTAACCTATACATACTGACATAGTTATCAGCGTAAATATCTAATTCACTCTCTACTTATCACTAAAGACAGACGCACCCCTCCCCCCCTTCTTAGTTCTATTGTACAGGAAATCTCAAGAATTTCTCATCGGGGCGTTTAAAAAACTCCATCTCTTCCCGAGAGGAGAAAGTCAGCGCTGCCCACGTGTTTATTGACACAGAATGTTAAATACATGACTGACAAGCCTTTGCTCATAATAAAGACACTTTTTGTACAAATTTCACGGAATGTGGCATGCTCGAGCTTAAAGGAAAGAGAGACATTGCCATGGTAACAGCACATGGGGGCTGTGAACTGGAGGGGTCCCTCTGGGAACTAGACTACCAACAGAATTTTAAGCATCTGCAACTTTTTTTAAAAAACTGTTTCATAGCTGTGCCAAAAACATCTAGAAAAATGTAAAATGCCATGGTATTCTTCACTGCTTTGCAAATAAACATATGTCCTTTACAATCTAAAACAGAAAGAGAGCAAAGAGTGGGGTGGAGGAAGATGTTGAAGAAAAATTAGAGACCACCAGAAACTTTGCTTTCCCTTGATAATGTTTTAGAAACAACCTTAACCTTATGACATATGTCAGCCAGGTAAAAAAAAAAAAAAAGCAGCTGGGTGTATAATGGGCAATTAACGGAGGCCATGATTCAGAAAAGTCACTCTTAGGAGAGTATTTTATCATCCAGACCCTGAACCTGCAAACACTTACGAACATGCTTAACTTAGGTAACATGCATATTTACCTGCATATGGCTCTGCAGGTTAGAAGCCACGCTCAAGTCAGAGGTCTATGCCTTAAACATAAGCTTGCAGTTCGCCCCATGCTTCAAGTGCTCTCCTGAACTAGAGTCATGAGGAGTCAATGACTAAAGTGTCTTGAAAAAACCTGGAATTTTTGTGAAAAATACTGTTAAATTTTTAAACTCAAATACAAAGCAAAAATTCCAGAAATTCTGGTTTCTAAGTAAATTATTTCCCAACCCGCCCCCCCCCCCAAAAAAAAAATTATTTTCCTGAAAACCACAAATGTTTCCTTAAAAACTGATTTTTTACTTTTTTGTTGTTTTAGTTTGCAATTTCTGGTTTTGGGAAGACAATGGAAAATTTCAACCAAAGGCAATTGTGCAGGAAAACTTTCATTTTTCTCAAAAAATATATTTTGCCAACAATGTTTCTATTAAAAAGTTACTAACAACATAAGATTCGACTATCTAGAGAGTCTACAGGATTTACCAGGTGTTGCCAGGTCCTTCCAGGGGCTCAGAGTAGGGGTGTGGGACTCAGGGCAAAGGGGGGTGGGAATCAGGTCCGGAGGCTCAGGGTAGGGGGCTGGGAGGTTGGAGGACTTTATCAGTGCTGCCCATGGCTCCAAGGGTGACGCTGCTCCAGTAGCTGGGCTGCCCCGGTGACTCCTCCTGGGAGCAGCGGGAGGTGGGGCAGTGGCTCTGGGGAGAGCTGGGAGGGCCAGCGTTGGTTCCTGGCAGGTGGGCTCTCTGTCCCTGGCCAACATACCTAGCAGCCCTCCAACCTCTTGTCTTGGGGGGCCTGGGCCTGGGGTCAGGCTGCAGATCCCTTCCCACCCAGCCTCTTCTCTACCCAGCCCCTGGGGTGCCTGGGGGGGAGGGGGGGGGAAGAGGGGAAACATGGTGTTTGGGCCAGTGGCTGGCAGAGCTTCCCCCTCATCCAGCACTGCAGCCAAAGGCAGGTTGGGGAGGGGGAGAGCAGGGGGCACTTACCTTTGGATGGCAACATGGAGAAGTTTGGCCCTAGCAGGCCTCGGTTCCTGGTGCAGCTGCCACACTGTGGTCACACTGCAGTATAACTGTCCCTCCTATCAGCTCCCTCCCTTTCTATGTCATTGAAAACAGTTGGATTCCAGGCACATCCCATTGTCCTGGCACAACCAAACCCTGACCTTGTGTTAAGTTAGGATAAGAGGAGGTTGCCCGAGGTCTTACCGTTTAGGAGCAGATCCTGAACAAATGGACTCACGGATGGACAGACAGATGCGCATTTCTAAAATCAATATAGATAGATAAATGCACTACCGAATACGGTTCAATTCTGCATTTCATACACAATCCAACCTCCCACTGAAGTCCAGGAATATAGGAGCATGCCCATTGTACTTAGCGTTACTCTTTCTTTACAACATCTGTCCAGAAACAGATTCCAGCAGAGGAAATGCTTTTCCACAGCCACACATTTACATGCTGCATGCCTTTTGAATGCAAAGCTCTGACCGGTCGAGACAACAATGAAACATCGGACAACTAAACTGTCACTAAGATCCACTGGGAATGCGAAATGCTTACACCCTGTTAATTAAAAGGGAAGAAAGTTTTTATATTAGAGGCTAATTCAGTCAAATCCTTTTTTTAAAAACATGGCAGCACTCAAGGGCTAGTTTCAGTTCCTGCCCTTTGAAAATTACTATGGGCCTTGTGGAGGTTTTTCATGTTCTATGTAGGTTGCTCTGGTTGGGGTGATCTGGTTACTCGTGACAGTTCACTTCATCTGAAATACAGTTTGTTTTTCTACTCAGTTATTTATTATTGTATTTCAAAGGGTTCTGCCTGGGACTGCCTTATAAGATACACGTGTCGTATTCATGAGGGGCCCAGGAGGACAGCTGACAGGCCATAAGGACTTAGCCAGTCTATTTCAGCACAGAACATTAGAACACAGTCCTCTCAGAGCCAGCTGCTCAGCTCATGCATGGAAGCATCGTGCCACTGAAGTCAATGGGAAAACCTTAATTTACACTAATTGAGGCTCTGTCTTTCATTCTCAAATGGTGTGAGACTCAGGCCACAATGGGATGTCTTGGCCATGGTGGGGCCAGCAGTAGGTTCCCATAGCTGTGGCAGGGCATAGGATAAAACGATTAACTGGTTAAGCGTCATTGTTTTACTGGTTAATCGTTTTAACCTCCCTAGTTTTTAGCAGTTCATAACCCCAAAATTCAAGAAGTTTTACTTTCCTCCCTAATAGCAATATCAAGGAACAACATAGTGAGAGCCACATCATAGCAAGACTGGGACATCTGTCTTGGCTCTTCGCTGGCTCTTAAACCATGTGAGTATGGTTGGGGAGATGGAAAAAAATATGAAACATTCACTAACAGCATGTAGCACAGAACGAAGAAAACTACTGTAGTCATGGACTCACAGATGGTCAAATGAACAAACATGTTTCTATTCCTGTATTTAATTAAAACTTAGTTATGCCACCAACAGGGTTCAAAACAGTCTTATGAAACAGCTTGCATGACTACCGCAATGTGATTGGCCAAAGAGACTTTGAACTCATGTGATTATCTTCCAAAAAGCACACCCGTTGGGTCTATAAAGTGTCTTTGCCAGCCAATCCATTATGCCGCAGCACATAATTAAAAATAAATTAATATCAAATAAAGTCAGTTGAAGAAATTGAGCAAATAAATCAAAATCTTTTTAAAAATTAATTGCGGGCCACATTCAAAGCCCACTGGAATGAGTCAGAGTTGTGCCAGAACTCCAGTGTGCTTTGAATCCGGTCTAGATGGATCTTATCCCCTGCAATGCTGGTTACTGGGGCTACGTCTAGACTGCAAGCCTCTTTCGAAAGAGGCTTTTTCGACAGTATCTTTCGAAAAAGCCTCTTTTGAAAAAGAGCGCCTAGACAAGAAAATTTTCCGAAAAAGCGGTTTGCTTTTTCAAAAGAGAGTCTGGATACTCTTTCGAAAAAGTCCTGTTTTCATGCAATAGTGCCTTTTTTCGAAAGATGACTTTCGAAAAATGGCATTATTCCTCAGAATGAGGATTACCGGTGTCGACAAAACTGTCATGTTCTTTCGATTTACTGTCGACAGAACGCAGTGGTAGTCTAGACGCAGGGGAAGTTTTTTCGAAAAAAGGCCACTTTTTTCAAAAAACCTGTAGTCTAGACACACTCTGGGTGTAATGGACTGTTAATACAATAATGCAATGTTCATGTAATTCTTCCATCAGCTGATTGGGTTGAAATTCTTGTTCCAAATTCTGTTTGCTGAAAAATGTTCTTTGATTGAAAATACATATTTGAGCTTTTTTTTGCAACCCCCCACCCCCTTTAACTTCCTTTTTTCAACTTTTTTTTTTTTCCTTTCTAATCATCTTCCCTCCCTCTCATTTTGGGGGATAAAATAAAAAGGGAGGAAGAATCAACCCCTTGAAATCAACACTGTTTGTGTTGAATCCGAAAAAGAAATAGGAGACAGACACACATTACATGGCTGGCAAAACTCCCGATTCCCATAGAAGCCCACCAAACACACGAAGAGACTATCTTTTCACACCCTTTATGTGCACATTTTGATATTCCCTCTAATTTGATTGTTGATTTATTCTAAATGAGCGTGTGAGGGGGTTCCACAACCTCATTTTCACTCACACACTCTGAAATGTGAAAAATAGCCAGCACTCTTTACTTCTCCAAGAATTTACGATCTTTTCCCAGTGAGTTACAAGCTTCCAAGAACCCAATCAGGATTCAGTATTATAACAAGCGAAGTTATTGAACACGAATATATCCTGCTGTATGTAAGCAGATTGTGCAATGTGCATTATCAGAGGGCGATTTGTTGAGGGTTGCAATCAACTCGTAGCAAATTTCCAGTTGAGAGGTAACATTCCGCAGAGCAGAACAGAGACTTTAGCAACTGTGATGCAGCCAGTGTCTGTATTTTCTTGGCATCAGCCCTGGGACTTAATATCTTAATAATAACTTAGCCTCCTATGAGTCACTGTAGCAGCAGAGCCAGAATTGCCTTTGTCACATTCAGTAAGAGAACTGAAATCTAGCCATGGCCAGCAAGTCACGGCCAATGCAGTGACTCAAAGCAAAGCTGGACGAAACATCAATACTGCTGCTAAAGCACCGTCATCTGCAAGCGACCTAGCTGGGGTAATTAAACAAATACAACTGAATCTCCAACGGCGACAGAAGAGAGCATCCACCCCAAACTTCCATTAGGAAACACAAGAGGCCCTCATGGACTGGTGTCAGGCGTTTGGACAGACGGTAATTTATAACACTGATGCTAACACAACAAGAACAGAAGCTTAGTGGAATGGTGAGACTCTGGTATGGCTAAGGGAGGGTGGAGGCCAGAATGCACTGAACGCAGGGAAACTGAGGCATGGCTAGACTATTCTGTGGCTCAGGATCTGCTAGGAGTCACTGGTAGAGCTAGGAAGTGCTCTGGCTAGGTCCAGGAGCGTGGAACGACTGCTGGATGCTGAGAGACACTGATCCAGCTAAGCACAGTTAGGGGGTAACATTTCACCAGAAGCAGGGCAGACTCCAGCTATAAAAGGGTCGGATTCCACAGGTCTGGGGTGACAGTAGCTTTTACTGGTCTGGGTGATCACGAGGGGTCTGAGGCTTGCACTAGGGAAAGCATGGACCTTAAGAAAGGTGCCACCAATGCAGTGGGATCAGGGGACAGGACAATTTCAGAGCAGTCCTGGGCTAATCAGTGTAAGGGAGTCAAGCTGGACACAGAAGCCAGCTGATGGGTCATTATTTTTTATCAACAAAACCTCTCTCTCTCTCTCATTAAGTTTGTCTTGGTTTTATCATAACCAAGTGAAGCACTGGGCTGGGTTCCCTAGGAGGGGGTGAAGTCTCCATCCCTATATGTCTAAGTCCCAGCTTGACAAAGCCCCGCCTGGGATGATTGAGTTGGGGTTGGTCCTGCTTTGGTTGGACTTGATGACTCCTGAGGTCTCTGCCAATCAGGAGGTCTCTTCCTAATTTGTCTTGGCTGGCAAACAGAATGGGTTGGCTGGGAGTTGTTGCTGGAGTAACACCAGCAAAACTCTCCCTCCCAAAGCAGGGGGTATTGTGGATGGCCTACAGTCCTGTATGGCCTGAGAAAGCACCACCCCTAGGTTTGCTCTCTCTCCAAGTAGATCCATGGTGCAAAGACCATCCCATTGGCTGCTCCGAGGACCAGTGCACATTCCCTGTGGTGGTGGGTTAGGTTGGCAGAAGGAAGAGGTGAACTTGGGTCACTCTCACAGGACCCAGCCGACTAAATAAAGATCAAGAAACAACTTGGTTCCAGTGAGAAATCACCCAGGACCAAAGGGCTTTTTCAGCCAGCTGGAAAAAGCAGACCAAGAGTGAATGGTTGGAAGCAAGTTTAAATTGGAAACACAAAGCACGTTTTTAACAGCAAGGATGATCAATTCCTGGAAACAGCTACTAGGGGATCTGCTGGATTCTCTGTCTCTTGGTGTCTTCAGACCTAGACTGGATGCCTTTGTGGAATATGCTGTAGTCAGACACAGAGACAGGATGAAGTTCTCTGACCTGTGTAATGCCGTCAGTCAGCGGATGATCTAACGGCCCCTGCTAGATTTAACATTCTCTGGATCTGCGAATAAATCAGTGGGTAGCATTGTCAGCTCTCAAAGGAATTGACTATATTTCCCAGTTTCCCCTAAATCACAATAATTTTGCCCATCCTTGGAGCAGGGGTGTTATTGTCACACACTGACCACGCCAACCAACGAACCCGAAAATCACAACCTGAGATGTGAAAATCAAGGTGGTTTCTTTCCTTTCCCACTTCTGAATCAGCACCAGCACTAAAGAAAGGTTCTGGAGCCCAAAATCCGGTCCCTTTGTCACTGCATAAGCACTCGGCTGTCAAGCCATTGCATGGGGTTAGCTGAATGGAGCTTATTAAGAAAGGAGGAACAGAATCCAGCTGGTAGCCAGAATGTGATTTCTCAAACAGTCCTAAGGATTTAGGCAACGAACACAATTGAATGTCAATAATTTCTGGGCTCCCAACTCTCCTAGCTCCTTCGGAAATCCCAGCACTCGTTTGGTTGACTCTGCAGTTAACAGGAATAAAGAAGAGTTAAAATGAAAGTAGCTGATACTACTGTGAATACAAGCGGAGAACAGAGCCAGATGATACCAACCGACACGCTATTCTTGCGGGAGAACTGCACTCTACCATCATTCTGCGACCAGAAGGCGTCTTTGTAAAAACCCACCACCACCACAACTCCTTATCCATCAGACCAGCTCCCTCTGCTCATCCGCGGTCCTACCTGCCCACTTCAGCAGCCAAGGGTGGGTTTGTACTCGTGTGGGAACCGCACAGTCACAACAGCTCAGCAAGGGAGCTACATTGACTGCTGGCTCACGTGTCATCAAAAGAATTGTTAACCAAGGGCCATCTACACTCAGTCATTAAATCAACCCAGCCGTCCTTAGGGGTGTGAAAAATCACACCACTGAGCAACGTACTCAAGCCAACCTAACTCCTGGTGAAACCAGAATTGGGGCAATGGAAGAATTCCCTGCTGACCTCTGGGATGGGGATTAACTCTGGAATTCCAATGGCTGCAGTGAGTGGCCTCAAGTGTAGACTAGCCCAGTGGTGCTCAACCATTCCGGACCACTGTGGCCCTTTCCAGTGTCTGATTTCTCAAGCATATCCCAGGTTACACCTCACTTAAAACCGACTTGCTTACAAAAACAGACATAAAAATACAACGTCATAGCACACTGCTACGGACAAAATGCAACTCTCTCTTTTTTACCCTATCATTATAAAATAAATCCACTGGCATATAAACATTGTCCTTACATTTTAGCATGAAGTGGATATAGAGCAGTATAAAGTTATTGTACAGAGTCTGAATTCATATTGATTTTGTTAGTGCTTTTTATGTCGCCTGTGGTAAAATGAGGCAAGTCTCAAAATAAGTTGAATTGTTCAGATTTCAGCTTGCCTGTAGGGGGAAAAAAAAAATCGAACATTTTTTCTTCATAAAAAGGTGATTTGAAACTATTAAATGATAACCGATGTTTTGAAGCAATGTTTGTTATTGTAATTTCTTTGCAAAAATATATTTTTTTAAATCGAGGTGTTTTCCCACCTCCTGCTTTGTTATTTCCCATATTTTCTCCCACTGTAAAGGGGGGAGGGGAAAAGTGAAAAAATGGAGAAAAATTGAGAGGAATATGGGGGAAAAAAACATTTTCTCTACCTTTTCTACTCCTCCCCCTCCCCCACTGCAATAGAGAGTATAGGAAGGAAGTACAATAATGTTTCCCCCTATTTTTTCCCCTACTGGAAATGTGCACATGGTGGGACCTGTTTTACACTTTTGTTTAATTATTTTTTTAACTTTTTAAAAACTTTTGAAGTGGAAAATATATTTAAAGAAGACGTTCTTTCACCCTTCCCCTCGCAATTCCTTTCAGTTTTTCATCTTTTCTCCATTTTTCCTGTGGGGGAAAAAAAAGGAAGAGGGGAACCTGAGAGCAAGTGAGAACTGTACCAACAATTCTAAACAAAAATCAATATTTCAATATTTTTCAGTTTTTTGAAATATGAAACATTTTTATATGATTTTTTCCCAAAAAATGTTTTAAACCAAATACTATTTTTGATTAAAATGTGTCAGCCAAGTTTTGTTGAGCAGTCCTACTTCCCCACCACCACCACAAAAAAAAAAAAAAGTTTTTTTGTGAAGTGAGAGTTTTATATGAATCAATCATGAAATGATGCATGTAGTGGACCCACCACAATGCATGTTTACATAGTTGCTTTTCAGATTAGAACTGCACTTTAAAAAATTTAAAAAGTTCTATATGGATCAGAGGCTGGGCTGAGGTTAACGCCAATTCATATCCCAGCTTCACATGCCCATCCCTAGTGACAACAGCTAGAATATCAAATATACTACAAAAATGGGCCAATTTTCATGATATTTAAAACACATGGTGTGACAATATAGTGCACATATTCTGGTGTGTGTTACTGATACATCTATGGCATTATAATGAAAATATAGTACATGTTGGATTTCCCCTTCTATAGGAGAGGATTTTACCATACATCTGTGCTGTCGTTTTCATTAATCTATGCTGGGTGCTTAGAGTTGCCAATTTCGGTTGGACATATTCCTGGAGGTTTCATCACGTGGCATAATCTTTAATTAAAGATTACTCTAACTCCTGGAGACTCTAGAACAATCTTGGAGGTTTGGCAGCCCTATGAGTGCTTGGCTGCCATAGGATGGGATTTTCAAAAGTACTTCGTCTTGAATTCAGTGGGAGTTTTACCATTGCCTATAATGGGAGCAAAGCTAGACCTATGCTTTGTTGCTTTTGAGAATTCCACCCTTATCCCATCTCCTTCCCTCTCTTGCACATAGGAACTTGATAAATGGACCTAGCTAAAGCCCGGGGGGCGTGGGAAGTCAAAGGGCATGAAGTGGGAAAAGGCTTCAGAGTATAATTCCTTATCTGCTTCCTGCTGCTCGGCAAAATAAATGCACCAGCACATGCACAGATGGAGACATTTTCTGGCCAGAAAGGACCACTCCCCCCACCTGGTCAGACCTCCTGTGCAACAAGGCCATATATCTTCAGCCAGTGATTTCTGCCTCATGCCCATGGCTGGTGTTTGAGCTAGGGCCCATCTTTAGAAAGACAGATTAAGTGGGGGTGGGAGGAGAAGAATAAAAAAAACCCAGCCTTTACTTAACATGAACCCTCTCCCATTCCTCATTGACATGAAAGGCCTGGCCAACAACCCCCAGTCAGCATGCTTGGACATCTCTTCTGTCAGCCAATGGGGCATGACAATGGAACAATCCATCCTGCCTGGATGGTGGAAATCCAACTGTCACAAAAAAGGACAACAACGTGGGTTGGGATATCTTTAACAGAGATTATCTTCTATTCAAATGCAACAGGCAATGCCCGGATAGCGTGAAGGGAAGAACCTTAGCTGGGTGCAAAAAGGAATTAGAGAGATTCATGGAGGCTAGGTCCATCAATGGCGATTAGCCAGGGGTCCCTGGCCTCTGTCAGGGGCTGGGAATGGGGGACAGGGAGGGATCACTTGATGATGCCCTGTTTCTGTTCACTCCCTCTGGGGCACCTGGCATTGGCCGCTATTGGACGACAGGACACTGGGCTGGATGGACCTTTGGTCTGGCCATTCCTATATTCTTATATGATGTTTATAAGTAAATTCTCCCTCCATCCACTTCCCACACAAGAAAAAAATCCTACATGCCACACTAAAGCACAAGAGGCATATATTTTATTGACCCAACTTTTGTTGGTAGGCGAGACAAGCTTTAGAACTTTCCTAATATCCTGGGACCAACGTCACTGCAACAATATTATGTACAACAATGACCTGAATCCACAGATCAGACTGCAGAATGGTGATGAAATGACAGCTTCCCGCTCATGTTGGGTTATAGTGTAAATGGAGATGTTTGGGAAATAATATTTCTTCCCTCCATCTCACCCCAGGAAAGAGGGGAGAGATTTTTTTTCCATTGTTTTAATTTTCATGTCTTTTTCCTCCCTTGGTTTTCATTAAAAACAGATCTCCCCCCCTGCCCCAAAGCAATTTTATGTTTTTATGAAAATGGAAAAATATTTGGTTTTTGATTAAAAACCACATTTTTCAAGAAAATGTCTGATTTCATTGTTTATTCAATGCAAAAAAAATGTTGATGGAAAACTGTTGACGGACTTGAGATGCAACAGGTCTGTGACACTAATTGTGCTACACAGACTTCCATACATTCCGTTAGAACGTTACCGTTAAAGTTGGCGTTTCAATTGTACATTATTATTTACACAACAGATTCAGAAATCACTTCCTGCCTAATGTGTTGTCTAAGCAGCTGAGGAACAATGGGGCATCTAAATTTTTTTTTTTTTTTTTACATTTATTTTTCCCTCTCTATTTTGTTTAGTTTTCCTTTTCTGTGAGTTAATGTCTCGGCATAGGCAAGTTTTTATGTAGACCAGGGTTTTTCTTGAACTAGACTATAGTAAACGGATAACTCATTTGCTTTCATATGCGTAATTTGTCATTTGCAGGCTATGGTACTCGCATAGATTTTCCCGTCATTTTTCTCACTTCTGTACGCACCATTCCAGGCCAGTGACAAAGTCTGATCCCCCTTTCTCTCATGAGTAGGTCCATTAAAGGATTTAGCCCAAAATGTGTCATGATGATCTTAATATTAATAGGCTAGTTCCAATACGAAAATATTTGCCCTTCAGATACCTTCAAAAATCAATATTGGCATCAATTACATGGAAAGCAAGAGGGGTTATTGAACATTCAGTTGCTTCTTGGCTTGATCTCATCAATGTGTCCTGGTTGCCTGGATGTGTTTCTATAATCGCAGAGCTGAACAGTTGGATCTGCATGCTCTCTTCAACACGGAGAAAAAATGGAAAAAAAGAAACCCACTAAAATCTGGTGAAGTAGGGGAGCACTTGGGAGGCTGGATTAACTATTTTAAAATGTATTTTTAAAGAAAGTGAGAGGTTTGAAAAGAAAATCTCCAAGTAGTAGTTAAGTAAACAAAATAATATAAAAATTCTGATACAGGGCACAAACCCTCTGAGAATCCAGCCCCTTTCAGATGTGTCAGGCTGGGCACCCCAAAATTACAGGGCCCAAAACCATTGTTGCTTCTGAATACCTTGGCCAATGTTTGCTTCTGATGACATTCAGCTTATGAAAACACTTGTGTTTTCCAATGGAATTCTCATTTCTTCCCGCGCTTTCTCCCCCAAAATGTTTTCAGAGTGACCTTTGCAAACTTGTGAGTTGAGATTTTAATTTTAACAACTGCTTGTGACATTTCCTACTCTCACCGCCACCCCCAGAAAAACAGTCAAAGAAATGGGTTTATCTTTGCCTTCCCTTCAGCTGTGGAATCCCGGACACCTCCATTTTCTGTTCCCCTGTTCCTAGAATAATGACTTCTCCAGTGAGTGTAGAACTGGCGAGGGGCAAGGATACAGTCCCCCAAGGAACATATCTGACCTGAATCAATAGCAATTTCCGTGCCTATGCCCTTCTAGTGTTAATTCGTTCTAAATGGAACACTGAACGTGAAAACTCTGTTTCGTCCCTTGGATGCCAGTGCATAACTCCTACTATCTTTTATTGCTTTTTCAGATATTCTCCACTGTACCAAAATCAGCCGTCTGGTTTTGTCACAAATAAGCTCAATTTCTTGCCCATATACAAAATTCAAGCAAGTTCTCACACAGCATCTCCTATTTATATTTCCTACTGTTTCTGTTCACAATAAAATGCAACTGGAAAAATTAAATTGAACAGAAGTGGGATATACTTAACTTTGGCAGAATTCCACTTATTTTAGTAACTTGAATAGAGAATGTCTATGTTTCAAAGCATTTTCCCCCAATTTATCAATTTAAATGGTCATAGCTATGAAAACGATAGGAGGGTCAGACAATTATTTAATTAGAATAGATGTCAGCATTCAAAACATTAAACCATCGACGTCACATCAAAACATACAAAGTAAAAATCCTTAAATCAAGCGCCAATGAGTTCTCAGGCAGTTAAGTAGTAATAGTAAGTTAGTTCTCAAGTGATTTCCTTTCTTTGACTATTGGTAAATTTCAGTCCACTTCGAGGGTTGTATTTTCTGTTGGTTTGTGAGAAAAATCAACATTCACCAATATTTACCAATAAAAATGCAATCTTTGAGCCAAATGGCATGCTTGATTAAGTCATCAAGTAGATGCGCAAACAAATAAGCGGGATCAAAGGTCTAAAAGCAAACTGCAAAAACCAATTGGTCCTAAGCACTTAGACATGAAAAAGGCCTGTTCGAGCCTTCCTCGTGTCCTCTTCCTGGGGCAAGATTCAAGTCCTGGTCCAACGCTCGAGGAGATCAATTGAAAGACTCTGATGGGGGTTAGTAGGCTTTGGATCAGACAGGCACCTGGCAGGGGAATGCAGCGGCGTGAGCCGTTTCCCTGCTACCACAAGCAACCTGGTCGTATAATGTCGTTCATAAACTTATCAGCACAGTGAGACTAACAGCGAAGGGATAGCTCTCTTGCCCTTTTATCTAAGAAAAAATTAAGGAAATCAGACAGCAGCAGGAAAGTCTCCCCAAATAATCACGGCATTCAATCACTATCAATTGCGGGCAGCCCTTCTGTCTGAACGATTCAATAGCAGAGCTAGAAGAACTCAACGGTAAAAATACACAAAAATGGGATTGCGCCACATCTCCGCAAGCATGCAAATCCACTACAGACCAGCTCCCGCCAGCTCTCCCACGGTGAACACAACCTGTTATTCTTTTCATTGAAGTCATGGGAGCGAGTACAGAACGAGGTTACGGTTTCTAGTCAGGCATTGCGGAACACAGAGGCTAGAGCCTGGAGGATGACTTCTGTAGCCACACCCAGATCCTCAGAAAACTTCCACTGCGCATATACAAGCTTATGAGTTGACTTCAGTGGCTCGGCTCCTAGACCCAGGGTACTACTCAGCAGGAATACAGGTAGCAGAACCTAGTCCCATGTCGTTGCACACAACACTCCAGTGGAGAAGAGAAAGTGGAAGAACGAAGAACATCGATTCTAACAGGGCATATAGGTGCCACTTAAACAGAGCACCCAAGCATGTGCTTTGCAGAATCAGGGCCATCATTCTGTATAGCTATCATACACTACCATTACATGCATCTCTTTTGGCACAGCCCCCTGTTCATTCTCCAGAGCCATGCAAAGGCATGAGAAGAGGGGGCTGGGTGATCCGTGGGCCGTCACGCGAGGGTGAGACCGGGTGGGCCAGGAGTGCAAGAAACAATGTGAGGTTTCCTCTTCTAGCTCAGGCAGGTGGTGGCAGCCTGTGGGGAAGGAAGGGATGGGGGTTTGTCTTACAGTCAAGTCAGCAGATGGGGCCTCTCTGAGGCCTGGTCTCTAAGGAAAACAACAGCCCCCCTATACCAGGCTTACGTGCTCATTCCTAGGGAGGGCAGCCACAGGTGGGGGAGGACTAGCAGCAGCCGGAGTGCTGAACAGAAGCGGGCATGGCGTGCAGAGTACCCTGTGCAGAACACCCTGGCTCAGGTCGATTTTAGGGGAACCAGGGACTTCCAGGGCTGAGCCCCCTGCCCTTTCTATGGAGCCGGGCCAAACCCCACCAAACAGAAGAATTTTATATAATTTCTGTCAGGGCCAGCAGCAGAGCCCGGATCCGATGCACACACTAGCCTGTGGCGCACTGCCTCAGTTACAACACTTGCATGGGTGGAAGGCATAAGAGCCCAGCAGCTCTTAATCCATTCATGGATTTAAAAGTAGCCATTCTCCTCCAAAAGCATTTCACCAGCCAATTAGAGAGAGAAAGTGCGGGAATTGACATTCATATGCAAATTAACACTGTATCCCTGGGCTTGAACCAAGACATTAACTAGATGTCGTATTATAAAGCCAGTTCCCCTGCCTTTAACTCCTCATTGTTACATCAAAAACTAGTATGGGACAGTTCCACACAATTAGCCTCATTAGCACCGATACGACAATTGACTTCTTTTTCTGTTATAAATTCTGGGCTCCTGGTTTGTTTTTTTTTTTACACTCCAGCTCATCTGAAGAAGTGGGTTTTCCCCATGAAAGATCACAATGCTATGCATTTATTTATATTTGTTAGTCTCTAAGGTGCCACTGGGCTACTATTTACTTGTAAGGTTACAGACTAACACAGCTACCCCTCAGATTAAATTATGGGGTCGACCTATTGTTTCCTTCCAAAAATTGATGCAAACCCGCCTTTTACCTCACAGTACTCCCTCCCCATTTTAAATCAGAAAAAAAATTCCACAAAAACAAAATGTTCAGTATACTCTGCCTTTTCAGCGCATGTAACAATATTTTCACTTTTTCCAGCCAAGCTTTTAGCTACTGTGCGCTCTCTGTTGCCACCACAATTAATATTCTGCATGCCAGAAAGAGAGGGGAAAAGTGTCTTCCCCGTGGATTTTCGGAAAGGCATTCCATTTTGCGCTGCAGCTTGTGGTAGGCTAAGGCACATGATCTGCAACAGAACCAGGTCGATTCATTGCTCATCTGTTCACTCTGATCTAATCTTGTTCTTTGAGGTTGGGCAAAGGAACTTTTCCTGGGAATTTAACACTGGTTTCCAAGGCATTAGTCTGTTTCTTTTTATACTTAGAAGTCATCCCAAACAGGGAGAATAAAAGATTTCCCACCCCATTACTGGCATGACGAATACATCTCTGTAATGCTGGTTTCGCATGGGGTAACTCCACTGACTTCGTAGCTTCAGCAATTTAATGACTGGAAGTGACCATCATGACCATGAGGGATTCCTCCACTGAATCCTCTCTGTCCCCTGCTCCCCAGTAACTTACGACTTTTACCAAGGCTTCACTAGAGTTACTGCCTCATCCTAGGGCCATGGGAAGCGACTATACACAAGCACAAGAATTCACTACCATCAACTGCTCAATGCACGTTCCATTGGTCCTTCCTGAAGGGCAAAATCACCTTCTTCCCCACAGCTCTGCCCAGAGAGAATCTCGTCTGCTCCGGCTACTTGTGCAGCTCCCACATGGAAGTCAGCAAGCGAGGCCAGGTTTTCAAAAGAACCCAGCCCGGTTCTGAGCCCTTAGGAAAAACTGGCCCGTGTTGCAGATGCTGAGCCAGGGCCAGAACTCTGTTGCAAACCCGGCCTTACTATTCAACCTGCAGTAGGAGGCACCCCTCACATTTGGCTCCACGGGGCTTTCAGCTGGATTAAACGTCTATTTGCAAACTGCCTTGGCTCTCAGACTTCTGTGCTGCACCTGAAAACCTTGCGCCTTTGGAAAGCAAATGCCCTGGGGAAGCTTTTCCTCTCTAACCATTACCTACCACTAGGCAGGCGAGTTCCAGGCATTCCTTCGCCCAGCTAAGAGCGCTTTCCAATCACATCAGACATCCTTTTTCCATGAATAAGTGTTGATGCTCACTGGAAAACTCTGCAAAGACATTTGCTCAGAAACAATTCTTCTGGTATCATGTTTTCCTGGGGTTTTTTCCTTTCCTTTTTTAAAAGGTTATTATTACTGAAAACATGGTCGCTGCTGCTCAGGAATTCATCTGTTCCTGTTATCTATTCTTTGTCTGAAGTCACAGGGCCCTGTTCTCCTTTTATTTGGGATTTTCTCCCGGGAACCTGATAGGGACTGTCCAGATTTATGCCACTGTAGCTGAGAACCAGTGGGGGCCCTTACGCACCCGAAGCACGAACAGCACTGTGAGAACGACTGTCCTCGTCAAGCCACACGAGGTTTCAAGGGAGGAAGGAGCTGGGGGAACGGACAAGCAGCAGGCCATAGGGCGAAACGCCAGCCTGATAACTAACCAGCACGGTCTCTCCAGGGAGTACTCCACAAGGCTTCACCGGCCCTCCCAGCGAGCCATCACCCAGGCGGTGAGCGAATGGGTTTGTCTAGGAGGGTCTGTCACATCTGGCCTGCTCCCAAGGTCTTCTCTACACCCCCTCGCCACTCAGCACCATTGGTCTCTGCTTCTTCCCTGCACTCCTGTCTACTGCTTCTCCTTCGTACCCCTCAGCCTGACTCCCCACAACCCCTCACCCTCTGGCTTGCCAGACTGCATCTCAGTCCCCACATTCCTTGCCTCCTCCTGGTCCTGAAACCATCCTCTCAGTAGCCCCCTCATCACCCAGCGTCTGCCCCCACCTCCCTCCATCCCCCCAGCCTCTGCCCCCCCAAAGCCCTCTCAGCGTCTGCCCCCCCAGGCTTCTCCTGCCATTTCCTCTTCCAGCCTCAGCCACCTCCCTCCCCCATGTTCCTTCTTGCTAGCTGTGCAGGGGAGGGGAGCTACCTCAGTACTGCTCTGGCAGTCGGGGCCTACACTGCAGCTGCCCCCTTGCCTGGTGGAGGGGAGGAGAGGAGGGGCAAGCAGTCAGCACTGGGCACATCCCTCTGCACCCCCCAGCAGCCACAAGCCAGGTGCTGTTTTCCCCAGCCTAAAGGGGAAAGCCGAGTCCCTGGGTCATGGGACGCCATTCCCCCATCACCACCTGCAGTTCATCCTCAGCTCCCTTTAATTATCACTATCCCTGCCCCCTTACCTCTTCCCACCTCCTAGAATTACCCCCATGCTGCACCCAATCATTCCCCGCCCGCTACTGCTCCTCTCCATCCCCATGACGCCCTGATTTTCAGTCCTCAGCGAACCCCAAAGATGGACTCCGCTTATGGGCTTTGCCTTTCCAGGTGGAATTTCTGGGTATGGGCCTTGCATGGGGAAAAGTGAAGGGGAAACTCCACTTGATAGAAATCCTTCTAGTTCAAGCTGTTCATTTAAAAACATAGCCCCTTTCCATTATATTTCTATTACCCGGGGAGACCGCTCCTGTTGGTAAAGTGTGAGAGGCGGCAGCACAGTGAAATTTGCACTCATCCTTTTAACAAAGAATTTGCACGCTATTTTTAAAGCACCACTAGACTATGGATATACTAGGATAACACACCACACACACCTGCAACACACCCATGGCTGCTTTCAATTCTCAGTGCTTTGGTTCCACACTATGCTCTGCATTACAGCTGGCAAAGGTATATTTAGCTCCTTTTGGTTCTGTAAAAACTCCTGCTACTAACACTCCTGCTCATTTTAGATCTTCCCATTGTCAATTGCAGGCACGGCGCTCATTTTGCTTTAGAACAAACAAAGCAATTCCTTCCCATCAGCCCAGCCCAAAGGTGAGAGCCATTTCCCCACGCTCCTGTGAAAGACGTGGCAGAAGGAATGACCCAAAAGCTGAAAAAAATGAGGTGGTCTGGGTATTATAAAGGGGCAGAGAAGTTGTTAAATTAAGCCAAGTGGAGTAACCCTTACTAGCAAGACTATCATCACTTTGTGCACTCAAAAAGCAGGGAAGGGTGAGGGCGGGGGGGGGGGGGGGGAGGGAAGGTGTCTGTCTGCTATTCCCTTGTTAAATTTTAGATCAGTGAGTTGACAGAGCCCATTTGCAAGCCCCATTCCAGGTATCAATAAAATGCATGAGAGGGTCAATCTCTTGCAGAACCTATCGCCTAGAGATGTCGCCTGAAGTTGTGTCTTTCAGGTTGAAAATAAGCAGTAATGTTGCCCAAATGCCTCTGTCAGTGAGGGCTGCCCTGGCTACTTTAATGACACAGCATCCAGAACCTAGGCAAAGCTTACAAACAAAATAATGAATTAGCACGTGAGGGCTACTCGCAGCTGCAAATACGTATCGAAGGGAGGCGGGGGGGAGAAGAGGAGCTGTGACTGCAAACTGTCTTTTATTGGAGGTGCATTCCCAAGATTTTAGTTAAGTGTAACATAAAACTGTGAAAGTTTAGCAGGAAAAAAAGCTTTCCTCCCACTGGCCTGGCTGCCCAATCAGAAAGGAGCCCTGCACCTCCCTCACTTCTGACAACTATTTAGCAGCCGAGCCCAGCTAAAGTTTCCAAAAAAGTTAGAATAACTTCCTCTCTCCAAGACCTCCGTTTTTGCACAACCCCGTCCTTGAAATAAGAGCCCTTCAAGCAACCTGGAAAACGTTTGGTCAGCAAAAAACTCCTGTTTTTTTCCCCCCCAAAGGATCTGTCTTAGGAATTTAAAACACATTTAAGACACACACACACCCCACATCAGGAGGGGGGGAAAGGTCCCTTCCCCTCCCCTCCTTGCAGAAAGAATGGAAGAAAGTTCCAGGTCTCCTGTTTCCCCCGTGGATAGTTTGGGGACCAGCGAAGAGGAGCTGGAAAGGCAGCCAAAGAGATTTGGCAGGAAGAGGAGATACAGTAAGAAATCCAGCGAAGATGGCAGCCCCAACCCAGGCAAGAGGGGGAAAAAGTCCAGTCCCAGTTCTCAGTCTTATGAAGAACTCCAAAGCCAGCGGATCTTGGCCAACGTCAGAGAGAGGCAGAGAACTCAATCCCTCAATGAAGCCTTTGCAGCCCTGAGGAAAATCATCCCTACGTTGCCCTCTGACAAACTCAGTAAAATCCAGACTCTCAAACTCGCAGCCAGGTACATAGACTTCCTCTACCAGGTCCTACAGAGCGACGAGATGGACAATAAGATGACCAGCTGCAGCTACGTGGCCCATGAGCGGCTCAGTTATGCCTTTTCAGTGTGGCGGATGGAAGGTGCATGGTCGATGTCAGCCTCCCACTAGCCGGCACCTGGGCAAAAGCAAACCCAACGGCCAAAGGGGTAGGTACCTGCCCGCCGGTTCTTTCTTTTTACCTCTAAATGCACCATAGTGAATTCTGCCACAGGTCCTCTTGTTTTCGTGGTGACGCGCCAGGCCCTCTACGTGATAATGCTGGCAGTAAGCTTGCTTTAAATGAGGAGCCCAAAATGTTAGAGCTCCTTGAAAAATCCAGCAGCAGTCCAGAAATAAGGCAGAAAGAATTCACAGGATAATCCAGACAGAGCAGAAAACATTTCTCTCTCTCGCACTATGCCAGTGCGTAGGCCACAAACATCTAGATTAAAGATCAGTATTGCATTTGTTCTCCCCTCCACTCATTCGACTGCAAAGAGAAGGGTTTAGCAACTGAAATGTTTTATAAGAGTAGATTTAAAATTCATGTGAATATACAAGGTTTGCTACCAAGAGGGGAGCAGTAACACTGAATGGAGAATGGTGTAAAATTTGCAAGAGAACTTTTCTTAAAGAAGAATTTCAAGGGGGGGGGGGGGGGGGGGAAGACATAGTAAAACAAACTGACAACAGGACCTGAAACAGCTGCTTGTTGGGTGGGTGGGTGTCTGTGCTCTAAAGAAGCCAGCACCTAGAAAATAGGCTGTAAGTGTTTTTACAATTTTGGGGAAGAGGGTCAGTTGATCCGGTGAAGAATTTCTGCTCTGATCTTAGTAACATTTTTGTATAATCAGAAGAAGTTCTGTACTTGTTTATGCTTTGCCCATTGTCAATATTTGTAAAGCAGGGAGGGGCAAACAAAGCTATAACAAACCCCTGGTCAATTTAATATTTGATTAGTTTCCCTTCCCTGGAGTGGCAGTACGCTGGTAACAAATTCTTATGAACTTGAACATAGTTTCTTATTTACACTCAGCTTGTACTCATCAGTTTCCACTACAGGAAAAACACTTCCTCTTATCGTCCCTTTTTAATTATATTGGGGGTTTACTTTTTTTTGGCAGGAGGGGGAACAGAAGGAGGAGAGGAAGTGTGCTTAGGCAAACCCCTAAATTATTCTAAATGAGGTCCTAACTTTACGTTAAGTAAGAAAGATTTCAGAGTCCTCTATAAATCATGCAGGATTTCACAGTGCACATATATTCCTATTGTTTGCATGCCTGGTAGAGAACATTCAGAGATACACTGTAGAGCAAAAGTCAGATAAGATAGTTCATACAATGACAGACATTTATTAGTAAATGAAAGTAGTGTAATATGCAACAGTGTGGATGAAATTGGTTACATATCCAGATCCAGATCAGCTCCTTAAAAGAATAAAGAAATCTCAGGCTGGTCTCAGACAGATTTCTCTCTCGATAAATCCATATTTATCAATAAATAGGACAGACCAGAAACTTGATGCAACTGGAAAGACTGACTCTGAAATAGGCAATATTATTATAAGATGAAGGTGCAAAATGTAGATTTAAAACATTTTATGCAGCATTTCAGCAAATTCACGGTTCATTTGAGCTTAAAATACTCTGAGTTTTAATGTCTTTCAATGGAGTTTCTATCATTCCTTCATGAAGACCTAGAAAAAAGTTAGTTTCATTATTCTAAAACGTCACCCTAACAGGCAATTTACATTTTTAAGGTTAACTACTTTTATTAACATGGCCAGGAAATAAGTACCCTGCTGATGCATATATAGTGTTGCTGTAGCTTCAGCTACAAACAGAACAAAGTAGCTTTTTCAAACAAATTCTAAACTGTGTTTTATAAAATGCATTACCTTTCCTCCTGTTAATTATGGTTTTAAAAAGGCTAAAGCAAATAGATGACGGGGACGGGGAAAAGAGGGGGAATCCTTTATGGCAAACTTCTGTTATCTTTGTCAAAAACAGATGTAAAATGTCCCAAGCACATATTTCTTCAGGAGTTCAGATTGGCTGAATGCTAACCCTCCACAGAGGAACAATGCATTTATTCTTTTGTTTCCTAAATTATGTGCTGTCATTAGTCAATTCGTTTTCATCTGTTATCTCTGTATATCCTTCTCTATGCGTTCTACAGTACATTAGGGGCAGATAACAGTATTTCATTTTTTTTTCTTTTAAAACAGAACAAAACAATGTTTCAAGTGCAGTGTCAACAGAATTAGAGTTAAGCTTAATCTGATGAGAAAGATACTAAATGTGATTACTGGGATATAGTCCCCAGAGGGACGAATTAGACAGTGAAGTTCAGGATTCCATTAACAATGAAATACTTAAATCTAGAATTGAAAATTATTTGTGTATTCAAATAGAGCTTTGAAGAACTCTTTTAAGCATACACAATGCGCATTCATTTGTTTCACGTGGAGCTGGAATACGGTATCTTTTCTGTAACTTGACTTCCTAGCAAATGTTGGAAGTGGTCTATTGGTTTCTTACTTACTTTTCCTTAACAATTCTTTCCTTTCATCTTAAGAAAAAAAAAAAAGGCCCCCAAACTTTCCATTAAAAAAATGTTTTTTGTGGTGATACTGCAGAAACTGCTTATGCCAAAGAGCAATGTGGCATGCATCTGGATTTATCATTTATTTCTGCCATCAAAAGCGACAAGCACTTCAAGAAATGTAATAAAATGTGCAAGTGTGACTTATCCTTTAAGCATGGACTCCTGTGTGCATTCGTCCATCAGAGGAAACTTGGATGCACACAAAGGAATTAGATCGATTGGTTGGAAGAAAAACAGGAAATGGCTAAACAAATTTGGGGCCAGATCGTGTATTTTGTAGGAAGTCTGCAGTTCTGAGGGTTGTCATTATGCCCCAGAGTAAAGGATCAAGCCCTTGCTGCTAATTATATTACCCACATTTCTTCGCTTTAGCCTTGGTTTTGAAAAGAAACAGGTAAGAAATTATTTCTCTTTGAAGCAGCCACAGAGCTTATTCCACAGAAAAATCAGAGGCTCTTTTTGATTAGAAAAATCAGAGCTCTGGGAACTGGGGAAATGCCACCTGGCCTTTGAGAATGCTAGTAGGTAGGTGACTGTTGCTGACATATCCAGCAATCAGAGGTTTTCCTGTTCTGTACCACATAATTAAAGAAAACATACCTCTGTGATTTCAAGTGAAGCAGCTACAACTTTTCACTTAGCAATTAGCATATCAAGCTATAGGACGTTTAACATACAAATTCAGGCAATACGCTCCATCAATTTGCTCCTGGGTACCTGCATACCTCACCTGACCCCACTCAATTATTTTTGGGGACGCTGGAATGGCTGAGACATTCCAAACAGTAACAGTTAGGGGAAAAAAAGATTATTTTCTATTTATTGTTTTGATAAGAAGCTTGGAAATATAGTACCAAGCCAGAGATGTCAGTAGGGCAAGAATAAAACAGAACTAAAGCAGTGTAATCTTGCAAATACCAGCCAAATGTAAATGATAATTTAGTTCTACACCAGAATGTCAGTAAACTCTGTTTGTCAACATTACTTTTGATGTGTGAGTTACCAGTAAGGACTGTGGTGGGATTATGTGTTTATCAAAGGCTGTATACATGACATGAATTGATTCTTATATGATGGAAGCATTTGCCAATCATGTTCATTCTGGAAGAAGATTTTAGTAAATGGGTGTATTGCACAACATCCTTGTGATTATTCTTTAACCTTTGACTATGACTTTAGGCGTTTCTTCAATGTAACAAATGAATCAGTTGATTAGCATTTCTGTGTTAATTTGCCCTTAGAGAAACAACATTTCTTCTGGAAACTACTCAGTGTAGACAGTTGGTTAACTGTCGTTAACTTATTGTAGCGTTATTCTATAACTAAATCTGTTTTTTTCAAAAGCACCACTAAAAATGTAAACATACTTATTTGACAGGAAAGTTTTTAAAGTTGGTATTTACATTAATAGGTTTGGTTTCTACAGGCTAGTACATTTAAAAGCCCTACAAAATGCATTCTAGATGGTCTGTTTACGTTTGTGTCTTTTCTTGGGAAAGAATAAATCTGCTACGCAATATCAACCACATGCATAGCACTCCACCAGCCACAGCTAATGTGAGCCAAACTACCCAAATAAAGGACACAAGAAAAAATACCGAAAAAAGCATGAAATAGTGTAATTATATAAACATTCACAACCCATTTATATATTTCATGCACATATTCACGAGAGACCATTTTCTATCACCCATGTTTCATGCTCTAGAATTCCTGATGTAAATTCCCGATCCTATGAAGTTATAAGTTAAAAAAATATCAAGTCTGTGCATGACACACACATATTTTGGACAAACTGAAGGACAGTTTAGAACAATGACAAACATGTTGTTGTTCAACCTACAGAAGTCACTTCTGCTTTGAAAGCCCTGTCATGAAGGAGACACAAGGAAAGATCATTTTGGGAAAATGTAATGTAATATATATATTCATTCCTTCTTTGAATTCCTCCCTTTAGCTTTTGTTAGACCTATTTCTGAGAGAAAGAGTGAGTGAGAGCATGTACTCAATCAATGAGCTACCAAAACATGCTTGCCGTTTGCTGCACCATCTTCAGTTGCAGTGTGGGGGGGGGGGGGGGGAGGGGCAAGGATGGATTCGCGAACTGCACCTGAAATCTCTTTTGGTGACACATCGTGTCACTCTTCAGTTACGTGTATAACAGTAGTTCTGAGATGCATCTCCCGGTGGCTTTGAAATCTCCAAATCTAAAGTTTGTATATTTCAGTTCAAGCAGGAGGACTAATTTCGATGAGCAGGACGACAGGTCAGAAAACAACAGAGCTCCAGGGTACCAATAGAGCCATGCACACATTCAGGGAACCAAGGTGCTTTTTAGTCAAAGCAGAGATTCTTTTGTAGCTTTCTGACTAAGTACCAAAGCAAGGGCAGTACACAATTTAATCCTAAATGACCAACTACGCTGCTAGGAAGAAAAGCCCAGCAGAGCAGGTCAAATTCTTAGTGGGTGTAAACCGACACAACCAGTCCACACACCAGCTGACAATCTAGCTGAATGTCTCAATGGATTACTCTAAGTGACTGGAGAATGCTATGTGCCACCACTTATTAATTACTTCTTAATGACATTTAGAAGGGAGGAATAATAGGATGCTCTCCAGCTGTTGAACATTAAAATAGCCATTAAGTATTATAATGCTAGATTTAAACAGCAAAAAAGTTCACCCAAAAAACCTCAAGACACCCCAAAATGAATTGGATTTACTGCTGACAGCGATGACCACTCAGCAGTGAAAACTAACATCTACAAATAATGAATTAATGCAGGCAACCAATAAATTATACTAGCAGAACAACCCTTGAGGTGCCCACACCCCTACACACCTACCCTCAACTCGCCCCCCCCCCCAAAAAACCCCTGTCAAACCAATTGGATACAATATGTTGGATGATCATAAACTGAGCCATCAGGATCTCTGAATGGCTCCCTGATTTGTATGTTGAAGCTATCTGAGGCAGAGGCTTTTTTCCATTTTCCACGGTGAAATTCTCTCTGCTTCTCACTTCTGCAGATGGCCAAATCCTGCAATCAGGCCTCTGGCCAGTTGCAATTGCAGGATCAGAGCCTTCATTTGCAACGCATTTGCTCCACTCTCGGGCATCAGCGTGTCTGCTGCTGTGCACAGAACTCTGCCCTTTATCAGACGCCTGTGGAAGCTTGGTTTGAGTACTAACAAGGCCGAGACCCCGCCGAGCTTTTAATGGAGATGGAGAATGCATGGGTTGGATTGTGCTCTTCACTGCACACACACGGCCCAGGGAGTGTCAGTGGGTTTGTATGGATTCCCTAGGCCCAGCATCACCTTTTTCATTAGCCATGGGACTGCTCGTTTGCAGACACTAATATTCGGCCTTGTAAGTTGCGCCTGTTCCCTGATCACACCAGGTATAGCCAGATCTGCCCTTTGAAATCAGTGGGCTTGCATCCATGTCAGTGGGCTTAGGATATTACAACACTGCTTTTAGGTGCTATGTGGCAATAGATTCAAATATGTGTACAACACCTAGCAAAATGGGGCTCTAATCCCCAATGGTGGTTTTGTGACGATACGGCAGTGCAAATAGCAAACAGCAGCACCATGAAGTGTTACGTACAGACTGGGATTTTCAAAAGAGCCTGAGTTTCTAAACCTTGGAGATATTCTTCCAAAAGCAAGGACCTTTTTGTTTCATAATTGTCAGAGTGGCCAGACTGTACATACCGTAACACTGTTGCCAATCAACTCGCAAAGGGACAGCGTATGTTTTTCAAGCCCGAAACCTCACAGCACGGTCCCTTCTTTTGCACAGCCTAGAGGAAGCGGAACAGTCAGACCTTGGTCAGGAAAGTGTTCTCTATAGAAAGCATAGGTGTTATTTGTAGAAAAGACACTAGATCTAAACAAGTCCCCATTTGCACCGACCTTGTTGTGTAGGCTAATTGAGAGTCAGTGAAAAGGAAAGGGAAGCAGGTAGTTTGGAGAGCAACAGACCTGCAGTCAAAAAGAAAGTTGTGGAAATTCTTCTTTTTGGGGAGTTATTCTGTAAACAAAAATGTAGAGGCTAAAATTGCGAGCTGCATTTCTGCTTGTACAGGGGGCCCTTTTGTACGGTGTATTTTAATATGAAACGTTTCAATGCCAGCAGCACCCTGATATCTAACCTGCTGAACTCAACAAGTTACGTAAAGGGAGCAGTTATGCAGATTGGGCTTGGTGGGACACGCAGAAGTGGTCAGAAAACAAAAAGAAAAATTGCCGATTTGCTGCTTCTGCATTCGTACAAATAGAAATGAGCGACAGCTCCACCTCTCTGTCCTTTTCTCCGCCTTTAAACTGCAGCGTGGAAAATAAAAGCAGGGCAGATGTCTGCTGGTTCAGTTTGATTTATATTTACTGGACTAGCTCCAGTGAGCCTGTGCAAGCTTTAATTGAATTCTTAATAAGATACTTTTGTCTTGATAACCACTCTCCTCAAGAAAAAAGCTGAGCATTTCCTTAAGAGAGACAAGAACTGCCAGAGATGTGCTCTAAAATGTGAAATTAAGTTTCTGATCCATCTGGCCACCAAAATTCTGCATGCTCTAATTTACTTTTTTTGGGGGGGCTTTATACTGTTAGGATATACTTTAAAAATAATACGTGTGTGTTTAAAGTACAAGCAACCCTAACCGAATAGCCAGGACAGAGGACTCAGGTCTTTAGCGGCACCCCTGTTACAAGTCAGCTGGCCTGTCATGGAAAATTCTGGAGAGGGAGGGAATTTCATTTAGAGCAATGGGAATAAGAAGAAATTTCACACACGGATTGGGGACTCCCCGGGCACTGCTCATCTGGATATGCATCCCACCATCTCCCTGCTAACAGAGAGAGGTGGCGGATTGAAAGTTCTGGCAAGCTTCTTTTTACACATCCCAAAATCCAAGCCTGGCAAACTAATCCCTGGGGGTGGATTACTGTTTCCCATGCACAGTCATACTGACTTCAGCCTTAGCTGGCAGGATGAGGACCCAAATGTACTCAATCACTCCCAAACTGTGCTGGATAGTGGGCTAGTCATTCAGCACATCCACGTGCACGGACACTGTTCCCAAGTCCGGCCTGAGAGCACTCCAATCACGGATACACCGTGGCTCCAACAGCCGACTGTCTAAAAACCTCAGCACAGTGCAACATTCTGGAAAGCCATCTTTTCTCCCTTTCACACTCATTCCCATCTCTCCCAAGAGTGACCTTTACTCAAGGTGTAAATGGAGGCTAGTGACTATATCGCTGCCTTACCGACCACAAAACAAATTCCTACCTCGAAGGAGGTAGGAACCAATTAAGAATGGTCTTAGCAGCCTCATGAGATAGACTTAAGAAAAAAATTATTCCACTATGCAGCTGAATAGATAGTACTACAAAGACAAGCTTTCCTAGGGGCATGCAGGTGTCAACACCCCATCCTTCCCACCAACCTTTAGCAATTGTGTACTAAGTCAATAATGTCTCTGCTCCCAATACGTCTGCTGTTTGAGTGCTTATGCAAAAAGGAACAGTACTGAATTTGGAATCTATGGAACAACTTGGATGATAAACCGTTTTGCAGCATGCACAGTGCAGGACCAGTTTAGATCTTTGAGTACTCTATGTTGTAGAAAACCTTCCACAAGATATGCTAGAGAGTATCTGTGACTTGCCCCTTGAAACAAAAACAGTTGCTTCTTTTTTTTTTTAAATATCCTCCCTGTTGGATACATTTTTCTGCCTCTCATTTGTAATACTAGTGATATAACACATCTTTGTCACTCAATGACTCAATTCCTGTTGCCTTCTTCTTTCCTGTTTGTCTCTCACTTTGGTTTGTGACATCATAACCTTATCAACAGCAATTGTGATGTCACATATGGTGTTTTAGGGACAGAATGAGCTCTAAAAATAAAAATCCTCTTCTGATGCATATGGCCATGTGTGTGTGTGTGTGTGCGCGCGCGTGTGCAAAACACTAAGTGAAAACAAGGAGCAGTCCTGTGGCAATTTAGCAACTACCAAAAAAATAGGAAGAGCATTATGAGCATTTGTGGGCAAAACCCACTTCATCAGATGAACTGGAGCAGAAATAAAACCAAGATTTTACATACAACCACATACCTGTCAATTGTAGGACCCGTGTTAATGAGGCTAATTAAGTTGTCCTCCTCCTTTCCCTCCCAAACACACAGCAAGGCCAAAATTCTTCCAGTACAGCATTAATCCAATAATTTCTCGGCACACCACATACGCAGGAGGCTATGCAAGCAAACCACCAAGAAAGAACAGACCAATGAAATAATATTTCCACTGAACTGAAATTTTGGCCATATCCTCTGGCAGCAGCCATGGTATTTTTGATGCCAACATATACCACCATGAAAAAAAAAATCTCAAAAAGATCCCAGTAGATAAAACAAAAAATATAATATAATAAAACCAGATGCAAGTCTCAACACCCCATTAAACACCATTACTGTAGATTTGCGTCATGAGCTTTTAAGATGCCCATTTATATTCTTTTGTCTGATTAGGTAAGGAAACATCTCTCACAGCCAGATCATCTTAAACGCTCTACTTCTTAGAGTAACATATTAGGTTCAACGCTGCAGTCTGTCTGCACTCAGCGCTCCCGACTTTCACAGAAGGGTTTCATGAATATTTTGTAGTTTTCACATCCTTTGCAATGAAAAGGGCTAATAAACCTAAGATTCTATTATTGCTACTGCCTCTAAATAATACAGACTTCTATCATGTATTGAATTGTTACATGTCCAAAGTACTTCCTTTTTCGAAGGAACTGGAGTACCAGTATGAGGGTACAGCTAGACTGCGGGGGGGGGGGGGGGTGTTCCGGGATACCGTATCCCAAAAAAACTCCACCGCTCCAGGGAACACATTTGCTCTTCCACTTTTTTTTTTGCGGAAGAGCAAATGTGCTCTTCTGGAAGTCCCTGTATACCTCATCCTATGAGAAAGAAGGGGGCTTCCGAAAGAGGAGATTTTTCCGACATTTGTTCCAGTCTAGACAGGCCAAATGTCTGAAAAGCCTCTTTCGACATTTTGCGTATCTTTTTCCGACAAACTTGTAGTCTAGCCGTTCCCCGAGTCTGTGCTTTCTGACTGCATTTCAAGGAGAGGAGAAATCAAATTACGCTTATGCTTTGACGTATGGAGGGATAGCCGGTGCCACAGTTCAAAATACTGGTCTTTGAAATGTAGCAATCTAGGTTCAAGCTCCAGGTTAGGACCCAAGTGAAAGCGAGTTCAAGGAAAGTCTTCCTTGTGATCAGTCATCCTCATTAGAAAATTCCTCACACAAAGCAGTATTTTGAAAAGGACCCACATTTCTTCTGAGTGCTTGCGGTGGCACCACCAGGATGCAAACATCATGACAGAGTGACACAAAATCATCATGTCCAATGGGCTAAATGCAAACAGATGCCCACTCTGTTAGGGTTAAGCATTTAACTGGTGCACAGAGGAGAAATGACATTGGGAAGAATTTTTCAAAAGTGGTTTAGGTACTCTAGCACCTAAGACTTAGTGACTTTGAACTGGAAAAAAGTTTTAAGAGGGCCTAAATACCATAGGGGTGTTCCAAATGCAACTCCCAGCCCCTTAAATTCCTTTTGGCCATGGCACTAAGGCATTTGTGAAAATGTTGCCATTTACATTTCACTATAAACTATGTAAGAACTGAAAGAGTGCCTGAATTTTTTTTTTAAATACAGTGTTTTCATTTATTTTTCAATTGTTTTAAACTATAATAAATAGTGATATTTGAAAACTTCATGAAACAGTTCTCCATATTTTAAGCTAAGACTAACAGATGGTATATTTACAAAGTAATTGCCAAGTCCCTGGCCCCCGCCCATGCTGTGTGCCTATTTCCTAATAATTTAAACTCACCCACAGCAGAACTTAGCTGTCATAGTTGCATTTACACGGATTCTAGAGCTGTAAAAATTCTTCCATTTTAACTTCCACCACACAGAAAACTGTTTTATGGGAGGTAGTTGTAATTAAATCTGATTAAAACCTCCTTTTTTAGATAAGAGGTCTAGCTCCTCGCCACCCTCCCCCCAGTAAAACTCCTTTCACTACCACTGGACTGATCAGTTTACTTTTTTAAGTTTCCCTTTTACCTCTGATTTCAGGCATGCCGATCAAGGGCATACACCCCTGACAGATTTCAGAGCCAGGGGCTCTGCAGTTATTTCAGATGTGTCTTTCCAACACATTCTGTTTGACAGCCACCAGACATGAGCTTGTAAGGTCTTCATAGCAGAGACCCCCCTGGTTCTTAAAGCATGGGTCCAGGGCTTGCCCCCTCCTCCCCGGAGCAGGCAGCCTGCACTGACACTCCCGCCCCATGGCCCTCCTCCCATGAGGTTGAAATGCCAGCATTCCACTGTGGGGAGAGGGGAGGGGCGAGCCTCGTGGGCAGAATCCAGCTTATGGGGGAAATGAAGCGTCTCTGTGCACTGCCGCTCGCCCTCTACCTGCCCACTGGGGGAACGGCAGTGCAGGAAACCGCTCGCCTGGAGGTGTTCCCAGCTGCACCCATTGGCTGGAATCCTGGCCAATGGGAGCAGTGGGAGGCACAAAGCCAGGTAAGTGCCACCCATCCTCCTCATGATTAGACTCTGCATCCCCATCCCCCTCCTGCAGCCTCCCTCCACCTTGTCCTGCACCCATTTTGTCATCATGATGGTCCATGGCAAGATCAGCGTTGAGCAGGGAGGGCCACAGGCCAAAACCTTTGAGAACCGCTGCTTTGTATGTTTGTGTGGTGCCTAGCACCGCAGTCTCTTACATTCTATCCCATGTCCCCGAACCTAGCATGTCTTGCCCTCCATCTTATTCGCATGCCCTCAGAAAAGCCGTTTTTCTCTGCCTGCGGCACTACGCAGACCATCTATCCTGGCACTAATAGCAACTTGCCACTTGTAAGCCCTTACCTCAGATGTGCTTTTAGAATGAAGTATTGTTTTCTAACTGAATTTTCCAGCCTGGCTTATCGAGATCTATGAAGCCCAATGTTAGCTGGCAGCAAAAGGAAATCACAGCAGACGGTCCTGTTGCTTGGATTTTTCACTCTCCTGATTAAATTTCATGGTGGCCTTATGGGGGAAAAGGAGGGAGAATGTAAAGATCATTCTTATTCTCCCTTCCCCTCTCAAACCCACACAGCTTAGTTTGTTGGTTGTAATTCATAGATTCCATGGCCAGAAGGAATCTGTCCCTCACCCCGCCCCCACAGAATAGGACAGAGGCTTGTTCATCACAATACCTAGAGCAGATATTTTAGAAAAACATGGAATCTTGATTTAGAAATGGTCAGTGATGGAGAATCCACCGTGACCCATGGTAAATGGTTCCAATGGTTACTTACCCGATTCATGCCCAATTTAGGCTTGACAGATGAGATTTTTATTAATCAATTTCAAACATCCTCCCTGTACATTCACAAAAACATTTCCATCAATACTATTCAAAATTCACACAGACAGACAAATGCTGCTTTAAGAACGTAAGAGTTTGCTTTAAATGGATACTTACTTGGTATATTTTGCCGTATTGACAATTTATGTTTTAATGGGGATAGAAAGCATTGATCTTTTAAATCTCAATATCCACTCCCATTACATAAATTAGTGAGATCCCTAATTTGCCACAAATGCAAAACCACAATCAGTAAATAGCAGAATATACGCCTCAAAAGAATCATCGATAGGATCTGTCAATATTATAATTAAAAAAAACCCGAGTTCTGCCAAGCACAGTTGTAGTGAAGTGAGACATGTGAGTGTGTGTAATGGGGAACAGCAGTCAAAACCGCTAGGTTCTAGTCTCAGGTTTGCTACTCATGGCCTTCAGACAAGTCACTTACACAGGCTCTGCTGCACAATTCCAATCAGAGAGTCTCAAAACACTGTACAGAGAATTGTATTGCACTGTAGCATCCTGGCATCAGCTGCTGGTACCTGCCACTGCGCAGCCTGCGGATGCCTTAGTACATCAGTGAGTTAATTCAGTCAATGTGCTGGCCAGCTAAGGTGTGTGATGCAATGAGAGGGTGACCCAAAGGGCACATTCCTCTCCCAGCTAGCTTACCTCTTTCATAGGTTGCACTACTCACCTGTTTCTACAGGATACCACAGAGGGAACCCAGCAAAGAAATGGAAAACAAGAATGCCCCTGTCACTCTTAGGGTCCTAAATTATTTACACCTTAAATGGTACCTACAGGATTTCCACACCCGGTCTCCATTGGTATGGGAATCAAGCACCGAAAACCCGAGGCAGCCTTTAAACTGTGTCTTAATATGAAAATAAAAACTCCATCCAATCTCAACCATGCTTGTGCTGGCTTAGAAAGAGAGGCAGGATAGTGACTAGAATTCACTCATAGGCACTTTTCCCAGTCCAGGCTCAAGCGTCCACCTTACAACATGAACTTACTTGTCTGGCCCGCAATAGAAGCTGAATCAGATGAGAAAGGGGGGACATCCTGACCCGCAAACAGAAAAGGCTTACATTGAAGAAAGGAAGGAGAAGGAGGAACTCAGTTGCCAGCAAGAAAAGTTGTCAGAATAGGCCTGGAACAGCTGTTCTGTCTTCATCAACTAGTCCGTTGATGCATGTTAAAAGCAAGCAGAAGGTGCTGTAGCTGTCACATTGCTTGTACTAGTCCTCCCTCTGGGAGCTACCTGAAGTAATAGCCACACCCTAACAGCTGTGTAAGCATTAAATATTTTTATACAATGCGCTCAGAAGAAAGTTATGGGTGACCTTGAGACATTTCCCCCCTCCCTACAATCTCGACATTTTAGATCTGGTTTCTAATCTGCTGGAGGGAGGGGAAAGTAATTTACCCTGTGCTACATTGTGGTGCCTTTTTTAGCATCCAGCCACTGAAACAACAGTAGCCTTGTTTGTTCTTGTAAAAAGGTCTCCCAATTGTTATAATATGCCTTACCTGGAGTTCTGCCCTCTTACAACCACCCCCAGGCAAAAAGTTTACTGCATACCAAACTGGGTGGGGTTGCGACTTCTTTGGAGGATAGGGACATAATTCAAAATGACCTTAGCAAGTTAGAGAAATGGTCAGAGGTAAACAGGATGAGGTTTAATAAAGAGAAATGCAAAGTGCTCCACTTAGGAAGGAACAATCAGTTCCATACATACAAGATGGGAAGCAACTGTCTAGGAAGGAGCATGGCAGAAAGGGATCTAGGGGTCATAGTGGACCACAAGTTGAATATGAGTCAACAGTGTGATGCTGTTGCAAAAAAAAGCAAATATGATTCTAGGTTGTATCAACAGGTGTGTTGTAAGCAAAACTCGTGAAGTCATTCTGCCGCTCTACTCTGCACTAGTTAGGCTTCAGCTGGGGTACTGTGTGGAAAGGGTACAGAGAAGAGCGACAAGAATGATTAAAGGTCTAGAGAACATGACCTATGAAGCCAGGCTTCATGAACTGGGCTTGTTTAGTTTGGAAAAAAGAAGATTAAGGGGGGACATGATAGCGGTTTTCAAATATCTAAAAGGGTGTCACAAGGAGGAAGGAGAAAATTTGTTCCTTTTGGTTTCTGAGGACAGGACAAGGAGTAATGGGCTTAAAGTGCAGCAGGGGAGGTTTAGATTGGACATTAGGAAAAAATTCCTAACTGTCAGGGTGGTCAAATATTGGAATAAATTGCCAAGGGAGGTGGTGGAATCAATCTCTCTGGAGATATTTAAGAACAGGTTAGATAGACATCTGTCAGGGATGGTGTAGGTGGAGCTTGGTCCTGCCTTGAGGGCAGGGGGCTGGACTCGATGACCTCTTGAGGTCCCTTCCAGTCCTATGATTCTATACCTTCTGGGCCCAAATTCCCTGTTGACATAAAAGAACGCAGGCCCATAAAAATGTAAAAATGGCCAACACTGGGTCAGACCAAAGGTCCATCTAGCACAGTGTCCTGTCTGCCCATAGTGGCCAATGCCAGATGCCCCAGAGGGAGCGAATAGAACATGGAATCAAGTGATCCCTCTCTTGTTATCCATTTCCAGGCTCTGATTAACAAAGGCTAGGGACACCAACCCTGCCCATCTTGACTAATAGCCATTGATGGACCTAACCTCCATAGATTTATCTAGCTCTTTTTTGAGTCCTGTTATAGTCCTGGCCTTCACAGCATCCTCTGGCAAGGAGTTTATGCAGAAGTCAACCTGTGGAAGAAATACTTGCTTTTGTTTTAAATCTGCTGCCTATTAATTTCATTTGATAGCCCCTAGTTCTTACTGATTTCAGTAATGCTTCCTCAATTTGTACCAGAAGAGATTTTGTCCCTTCATTTCACTGCATCTACTGAACCATTTTTGCTGGCTTATAAAAATGTTAAAGCTATTAGGGAAGAAATCAAAACTCAAAATGCATAGCTAAGGGGAAAAGGTGGAAGACTTATGGAGCAGCAGGAAGCCTAGAGGAATTCAGCCGATTGTGTTCAATTGAAGGAGTTCAGCAAGAGAACTCTAGAAAGGCTGGCTGAGAGTAGGTGGATGAGGTCATATCTTTTATTGAACCAACTTCTGTGGGTGAAATAGATGAGCTCTCAAGCCTTCATGTCCGAAAAGCTCCGGAGAGATAAAAATCTTGACACTTTCACCAACAGAAGTTGGTCCTATAAAAGATAGGACCTCATCTACCTGGCCTCTCCTGGTTGGAAAAACACTACATATTTTCTGCAAATAATTTTGAACAAAAGGAAACTTTTTTTGTTTTATTCAAGTTCTCATTTTTAGACAAAACAAAAACTGAAAATTAAAACATTTTAAGGGGGGAAAGGGGAGAGGAAATCAGCCATTTTCACTGTTCCTCGCTCTTTCCTTCCATTGGAAACTTTTCCAGGTTAGTGTTTCATTGAAATGTAAAAAAAAATAAAAAATAAAAAAAATAAATAAATCAACCTATTCTTGAAAAAAAAAAAAAAATCCTCAAAATGAACCTATCAATGTGAGCTTGCTGGCCAACTCTGGCTAGCATGAGGTTTAATCTTCAGAATGCCAGTGGGAGCAGGACGTCTGTTTATGGGATAAGTGGTAACAATCTCCTCTCTAAAAGCAGTTCTCTCAACTATCCTCCTGCTGATCGAATTGAACAATATTCCTTCATTTTCCAGCTGGTTAATATTCCATTGCCTCGCATGCTCACCATTTAAAGGTGGCCAAATAGCCTAACAGTACCACATCCTTAACAGAATACAGCAGACAACAACAGAGTACATACAGAGAGTCTTTGCGTCTCCACACTTCATGCTGTCTCAGTTCTCACTGCCTACTTCATGCCGCTCCAAGCACTAGAGGGCAGAGCGCACTGCCTTAATGCATGGCACAGATTTAGTTATTGCCTACGGAAAGGGCACATCTGTTGCAGGTATATCAAGAAAGCATTCATTACCCTACCAGAAATACATTTCTGAGTTCTGTGATCGAGCGAGGCATGAAGTCTATTGCCAATGCCACAACCACAAAATCATAGAAGGCATGGGGCTCTACCTGTAAAGGACAATATTCTCCTCCACTGCACTTGGATAGCGAATAGAAGTCAACCTCCCCAACAATTTACTCAGAACACAAACAGCACAGGTGCTTAACTGAGACAAATTCTTACAGACTGCCTTCCTGGTCTAATTTACACCAGTGTCTCAGAAGCAATCTCACTAAATAGACCTGTAAGCCTGCCAGAAGCAGTGTTGCTGAGAGCTATGCACTTGTGCGGCAGCTCAAGAGAAATTCCAATGCTGCTTATTAGCAGAGCTCCCACAGCTAGGTTTTGTGTTTCTACTGGTGGTGCACAGTAGCACATGACTCAGTGCACATACAAATATTCCGCACATGGATGGGAAAAAAATCTGTGCACAGATAGAACAGATTCAAGGGAATATCGGTCAGAAATTAGATGAGAACTGGGTGCTAAGGCCTTGTCTACATTGGAAAGAAAGACTGCCGCTGCAATGATCAATTTTCTGGAGTTTGATTTAGTGAGTCTACTTAAGACTTGCTAAATCGAACTCAGAGAGCATCCTTGCCGGCATCCAGTACTGCTCCTTTTGTGAGAAGTACGATGGGAGCTGGAGTTGCATGCCTTACGTCGAGCTGCTGGGTCTAGTGGAGACCTGGCCTAAGAAGATACCAAGAATCGGATAAGAAAAGCGTTCCTTAGTTTTGAAGCATGCCAGTGCATTAACATAATTTTACAAAAATGGTTTCAAGCCATGTAACATGACTACAGTACAAGCAGCTAAAGGGCCAGGTATTAAAAAATGATCTACAAGTTAAAAATAAAAGCAAAGTTGCAGGTTACACATAAGCAACAGATCTTGGTTATGGACATTTGCAACTGAGCAGATCCAATGGCCACAAGAAATAGTCTATGACCTCACAGTGAGCATTTCACAAGAGCCTACACGTCTCTGTCTTTTACAGCATAGCTTGATACTGTTTGTCCACTAATAACCTGGAGTCCGGGGAGAGAATTTCAGCTCTGCAGTTTGTTCCTGAGATTAAATCACACTTTCTTCTACCCTGCACGACAGAGCCTCATTCCTTCTAAGCAAAAAGAAGGAAAACTCTCCTTTCTGCACCCCTTAGATGTAATGTTTTAATGGTGGAGAGCACAAAGCGCAGTGCACTCTCTCACGCCATCCACTCCTACCACAGTCCTGAGACCTGTGCATGTGAATGAGACACGCTGAAATATGCTTCTGCTCTAGAAATACAACCCCCCTTGGTCTGTCTTAACTAGTGCTGTTTATGTGTAACTTGTGTGTCATCAATTTTCTAGGGGTTCCTTCTAAAGACTCCACCACCGCTGGCTGGAGTCCCCATCCAGAAACTGGTATACATTTATCATGGGGCACTGATAGGCAATGCTTCCCCACTCCAGCAGTGAGCTCAAGGATTTGAAACAGATTTTGATTTGGGGGGAGGGAGCAACTGAATAAACTTGGGAAAGCCAGCAATTAACAATGCTAGATGACTATCCTTCCCCACCCCAGTGGTCCCAGTTGACCTTTGGCAGTTGCAAGTGGTTGACAGATTGCAGCACCTTTGCTCCTCCTCTCACAGAGTTTTTTGCCCAGGGTTTGTAGGGGTCAAAGGATGCTGGCTGGTCCCAGATTTCCACCACAAGATGCAGCTGAGGCAATTTCAGCTTTAATTCCAGAGTACAAAGGCTAGTACCTTCTCCACAGCGGAAGCCCTGATGCTACCACAGCTCTGCACCACTCACTCTTTGGCAGCTGTCTCTGCTCAACAGAGAGGTCAGTGATATTTAGGATTGTCAAAGAGCCAGGCTCTCTGACCCAACTGAGCCAGGAAGCAATCACAGTCAGGGTGACCCAAGCTGTGTTTTTATAGATCTCTCATCCCTTCCTTTCCCAACAGGGTCAACTGCCTATTAATGTCTCCAGACACAAAACTTCAACAAATCATCAGCAAACAGCCCCAAACTGTCTCGTAACTGAAATGCAAATAAGGCCTGGCCCGTTCAGTCATTTACACTGGCTCACCAACAGATGGCAGCAAAGAGCTCCCTGCCTACTAAATCCCCTGCCCATCTAGCACACAAGCAGCTTTGGGCTGCTCTTCTCTGTTGACCAACTTATGTTAATAGCGAACTGCCAGCGCTCTAAGGGCTTCACGCCTCCTCGGGTACCCACAACCCATCAGCAGGACCATCAAAACGTGCTGTATGTAAACAGGAAACTGGAGGGGTTGACTACAGCCACATCGCCCCCATGATGCCGGGGGGCGCTCGCTCGCCAAGAGGAGACTTTGTGGTGCATCACTGGAGATGTAGTCTGACCAGACAGCCCTGTCCACCGAAAAGAATGGGGCCATGAGGCACCTGAAACTACAACTCCCATAAGGCACTGCAGCAATATTTTAGAATCCCAGGGTCAGAACTTCCCAGCAGAAAAATCAGATCTAGAATTGCTTGCCAAAATTGATTTTCATTTTGTTATAATTTTTTCCACAGTCTCTCTCTCTCACACACACACACACACACACACACACACACACACACACACACACACACACTTTGTCCAACCAGTGCTGTCAGCCCAGCAAAATCAATCTGGGTCAAGGGTCAAGCTGGGCTCTTCTCCTCTCACCTCTCACCAGCCGTTGTAACAATCCAAAAGCCAAGCGCTCCTCTAGGTAAATCTCTGCCGCCCTTCTTGACTTCAGATTATGCCCCCACTTCTCTCTGGACGAGAATGTCTGTGGAATCTAAGCTGAGCATTTCAGAGCACGTCAGGTCCTAAGAGACCACTAGCTTGTCTTACCTGACTTTCTGTATAGGACAACAGGCCACCCAGCACCTGTCCTTGAACCCAAGAACCGTAATAAAGCCAACGTATTACACCTCTGAGGAGATTAGACTATGATGTACCACAGATGAAGGGCAAGAGGGACCAATGCCTGAGGTCCCACAACGGCAAAGAAACGATTAAATGAGATATACCCAGATAATGCTAGCAAGATGAAGGTGAAAAATCTCCAAGGTCACTGCCAATGCAGCCTGGGAAAACTCCTTCTCAACCTCACACATGGTGATCAGGTATACCCCCGTGCATATGAGCACCAACCAGCCAGCCAGCCTACCATTTAAGAGGGAAAATGCTCAGTGCTACCTCGGCGTCTCAGCCGTCTATATCCAATGTCATATCTCCGGCCACACCCATATCCACATTTTAAAATACTGTCACCATCCAAGCACAATTCCACAGGCACTGCTGGAAACAGACCTGCACTGCAATAGGCAGTTTTTCTAAACAGACCGCTGGAATGGAAAAGCGAGGCAATGCGACAGGCATAAATTGCCAAGTGTGGAACCAGCTCCAATCGACGAAAGCGGCTCGCTGGCCCAACTAACAGGGAAAGCAATTCGCTCACGTCTGCTCGGCACAGGCCACTAGACCCGGAGCAGGACGTTGCTTGTAAAACACAGGAGCACCTTGGGAGATGGCAGCCTGAAAAATAGGAATGACACTCTGTCCCGTTGTGGCAGTGATGCTTCAAGCTACTCAGCCGGGCTGTGTCTGGTGAGTGCTGGGTGTGTGTTTGATTCCTCGGCAGGGCACTTAGTTACTTCCTGTGTAGCGCTGCATGCTCTGTACCCCTGCTTTCTGGTCCGAACCAGCTTGCAACTAGCCTCTGCAGTAGGTTCAATTATCCACGTGCAGAACCCCTGTGCAGGGCTGAACCCAGCTCGCCCAGGTCTGATCCAGAAAACCATCCTTCCACCCTACTAGCGGTACTTTTTGGATGTCAAACTGAAATTTCCCCAAAGTTTGAAGTTGCTTTTTGAAGCTACTCAGGATTTGACCCTCTGTCTCCACATACACAATTGCCCTCTGCATGTATTTCAGGCTCCAGCTAATAAAGCTGCATCTGTTTAGATGCACTGAACAGCTTTTTGTTTCATTAATCTAAATTACAGGCGTGCATTTCAAGTTTGGAGAGGGACAAAAGCAAACAAGGAGGTTAAACAGCTGAATGTGAGTCACTCTGATCAGAGTTATTGTTGGTTAAGAAACCTAGTTGGGCAGCAAATGCTGAATGAAGGTTTCAAAGCCATTTACTTTTAGTATTCTAGCTTCGAAAACCAATCCAAAAAGCACAAACCTGAAAATACAGCAGAGCAGCTAGTACACACACACAAAAACACACACACACGCACACCCCAAACCCAAAAGGGATAACCTAGAGAGGAGAACCACCACATGAAAGGCAAAAGACAGAGACAGAATTAGCAAAGCAGATAGCAAGAAAGAGACTTGTAGGCTGTGTTGAACTCTGGGAACCGATCCAAGGAGCTCAATACAACAAACAGCATGAGCAACGGCTTTCCAAACAAACAGGAAGATGGATTGCATGGGGCAAAGTGTGTGTCATTTGCAGGCTAATGACAAAAGTAAATATGGGCTAGGGCCTGCTCCCCTTGGAGTCCATAGTAAAAGTCTCTCTGGCAAGGGGGCCAGCTCTGGAGCTGTGATTTCCGTTTAACAAACCCTGGGTAACATTACAGAGTTGCACCCGGAGAGGGGAATTCCTTGATGTGCTGATAGTGTCTGTTTCACTATCCACGGTATCAGACACAAAGCAGATCTCAGTCCCCAACCAGTGCGGACCCAGCTGCTGTGTGCTGTGCTAGAGCGTAGGTCCAGTCCTGGCAGAAACAGTTACACCCAGCACTCGGCATCTCCAAAGCAGCAAACATTAGCCAAGTGGCCCTTCTGGGTGTGCACAAGGATGTAGCATAAGGCGACGATGGAAGAGCCAGGCATGATTGCAGCCCCTGTGCATGGCAGAGCACAGAGAACCCTTTGACCATGTGAGTGCATGGGGTAGGTTGAACCCCTCTAGTCTGGCACTCGCTGGTCCGGCAACATCTGTGGTCTGGCATGATTTCAGTTAGCCGGATCGTCCATTTATGGGTATGGCCAAGTTTCCCGCAGTCCCATAAAGTTTGACGACGGCCACCAGGCCTGGATCTCAGTGTTCTGTGCTGTTATATAGATCCAATGCAGCCCAGGAAGCAGGGGCAGTGTTGGTGATGCTGCTAGACAATACTGACCTCCTGTGGTTCAGCAAATTCCCTGACTCGGCACCAGTCCGGTCCCAAAGGTACTGGACTAGGGAGGAGCGACCTCCGGTGCTGCATTTATAATACACACACAGAGCCATGGTATTTTTGCACATTTTCATTCCAACTCTTCACACGGCACGCAAGGTACATCAGCGTACGCAGCTATAGACAGACAGGCCAGCATATGGCGTGACGCACAAGTGACGCTACAGCCTGGCTGCACGGCTACGGGCATAGCGCTAGCCATACTGCCAGGGGAGAGCCGGGTTCCGATCCCGGTGTTGCCCACCCTTAGGAGGGTGCTTGTGTCACTTCACAGCGAATGCGCTGGCTTTGACAGTCTCAGCTGGAAGCCAGGGGGCTGGAACAGTTTGTCAGGGGGGTGCTGAGAGACACTGAACCAAACTGTGAACCCTGAAGAAGATGGAAACCCTCCACAGCAAGGGTGAGGCCGCAGCCTCTGCACCCCTAGTGCCTACACTGATGGGTGGAAATGCTGCAGTGTAAAGCTTCAAAGATAGAGTGGGCCCCAAAGGGAGTTCTTGGAAAGCCTATCAGGCAGACACCGAACCAGGCAGCTTTCCCTGTCCCCGCCAGATGGAGTTCTAGAAAAAACGTTGTGTCACATGTGGGCCGACAAATTGGAAATGTCATTGAGTGTTCTGGGCAGCCTTAAAGCAGGCCATGGAGAAGGAAGCCAGGCTTTCAAGAGAGCGGCCCAGCCATCTAATGCAACAGAGACTGAGTCCAGAAATCACACTACGCGAGCCCTGAAGTACAACTGGGAATGGGAGATGTCCAAAAGCCAACATGCACGTGCAACAGGAAATACGCACATGGAGAGCGAGAGAGAAGTCGAGGGGGATATACAGATTGTGTTCCAAAAAAAAAAAAAAAAAATTAATGCAGACTAGGAGCCAACTTCAGGACACAAAGTCCTTCACACTCAAAGCAAGGCTTAGCTGAAGCCAAGTTTCACCTGCTTTTTCCCCCCCCCGAGTCCACGTATCAGCGAGCCAGCTCAGTCCAGCCTCACTCACACTGGGGACCACAGCTAAGTTAGCCCTTGTTTTCAGTTTACCACCAAATCTGGCCACAAGGCAATTTGGGGAAGGTTCATATTGCACTATGAATGCTTCACCCAGCGCTGCATCCTTTGAACAGGCATCGCTGTGGAGTGCGGGCCTCACACAGGGCCGGCTTTAGGAAGCGCGGGGCCCAATTCAAACCCTTTCGACGGGGCCCCAGCAGCCAGGATTTTTTGTTGAGAGAAAAAAAAACAGCACAAAAAAAAAAAAACCCAGCTACAGGGCAGAGTGCCACCTTCCCTGCGCTCGACTCACCCCTCCCGCAGCGTGCCCGGCATACCAGCACACTTCCAGCTTTAGGGCGCGGGGCCCGATTCAGGGGAATCGGGCGAATCGGCCTAAAGCCGGCCCTGATCTCACACATCCAGAGGACCAAAAAGCTGCTTATGAGAATGGATGAAAGGAAAAGTCTACAGGGGAGAACAACCCCAGTCTGTGCCTAGAACCAAGATAAAACTATTTTCATTTAGTATACAGTGTATCTCATCCATCTCACAACAATGCCACTGGCTTCCCAATGAAATCATTCCACCAATGCTCACTGGAACTAAAGACTCGCTTGTATTTTGAGGCTCTTTGAAATGAGGGTTCCCAAAAGGGTCTATGTAATTTGTAACCACGGAGAGCTGTTGGGTGGAACAACAATCCTGAGACGCACAGCCTGTCTACATGGCACACTTGGCAAAGCTAACTTTTAAAGTGGATTCATTGAACCCCAATAAATCCCCATGTGGATGTTCTTATTCAGAATTAAGGGGGCCTCAATTCAGTTTACTTTAATTCATTTTAAAAGTAATTTAAACCAAACAAAAATTAAGGCTATTTTAATTATGAATCAGAGTTCACACCAACATACATTGCAGTTTAACTAATCCACACCTTTAGTTAATGTGGAATAATTCCCCCCCCCCCCCCCCCCCCCCGTGTAGACAAGTGCTTACTGGGCCTTTTCATGTGTGGCAGTGATGAATGCAGCTAACCACATGCACAAATAACTGACATATGCCCACATGCACATTCACAGAGGGGCAACTGGAAAGTTCTCTTATCTGTTTTATTGGTATGTAAGATATTGGAAGTTCCCACAGCTAGAACTGGAACACCTGTTCAGACCTGCTACTGGGTTCTTATTTACTGGTGAAAATGTAAAAAGATAAAGAAAAGAATTTTAATTACATCCACTAGGTATATTTTATATGCTACACATGGCTAAGCCTATGTCTATACCTGGAGACATACATATGTCATGCGTACACAGAACAGATGTAGCTATTCCCTGTCACCCATTCCCAACTTCTGACAGAGAGGCTAGTGACACCATCCCTGTCCATTCTGGCTAATAGCTATTGATGAACCTGTCCGTCATGAATTTATCTAGCTCATTTCTGAACCCTTTTAGAGTTTTGGCCTCACAACATCCTCTGGCAAGGAGTTCCACAGGTTGACTGTGTGAATAAATTCTTCTGTTTGTTTTAAATGTGCTATCTATTATGTCATTTGGTGACCCTTAGTTCATGTGTTATGAGGAAGAGTAAGTAGCAGTTCTTTATCTACCATCTCCACTCAAGACATGATTTTATAGGCCTCAATCACAGTCCCCCCCCCTTAGGCATCTCTTTTCTAAACTGAAAAGTCCCAGTCTTTTTAATCTCTCCTCATATGGAAGCCATTCCATACTCCTAATAGTTTTTGTTGCTCTTTTCTGAACCTATTCTAATATCTCTTTTTGAGCACCACACAAGCATCTATGTAATGCATACGCCCAAACATGTTCATGTTGTGACTGTGAAACAGGGGAAAGGCAGCGTGTATGTAAGTGGATTATATTTCTAATTCACGTGTGTAAATTCCATGCAAAATGAGCAGCCTTTGTCCAGACTAGAGGCTGTTCAGCGTCTCTCTCAAAGGCAGCAAGTCAGCCAAGACAGGCAGTCACATACGCAGTAACCCAAGTGGAGCCCCTGATCAGCAAGGCCACAAGTATAGTAAGATGTTAACCACGAATATAATCTGAGAACACTAGAAAGGACTTGCAAGTCAGCTGAGTAACTGCATGGCTCAGAATGGAGACTCGGACAGAAGTAGCAAAAGAGAAAGGTAGACAAGGTATGGGATACTGTAGAGAGGACAGCCATACAGACAAATAGCTTGGCTGGTGTGTAGCAGGGTTCAGACTCAAAGGTTCACACATGTCTAGCTTGCAGACGGCAACCCCAGACAAGACAAACCAGCTGGTGCTGAATTTAGTTCTTCCAACAATTATTTGGTTCAAAATACACATTTAACTCGTTCAATACAAAATAATCTAAAGACCAGAGGCAAGAAAACCCATGTCTGGCTTTTATAGTAGAACATCCTGGAAAAGACCATGGAAATCAATTTTCCAGGGAGTCATAAACTTATGGACATATGTTACATCAAGCTGGAGTTCTAAGCTCCCATTCAGCCGTCTCTCCTTATTCAGCAAAGCATATTAACCATATGTGTATGTGCTTATCTGGATAGGCAAGAGTCAAGCACGTGGTTAAATTCTTTTCTGGCCCAGGATCCTGTTTACTAAAGAAGTTTTCATTTGAGTTTTGCTTTCGCCAACTGACTGAACGCTTCACGTGGAATTTACCTCAGTCCATACATGTCCCTTCATTTCTTGATTTGAAGGGAATATATCTCCTTAGCATTTAACTTCTCCCAATGTCCCACAGACCAGGGAGGTAGTGCAAACAAACACAAAGAAATCCAGAAGTCATCAACTGAGTTTATTCTTCAAAAAACAAACCCACAACATGAGCCTTTTAACACCCGGCATTCACAGAGGGCCACTAGACAGCAATGAGGGTATAGCATAGTGACTCTCTGGTGCTCTCATGAAATTCAGTGTCCCTGTCTAGGGCAAAGTAAATGCCTTAGGATTGTCATGAGAATAGGATGGGTTTGGCACAGAAATGTAGAAATGTGAGTGACCTTGATAGGTCATATAGTACAGCAGCCTCCACTCAAATAATTATTATGTATTCCTACACATCTTTGACAGCTGTTTGTCCAACCTGTTCTTTAAAACCTTCAGTGACAGTGATTTCTTCAGGAACCTATTCCAGTACTTAGCTTGCTGCAAGGGAGATTTAAGAAAAACTTATCAATAGAAGGGAAGCTAAGTTCACTATTTTTCATCCTATTTTTAGTGTCCAAGAAATCACTGGTTTTGGCAATTTTTTTTGTCAAACTCTACATGCTATCTTTGATTTTTTTTTTAAAATACAAAGATCTCAGGGGTGGCACATGCAGGAAAGGGCTGTCATGAGAATCTGAAGTTAGATGTTTATTTTTCAAAATATTATCAGGCGATATGGTTAGTCTTCCTGCTTTCTTTCCAATTGCCCATTCTAGCCCTCTCTGTTTACAGCTCAACAGGAGGAAAAAAAAACTGTAGGAAAGCCAGCCAATCACAACACACAACTTAACAAAAAAAAAAAAAAAAAAAAAAAAAAAACCTTAAAATAATTGCTTATGAACCCTTGGAAAATTCTCTTTCCAAGTTCTCCAGCATGTGGACGGTGGTTACTGTTATTTATATAACTTTATAAAGGTGGAATGGTGACACCAGAAGCCACAAGAACAAAGATCAAATGTTTCATAAGTAGCAGGATCCCCAGGATGAGTTTACTTCCTGGTTATACAATGTAATCGGTCTATTGCCTTATTACAGATATAGACCATGCTGTTGCACACATTTAAAAACATTTCTTACAAGCGATGGTTCCAATCACACAAGCATGGTCAGAAGATTAGGTCACATGCATGCATTTTAATACAATATGCAAATAAAAGTAGGGATGGCACGAGTGTAATTGCATGTGTGGTGATGTGGACTCCGTCCTAAAGGGTATATTGGGCCTCCACTGCCAGGCAGCAGCAGTCAAAAAAAGCTACCCGAATATTAGGAAGCCTTAGGAAAAGGGTATTTAAGACAGAAATGCCACTATATAAATCCATGGCACACCCACAGCTTAAATACTGGGTGCAGATCTGGTTGCCCCATCTCAAAAAAAGAAAAATTGGAAATAGTTCAAAGGAGAGCAACAAAAATTAGAGCCATGTAACAGCTTCTGTAGGAAGAGAGATTAAAAAGACCGGGCGCGTTCATCTCAGAAAACAGACGAGTAAAGGGGGATACAATAGAGGCCTATAGAATTATGGTGTGAAGAAAGTGAATAAGGAAGTATTTACCCCTTCACTCAACACAAGATCCAAGGGTCACCCAATGAACTTAATAAGCAGCAAGTTTAACCCAAATAACAGGAAGTAATTCACACAGCCGACCTGTGCCAGAGGATTTGTTTAACTGGGTTAAAAAAACTATTAGATCAATTGATGGAGTGCCAGTGCCATGAATGACTATTAATTCTCATGGTTTTAAGTCCACAAAATGCCATGGGCACAATTCAGGAAGAAATAAGGCAGGTGCCAGTCCCCAGATTGACTTTGGTCTACTGCCCTGATCCTACATTGAAGCAGGAGTCATGGGGAAATAAAAGCAGATAACGGAAAGGACAGGGAGGGAGGGAGGGAGGGATGCAACATATAAGCAAAATGACTGAGCTCATGTTTGGCACACGTCTTGTTAATGTCAGTGTCATTCCTTAACTATGCACGAACATGAGTGTGTGTATGTATTCCATCCTCGCTCTCTCCCGCTCCGTCTTACTGCTCTCATTTACACACTTTACTGAAGCTACTCAAAATTGCAATCTATTTGTCTACCTCTTCCACCCCCACACACCACCAATATTACAAAGCCTTATTCACCCATCTGTGGACAATGTCACAAAGCCAGGGCCAAGTTGCTGTTAGTTGGGTTGGGTTGGGTTGGGGGGGGGGGGGGGGGGAGAGGGAGAGAATGGAAGAAAAAAGGAAAAAAGGGACAAAAAGGAAGAGCTGCAGAGAAGCTTCTTATTCCAACCTTGTGCACCTCAGGGAGTGGCTGACGCTCTCTATCTGTGGCCTGTCGCCTTGCCAGCAGTTTCTGTAGCCAGCAGATTTGGTGCTGAGGAATGCTGCTCAAGACCAAGGTGGGTGGGTACAGCTGGAGAGCAAATTCCAGACCCTAGAAGACCATCTGAACAGCCCTGCTGCTTTTTCCTGCTCTAGCTTCCCATGAGCAGTTTCTGGCTTTCGGCAATTTCTAGCCCTGTTTTCAGTGATGTGTTGCCAATATTTTAACAAGAGGATCCCACTAAAATGTTTTCTCTTTGTCCTCAGCACCCTCCTCCCCCCCCTCCATCCTAAGTGAGCAGAGATGGGGGGAGGGGCTGAAGAATCCTCTGTTCATTTCTCTTTCCATTTAAAGCAAAAGGCTCTCACTCCCTATACCCATTAGGCCAGGCAGTGCCTTGGAGTAAACATATCAAGGGTCCATCTCTGGGGATGGCTGAAAAACAGACACAGCTAGTGTAGGACACTATTCAGTGTGCTTGATTCGAAGTAGAGCGGGGCAGGGGATAGAGGGGAGGGAGGGAGGCCTGGTGGCTTTTGCCCTGGGTGACTGTTGACATTTGGCTCAGTGTGGCATGACAAAGCTCCGGCCATGCCCTGGGGATCCTGCGCTTTTACATGGTTTTTGTTTGCCCCAGAGGCTTGCTGGGACCCTCCATCCTGCCTCTTGTCTTTTCTAGAGGCCAGGGTCCAGGCTTACAGAGCCGCTTACAACACTGGCGAAGTCTGAGTGAAACCTGGCCGCCCATTCCAGGCTCAGACTTTTTAGTGGTGTGGAGAGGGTTGAGGGGAATCCATGCCCACTCCCTCCTCTGGGTTCCAGCCCAGGGACCCTAGGTACCAGCAACAGACAAGGTTTTACCTTCAGCCCAATGCAGCAGCTACTTCCCCAAATGCTCCCCTTTACCTTCTTCCTGGTACCTGAGCAAATCTTTCCTGCTTCAGCACAAACACTCCTTTTCCAGCAATATCCCCCAGGCGCACGACTTGAGGGGAAGCCTTTCAAAGTAACCCAGCAGGCCTTAACTGGCTGCAGGTGTCTGATTAGCCTGCTGCTTCAGGCAAACTCTAAATGAGCCTCAGGTGCCCACCTGCCTTGATTACATGGCCACTCTGGCAGTTTGCTCAGGAAACAGAAAAGCATTCACCCAGCTCCTGGCATGTCTGCCCTCCACCAGACTATTGTAGCCAGCTGCCCTGGGTCTGTCACAGTCTCTAATAGGATTCACAGGCCCCTGTAAAGGAACATCAAAGCCAGTCTCAGAGTCATTTCTGCCCTCTTTACATGGCAAGAGGGGTGCAAAGGCCAATCAGACTTACACAACTTGAAAAGACTGGGGAGAGGCAGAAAAAGCACAGCAAGAAGGGCCGCAAGAGAGCCTGGAGAAGGGGGCATGGGAATGCTCATTGCTGAAAGACCCAGCAAAACCAAAATTGGCTCAAGGTGCCCTTTCTGGCTAAGGTTGACTCTCCTAAGTGCGGCTGTCTCCCCGAAGTGCGGCCACAAGTCCTTGCCCAGAGACGTGTGGTGGGCTGAGGGAGAAAGGGAAGCATAATTTTTCCACAGGCAGAGGCATTGGGGTTTTAAAAGGGATATTTGTCACTACTGTTTATCCAGGGCAGTGAGGTATGAGCAAGCCCTGCAGGGGAGCTGAGGAGCTGTTCCGTTGCCCCTCAAATCCTCCAAGATGGGAAAGCCTGAGGTAAATTACGGTTGTAGGATTTACTCTGGTCTGCAAAGAAAGTTTGGAGAAGACAAGGGAGCAGGGGGCAACTTGGTGGGCACGAAGGGGTCGCTATTCAGGACTAAGAGGCCGGAAGGGATATGCTGTTTAATGGGTTCCCAGATGCAAGAGGCACGTAATTGTGGCTTGCTCCTTCTATCTGCCAGACTTCAGTAGCGGACAGTTGATAAGAGTTCGTACCGGGGGAGGCAAAAAACATGAGCAAGGAGTGTCTGTTTTCAGTCTATCCTTGCTCACAGCATTGGATCTGATGTGGCCTCTTTTCTCCCCATTTTTGTGATTACCTGAATTCCTTTCCACACTCCCTCGCAGGCAAACCCAGGGCATTTACGCAGATGCAGAGCAAATGGCTCAGTTTCAGGACTTGCCACCGAGCTACTTTCTATCCTGCGAGGGCCATGTTTTGCAATACACGTGTCCAGATTGCCCCTGCAACATAATTCACAGGTGGGCAAATGAGTAAGGGACAAAGGGCATAAAAATTGGATAACTGTGCCTCAATGAACAGGGAGGCAGCACAGCCTAGTAGGAAGAGCACCGAGCCATCATTCAGGAGATCTGGGGTCTATGCCCTCCTCTGTCATGAGTTTGCGAGGAGACCATGGGCTAGTCTCCACCTCCCAGTCACACTTCCCTCATCTGTAAAATGGGCATCACGGTACTGACTTCTTTCATAAAGTGCTTTGCGTTCTACTGATGACAATGCTATATAGGTGTTAGGGACTTCCATTATCTCTTCTTGGCCAAGTGAACTACTTTACTGAACTGAAGCCACAAATTATTTTCCTGGCTCCGCTGTGTGATCCCTTTGTGCCTCAATTTCCCCTTCCACCTTTGTCTAGGCTAAGCTTTCGGGTATAGGGGAGTGTCTCCCTAGAGCGATGGGCCTATGGGACAACTGGATATAACTGTAATATAAACAACACAGTCAGGTTGCCTATACACGAAATTATCGTTTGCCTGCAAAGTATACATGTGCAAGGACACAAGTCAGACATGTGATTTTTGCTCCTTTTCATTCCCCCTCATGCTGCATGTAACCCAGAGTGCTACCAAGCAGCAGGCATTCTCTCGTTGAAACGCTCCAGGTGTTAGGACCCTAAAGGTAGTGACCCTGAATTTGGTCCTCATTGGTTTTCTCCTAAGGTAACCTACTGCCTTTTCTGGGTGCAGTCTGCTATTGCGCTCCAGGGACCGGCTTGCAGTGGGGCTAAAAGGCTGTGAGATACGGGAGTTTTCCTTTGACGTCTGTGGTGTGGGAGCAGGAGGACAAATGGTTCTAGACCTCAGATGCATGTTATTTGCATAGCAAGCGTGTCTGTTGCCTTGCGTGTGTGGATTTGTTATATGCTACCTACTTTGACTCTCATGAGAATTAGGAAACTCTGCTCTTCCAGGCCAACCTGAACACAGCCCCAGCACGACTGTTTAAACTCTGAAAGCATGCTGCAGGCAGGCTGCCATCAAACGCTGAGCCGTCCCGTGAAGGGGGTGTGTGTACGTCCCCCAGGGCGCCCACACCTATCTGGTGTGTTTGTCTCAGGAGCTATCTAAACGTTTTACACAGAGCTGGGTGAGAAAGGCTTCCCCCATCCCGGGAGGAAACGGAACATGCCAAACACAAAAAAACAAAAAGGAAAATGTGTTTCCCGTACAGCTCCATTTGCCGTAGCGTTACTCGCACGCCCTTTTCAAGGGTGGAAGGAGGGAGTCCCCGGAGGCAGACTGACATCTGGACTAGACAGGCACCCAAGCAATGGCCTAACTTTAGATGCCTCAGTGAGACTATGGGCTTACGGAGCTCCCCTTATCTGGCGCCCTGTGACCAAGGAAGGTGGGACGGGCTTGTAGGGAAGGCAGCAGGGAATGAGCCTCCAAGCCCCAGGAGACAGACTCACGCTAGCATGCAAACAGCCGCCCTTCCTCAGTCCCCCAGGGCTGCTAGAAGCCCATTCCCCTAGCCCCAGATGGCCCTTCTAATTCACAGGAGCAGTAGCATTTGACTGGCTCCGGCAGCATCACCCCAGGTACAGCACGAGCCAAAAGGGTGCCACACATTCCCTCTGCTGGAGGACAGAGGGCGCTTTCCACGCCCCTCGCACTCAGGCACAGCTGGACTGGTTTGGCTCCAACTCCCAAAACAAAAAGCAATCACCTTCGGGCATGGAACATTTAGCCACAGAGAGCGCGTCTCACGGGACGGTGATAGGCAGATGGAAGCACCATGTTGGGATGGAAACGGTTACGCAACCCTGCTGTGGCTGTTGTTACAGCTCTGTGCAACAGGCCCAGCGACAGCAACCAGCACCACCGCAGGATGGCTGGTTGCCACGGCAACGCCCCCCCCCCCCCCCAGGACGGACCCTGGGGTTTCCTGAGGTAAAAGCATGAGCGGCAGCAGCCGAGCGGCTGGGAGTTTTGACAAACAGCCTCTGGGTTAAATATTTCCTCTCCCCGGTGAGGGGCGCGTGGGCCGCACGAGGGGTGCTCCTCCAGCTCAAGACTGCCGCAGCCGAGACGCTCTCCCGGGGCCGGGTAGTGTGGCTCACGGCGCCAGCGTGCCTGCAATTTGTGGGTGGTGCCGACGGAACCGCAGCAGCGCTGTGATTGGCTACAGAGGGAGCGCCCGGCTGTCACAGTCAACGCAGTGTGCAATCAGCATGCACCTCACTTCGTGTAGCCTGGCTTTTACATGCATGTCAATTGAGTGACATCAGCAGGGAAAAAACACCGCAGACCAGAGCCAGGGGAACTTGGCAGCCCTGCGCATGAGCGCTGGTAACCAAACAGGCGACACGCAGGGCCCCAATAGGCCACGGGTGGCCCACCGCCGCCCTAGCCTCAGAAAGCCCCTCCTGGGGTACATCACTCCACTTATGTGCTGTCCAGCCACAGGGAAGGCACTGGCAACCTCCAGAGACCAAGCTGGTGTCACTCTGGGCTCCAGGCCAGAGAAGGTGGCTGCAACACACCGATATCTGCCAGGCACGAACACACAAGGCACACAGGCTATGCACGCACGGTGACCGCGGAGACCGGTTCACAGAAACTGAGCTTAAAGCCTAAAGGGGGATTTTGCCCTTATCCCTTAGATCTCCATCCTGCCTAAGCCCTGGGCAGCCCCAGCCTCCACAGCGCCGCACAGTTACCAGCTGCATGCCCCGTACCCGTGCAGGCAGGCAGGAGGGGGCAGAGTCCAGCTGCGGCGTGGGCTGCATGCCCGTTGGGACCTGAGCCAATGCAGAACAGGACGGCAGCGAGGGATGCCCTGTGAGGCTGGAGAGCCTCCCCCAGTCACACATCATCTCAGTCTGCGTCCAGACCCACAGGAAAGTTTCACAGCCGGCATTAACAGGAAGCTAATGCCGACCCGGTGTTCCCTGTGGAGAACATCTCCGTCCCCGCAACAAAAAGGGGGTTGGGGGAAACCTCATTTTTTAAACCTTTTCCATGGGGGAAGAAGGTATCGTATCAATTTAAAAGGCAAGTCCAAGGTGGAAGCAGCCACAGTTCTTTAGTGTGACTTGCACGTGGTTTTGAATTCCGTTCAATGCCTCTATGTTCATGAATCCAGCCTTTGCACTTAGAGATCGCTCGAGCCGCAGTAGCAACTTCGGTATTTACTCACACAGATGAATTGCCTCATTCTACGTATCTTCCCACTGTGGCTTGCGGTCAAGGAGGAATGGAGATCTATCCTATGCACTGCAAGAATTCACTGGGGCGCAGGTCCATCTTGCTGGCCACCTCGCACCTGCATAACAGGCCTGAGAGCTGAGGCTGGCCCATAAGAACGGCCACACTTGGTCGGACCAAAGGTCCATCTAGCCCAGTGTCCTGTCTGCCAACAGTGGCTAATACCAGATGTCCCAGAGGGTGGGATCACAACAGGTAATCCTTATGTGATCCTCCCTTGTCACCCACTTCCAGACAAACAGAGACTAGGGACACCATTCCTACCCATCCTGGCTAATAGCCATTGATGGACCTAACCTCCATGAATCTATCTAGCTCTTTTTTGAACCCTGTTAAAGTTCTAGCCTTCACCACATCCTCTAGCAAGGAGTTCCATAGGTCGACTTGCGCTGAGTGAAGAAAAACTTCCTTTTGTTTGTTTTAAACCTGCTGCCTGTTAATTTCATTTGGTGACCCCTAGTTCTTATATTGTGGGAATAAGTAAATAACTTTTCCTTATTCACTTTTGCCACACCTGTCATGATTTTATAGACCTCTCTCATATCACCCCCTTAGTCTCCTCTTCCCTAAACTGAAAAGTCCAAGTCTTTTTAATCTTTCTTCATATGGGACCTGTTCCAAACCCCTCATCATTTTTGTTGCCCTTTTCCCAACCTTTCCCAATGCCAATATATTTTTTTGAGATGAGGCGACCACATCTGTATGCAGTATTCAAGCTGTGGGTGCCCCATGGTTTTATACAGAGGCAATAAGATATTCTCTGTCTTATTCTCTAACCCTTTTTTAATGACTCCTAATGGCTCATTGCATCTTGGCCATCCCAGTCCTGGGCAGTATTGAGAATTAAAAAAAAAAAAAAAAAAAAAAAAAAGAGTCAGCCAAGCACAAGCTGAACCTCTCTCGGCTGGCATCCTTGGGACCTGACCAGTGCCGACCCAGAGAATGCATCAGACCATGGGAGGTCAATATTGTTTAGTAGCATGACCAACACTTCCACTGCTCACTGGGCTGTTAGGAGACATTTAGGGGAACATTAGAGCTAAACAGCAGCACAGAACACAGAGCCAGGACTGGTGGCTGCAAACAAACGTTATGGGACAACGGGAAACTTGGCCACACCCATGAGAAGTGGACATCCGGCTCATTAAGATCATGCCGGCCCCAGGTGTTTCTGGACCAGAGAGCTCTGGACTAGAGAGGTTCAACCTGTACCTAAAAAGCCTTCAACCTCATTTGTGTGTGGTTGGAGCTGCAGTGAGAGGTTCATAAGTCAAAAGGGCAGGATTCCCCCCTATCATCAGCCTGAACAACTTTCATCTTTACCCCCAGTATATAGCTGACGGTGGGCTCCCCTGCCACCTTCCCCTCCCCGGGCCTCCGTCTCCCCATCTGTAAAATGAAGCGAATGGTAAGTTTCCTTTGGAAAGCACTTTGAGACCTTACTGATGCTACATAACAGCTATAGCATCCCCCCTGGGCACATGACACACATTTAAGGAAGGGCAGCATTTAACATTTGCAAGGGGCTGTCCCATGGTATCTTTCTCCTTCCCCTGCTTCGCTATTCCCCCGTCCCCCATCCCACAAGGCTGCAGCTATGCAAGAGTAAAGGAAAGCCTTGCCTGTCATCCACCCCCCCAAGCCACTTCTCTCAGTGCTCACCCAACGTGTAAGCTGCTCTAAGTGGCCCTGGGCAGTCAGTCAAGGCCTGGACTCCACTGCAGAATGTGGCTGTAATTCGATAATTAATAACTTTAAAAACAAGGCTAAATGGAAGCTTTCCTCAGACAGAGGAAATAATTATATATCATTTTTGATATGTGAGCTGAGTCAGCCCTTGGAGGGGAGATACTGTACCGTCCATGGGAAGCCAAAAAATTACATGGGCCGTCCCTTGGGCAGCTGTGGGTTACAGGGCTTGCCTTGTTAGTCTAAGAAGCCGGGGCTGGGCAAACGAACAGCAGCATGTTCGTTATTCTGCCTGCGCAGGAAGCAGCCTGCTGGCAGAGAGGGGCTCCCCCCCCCCCCCCGTCTTGCGGCATGACCCAGTCGTGCCTACACGAGAGGAACTCAGGACCCCTTGGGGAGCTCTAACTGGTGTCGTGCCAGAGCCTCGGTGGTGTTTAGGAGATGCCGGGCACCGTGTGTGTTGGATGGCGCTGGGGAGTGAGGCTGAGGTGCTACAGCTGGACCGAAACAACGAGCTTAGCGATACGATGTAAAAGGCTGCACAGTTCCGGCACTTTGGATTCTCCCAGGAAATTCCTGCTGACATTTGCTGCCTGCAGGGGTGCGCAGGCTGCATGATCCCACCTCTGGGATTTAACCCTTGCACTGCCTCATAACAATAGACTATGGAGAAGCTGTAGAATAACAGGTTAAGATGGGCAGCCTGCTATGGTGCAGAAAGTCAGTGGACTGCTTTTTTAAAAGCATGAAAGCCTGACGCGTGCACCCAAACGGCTGCCCCCCCAAGGTGGGGAGTAAACGTGTGTGTTTGCCACAAGGCTAGCCGTTTACTAGCTGAAAGAGCCGTTCTTTCATGTCGCTGGGTGGCTCTGGGCGGGGTGTCGGAGTGACATTCACTACGCCATTCATTACTGCCTCGATTTCTGCCGCGTCAGGTCTTGGGTGGGTCCTCACGAAGGTGAACAATTCTCAACTAACCCTAATGTTCTTCTCCCTGGACTCTGGAAGCCTCTGTCGTGGAGACGGCTTCCCAAGGCGTGTGTGCAGGTTGACAGGAGCTGCTCTGCTCAGCACTTAACCATAAGCCTCCATAGAAATCAGTGGACTTGTTCTTAAGATGCACGGAGGCCCAAAAGACTGTGGATGGGTGGAGAGGGGAGTAAATACCGCCTGGGCGTCAGCTCTGCGTTAAGCAAGTGCTTTCCTGAATCTTTGCCTTGATTTGTCAGAGAAAAGGGCTCATCAGAGAACATGCTTAGGAAGATGTCCAGGCTGACATGTTTCCCCCCCCTTCTTCTATTCTAGATTGTCCAGTGTCTGAGACTGAAGTGGACTTGAGAAGTTTGTAGCTTCTGAAACCTCAACAACCTCAAGTAAACTGGTCGAAAAGACCCCTCTAGCCTTCCCTAGCTCTGGGCTCTTGCAGAGCACTTTGAGGGGCAACACAGCGCCAAAGCAAAGGGGCTGACATCTCTCCCCAAGAGACTGACCCAAAAGGCAAGAAGAGAGAAACAAGCGACACTGACTGTTTAGTGCCCTTGGGGCTCTGTTTGTAGGTGTGGTTTTTTTTTCTGAACATCTTAATTCAGGAATACATTTATGAGAAATCTTTGGGTTGGACTTCTCTCTTCCCTTTGCTGGATTTTTTTTTAATGTAGATTTTTAACTCAAAATGATTTTCTTGTACAGTAACAACAGAACTAGACCAAGGTGCTCAGAAAAAACAACACGATGGTCTCCCCAAATCCTGCATGAGTTGTGTCAAGTACAGTCTGGATTACACATTCTGTTCTCCAGACACCCCTCCATTTGCTCCATGATTTGCTACAGCTAAAGCTCTTCCCCATTTTCTGTTCCAGTGTATATGTTGCTTATTTGTTTTATTTATTGAGATATTTTTAATGAGCTAAGAGACTGCAATGTCGCTCTGTATACTGCTTCTCTTGCCACTAAAAATAAAGATGTCCCACAGCTTTTGGAGGGATTTGATTTGCTTGTGATTTCAAAGTTCAACACTTAAGCAAAAAGGACATGCCATTCTTGATCTGTTTACTTTCACCCTCTCTGCATTTAAACTGCCACACCAGTTTCACAAGTTATAGGACTTACTACAGCAGTAGTAGGGTGAAATTCTGTGTCTTGTTTCATGCATGTCAGATTAGATTATCTCAGTGGTGCCTTCCCATCTTGGAATCAATTAAAGCAGCGCAACCTTCTATGTTTAATTGATTTCAATCTGCCTTACACTTGGTTATTCACTGACTGAAGCTGAATAGATACAAGCCAAATTTAAATCAGTTTTAGAGTGTCCTCCTCAGGGTTTACACTAGTAAATCACATCTTTGGCGCAACTTTAATAAAAGTTAAAGACTTTATTAAATAAAATATTAAGCCACTGAATTGTGAATTACTTTCTCTGCGAATTCTCAGAGGGGCAGCTGTGTTAGTCTGTATCTTTAAAAACAATGAGTTGAACAACATTGGAAGAAGTGGGTTTTACCCATGAAAGCTCACAATATCATATTTGTTAGTCTCTAAGGTGCCACAGGACTATTTGTGTTTCTCTAAGAATGAGCACGTTTAGTACTATGGATGACATATAGGATGGTAGTACCAAGAGGTTCCCATTAGATCAAATCTCCTTTGTGCTAGGGGCTGCACATAGCGGGAGGAAGTCCCTGACCCAAAGAGATTACAACAGAACACACCACAGAGAAGTGAATTGCCCAGGGTCACAAAACAAATCAGTAGGTAAACTTGGTCTGATAACTGCCAGAGCAATGGACTACCTAGCTGACCTCTGAAATCTTCACGAAATGTGCACGCTTCAGATAGAGGGCTGCTCCCAAAACTAAGCTGTTCTGATAGCGACGTGGGTCAGCAAATCTGTCGCAAAGTATCCAAATCGGTATCAGCTCACAGTAGCTAGTGGCCTTTGCAAAAGTCATATTGAGACCCTAAATTACTATATGCGCACCCAGCACACAGAAAAAGAAAACAGGCAGCTCCAAAAATTCCAAAGTAACTATTAGCCTCTATTATCAGGTGTCATGTTGGTCCTCATTATTACACTTCAAGCTGGTATAAAAAAAGTTTATTTCACAAAAAATAAAACAAATTTAATTACTTTTTGTCAGAGTTGTCCCTTTAAAAAAAATTTTTTTTTTTTTCAGAATTCTCTGTCAAGTTGGGTTTCAATTCAATTGGGTGGAAAAAAAAACCCCACTCTCTTTCTCTTAGACTTTTTTCTCTACATGAAATGATAAAAAGGGGCAAAACCCCCCTATTTTTTCCCCTCTATCAGGCTGAATTTCATTTAAAAAAATAAAAATAATCATTCCAAACTGTTAAAAATTGAAAAATGCTGCAAAATTTTCTCAAAACTTTTTTTGCATTGCTAAATAAAAGATTTTTCATCAAATTTCAGCCAGCTCTATTGAACACCTAGCTATAAAATAAAAAGGTACGTAGGGAAATTACAGCCAAGTCACCGAGTTTGGCTTCGGAATGATCATCCCTCCATCCATATATCCTATCCCAACACTAGCGCCTTTCTAGCCCAATTTGTGTTATCTACTCAGGGGGCCTGCATCATGATAGTCTCTTGGCATTTACAATCTTTAAATGCAAACCCCTGCAAGGTAGCAAAGTAATTATCCCATTTTACAGAAACTGAGGCATGTGCAGGCTAAATGACTTGCCCAAGGTTCCACAGGAAGTCAGGGATAAAGCAGTGACTTGAATCCAGCTCCTAGATCAGTGCCCTAACCACTGGGCCATTCTCCTTCTCAGGGCTCCTGTTTAGCTCAAGACTACTAAGCTAGAACCTTGAGGAACCAAAGAGGTGTGACTTGGAAAGGGGGGAGAGGGGTTGCTAGCATTGCTTACCCACTCAGTCTTCCCACTCACTTCAACACCAACATAACAAACAACAGACCTTAGATAGAGCTACCTGACCAGGGACAGGCCGCCTTGTCAACATCACTCAAAGACTGTCGGCAAAACATGTTGGTGCTAGAGACTCTGAAGCAAAGGATCCAAATTCCAGGCCATAAATAATGTGCTTAAGAACAAACAGTCCCTAATTGGAATGCCATTAAGAAATGCTCACCTTCAATTGAAAACCAGGAGTATTCATCAGAAGTGACTGGTTTTATGCCCTCTCTGTGCTAAATTAACCATGTCCCCCATTGACTGTGCCTATTTGAGAGCATCTGGATCGAAGCATCTGGAAACAACACAGGTGCTTGAGGGAATTTTAGATTGGAGGGTCTCTAATAAAGGCAAAGTATCAATTCATCTTTGCAAAGAGCAAACAGACTGTGTTGGAAACAGAATACAGAGTGCCCCTGAAAAGTCAGAAAGGGATATTCTACTATAATTCTGTGATATTGAAAAGTATTTAAAGCAGAAACAAAATGAGTCCACTTCAACTTGCTTCACAGGGAAGTGTTTCAGCACACTGGGTGGAAAACACACACGTGCATCAAATGCATTATTTTCTTGGTAGGTTTTAAAAGTGTCATCCTAAATGTTTCCAGGCGCATGGAATAAAACAAATTAAAACTATTAAAAAGTCTTTCTTGCACTAAAAGTAAACCACATCTCCATCTGAGTGTCTGGTACAATTCACTAAGATGTATTTAAGAAAGATCATGCAACAGTGAAGTGGGCAGATTTTCAGTGGGTGTGTTTGGTCTTAATGTCCTTGTAACCCACACAATTCACATCTCCATGGGTGCCCTTCCTTTCACAACTGCTCTGCTAATGATGCGCAAAGATAAGTTGAGCCCAAATCTTAATGAAGCAAAACGTCAGCCTGGAGCTTTGATGAGCCGGGCATGGCTAGATAAACTGTGAGCCTTCTCTGAGGAAAACACAGCAGGGCACAGCTAAGCAGCCAGGTTTTCCTAAATGCATGAACCCTGACCTTCGGGGAACACATCTTGGTAATTCATTCTCTGTGCACATCCAGGCCACAAGTCAGCCAAACAACCAAGCTTATGCTTGACTTCAGTTAGAAGTAAGCACATATTGTAGCGATTAACCATGTGCTTAAATGCTTCACTGATGCATGGCTTCAAACGTGTCCTCTCTGCTAAGACTGTCATCCAATGTTACTTTATCTAGTTACACATGGACACAGTGCCCAATCCAGGGCTCCCAGAAACTGAATGGACGATTCTGTATTCTGCAGTGGGAAAAGATTTTAAAAATCAAATGATCAGCAACCGGCTTTGCTATTTTTTTCCTGATGTTCTGGGCTCCTTGTTTTTGCTCAAGTACACAGAATAATGAAGTCAAGCTCATTTGTAGGACATAGCAGTTTAAAAAAATCGATTGTAACGATCTGGGCAAATGGTGAGAATAAATACTCAAACATCCATCGGTGTGGACTTTTCATGAATGTTTATTCACGTTACTATTCATGGAAAGCAAATGTGGGGCCCTTTAGCCAATATTTATTTCATCATGAAATTAAATAAATATAATGATGAAACAAAATTACAAAAAACTTGGTTTTTGCCTGGGTCATCCCATGAGAAAACAGAAGAATGCCATGTGATTTAAGTCACCAATCACATACCTCCAATATTGAGTCATGAATATCAAGCGTTCCAAGAAATTCTCTTGCTTTGTGAACTGAAATTTGTTCACGCAAAACAGTTCTGAATAGCAAACGCATTTGAAAGTTACCCTTCAAAAGGCAGCTAGTTTGACTAACAGAAAGGCTACATTTGTCTTTAAAGATTATCTTTGTGAATCATTCAGCCACTGCCAACTATCAAATGCAAGCAAGAAGCAGCAAGAGTCAAGGTGAAATACTGAACCAACAAAAGAGTTGCGTCATAATGCACTATAACCAACCACTCACCTGTTGTGTGTTCATTTTTAATTCCCATTTGTTTTTGATGCCCACTGCCACCGTGCCTGTTTCATCACAAAGGAGTCACATTTATCATCACAGATGCCCCTGTGAGATGGAAACAAAAGTAGGAGATTGAGATCCAGATCCTTGAAAGTATTTCAGTGCAAATTAGATGCCAGAATACCTTTGAGAATCTCAGCCTAAATGATTTGCTCAAGACAAAATCTATATCACAACATGGAGTCAACTCCATTTCCCATAATGCACATTACAGCTAAGCCACAACACAATCATTTGTTTCAATTGTGATAGAGATGCAGCCGTGTTAGTCTGGTCTAGCTGAAACAAAAAACAAGACTATGTAGCACTTTAAAGACTAACAAGATGGTTTATTAGGTGATGAGCTTTCGTGGGCCAGACCCACTTCCTCAGATCAATATGTGGAAGAAAATCAGCACAACCATATATACCAAAGTGATACAATAAAAAAAAATGAACGCATGTGAAATTGACAAATCAAATTTTAGAACAGAGTGGGGGTGATGGGGAAAGGTAAGTTTGTGAGGTAATGACAATAGGAGTGATAATTGGGGAGGCTATCTTTGTAATAGACGAAAAGCTCATCACCTAATAAACCATCTTGTTAGTCTTTAAAGTGCTACATAGTCCTGTCATTTGTTTCAATAGTGAGTCCTTCAAGCCACCACACACATATAGATCTCTCTCTCTCTCTCTCTCTCTCCAGCGACTGTCTACATATTATAGCCACACGGGTTGCTCACAAGTGCAACACCACAGAAAACATTCAACTCGCACTGTCACGAGCTCTGTGCCTAAAAACCAGTGAAGTAACCTTGAATCAAATGCTGCATTTACGCAAAGATGTACTGAGTTTTTACACAAATCTTGCTCTGGCAAAGGCCAACCAAAGCCTGATTTCAAAAGGAAAAAGTTTTCAGATTCAAGTTCTCAGCACTAAACCAAAGAAAACATGCCCCTCCCCCCCACATACTTTCTCTTCCAACCACCTTCCAGCCTGAGTTTTGACAGAGGGGAGGGAGCGCACAATAAGACACTTATAAATGTCAACCCTTGCTCTGCTGAGACCACCCTAGTTGCCCAGAGCCAAAGTTGCCCTAGCCATGCGGGAGCCAAAGTTCTCTAGGAACGGGATGTGGACAAGCCCCCAGAGGGATCACAGTGTCATACACCTTGCCAGTGGCTTACACAGAAACCGGTGAGCCAGCGGGAGGGAGGGGAAGGAGTGTCACAGAACTCAGCCAAGCACATGTCGTGGCCCACACCTTCTTCAGAGCCACGTGACACAGCAAGGCCCAGACCTGACTGTCTTGTTAGAGTCAGGTTCTAGTCCCAGTGCTGCTGAACACAACCTGCGGCTTCTCCGTAGCTATAGCAGCAGGGGAAGGAACGCCGACTCTTCCGTCGGGGTGAAGGCCTTACTTAGGAAGCCTTGCGGACAGATGCAATCATCATAGGAGCTGGGACTAATGTGCTTCGCCTCCTGGCTGGAGGCTCACTGAATATCCCCTGGGCTACAGGTCAGAGTGTAATGCAGTCCTCCCCCATGGTCAAACGTACCTTCCCTTTTCCCAGAAAAGCAGGCTACTACAACAGACCTGCCAACCACAGGAGTGTCAAGAGAGATGTGTGATGCTTAACAAGTCATCCTTGGGGGGGGGGGGGGGGGAGGGGGGAGGAAGAGGCGGGAGCCACAGTTTACCTCCCCCCCACTCCCTTCCCTGAAATGCAATGCACCAGGCTGTAGAGGTAAACGGCCGCCCAGTAGCAAGTAATCTGTGACAGAGGTTTTTCTGCTCACCAGGGCCTATTTACATTTTCACCAGCTCAGTATTTCACCCCTTGGATACCCCAAATCAGGGCCCCCAGTCTCCAGTTTTGAAAATTTGGGCCCAAGTTCCTTGAACTTTGGCGGTGGCTCTTCCAAGTGTCAAACAAGAGCAGTCATTTTGAGTTTTGACCGAGAATCATACAGAGCAGCCCGTGCCAGTGAAAGGTTGTCATTGCTTTCAGCGACCCATGGGACTGGCCAACATAAGCAGCGAGTCACACCCATGCGTCTCAGCGGAGAATCGGCCGATGCGAACTGACCTCTGGCTGCACAATGCTCAGAGACGACTACTGTAAAACAAGTCATTTTGAGTCAGTCAGCCACTCCCTGAAAGAAAAATCCTACCAGCGGGTACGGAAAGCCTGAGGAGAAGTGAAGTATGCTGAGCTGTGAAACTATCACAAGCCCCTACTCTGGACCAGAACACGCTTTATGGTTTACGCTTGCAGTCCTCACAAGGTGGGAAGAGCTGCCATGTAATCGCACATCCGCAACCCTTTCTCCTACCTTATAGCACAGCAGGAGACAGCTGTCCTGCCAGCCGAGTGAAAGGAGAAAACTGCATATTGCACCAACTGCTTGTTCAGAATTGCAATGCAAACACTCCACCTCAGGCCGGTTTTCAGCCATGTCTTTCCACTGTTTGTGGTTTCCATGCCCTTTCCGCCTCCACCTCGTAGTCCCAGAATTTGTTTTGAATATAGTAAAATGCACTAAGCCCTTTTATGATTTCCTGTAGTATTTCAGAGCCTTGGAGTGAAAGCGACGTCTAAATCTTTTTCCAGGACTCTCCTGTCACTTTAAATATTTGCAAAGTACGCTGTCAGTTTCAAGGGAAACTTTGCAAGAAATAATTCAGCTAAAAAGTAAGATTAGTGCTCCATTCATATTTAAATGAAGTTCTATCAGCTCAGCTTTGGTAGCAGTGTTACAAGACAGAGCAGACATGAGCTTTTTAAAGGTCTTACTCTGGGTGCCACCAGATTTGAACAGATCAGCACCCACATTTGTCAGTCAGACTCTTAAAAAAACCCTCAAAAAGACAATTCATGCCTTCAAGACAAGTCTTTTTGATGGCCAACATTTAAAAAACGTTACAATTATAAATCAGTCTTTGGGCCCTGACAACCAGACAACTCACGAAATATGTGAGGTACTAAATCTGGGTGTTTCAAGGGGCTGAAGGTTTGCTTTCGCTCTCCCAGTAACAGAAACAATGAGTTCATCGGTTATCTGCAGTTTGCAATCACTCCGATTTGTTTGCTTAATTATCTGAAGAACCGGTCCAGTTTAAGATGCAACTAATGGCATGTTGGGCTGCATTAGGAAGAGCACTGCCAGCAGATCGAGGAAAGTGATTATTCCCTTTTATTGGGCATTGGTGAGGCCACATCTGGAGTATTGTGTCCAGTTCTGCCCTCCCCCCAAGTATAGAAAGGGTGTGGACGCACGGGAGAGGGTCCAGCGGAGGGCAACCAAACTGATGAGGGACTGGAGCACACGACCTACGAGGAGAGGCTGAGGGATTTGAGCGTATTTAGTCTGCAGAAGAGAAGCGCAAGGGGGGATGTGATAGCAACCTTCAACTCAGGGATGTGTCCTGCCAGGCCTCTCTCGAATGCACTCTGGGAAGGCCTTTTCCCCCTTCTTTATATCTGTGGCTCAAACAGGTTTTCTGGAACCTTGGGTGCCTGACTTGAGTTTTGATCATCTCTGCCGCAAAGGAAAATCCATCTCATTCCGATCTGTTTGTTTTGTATAGGGGGTGATAAATTAAGTTGGAGGAAGTGCTTGGGGAACAATTTTTCATGAACTATCAGCGAGTGATTCCATCTGTCTGTCCAGGTTTGGCCAAACAGGGCTCACCTTCCCATCCTCCACCATGAGAAGAGCGAAGAACTGCCTTTTGAGAGGGCCAGGCTATGACCTCATTCTGTGAGGAGCTCTTGTTGAGATTGACCATAAGCCCAAGTCCCTCGGGCCCGGCCCAGCCAGACTCAGAAATCGAGCCTCAGATTCTATTTCCTGTGAACTCTGGCCAGTTGCCTAGACTGGGATCTTCCACAGGCACCTCAGAGACGGCGTTTCCAAGTCCCGTTGACTTTCAGTCTCAATTTCCCTGCCCCAAATCCACAAAAAGTATTTCAGAGCCAAACTAGCTCTGAAGCCTAGGTCTCGCCTGCCCATGCGCCCAATAGGATAACACTCCCTCTCAGGTTGCTATGAGGTAAGTTGTTCCCATGCTACCCTGGCAGAGACAAGAAACAATCAATAGATACCACGCCAGAGCTCTTTGCTGTTACTGCATCTGGAGAAGAAATATTGCACAAGTAGGCCCAGAATAATGGAGTCCACAATATTGCCCTTCAGGTGAGGGGGGAAGCCAGCTTACATAAGGTCCTCCTCAGAGTTATACTCTTGTCACCTAACTGGAGATGGGAGGATTGTCCTTTCGGAGAAATAGGCCACAGGCCGTGCCTCAAAATCCTGTCAGAGAGTGGGGGTGGGGAGGCAAGGGGGGGCACAAAGCTAGCTCAGTGGAGGCCTTCACAGCTGCTCTCATTCCTGGCAGGTTCCCCCTCCAGACACCTTGCAGCACAGGTCTGCTGGATTGTCTCACCTCCAGAATCCCTGGGCAGAAAAGCAAACACCCCCCAGCATTACTCCCTGACCCACTCGGTATCTACTCTCTCAGGGCTTCTAACAAGGTGGGCCCCATGCCTCCTGCACTGACTGCCAGGCTAGAGGAATGGTGCCATAGAGGAGCCTTTTGGAAAACTGAGCAATCAACCTACCCATTAACAGGACAACTAGGTGGAAAAAGCTGACAGCCATTCACCCCAATTACAGAGTTCTTGGTGCAGGCTTGTAGCAGAGGTGGGAAAGGCAGCTATCTTGTAAGCCTCTGGAATACACTATTAGCTTGGGTCATCCGTCCTTCCAGGCTCAATTCATAGCAAAGATGCTCCCGAAGTGATGAGCTGGAGTGAAGATAAGGATGGAGGAACCTGCAGGGCCTTTATCATCCCCTTGTTTTCCTTGTGTGAAAGCCCACTGGGGTGGTCACATGAGCCAGTCACCTGTCCATGCAGGTCTCAGAACTTTTCAGGCAGAAGCCCTGGCTTGCATACTGTTCTGAACATTCACAGCAAAGTTCCTCACATGCGGATTGGCACCACTTGAGGTGCATGGTCCGTGAAGTACTGCTAGTCACTTGACTAGCCGCCTTTCACAACAGGAGGGCAAATCCTGCCGATAATTTCCCAGAAGCAAACATGTGAAATACACGTACAGAGTCAACACTCAACCTCAAATACAAAAATGGTACCTGCACATCAGCAGTATCAACAATCAGCAAAAGCATAAGCTTTGGATAGACCTCATTTGCCCCCCTTCATGCAAGATTTGGTGCAAACATCAAACAGTGGTTGATGCTGACTATCGATCCTTATCTGCTTAGACACAATAAATTCATCTCCGTGCATTCTCCCATCAATGCCACGGCCCCTCCCCCCCGGGATGAGAAGAGTGGCCGGCACTGGTGGGAGAGCAGCCCCCATGACCTCACCACACAGAAGACACCATAGTAAGTATGTCGACTCTAGCTACACTGTTTGAGAACATTCGCAGGGGATTAGTACAGACACAGCCGTACTGAGCTCCGAAAGAACCTTGCTAAGCAGGGGCTCGACTTTCTGCTACCCGTGAGCCCTTTCCTTTGGAACAATTTAGTACAGTCTGACTTTTTTCTGCCACAAAATTACCAACATTGGCAACTGCATTGCAGCTATCCCTGCCCAACATGGCTGGTGTTGAGTCACAAATTAAGTTGATTACAATGAGCAAAACCCCTCTCCCTCTGCTGAATATCTAACACACCTAAGCTAAGCAGGAGCAAGCTGTATTTACACAGACACCCAGAGTCTCCCCACTTCCACGTAGCTGTAAGCAGAACATTCTTTCAGGTCCTGCTTACATCCAGAGCCCTTAAGAGAGCCTTTGCCACCAGAAAGGCACTGCCGACAAAGCGTGAGCCTCCCTCATTCCCTCCCTTTTTTGGGAATGCCCAGGCTCCCTTGTCTAGTTGTATTGGACTTTCTCTCAGGTCAGGGCGACCATCTCAGCTTGGACACCTTTGATGACCATCTCTTACCCCTTTGGTTCCCAGCAGCATTTTATTGCCACCAAATACAAAATGTATCTGTGTGTTAATGAAAATGCCCCAAACGGCCTCATAACTGAAATGTAAATGAGGCCTGGCCCAAACAGTAATTTCCCCTTGCTCCCCAACATATGGCTCTTCGATATTTAAAAAAAACCAGTCGGTTTCATAAACATGAGGCCAGGTTTTCAGACATGCTCTGGTTTCAACATGGAATTTTGCCATGGATTTCAGCGGGGCTGGGATGTCACGCTAACCCTCAGGCGGCTCAGATTTTGGAAGTGTTGCAAGCGTCCATGTGTGGCAGGTTTGCACTGTATGCAAGGTATTGGCACAGGGGCTCTGCGTTGGAAGCAGGGTTGCCCCATCATTGCCTGGGGGTGCTGTACGTTCTACGCGTTTCTCTTTGGTATGCAGAGGACGGCTGTAGGAATAGGTAAACCCTGTGACCTGTAGCCCGAGAACGTTGGGTGCTCATTGTCAACCCCTGCTGGCGACTAGAGAGAACAATGCCTCGGAGCTGCTGGAGAATGCAAGATGGGCTGGGGCTTTGTTGGTGGAGGGCGCTTGCTGCTGCTGCCATCTGTTGGAAAACGTGGGAAACGATTGCATAAGAGCGGCCAGACTGGCTCAGAGCAAAGGTCCATTTAGCTCAATATCTTGTCTGCCGACAGTGGCCAATGACAAGCCAAGGGAGGGAACAGAGCAGGCAATCAAGTAATCCCTGCCCTGTCACCCATTCCCAGCCTTTGACAAACACAGGCTAGGGACACCTCTCCTACCCATCCTGGCTAATAAGTATTCATGGGGACCTAACTTCCATGAATGTATCTAGCTGTTGTTTGAACCCTGTTAAATGTCCTGGTCTTCATAACATCCTTTGGGAAGGAGTTCCAAAGGCTGACTGGGTGCTGCGTGAAGAAAAGCTTCCTTTTGTTTGTTTAAAACCTGCTACCTGTTCATTTCATTGGGCGACCTTTAGGTCCCCAAATCAATTTGCATTTCAGCTTTATGACAACAATTTGGGGCATTTTGCACCCACCTGTCACACCTGCATCTTCAGGCAGGTAGAGAAAGCTGGGCATACTCTCAGACTTTGAAAAAAACAAACAAAAAAACCTCTCCATCAGCTGAGGCTGCCATGACAGAGGAGAAATCAGGCTGCTGGTTGCATGCCCTCTCCAGGGCTCCTCAGGGACAAAACCTGCCAGAAACAAGGTAGGGAAGGACTCTCGTCCCCAAACAGCCTTTCACCCCGCACTGGGAGCTGTTCCCAGCTCTGCCCTGGTATTCCGCGGTGGTGCTGAAAGCAGCTCTCACCTTACCCAGCCTCGTGCTGTGGCATGTTTACCCGACGGGCCCTATCCCCTTCATTAGTGCCAAAGTGGGGAGAGGTCAGGGCACGCAGGCTGATTTCACTGTTAAACCAACCCCACACCTCCCCCCGGCCTTCCCCTCATAGAGGCAGTCCCATAAATTTCCATGCAGCGCTGCTCGTTTTCCCTTTGCAGTAACAAAAGGGATATTTCATCCAGTAAAACCATCAGGTCATTCCTTCTTTATTAATCCTGGAGTATTTGTGTAGCTCTTGTCAGTGCCCAGCTCCTGCACTTAAATTTACAAAGTGTCAATGAGGAACTCTGTAAAAACAACAGTGGCAAAGGTTTTACACACAAATCCAATGTGCTCTCCCACCCACCCGGGAGGCGTGGCTTTAAAACGGAACCAGCTGGCAGCTCAGCAAGCCGGAGATTCCCGACTGTCCCGTTTTATTCTCTCTAGCACAGAATTGCAGAGAGCAGGGAAACCGGTGCTTAGAATTGGTGTGTTTTGGGGAGAAAGAAGGTAAAATGGAACAGATTTAGTGGAGTTTCAGGTTTTGCTATTTTCACTCATCTGAACCCAAGAGTTTGAGCTAAAACTCAGCAGGTAGAAATCCCTGAAAATCACTCCCACTCCAGTTTTGTGCTGTGTCTGACTATCTGGTTCATAGAATTATAGAATCCCCGGGGGGGCAGAGACCTCAGGAGTCATCAAGTCCAGCCCCCTGCCCAAAGCAGGACCAGCCCCAACTCAATCATCCCAGCCAGGGCTGTGTCAAGCCGGGCTAAGTTGGCCCTAGGATGGGGTAATTCCTGGAGAGAAAAGAAACTTCCTGCTAAACAATCTCTCTGGGAAGCAGGACACATGGTATCTCTGCTTTCCACAGCATTAGCCATTGCCTGGAATCTCGCATTCCACCTTTGCAAACTTTCATGGCCGTCCCAAGACTTCATCCTTCCTCCCGTCAACATAATTAATCAGGAGCGACAGAAATGCCAGAAGCTATCAGGGCCTTGTCTACACCAGTTCACCTCCCACTGTCTCACTACCCTCGGGATACACTAGGCTTATGCAGTGACAGACACAGACTTGGATCTCGGTGTCAGTGGAAACGGTTAAGGATACAACTGGGCCCTGTTAGAAGCTTGCAAATCAAAGGCCCTCATTCAGGAAAACAATTCACCAAATGCCTAACTCTGTCCCTGCTCAGGGTAACATTTAAGTGCATGCGGGTCTCTAAGCAGATGCTTACCAGTAAGGATAGGGTTATATAACTACCCAAGGTTTTTTTTTTTTTTTTGGCCTGGGAACCTCAGAGGAACCATCCTGCCTCTCCCAGGACTGTCTGTATTTCCTGGTTTCTGGGCAAGAAAATATTCTTTGAAAAGTTAAGCAGCTTATTTTTAATCTTAGGCTACGTTCACTTATAAATTGTAGTCAATGGTTCAGGCCAGGGCTCTGTTCCCTCTGCTGGAAGCACATACAAACGCCACCCTCCCATGCCGTTTCAAACCCAAAGAACAGCTACAATTTACAGCCCATCGTTCTAAAAATAAATAGTCTGCTGGGTCCAGTCACTCCAGGGTCAGCTGGCGTGGAGGACGTGGGGTGCGCCCCTTCAGATATTTACTATGAAATATCACATGCCGCCCCCTCGCCTGTTACGGACCAAACCTGAAACTCAGCCAGACGATGACCAGGGGAATAGTCAGAAACGAAGCTGTGAGTTTCCTTTGTGCATTCAAAATCCCCACCCAAGCCCAACTCAGTGGGAATCAGGTGCTTCACGCTGACTGGGCAATTTGGCACCCACTTCTTTGGCTCAACCAGCCCCGAAGAGGAGAACTCGCTGATTCATCATTTCTCTTTGAAGCCGGTGATTACTTTGGTTCTCAGAAGAGTGGAGGGATGACTAAAACCAGGCACTGTTCAAGCTCACCACGTCCAGCTCAGGCAGCTCTGCCTTCGTGCTGACTTCCGGCACTTCCCACGCACACCACCTGCCCACCCCCCTGCTTTTATTTTCCTTTTTTCCTTCTCCCAAGCTATTTTGCCAAGGCTTTTGGTTCTGGCTTTGTAGCAGCGCCCACAGGATATGAAGCCAGTGACTTCCAGCAGAGAGGAGATTAACACAGCCCCGGCTGTGCCAGGAGGCAGCTTCTTAGCTCCAGAAGAGCAGGCCCTGGGGGCCCTGGTTTGAATTAGCCGAGATAAGGTCCGGAGGGAAGACACGGCAGCCCCACAGCCTGATCCTGTACAGGAGCTGAGGGGAGAGTCAACCAACAAGGTGTCAGTCAGTTCAAGGTGTCTGGCACGACACGGGCAAACATCCAGTAGGACGGAGGGTACTCCAGTGCTGGACTGGCGTGGAGTCTCCCGGAAACAGCCTCAATTTCCCGCTGACTACTGAAAGCCGTCCTGGAGAGTTCATCGACATTCTCTCGCCTTGAGGGGGGAGGATCTCCCGAAATAGCTCCTGCCAGAGTTGGCAGCCAATGGAAGAAGAGAGGGAATGCTGCTGACATGAGGCCTGAAGATTGATCGAGTCAGGGAGTTTCAGAGGGGTCGCCCTGTTAGTCTGTTTCAGCCACATACAACCAGGAGTCCCGAGGCACCTTAACGACTTGCCAATTCATTCGGGCCTTTAAGGTGCCCCAAAGCTCCGCCTCAATTCGGGAAGGAGCTTGTTAACCCAGGGTGACGTCACTGCACCTCCCGCCATCAGAAAGGGGCGACCCAGCTGGGCGCGGGAGCGGCGTACAAACCGGTTTTCACACTCGTTTCAGACCATTGCGCCAGAGCGCGATCCAACCTCAAGAGCCCGTCTTTGCCATTTCCAAGTGAAGGTTCCCCTGTGCTATCCATGGAGCGCGCGCTCTGCATTTCCCCACACGCCTCCGGCCTACCAAAGAACAGCCCGCACAATGGAAAGGGGGTTGCCACTGCTCCGTTTCTTGCTTCACTGCTCACTGGCACCCCTTGCTGCAGGGAATCAGGCGAGCAGTGGGGAGCTAAGGCAACTCCCTGCCTGTCCTGCACCCCAGAAACGGTGGCAGCAGGCCCGGCTCCTAGGTGCGGGGGAAGCACACAGGGGTCCGTGCACTGCCCCTGCCCCCAGCACTAGCTCCGCACTCCCACTGGCTGGAAACCTGCTGCTGGCGGCAGCCTGGTCTGTGGTGCCGGGAGAGGCAGGAAGCTGCCTTAGCCCCCCTCTCCCCCCACTGCACTGCTGACAGGAGCTGCTCGAGATCAGCCCCCTCCCATCCCAGCCCTGCCCCCCCAAAGCCAGCCTGTCTGACCTTCCATGTAAGCACAGGAGCAAGGCTCCATTTCTGCTGTGCCCTGCCCAGGGGCGAATTGCCGAAGTTCGAGACCGCCAGGCAAGGGAAACGCTATTTCCTCCCACAGGTGTTTTGTGACGGCTGGGCCCCCCAGGAAGGAACCCACCGCCCGGATCCATTCCTGGCCCACGCTGTCCTGGGGGCGTGAGCCTGCCGGCGACTGTGTCATTGTGAAACAGACCTCAGCACGCCGTGGGGACCTCCGCCCATCCCCAGGCCTCCGAGCCTGATACACATGGGATCCCTCCGTGTTCCCTTCCACTGTCCTTCTGGCGCTGAGAGCAGTGGCACCGCATGGCACCCGCGCAGAGATGAGATGGCCCAGCTCGGGAAAGAGGCAGAGGAGAGGGGCCACAGTGGTGATTCGTTAGCACCCCCTGCCATGGAAATCCTGCCTCTGCGCCTGCTGCCTCCCCTGGAAACGAGTTTCCCTCGCTCCCCCGTTCAGAGAAAGCACTTCTGCCTCCTGCCCAAACAGCACAGAAAACGGGGGGCCCAAACTGCTTCTAGCGCAACCACCGCTGCGGCCACCCTGCCAGGCCAGAGCACCCACCCAGGCCCAACCTGCTGCCCCCCATGCCCTCAACAGAAGCCTATTGCTCCCTCGAGACCAAGTCTAAATTCATCTCCCCCGCGCATCACAAGGGCTGCCACTCAATGCACAACAGGCCTCTCTTGCTTGGCCACGGCAGGGCTCTGCTTCCAGCTGGGTGCTGGATTCCAGAGACCAGCTGCAGCCGCTGCCGAGCTCGTCCCCCGGGCTGCGGGTTGCTGACTACCCTGGGGCCACCGACTTTGCATGAGGTCTCCACACCCATTGTGGGCTGTCCGAAGAGGAGGGCGAGGGGCGTGCTCTGGTTTTCCACGTAGAGCCAAGACACCCTGCCTTCAGCTCCTCTTTGCTCAGGCTTGTTCCTCCCCACCGCCCACACACCCGCCTTGGGCTCACAGAACCGCAGGGCTGGAAGGGCCCGCAAGGATCATCTGGCCCAACTCCCTGCCATGACGCAGGATCTGTTTCGTCTAAACCAGGGGCTCTCAAACTATGGGTCAGGACCCCAAAGTGGGTCCTGATCCCCATTTTAATGGGGCCACCAGGACTTATAGACATGCTGCGGCCCAGCCTGACGGCAAAGCCCAATGGGGGGAGGCTGAACCCTGGGGGCTTTGGCCAATCTGCCCAGGGAAGAAGGGCTGGGGGGGCTCAGGCTACGCCCTCCCCCACAGTGTAGCTTTTGGTATCAGCAGGGGGTCGCGGTGCAATGACGTTTCAGATCTGCTGGTCTCAGCCATCCGAGACAAGTGTCTCTTCAGCCTCCTTCTGAAAACCTCCTGTGACGGGGCTTCCACCCTGTGCCGTCCGTTCCACTGGCATGCCCTCCTTGCACTTAGATTTCTGAGTGATTTACCCTAGATCAGCCTTGCTGCCCGAGCTGGCCAGAGAGCAACTTTTCTGTCTTTTTATGGCAGCCTTTCAAGCATGTGAAGACTGCTATTGTGTCCCCCTTAAGCGCCTCTTTCCCAACCCCCCTCCCCAGCTCCTTCAGCCTTTGCCCGTATGGCTGCGTTCCATCCCTCTGACCCTCTCGCGCTCCTCTCTGGACCCTTTCCAGTTTCCCGGCATCCTCTCTCTACAGCAGTGACCAAAACTGGACAGGACTCCAGCTGAGGCCTAACCAGCACTGAGCCGAGCACGTCTCCTGCTGGCACTTGCATGCCATGCCCGTTACTACATCCTAAAACTTCAGTGGCTTTTTTCACAACAGCGTTGTGCTGCTGACTCGTGGTGCGGCTGTGATGCACCACAACTCCCAGATCCTTCTCGGCAGCACTGCCAAAGCCAGGTCTCCCCCGGCGGTATTTGTGCATGTGCGTTTTCTTCCCTAAGTGTCTTGGCTGAATTGCATTTGGTCGTCAATCAACCAGTTGTTCAATTTCTTAAGATCCCTTTGAATTTTAGTTCTGTCCTTCAAAGTTTTGGCAACTCACCCCATCCCTGCTTTGTGTCATCTGCAAGTTTGATCAGTATGCTCTCATTCCTGCATCCAGGTCACTAATCATAGAGGCCTAGGCCTGGAAGGTGCCTTAGGAAGTCTTTGAATCTAACCCCCTGTTCAAAGCAGGACCAACCCCAACTCAATCATCCCAACCAGGGCTTTGTAAACATTAATAAACTTTACCAGACCCAGACCAGATCCGTGCGGAACCTCACTTGAGATCTCCAGCATCATTTCATTAATAGCTACTCTTTGTGATTGGTTAACCAATATGCACCCAATTGGTTAACCAATTAGGTTAACCAATTAATGGCAGTTCCACCAAGCCTACATTTCTCCACGTTATCAGAAGGACACACGGTCCCGTGTCAAAAGCTGTGATGAAGGCCAGTTGTGTTATGCCCCTCATAGCCACCAAACCCATTACCCTATCAAAGAAGGCCATCAAGCTGGCTTGGCATGATTTGTTCTTAGTATGAGTCTTCACAGGAGCTCAGGAGGCAGAAAGCTAACACTTGATTGTCCCTGATCAGTGCAACTTTCCCAGCTACATCTCTTCCCAGCACCAGTTTACTAACTCAGTATCAAGGCCTGACAAAAATGTAGGGCAGCTTGAGGCACAGGTGACTGGCTGAAAATGCTGCTCTCTCAAACTGTTATGCAAAAATACATCTCATTTTGACAAAAGTTCATTTTGAGAGAAAAATTGGGGAAAAACCATGACAACAAATTTGTATTTTGTTTTGGAGGAAATTTAAATTTTTGCTTTGTTCATTTTGGAATGGAAAGGTTTCCAGGTCACCGATTCTCCTACACACTGAAAAATGCATTTCCTGCACAGCCATACTGAGCAGTTAATGTGTAAGTTACTGTAGCCCGCGTACGCGCACACCACGCTAAAGAAGAAGCTGCCAGACTCCAAGGGAAAGAAGTTATTAACATATGTGGGAAATAGAGCTGAAGGGGGATAAAAGAGCAGGGGGAGGGGCGGAGAGAGGACAGAGTAGAATTGTCCTTGTGCCAGTAGAGAGTGACTTGGCCAGAAGATAGTTTTTACTGCATTTAAAGGGATAAGATATATTTTGATTAATTCTCGTAGACCCCACCAGCCATCCTTACAACTCCCAGCGCACTAATTAAGGAGAAGAGGCGGACAGTGACTCATGCTGGAAGGAGCCCAGCAATAAAAAGAGGAATCTCAGTACTCATACAAGCGAGAACATCTCCAGATCAGTGCAGTGGGGAGAAAGGTCAGACTGATAATGGAGGCTCTTTGATAAAGCAATGTTCTCAAGGACGGCTGGCACAGGAACTTGCATGACCCGCACAGGGGCAAGCCAGGGCACAGGGCTGAATTCTGATTCACCCAGCTGGGTTTTCGTATTCTTTGTAGGTGTCTCTCTCCTATGCACAATGCAGCAAGAGGGCCAGAAACATAAGCCCATGTTTGACAGGCCTGAGGCCTCGGTACAAGTAGTCACGGCTTTGTAACCAAAAGCGATGTTGAGCTTGGAGCAAGAGGCCGGGCGGGCGCTGCAGAAACACTCACACCAAAGAGATAGGAGGCACGAGTCGCAAGCACATTCCAGGGCAGTGCCAGAACAGCCCAACACCAGCCCGCAGAGAACAAGCACGTACTGATCCATCCCTGGGTAAGATCAGGACGACAGCCGGGTGTTTTTGATCAAACCCACAGGTACAAGGGAACAGATGATGTCCAAACACCTCAGAGGGCGGCACCCAGCTGCATGAGGAGTAACACGTAACCTGTTTGTGTCTGTGTAAAGATACGTCTCAGAGGGGCTGCCGGTGTCCAGCCTAGGGGGCGGCGGGAAGTCCCACCCAACTGAGCTGGGCCACTGCAAAAGGCACACACGGGTTATGCTCTGGTAGGGTCTGCGGGACACTAGGAATGTGCTTTGTTGACAATAATGTTGTGGCCCTTGGGGCCTCAGGGTCTGCTCTGGTATCTGCACACAGCCAGGCCAGCACACAGGGGGCACACACGCACCTAGACAAATGCAAAGACTGGGGGGGAGAGGGGGGGGAACGCCGTCTTGCTACAGCCAGCCGCACCTGCCTTGGAGATGCGCCAGCGACTGGTCTCCTCCACCTCCTCTCTGCCCAGGAGAATCAAGTTCTTCTTTTGCTCCGCCCCCTCGGAACCTGATGGGAGATTGACACCTCTGACTTCGGGAGCACAGTCGAGCCCCTTGGGGGAGGAGGGGTGAGGAGCTGAGAGAACTGGGAGCGACAAACTGATCTCCTGCAGCAAAGGGGATGTCTAGCAGCTCCTGGAGCAGGGAGGCAAACGCACACCAGCTCTCCTCAAGCTACTGAGTTAACACGACCATCGGTAGCCTCAGCAGTAGCTCAGAGGAACGTACGTTCTCTGGTGACTATCCCAGCCGCCCCCAGCACGTCTGTCTCCCTGGGCTGAGACGCACGCTCCCAGCGGCTGTAGAGATCCTGGGCACAGGAAACTCCTCCGTGCTGAGGGTTCAAGCCTGGCTCAGTTGACATGGGCTCATGGGATTCAGGCACCGGAACCAGCCATAGCGGGTATCCCAGAGCTCAATGACCAGCCTGTGCAAGAATGTCTACGCTGCTGTTTTCACCTCCGCAGCACGAACCCTGCGAGCCCAAGTCAGGGGCTCGGTTAATTGACCGAGACTTGATGCTGCAGGTTTGTGTTTGCTGTTTAGATATACCCTTAGAGGAAGGCACTCTTACGTAGGCCACGGAAGCCCATTCCTGCTTTGTAAGGCAAGGGGATAATGGATCAATGGAAAACGAACGCATCCTGCAGCGGAAACTAGATTCTAGCTGCCCCACAAGAGAATGAGCCTTAGTTTTAAATTTCAAAAACTCTGCTAACAACCTTCACCAGTGGATCTGGGCAACGTTTTTGCGCCAAACTTTTTTTGGGGGGGGGGGGGGGCAAAGGGAAACGCAGCTTTGGAAGACAACGTTTTTGCAAGTTTATGTTGGTTTAGCCAAATCAGTTTATTTAAAATGAAACTAAAAACTTGGAGGGGGAGAACAATAATTGTGTTTTCGTATTTTGTAGGAAACGTTTTGTTTTTTAAAAGTGACTTTTCCTTTCAAAATGTCATTAAAAACCGTTTTTAAATAATCAAAATCAACATGAAGCATTTTGGTTTAGGGGAAACTAACTGAATGCAGCCAAAATGAATTTTTGTCCACTGTTTTGAAAAGTTTCCTTTTCGGTTTAACCCAAAATGATACTTTTTCCTCTCTTTTTTTGGCATTGCCAGAGAAGTGAAAAAATTTTTTTTCCTTATTCCCACAGCTCTGACTCATCGGTGCAGAATTCTCTGGAGCAGTGCTTCTCAACAGCTCTGCACTAGATTAATGGTTTGTTCATACCACTGCCCTATCAATTGGACAGGGTCTGTTCAGCTTTAGAAGCCAATACGAGCTGAAGTGTCGCAGCCCTTAGGAGTGGTGGTGGTAGTGGGGGGGGGGGGGTGTCTCTGAACAAGCTGAAAAAGACTCGCCTGAAAGCCAGGGAGATTCGAACAGCTCTGAAGTGTTGTCACTGTCAATTGCTTGCCTCAGACCTACTGTTAAACAGACTCAGGGCATAAAGGAAAAAAGACCGGGGCTTTGAAAGTCTGTGCCTGAGTCTGGAATGCGCCCACATCTGTACTGCATACAAATGGCGCGGCTTAGATTTGATCCTACAGCTCCCTGATGCAGCACAGCAAACCCGCAAGGAAGGCACGCCGTTCCCAGCAACAAGGAGGTGCTCACTGGGTGGGTGGGTGAGGAAGAACTAGGAGTATTTTCAGTCCCATTTCTCACCTCCCTCCTGCCAATTCAAAAGCGAAAGGAGCGTGGTAGGTCCTATCCTAAGCCCGAGTGGGAGTTTAAACATGAGACCACAGGAGAGGTTGCTCCAGGACTCTTGCATCAGCCTGGACTAGTACATGGAGGTCCCACCAGAACTGGTCTGGCAACGTTGTCTATGGACACTCAGACCCTGAATTCACAGTTCCTTCTCCATATCAGGAGCCTCAGAAAAGTTCCCTAAGGAGAACACCCACAAAAAGTGTCAATTTGTCAGTGAAACACAGACCGCAGCCTCCTCGGAAACGTCTCTTAGGGCTACAGGAAGAAAACCCAGGAACCTGCCTGCGTGACGCTTCTTATTCAGTGAGCTGTATTCTCTCAATCATTTTTAACTCTCTGGGCAACGGAGAGGGTTAGAAACCAGAGCCACAATATCAGATTAACAATCATTCTCCTCCGTTCTTTTTTCCACGTCAGAACTATTGAACCACTCTCAGAATAACAAACATTCAGACTCTGCTAATGTGCAGGGGGGGGGACCTTAGCCAACTCCTATTTAATTTCCGTGGGCTCCCTCTTTAAACAAATCTAATTCTTGGCACTTTTGCTTCACCAAGAAAGGAAGCTGCAGGGTGTGACTTCCCTTCTCCCCCACACCATGTCACAGGTCACATTCAAACTTGGCAGCAGGCAAAACGCTCTGTGTGTGTCCATCTCAAAGCTAAATAGACTCCAAACGTGCAACATTATACAACAGGGTATTATTTTCACTCCATTCTCGGTGGTCAGCAACACAAGTATCAGCTGCCGCTTCATACCCACTAGGGGGAAGTAGAGGGTAACTTCTTGCCAAATCGATCAGTGTTGTTAATATAGGCATGGAAGGATTAATTTTTCATGGTGTACACACAAACCAACAACATTTCCATTGATAAAAATCATACTTTTCAGATACGCAAAGAAAAATACTGCTGGAGAACTTAAGAGCTTGATTCAAGGATACTCATTTTACATAGTTTGACATGATGTTGATAATTAGGCTGTGTCTACATTTCGGAGCAATTTCAGGATATCGGAAGTATCCCAAAATAGCTATTCTGTGTCTTTTAAAGCAGTCCGTTACTTGGAAACAGATTTCGAGATAACGGGTACACTATTCCGGCATCCCTGTAACCCTTGTTCCATGAGGGTTAAGGGATGTTTCAGAATAGTACTTTATTTTGAAATTTGGCGCTGTGTAGACAGCGTCAAATTTTGAAATAAGATTTCAAAATTACCTCAAAATAAGCTACGCAATTTGTGTAGCAGATATTAGTAAATCGGTAGTATCGTGCGGGAAAAGGGGTTTTTGCGCAAAAAGAAAAACATCCACATTGCTTGTTTTTGCACAAAAACCCTAGTGAAAAAAGAGATCAGCAGAAAATATGCAAATGAGATCACGACTCATGCAAATGAATCCCTCATTAGCATATTTTTTGCTGAGAAAACTTGTAGTGTAGACGTAGCCTTAGTGGGTTGTAAGGCTTAAGCTTCTAGAATCTGATTGTCTACAGTCATTAAAGCATGATCGTCTGACCCCTCCATTATGTCCCTCCATGATTTCCCACAGCTCTGAACATGCACATGAATAAATAGAAATAGAAATGCTTAAACCCTATAACTTTATGCAACTGGGTTTCATACATTCCTGGAGATGCCAACCTCCCACTGGTGTTTGCAATGTCAAGGCAACTTGCACTTGCCTTCCCCTTGATGCCCTTATAGATGCACTTATGCTGGGCCTCGAGGCCCTATCACTCTTTTGTAAAAATAAAATTCAAATTATTGCAGCTGGTGATTTTTCAGTCTTGTTTAGTTGCATAATGTGCTTGAACTTGAGGTGCACATGAAAAATCTAGTAGCTGCCCATTAGGGGTGAACTGCTTGCTTCTGCAGTACGTGAGTTTCGGAGTAGTCCAATCCCTTATGACATGTGGCGAAAACTCCCAGAATACAGCCAACCAGAGCTGGCAATGCTGTCGAGACAGAGTACATATCCCACGATGCACTGCTGTCTCTCCCCCTGGGGTTGAGCTGTTGCCTTGCCTGATGGGAGATGTAGTCTGACTGGAGAGAAGGGGCATAGGGAAGAATGGAGTATGAATGATTCTGAACTTCAGCTCCCACGAGGTACAAGGGTGGTAGGCAGATGCAGAAATTAATATCAACCTGGCCCCAAAATGAAACATTTCCGCATTAGTTGGCATTTGGTATCTAACCAATAGGCTTGTATCCCGTCAGTCATTACACTGTTTTAAAAAGAACAAGCAAAAGGCGGTCTGTAAAATCCCAACCTTATAACGGCAAGACGGCTCAGTCTCATGAGCTACGCTCTCTCGTTTCTGCAAGATTGTCTTGTGCACCCCATGGCTCTGAACAGCTTGTTACACTCAGCCGTCCCGTGCGAGGAACTCGGGCTGGGAACGTGGAAATGCACAGTGTAGAATGGCCAGCAGGGACTAGATAAGGAAGGAGATGAAAATTCTTTGGTTAATATCCATCCCTGCGCATGTTGTTCACTAAGTGGGAAATCCTGGCCCCAGTGAAATGGCTGGAATTTACGCCTTTACCCTCACAGCTGTTCTCAAACCTCCCTGAACCGTGATCCCCTTTTAACAACCAAAATGGTTACACGACCTGGGCCAGCAGGGGCCCAAGCCACTGCACCACCACAAATGGAGGGGGGCTGTAACTTGTGTCCTGCTGCACAGGGCTGACATGCTCTGTTGTCAGCCTCACCCTTGGGGGTCTCAGCATACACATGAATTGCGCCCTGTGACGTCAGCCCTCCTGCTCACCATTGGGTTGTACATCGATAAGGGCACGGAACATCCTGCAATGTGACACACACCTTTCACGCTTGCAGGTGCAACAACACTGCTAAGGCCACCGGCACTAACCTTCCAGGCTTCTCAAAACTTTAAAAATCTCTGAGAATACATTCTACCCATTGTAAAATGGGACGCAAGCCATGCTTGATCACACTGCCCCAGGGATGTTATAGTACAGTCTCACTTCTGTCAATAGGCAAGTTTTTTGTGGTCTCTCACTAGATGTAGTGTGAAAGCAGTAAGTCCCTATTGGTGGATGGATAAACACTTTTCTGCTTGGGGGAATCTAACAGGCATCAAAATAGCTTCTCCCCCCCCCCCCCCCCCGCACTGCAGCTTGGAATTTGGGATCGCAGTCTGAGTCTGTGAGTGAGAGAGAAAGAGAGACACACACACAACGCCACTGACTTCAGAGTTGTTACTCCAAATTTACCCCGCAAGGAAGACGCAGGGCCATTTTGTCTAAGCTGAGCTGGAAAAAAAGAAAAGCGGTGATGTCAACATGTAGTTACAAAAAAGATTTCCTAGTTTCTTCCGTTTTCCCTTTGCCCCTATTTTCCAGTCACACAAAAGATTCCTCCTCCTATTTCCATCATCACCATTGCAAAATGTCTTAACACAAACCAGAAGTGCCTGATCAGAGCAACTTCCAAACCATACAACTGAAATCCGCATGTAAATGGGGGAGAAGCCTTCACTGTTGGCCTTGTTGTTGTTGGAATCTCCCACCTCTTTTACAGTTGAGCATTCAGCTGATGTTGACTTAAGTTACAGGCTTGTTTTTATGGCTTCTCACGTGGGAAGCGAGTCTGAGCCTGGATTTGCAATTGTGGTTGCGGAACGCCGACGGGCGAAATCGAACCTGGGACCTCTGAAGCTTAGTGCATGAGCCTCTGCTGCTTAAAGCCAGCTGGATGTTAGCGAAGTCTGTAGAGTCACTGTCGTCTCCGCAAACGGTCTCGGTACCGGTAGATGGGACCATGCACCACACCCAGCAGGTGAGTGGGTTACAGTCACACGTGAGGCTGTTACTAAGGCAAGGGTTTGAGTCAATACCCATATAACGTGGTCTTCTCCTGCAGAGACCTCACACACCGACCCTCGCGCGCAGACGTGGCCTCATAGCGCAGACCTCTCCAGATACGGCTGTCCAATGCAACAAGTCCCCAAGTTTCAAAGTCCATCTTGCATGCTTTGAGGTTGGCCTTCCAAGTGTCTTTCTGTCTAAGGATGGGATGACACCTAGAGCAGGTCCCCCTGGAGCCCTGCACCAAGGGGGTCCATGCGTCAAACTGTGTCCTTTCCCCTCTCTCCTGAAGGGAGGGGAACAGTCAACATGATTGTCTTTTCTCTAGGATTTTGAGAAGCATTCCACCCAGGCACATTCAAGCCCTTCCCTTGCTTCAAGGTATGAGAAGAGGAAGCTTCCTGCCAGATTTGGTGGCCCTAGCTTGTACCGTTTAGGAGGAGTTCTGAACAGACAGACTCTCTCCAATAGAGTCAGCCTCACAGTCGCTATAACACAGAATGCATCCTAGCCCGAGCCCACTTGAGGAGGTGGCATAGGCAGTATCAATCTCAGTACAGAACATGGAGCAGAGCTGCTACTTCACTGGTGGTGCCAGGGACGGGTTGTGTGTTCCAGAGGAATGGCGTTTGTATCAGTCACTAGTGATGCCCCAAAACGGGTCCAAGGCTCAGGCTGGTCAAGCTGCCAAAAGTTCTCATTAGACCTGGTGGAATTTTTAACATGGAAAATCCTTTTGCTTCATAATAATGGCCTTTCACCAACATTGAAAGGTCTCAAAAGTGTGTCTCAGGTGATCCAGGCTGTGTGTGTTTGTTCTTAATTCCTTTGCTGCTTTGTCACTTTCCATTTCCAAGGTAAGGCATGTTTAAAAATGGGGCTTGAAATGTTTTAATGGGCCTAAGCTGCCCCCAAAGGTTTCCTGTGTTGAAAAAAATTGTAAAACCAACACAGAAATGGCTTTAAAATGACTGAAAAAGGCACAATTGTAACAGCTCCAGTTTTTGCATGTAATGGAGACGTCTGTCGTCACACACAAGGGGAAGTGACGCTCATTTACCACGACAGGACTCAGGCAGCTTGACATTGCCCTCCGAACAATCCCGCAAGCAGCCAACCATTGGCAAGGGGAACAGGATGGTTCCCTCCCCCCAGCATGTTAGCAAAAACAAAGCAGGGCAGGTGAGTGAAAGAGGAGCATCCCTCGGCGGGTAGGGATGCTATCCAGACCCAGAGCTTCAGAGCCGCCGGGGGTAAATTAACAGAAACAGCGAGTGCCCTGCACTTTCGGCTTCAGTAGGCTGAATTTCTACCAATAAGCAAGATCCTGCATTGGGCCTGGATTGCCGGGTATCTCCTATTAGGGGAAGGCCTCACCCAAGACATGCTCTCTGCCACATCGCAGGACGGAGAAAGAGACAGAGGTGCCTATGCTTTCCCCGAGGACCTATCCCTCTGGTGAAAATTTAAACCAAGAAGAATGAATCAGTCAACATCTCCCACGGAAATACAGGTGCCTTCCATCTGTCCCCAAAGGTCACGGTGTAAAAGGAACGTTATGTCAGCAGGAGCGGCCGGATTCCCCTTCGCTAGAAGAGATGCCTACGGCATGTGTTTTGACAGCATCTGTAGGCAGATTTCTAAGCCCACAGCGACGACAGTATTTTGCACACACATCCCCACCATATTTAATCCCTTTGGCTTCTCAACTCTCAAGGCCTCACCTCACCTATGAACTGGAGGTAATGAATTTGACTCTCACAGCTGAGACCGTCTTTGTTAGAGCAAACCAGGGCATGAAAGAATTCCAGCTCTGAAGCCGGCAGCTTTCCTTTAAAAATCGTCTGCTGCACCAAGAGAGCTCCATTTCCTCTCACACCAGCCCCTAAATCAATTTCAAATGCTGCACTCTCCAAACTGAAGTGACCGGTGTACACAGACTTTGGGATCCTGCTGGTTGCTTTGGACGACGTGCAATCATCTGGAAGAAGGAAAATTAAATCCATCACAGTAAACATGAGGGGCTTTTCTGTTTTTACAGGCTTCGGTTGTGAATGAGGAAATGAGACTTGCTGCTATAGTAGACAGAGATGAAGCAGCCCAGTTGACACAGCGATCTAGCTCACCGTTTCCTTTCCAAATGCATCTGTGGGTGCCATTCTGTAGGATCACACGCAATTGCGTTTCTTGATGCGTCTGCAAAAGGCGGGTGTTCCCCTTACACACACAGGTCGTTCCATGGACTTCAACCGGACTCTCGTCACACAGCTGGGTAGTAGGTTTTTGTAGGACTGGGGTCTATGGAGGTGTGGGCACCCTCTGCTACCAGGGCAGGCACAATTCCTCCAGCAATTGAAAGACACGCTGGGAGCCACGGGAGAGATGCCACAAACGGAAGGGTGCTGCACAGTAAGGACCCCCTGGGTCAGGGCTGGAGAGTGCATGCCAGTGGACAATGGGGATCACATCCTAAACTGTGGGGTTCGGCCCTGGCACATCTCTTCCCCCCCCTTTGTGTAGCCTGTCCCGTCTTGCTGAACGACTAACAACAAGCACAACTGTGCACTGCTAGTGACACATGCACCAATATGGCACGCCCATGCAGGAATACACCCTTGCTGCTTTCATGGCCTGTCCCAACTTCACCCGGTTTTGGCCTGCCCACTCCACTGCCTGCACCTCTTGCTACAGGTCGAACCTCTCTAGCCCGGCACACTCTGACCCGGCAACACCCATGGTCCGGTGTGATGCGAGTTCACCGGATGTCCACTTATCACGGGTGTGGCCAAGTTTCCTGTGGTCCCATAAAGTTTGTTTTCGGTCACCAGACCTGGCTCTCAGTGTTCTGTGCTACTAGTTAACTCTAATTTACCCCTCAATGTCCTCTAACAGCCCAGTGAAGCTGCTAGACAATATTGACCTCCCATGGTTCAGCAAATTCTCTGGTTCGGCACCGGTCAGATCCCAAAGGTGCTGGACTAAAGAGTTTCAACCCGTAGCGAAGGAGTCTGGGAATCGCTGGCTAAATCCCAAGTTACAGCTACCCTGAGAACAACAATCCACAAGCCAGAAGCACATCACGGACTCGCTCGCGCCAACAGAGCCTTTTCCTGCCCCCCCCCCCCCATTTCATTCCTATCCCCTCGAAGGAGGGAAACTGGCTCTCTCCCCTTGACTCTGGCTTTTCAGCCGCTACACCAGAAGCCAGCCAGGGACTGCTGCAGGTCCCACTGTGGGATGCGAGTATTTGGATTTCTGCAGCTAGACGGTTACCATTTGTGCGTGAGTCTGCAATACTCCACCCAGATCATTGTCATTTCTGGCCATTGCTGGATTTTTAGCAGGGCTGTAACGAGTTGCTGGCCCATCTGCTTATTGACTGTTTGAAGCTGCATCTTTCCAGGCTGGAGTATGTGTTACCTCCCCAAAAGTGCCTTAAGTCTTCCTCAGGCAATCAGTGCGGATTCCAGCCTGATCACGCAATTGCCCTTTTATCTGCACGATCTCGCTAGGCAGCTCTGGAGTCCGCTCGCCCTCTGATGTCATCTCCTGGCCCACAGCTTGCAGGGTTGATTTTTGCCAGTATTAATCCTGTAAACATTTGCAAGAGATCACGGAGGCTCCTGGGGGAAACACTTTCTTTCCTCCGCTCCAGTGGAATCTGCCCGGGCGTCGCAGCTCACACGGCACAGACCTGCCAGAAAAGGAAAGGAGGAAAAGAAGGGGATGAAAGGAAGCGGACGCAGGCAGGAGGGGAAGGGCGCAGCACTGTCTGACTACGAAAGGGGAAGCCAGTAAGGGATGGAGGGACTAAAGAGGACAGCTCCAAGACTATGGAAAATAAACCCAAGAAGAAGGAAGCCAGCTAGTCTCTGGACCAGTCCGTTGATATCAAGGGTATTTTATCGGTGCATTTTATTTTTTGGAATGCGCTCTGCACCCTGCTGTTTCAGAAGTCTTACAAAGCACAAGGCAGACACTGCAGTGTGATTTGTGTACAGTAATGCGTAGCCGCCCCACTGAGATCTGGGCTCCATTGGGCTAGGGTGCCTCAGGAGGCTGTCCCGTCCATGCTACGCAAATCCTTTAGCACCAATACGCTTTCCAGATCCAGCCCCCGAAGACAGCGCAGGCAGGGGAGTTGAGATGGTGAGTGATTGTCTACATGGGGACTTCTGCGCCATGCTGGGTGGAAGTGCCACCCGACACCATCAGGGGGAAATCGATGGCCCTGCTGCAGGGGGCCACACATGAATGGACCAAGGTCTCATCTCCGAGAGGCGAGGCTCAGGTGTTTGCAACCTGTAGACAACCCCAACCTGAGGCACAGCTAGCAGGGGTGGGGAGGAAGCGGGGCGGAAGAAGAGTACATGGGACTGAACCTCACCCGGATCAGCCAAAAAGGTGGTGTTAGCATTTGCATTTACAGAAGGAGAAACTGAGGCACAGATGAAGTCTGTGGGACTTGAATCCCGGCCTCCCATCTCCCCATCTGCCACCTTTCCCGCAAGACCATCCTTTGCCAAGGTAAGTGACTGGAGCAAGCCCCCCAAACACATGACTCTCTGCACCCTCCCCCCGGCCTGCACGTCGAGCTGGAAGGGATTGCCCTGGGAGGGAAGGAGAGCGAAATGCTCTCCGCGTTGTCCATTGTGTTATAAACAAACCCACGGCAGCACACTGGAATTTGTGGTGATTAAAATTCTTTGAGGGGGGCTGGGGGGGGGGAACACCCCCCTGTGGCCGATCCCACCTTCTTGTCTAATCCCTGGGGTTGCCATCTGGCTGATTTACAGGGCCCAGTAACGTCGCTCCCACTAATAGAATGAGAAATCGCAGGCTGTGCCGCATTTCCTCATGCATTTCACATCCCTGCCAGAGAAGTTCAGGGCTGGGTCAGACACTCCTCCCCCCAGCCGATTTCCCACCCCCTCTCTCGTAGCTGGGTTCTGCCACATCCCGACTGTTTGGCTTCCTGGGCATCCCGGCGAGACTCCTGGAAGCTGTATGCACGAGGACCCCACGACTGCCAGCCGGAGGAGGCATCTCCCTTGGGGGCCTTTCCTCGGTCTCCGGGGCAGGCTAGCGACTCGCTGCTTTGTGTGTGCACGCACAGTCCTGCAGGCACAGCCCGAGAGCACAGCGAGTCTGCACAGCCAGGCTGCGTGCTGGCCGAGGGTCACTCCCAGGTGCTCTCCAGCCCACGCTCATCCCCCTTTCGAGCAGGGCATGCGCCTCCCATCCAGGAGAGTGCCTGCTTTGTGACTTCAAAAGAAGAGCCAGCAGCCTTGGACTTCAAAGGCTGCCCCCCCCCCGCTGGCTTTCATGGGTCAGGATCAGAAAGGGGTTTTGCCCTGGATAGGGGCAGAGGCTTAAATCACTGCTGATTTATCTAATCCTAAACTCTACCCTGGGCTGCTAACAGGAGGCGGCTGAAAGCCACGCCCGGGAGATCTACAGGCCTGGCCTCTCAGAGAAGATTCTGTGGTAAAGGGAGGGGGGCACAAAACCAAGCTCTGACGTTTCTTTTCAGGGACACATGCTTTGCCCAGTACAGGGACTCCCAGGGGAAGAGAAATGATACAAAAACGAGAGTCAGCAGGGTTATGATTGTTGGCGTTACTGTAGCACCAGTCAGAATCAGGGCGCACTGGGGTAGGCACCGTGCAAAGGTACAGCCAGAGCCGGCCCCTGCTTTGAAGGACACAGACTCGAAACAGACAAGACAGAGAAATGGCATAATTAGCCTCTTACCAATAGGGAATTGAAGCACAAAGGGACTGTAGAGAGGCAGCTTGACCCCCCTCCCCTCTCACCTGGAAGGGGAAGGATTACTTAAGATCCCCGGGTGGGTGGGGCCTGACCAACCTAGCCCCACCCCCAGGAAACCCAAGGGCAGGGCTGGAAGTATAAAAGCAGGAGCGCAGAGCTCAGTTGGGCCCCAGCCCCAGAGGAAGCCAGACGCTCTACCAAGCTCCTGGAGAGGTGGGGAGGCGGCTCAGCCACACGGCCTTAGAGAGGAGAACTGGCCTGGGCCGCTGCCAGGCCCCGCCCTGGAGCCAAGGGACACCCGGCCAGCGCCGCTGCCACCTCCTGCGGGCCCAGGGGAATGAGCCAGATAGGCGTCCCCTGGGGGAGCAGCTCGGGGCAGCCGACCCAGCGCCAGCTGAGGAGGGGGAAGTGAACTGGGCAGCCCGAACCCTTCAACTGCTTGTCCTGGAGCTGCCCTGCCCCGCGCCAGGCCGGGGCTGTGACCTGCCGCTCGCCCTGCAGCTGGGCCCCAGGCCTGGACTCCGCACTGCCCGCCCCGAGCCAGCCAGGGCAGCCAGCGACTGTTTGGCCCGAGCCCCCTCGGCCGTGGCCGGCCAGCCCTGAAGCTGGGCTCTATGGGCCTGCTGCCTGGTCGGTATGCCATGGCGTGAGCCAGCTCGGCCTCCCTCAAGACCGAGACCAGGGACTTAGGCCCCAATCCTCACAGAAATGTAGGTGCCCAACTCCCATTGGAGGTGAGGAGCCTAAAATCGGGGTGTAGGTGACTTGCCCAAAGCCCCACTGCAAGTCAGTGGCAGAGGCAGGACTGGCGTTTGAATTTCCTTCATTGCTTCACAGTACTCACACCACCCTTCCAACGCAGCCGCCTTAGTCCCGGCGTGCTCCCTCCACCATTGCTGCAGCTGTGGGGCTGAGCCCAAGGGCCTGCCGCCTCCTGGTTTATCCTGAGGGGCTGAGGCACCCAGCAGGGTCTCTCATTGCAGGCAGCTGCCTGCTCTGGTGCCCAGCACTGCGACGCCCCTGAAGGCAAGGCAGGTTAAGCCCTATGCCAGTGTCACGGAGTGGACATGCCCATCCCCCTAGGGGGCAGGGCGTTGTGCCTCTGAGGCATCTCAAAGAGCAACCCCCTCCCCCCGCGTATGTATCAGCTCCAATGGCCTAGGACCAACAACCACACTTGTCTCTGAGGCAGCCAGGACTAACGGCCACAGTCAATAAAACACTCCACTTCCCTCAGGATGGCGAGGCCTAGCGGGCCAAAGACAGTAACAGTGCTCCTTGCCTTCAGGGCAGCGTGGCCTAGCAGCTGGAGTCAGTAACAACCCTCCCTTCGCTCAGGACATGAGGCCTAGTGGCCAGAGCCAGTAACAAAACTCCCCGCCTTCAGGGCAGAGTGACCTAGCAGCCAGTCAATAGTAACAGTCGTAGCACCCCCCTCTCAGGGTCAATGAGGATGGAGGAGGACGACCCGGGACCACCCTCTCCACTGGATCCCAGCCCAGGGCCCTGCCAGCAGCAGAGCATCCCACCACTAACGTGGTGAAAACACACCGAGCTCTTGGGAACATAATGCCCCACCCTGGGCTACTTCCTACCGGCTCCCCAGCTGCAGGCTTCTTTGCAATGTTCCTCCGGCCTGGCGGCTTCTCTGGACGCTCCCCACTGACTGCCACTTCCTCCGGCGCCGACACCACCTCCTCCCCCGGCAGCCCCCATGTGCTGCTCCACAGGCCTTTCTAGCCAACCTCCAGCTGGAAAATGCCCAGCTGGGCCGCAGGGCCGGGACTTCTCAAGGTTAACTCTTACATGTCCAGTGCAGGGCCAATGCACCCCTCCACACACACATACACAGACCAACGTTTGCCTCACAACCTGGGGCAATTTCCCCAGAAGGGGAAAACAACGGCTGTGAGAGGTTGCACAGACTGGGGCTGTTGTGTCATGACAAGATGACAGGCTAGACCCCAGGGCAGAAGTCTCTTCCCGTCTGGCGTGCTACCAGGGCACCGCATCCTGCGGCATCCGGCAGGACTCATCGATTGCCGTGGTTACAAAGCATGTGGGGCAGTCTCACCCGTCTCTTGACGGGGTCCCGTCCTAGCCTGTAGGTGGCCAGTCAAGGGACTGTTACAGGAGATTTTCACCTTTGGAATATTAGTTACGGCCAGGGGCTGGGCACTGATTGCACAGCCAGACTGCATGTGGGCCCAGGGCCACTCCTAGCGACACCATGCCGCTTACTGCAGCACACTGAGCTGTTGCAGTTCAGGTGACCGTATGTCTGCAATCGAAGTCAGGCACCTCGCTTAGGGTCACGGCTCACTCACCTGGAGATCCGAGTACAGTTTTATTTCAAAAAGGCAGGAGGCAGCGTGGAGGGTCACAGTGAGCCTCTGAGGCAGAACAACTGCCTAGACACGCAGGACTCCTGGGAACCAGCTGGAGCTTTGCCACAGGACTCTTTTCAGCTACAGGAATGGGCCATAGCCAGGCAGATATGTCCCAACAGCCCTCAGCCACGCCAAGGAGCTTACTTGTGCACCAGATGCGTATAGACTGGAGCTCTTGGTTCTCCCCTAGAGGTTAATCCACATCTAGGTGGCTGGCTGTGTGCCTGCAGTAGCTTCTCAGCTGCACAGCCTGGGCACAGAGAAAGAACAGAGCATACAGAGGTCACCTATCAAACAAAGCAGAGCTGGGATTGGAAGCCAGGTTCCTGGTACCCACCTGTAATTGCAATAGCTTCTATTCACAGGGACAATCTGGATTTGAAGGTGGAAAAGCCAAGCTGCCATTAAACTGGAAACCAGGATCGACTCATTTAGAAAGGAGAAAACTTCTGTTGTCTTCAAGAAATTCCAGCTCCGTCACCTAACAGAGAGAGAATCTTTCGTGAAGGATAAAGCTCTATTTCTGAACGTGTTGCTGGCTGGGAGCTTGGATTTGACTGTGCTCCCCTGGGCTAACAAGTGTAAACAGGACTCAAACCACCCAGCCAGGGCTGCTTGTCGTCTTCTACCACAACTTCCGAGAGGGTTTATTTTCAACCTACTTAGTTTTCCATGCCATTAATCCCCACACGCTCTGGTTCCAAGCGAACTGTAGCTAGACCTTAACCAGGCAGCTGCCAAGCGAATCCAAAAATTTCTTGGCCGGAAGTCTTCAGCAAAGATTATTGAAGCATGGGAACTCAGAGCTGGTCCTAAAAAACCTCCAAGTGGGGGCAACAGCAAAAAACTGGCTGAAATATTTTCATTTGGAACTTTCTGTAGCTGTAAAGTGACTTTTCAAGTATTTTTGGCACAAGCGTTTCATTTTGGCTTAAATTCCTGCTCTCCGTTAGAGAACAAACAAAAACTGAACACTTTGGTGGGGAAAAGTCTCACTTTTCAGTGAAGTTTTTCTTGTTACCAAACCCAACCTGAAAATGGTAACCAAAAAAAAATCCCCCTGCCCACCCCGAGGAACAGAAAATTCCCTTGGGAAATTAAAAATTATTTTATTTTCTTACCCCCCCCCCCAAATTGGCCTTTTTGAGCAGCTCTACCATGATACCCCATTGAGCAAAGACCCCAGGGCAGATGTTTGAAGTGGCTGATGTGGAGTAGATTCGTATCAACGTTGCTGTCTCTGTCAGTCTCAAGGTATCAGACACACAGGGCGGGTGAGGTAATATCTTTTATTGCACCAGCTTCTGTTTGACAGAGGGTCAAACTATCCAAGGTCATGTGGAGCTCAGTACGAACTCGAAAGCTTGTGTGTCTCACCCACAGAAGTCAGTTGCAATAAAAAAAAATGACCTCACTTGCCTTGTAAACAACGTTTCCCTTGGAAAGATGGCTGGTGAAAACCTCTGGGGGGGGTGGGGAAGGTGAGCAGCTGGATTTTTCTTGTGGGAGACTGGGAACACTGGTTCTTTTCTCTTCACCCTGAGAGGTTGCACACTTCCTCTAACAGTGTAATTCTGGCATGGTCTGAAACTTCTGTAGTCTCCCCTTGGCTAGAGCTGGTTCACCTTGGCTAGCCAGCGTTGTGTTCTGTGCTGGAGAAGCAAACTAGTCTCTAGCGCTCTCTCCTTCCAGTTAATCCCTGCTCCGTGGGTGTGTGTCCCCCCAATCAGTGCAAATCAGAGGTTTTGTATGTGTGGCCATTTGTCATCATGAGATCATTCATTTGCTCTCAGCTAATTCTTTACAGGCATCTCCACCCCCCGATTTTCTACCCCTCCCTTGGCTGGCTAAGCACATGTCGACATCCCTTTGAACGCCATAATTTCAGCTGGTAGGGCAAATACCTAGCTAGGGAGGGCCGAGCCAGCTACCTGCTGGCTGCCCTGTTTGTGAACTCAGCAAACTAGCTCCTCCAGACTCTGAGATAGGAGTCAAGACTCCATATTTTTAGACTAGTGGGAGACTGGGAGCCGTGAGGCTGCATGTGTATCATTTTCCTCGCTCCGGAACCCAATGCCAGCAAAGTTTAACTGGAGGAGTCTAATGGCGCAACGCAAGGAATAAATTTCTGAACAGCATCAGGACTTTACAGGGGGATTCTAACAAACGAGGGCTCGGACAGGACCACAATCCAGCTTCCTTTAAGAGACAGAGAGATGACATTTTAATGAAATTTGCAGATATTTTACTGCTCCCTCCCCTTTCAAGGCAGATCTTGGAAGCAGCCTGAACTACTTAAATACTTAAGTCCTGCCTTTCTCAACTCATAAAAGGGAACCAAAATAAATTGTTTTGAAATAACAGTTCAAATCAAATTACCCATTCCAGATAAGAGGGCCAAAAGTCAAATATGAAAAGGCTTTAAGATGAAAGAAGAATTAACCTGCAGCCCACGAGAACTAATTCAATTCAAGTCTTGGTTTTCAGCACTCCTAGGATCTGGCGCAACGAAGGTCCCTAATGGAGCCAAAAAATAAAAACTTGGCCCACAGCATGTGTTATACTGTGGACACAGAACCATTTCACCTACCACATGCTAGGCATCGACAAGCCCATAAAATGGCAAAAGTGTATTAAGAGGTTAGAATCTCTCAACAGGCATCACAGAAGAAATCAGAATATACTGAGTAGGCTCCTACTGGAGCTATTGTAACTCCAGGGTTAGGACTGGCAGAGCCCTCAATGACCTTTGTTTTTCCATAGCCCCGCCCTCATCTGCAATTCCTGACTTTGGCTTTGAGTTTGGGGTATGAGCAAACAACATTCCAAATGAAGTTGGGCAAGACAGTCTAGTTCTGCAAGGCTTCCACCTGGGACCAAATAATCCTTGTCTCCTTCTTGAGTCATTCAAAAATGTGCCCAATGACACTGTTTTACCAAAATCTTAGTGATCTGTTTGTCAGCATGCTGGTTCTCTAGAAAATCCACAAAGATCAATTGCTGAACTAAGATATCCTGGGATATCAAATCTGGACAACAGTTAATAGATTTGAAGGCCAAACTGAGCCACTGTAAGGTTAGGTCTACACTAGACCTGGAAGGTCGTCTTAAGGTACGCTGCTCCAGCGACGTAGAATATGTAGCTGGAGTAGGCTTACCTTCAGCTGACCATGGCCTTGTCCACGTAGCAGGAGGCCGCTGGGAGGAAATGCTCTCATCAGCTTCCCTTACTCCTCTCAACTGCAAGGAGTACAGGCAAGGGCTGGATCGAACCCGCTAAATCAAACGTCACATCATCAGTCTGGCACAGCGAGTGTAGACATGCCCAAGCATCTAACCTGACCCCCGGCCTCAGGCTGGTCCTACAGCTCTACCCAGTGATTCCTACCCTGCTGAAAATTCTTCTTCCTTAACATGTAAGCAAATTCCATTGAGCCCTGTAACGCGTGTGAAAGTCTGAGCTGGCTTGTCTAGTATGCATGGGGGTTGGGTTGGATTTCAAAAATTGTTATATACAGCGATGAGGGGATTTTAAAAACACGAATTGATATAATTTAAGGGTCAGATTTCCAAAGCTACTTGGAGGATTTGGATGCTTAATTCTCATTAACATTACTGGGAATTGTATCCGGTGCCCATTAAAATGAAGGGGACTGAGAAGGGTAACTCCCACGTGTCTCTTTGAAAAGCTCATCCTTGTTCAGTTAACCTATATATTAATGATAAAGCTTCAGCACAAATACAGCTGGGACTTGGATGGTAAGATATTCCAAGAGCTGTGCCACAAAAATGTGTCCAAAGTTTGCAAGCACCAAATCCTTCCTCCTATTCTCCAGTGGCTTAAAAAAATATCCCTGCCCAAGATCTTGAGAATAAAAGTTCTCCTCACATATCCACGTGGCAGATGCTAAGAGAGATTTTAACTCTGCCTATGCATCCAGAACTCCTGCTGGGAGAAGAATGTTCCCTTCAGCATCGTTATTTTTAAAAATCCATACGCTCTGTTAAAGTCCCGGGCAGTTGTGTTAGGCAGCAAGGCAGCAGTAACAAATTGCAATATGGCAGACTCCCACACACCCAGAGATCTGATTAGCATCTCTGCTTGGATGAGGTGGTCAGAAGATGAAATTTTTCCCCATAGGGGAAAAATATTCGTTTTCACTGCATTTATTTTAAAAGGCAACTATCCCCCTCCCCCCCTCCATCAAAAAATAACTGTTCAATTTCCTGAAACTGCAAACCAGCGTAGTAGGTTGGGTGTGTTGGCTGAGGGGTTGGGGAGTGTTGGTATTTGACAAAAACCTGAACAGTGTTAACAAAAATTGAACATTTCTCTCAGAAATACCCATTTTTTAAAGAAAGTCAATTTATAAATCAAACTTTTTTCTGCGCTCGCTCCAGTTATTACTTCTTTCTGTTGTAACAGAATCCCAAGTTGCCAATCCGGTTCAGGCCCTCACTAGCGGCGTAGCTACTGCGCCATGCTGTAGGGGGAGACAGCCTCAGCTCCTAACCGTTTCCTGTGAACTATTTACTTCCTGGGCTTCTGCTCACATTGCATTTAAACAAGAAGCCAGATCCTTAGCTGGTGTAAAAAATGCAGCTCCATTGGCTTCGCCCTGATTGACTCTCATTGCTGGTCTGGCCCAGGATGGGGGGGGGGAAGGATGATACATTAAAACAACATGAAGGCTAGATCCAAAGCAGCAGACAAGGCAGTTGTGGTTTTGAGCCCCTGGCTGTTGGGGGGGTCCCAGACAGTCCTTTTGTGTGTTTTATTAGTGGGGCTCGGGAGCAGTCAGTGTCTCATGATGGCTTCCATCAGCAGGTGGCTCTTAGTGCAAGCTGAGACTGATGAAGAGGGCAGATGCTTGCCCAATGACCTGACCCCATGGAAGGGACGAGAAGAAGCTGTTTCACTGCATACGCACCACATAGTGAGTTAAGGGTCGCACAGCTCCCACTGAGCTGACCTGCCAAAGCCATCCGCCAACCGAGGCACAGAGGTGCCGACAGGACAGCTGCTGAGAATCCTGAGAACTCCCACAGACCCAAGCGCACCCGAGGGGAGAGGAGGAAACGGCTCACGGACAGCAGATGCTAGCCTGGCTGGGATACTGCCAGAACACGGTGCGCTTGTTGCGTCTGGATTCCCCACTCACCCAGCGGGAGAACAGAGCACCCTGGTTAGAGCCCTGGGCTAAGGCCTGTGGAGTCAGGTGGGTTCCAGTTCCTCTACCTTCTGTCACCCACCCCTGCGGTGACAACTGCCCCACCTTCGGCCACAAGGCCCGAGCTTGTCTGTCATCCCGAGTCGAGGTGTAAGGCCACAGACTGTCCACAGCTCTGCCCCTCCTCGCCGACGTCTCCTTTGCTCTGCTCCGCCACTTGTTGCCCCCCAAGCCTCGAGGTGGTTTGGTGCTGGGCCCGGCCAGAGGCCTTTACAGCTCCCTTGTGACCACTGACGACTCTGCTAACTCCGTCTAATGGCGATGCCCTCCAATGCAGTGGAGCAGAGCGGCTGCCCACTGAGCCAGAGGGGAAGAGCCACTACTGACCCACTCCACAGAGGAGCCAGGCCCAGCTGGGATAACACACAGGATGCACATGCAGGAGGAGTCTGGCTGCAGCATGGGGCTGATTGCTTGTCTGTTCACCAAGCGCGGTGCTAAATCAGAGCCTGGTAGCCAGGACCAGATTTCTAAATGCCCATAGGCACCTAAATCTGGACGCCTAATGGGATTTTCAATGGCAGTGGTAGGCTTCTAACTGCCTGCTAAAATCGTATTACTGCCCACTGGTTTGCTCTCACCCATGGTCCCGGACACGCGATGGGTTTGCTCCTTCAGCCCACAGGGGAGAGGAGGTTTCACAGAGCAGTTCATTGCGAGTCCGATTTTGCCAGGCTCCCCTCGTTCTTCCCGTGGTCAACACTGACCAGCCCCTGCGCCTCTCGCTTCGCACTGAGCAGGAGGAGGATCGTCACAGCAGGAGATTTCTTCCTGTGCCCTGGCGTCCCCCGCACCCATCTCAGCGCCAGTCGCCATCTGGTTTCCTTGCGCAGATAAAATCTATTGTGAGCTGAAAGTATGTGCTCCGCACCGCCCACCACCCACTCCTCCAGGAGCGGGGAGAGATGTGAGGCTGTGGGTGGCTGCAGCTGCATTTGCTCTGCTCTGTCTGTGCTGGGGGGGGGGGGGGGGGAGAGGAGCTGGTAGAAGCACTTGGGGGAGGGAGGGCTCTGCTCCCCTTGACGGGACTGGCAGCAGTGACAAGGAACAGACGCCGCTCCCTCCCCGCTCTTGGGTCTCCCTCCCTCTTGCTGTGCAGTGCGTCCCACCCGAGCGTCATGCCCACCCCAAGGGATGGGGCAGTGTTTGACATGAGTCAGCCAGCCAAGCCTGACTTCCTGGAAGTTCCACCAGGGTCTCGCCTCCCCTCCCCCAGACCTTCATGGCCTGGTGCGGGTACAGCTGGACCTCTACTATTACTGCTCCTCCAAAGAGCAGATGGGCCCACTAGCGCACATGAAACACTTCCCCCCCACCAGCCTGGACGGGAAGTCTCAGGTTCACAACACACGATACAAACACCCTTGCTGGAAGGTGGCACCATAATTGTGTTATACTCAGTGTTTAATTTGGCCAGAGCTTTATATTTCACTGCCCTGGCGCCTCTTGGGCCCAGCTACCTTGGAGGCCCAGCGCCTCTCGGGTTTGCTGCTTTTATGAATATAAAAAAACCTGTTTGAGCCTCATCACCTCTTATTACAAACTAAGCACCAGTTGTGCAGTAACCATGTAAGGGGGCCAGATTCCCAGTGCTCTGCGTATCCACTGGCGTGGGTTGGTACTTAAACCCGTAGAGCCCTTAGCAGGGCAGCCAAAGGCCATGGTCCATGGGAGCAGGTGGAAGTTGTCACCTCCCTTTGTTTCTGTCCATAATGGTGGGTTTTTCTTGACCTTGGACTCACTGATCAGCAGGACTCCGCAGCAGAAGGCACTGCATGTCAGAAGGCCCAGTGAGAGCCCAGGTCGTGCCTGCTGCAAAGCATGCATAACTGAGTAACGCCCCCGCCACCATGCAGGGGAAGCGCTGAACATGCCTGGGAACGGCTCCTAGAACCACCGAGTTATATGTAAACAAGGCATCCTAGAAGTCTTGGGTGGTAGGGGCTGGGGGGAGGTGGGAACCGTTTTGCTCCTTTCCAAACTAACTGCCATGGAGATGACCGAGTTGAGGGAGAATAAGATGCATACAGAGGATCTAGCTCAGTGGAGCCGAGCTAGGAGCAGCCACAGTACAAAGCAAGACCACCGCTTGACACACTGCACAGCACTGCGTTTAAAGGACAGGTCACATGGAATGAAGGGGCTTGCTGATCTGCTGCATACTCCCATTCGCCCACTGGCTGATCCTACCCTGGAAAGACGACACTCCACTTTTCCCTCACACGTCCAGTGCTTTCCTCCCCTTGGCTCTGCCTCACCTCCCGCCACTGTTCCTCAGCAGTGAGTTGCCATCACAGCTTGGAACAGGCCAAGGCTCTTCCTCCGCCTCCCCTCCGCCTTCTTCTGCACTGTACTTCCTGCCAGACAAGGGGAACAGCCTCATTTTCTCTCACCTCCCCGCCAAGCCTTGTGCCTCTCCCGGCATCCTTGGGGCTCTCCACGTTTCCATTCTGTGCTGACAGGAAGGCAGAGCAGGACACGGGGGCTGTCTAAGCTCTTTTCAGACTGGAGGTCCCATCCACCACACTCCTTACCCCTTGTCCTGGTGGATGCATCTCTGAGGAGATTACCACAGATGCTGGACCTGGGCGCTGGGCCACACCCCCAGTCACAGGAGGTGTGTGGTTGCACTTGCACAACTTAAAGGAAATATGGTTATAAAACCGCCACAATCAAATTTGTCCCAGCCACCCCCTAACCATTTAGGGGCCCTCTCAAAGAGGGAACACGGGGCAAAAGGCCCTTTTTGCCTTCCCCACTTCTGGGCAGCCCTGTATGAGGCAGCCTTGGGGGCAAATCAACTAGATATGAGCAAGAGATTGCTCGGCTGGCCGGCACAGACTTCCCAGAGGAGGGCAGTGCTTGCCACGCAGAGGGGAGAAAGAGGAATGCGCCACAGCAATAATGAAAATGTTGGAGGATCATTGTGTCCTCAGGAAACAATGTTATTTGCCAAAGTTGCATGTCACAATGACATACAATGAGCGCACAGAAAAGGGGAAAAAATACAGGAATTTGGTACCGACTTCACCTAAAAAAGCTACTCCTGTGCACATGGACTATTAAAAACCCCTCATTAAAGACAGAGTCTGAGTGGGTACAGCACTAGCCTGCACCAGTCAGAGAGATCCTTTTAAAACATACTGGGAGACGCAATGGCTTCCATGCAGAAGTCTGACTAATGAAAGCACTTCTAATAAATCCTTAAGTGAAGAGGACAAGCAGCATTTGTTAAGCTAGCTGAGAAAGTTCAGACCTGATTCTTACCAATCTGCTACAGTGTCTTCCGGGTTCTACTCAACCTGCGTATGGCTTTTGCAGATGCCGATTTTATAAAACACTGACCGTTGAGCAGAGTGAGGCACCGTCAACACAGAACTGAAAGTTTGAACGAAGAGTGGAATGTCATACGACGAATGAATGAAGTCTTCAGCTTGATTTTTTTTTTTTTAAATCATCCCTAGTCTCTCAACCAGATCTTAGGTCTATGTTACTTGGGATGAAAGAGGTAGGAATTAATTTCTTGTTACTCCTGTCACTACAGATACGGTTGAGTGCTCTTTTTCAGCACTAAATAGAATTTTGTATTCTTGAAGTTGCCTTCTGCCTGATTACGTGAATAAACTTACGAGAATATCAGTTGAAGGGCTGGAAGCATCAGATGCATGAGGAACACCCAAGATGAACACAACACACTTAAAGTTCATTAACAGAACTGTACAAAATTGGAAGAAACCAAATGGACGCAGATGCTGTGCTTGATGGAAGGGTTGAGTCACCAGCTTTAAATTTGTGTGTTCATTTAAAAAATGTGAATTAAATCTAATAAAATGGCTATGAAACATTTCTTCAGTTTTACTATGGTATCATACAGCCCACCTTCACTCTCACAGTCTCACTTCTTAGCCCACAGCCCTGTCAATTCAAAACATCCCTTCTAATGTCCATTTGTAGGGGACACTAGCAGGTAGCAACATAATGTAGGGTGAGCAGAAAGGAGTGGTTGTGGGGGATGGTTATGTGGGCTGCCCCACCAAGGGGTCCCTTTAAGTTCTCTGGTCCTGCCATTTACAATAGCTCCACTATTAAACAGTCTTTGAAGTTCTCTGCCTGTTAAGTGTTTCTAAATTGTACTAGTTTTCTAAAGCATAATGATTTGGTCACCTGGTACTCCATTATTTGCAATGGTTAGTTGTATTCAGTCCAGAATCCTGAATCACTGTCTTGTTTTTATCTGCCACGTTCCGAGTTTGCCGTATTGATTGTTCTGAGTAACAAGCTGTAGGTGTCAATAGTTTCCACTAAAGTGTCTGTTGCTGGTCTTGATAGCATATGATCTGAGCACCAAATTATTTCCCTTCAGGACAGCTAAAGTCGTCCATCTTTTTCCTCTCACCAATTTGATACAAACATGGTCACTAGGTTCTAGACTCAGCAGCTCTCTCATTGAGCAACCTCTGCTGTAAAAACCCCCTCTCAAACTTGGCTACTTTTTTATGTCTGGCCACTTTGGAGATGAATTCTTTTCCAAAGTTGGAATAGTAATTCTGAGTGGTCTTCAGATCAAGAGTTGTGCTGGACGATAGCCAGTGGCTGCTCTGTGTGTTGATCTGTAATTCAGAAAAGCAAGGAATGGGTCTTGATGCTGTAGGATTTTCTTGGCTCTCTGTACAACTCTCAGTCGCTCCATTCACTTGTGGGTAAGGTGGATTGCTAGTAATCAAAATCGTAATTTGTTCAGAATGACATGCTGCTGCAGTGAACTGTGGTCCACTGACCATCATTAATTGTTCTGAAATACTGAAGTGAGCATCAGTGCACTTTGGTTTCTCAACAACATTATGTTTTGCATGTATACTCTATTCTTGGAAAAATCAGTCCACAACCACCCTCTGAATTTACATACATCTGCAGCTAGTCTCTTCCTAGGTCTGTCTGATAGACATGCTGCTATAAAAGGATCTTCATGTTGTGTTGGTCTATTAGTTCTACAATGTTTGCATGCAGATACTTTATTCATGTCCTTGCTGATGCCCATTCACTACACTGACTGGATGGCCCATTCACAGCATGTAATCAATCCTTGATGTCCTTCAAGGCTTAGGATTTCTCCCCTCATTGTTTGATATTAAGATGTCATTGTCTTTAATCATGACTTCACTGGATTAGCTTAATTACCCACACAGCACTGAATGTCACTTCCTTAAGGTATGTCTACACAGTAGATTATTTTGGAATAACTGACGTGTCTACATGACAAGCCATTATTTTGAAATGTCGAGCTGGAGGACTTCTTACTCCAACTCACGGTAACCCGCATTTCACAAGGAGTAGGGGACTTCCTGCTGTGTAGAAAATGCCAAAAGCCGAATTAAGCTATTTCGGCTTAAACTACACAGTTGGTGTAGCTGAGGTTGCGTAGTTTAATCAACTGTAGCCCTGCAGTGTAGACGTGCCCTCGGTGTCCTATAGATACTTGAGCCAGCATCTCTAAAACATCAAACTTGAAGTTATACATTAGTTGAACTTGCCTTTCGTAACTGGTGTAGTCTCTTTTCTCCTATTGGTCTGTATGCATCCCAGCATCTATATATGCCTTGACGTCATCTTTGAGCTCCCAGGTAGTTGAGCATGATGCTAGACTTCATGACAGAAGGTCTGCTGCTACCACATTTTCCCCAAGAATGTATTTTCAGAATTGGGTTAAATCTCATTAAACTTACCAGTTAGACGTTGGCCCCTCAGCAGTGTTTGATCCAGCGCTTTTCTGTTGATCATGAGTACGAGGGGTTTATGGCCTGATATCAGTGTGTGTAAATGAGTCTAATCCACACAGATATCTGTACACATTCCTACATGCCAATCGCTTTCCAGGCACCTCCACTCAACCTCTGCATATCATTTTTCTGCTTTGGTGAGTGTGCAAAAGCGAAACGCAACCGACTTCCACTCAGAACCACATTGTTACAATACACCACCTACACTAGCGCTGCTGGCACCTACACAGACCATTGCAGCTTTGTGCACATTGTAGGACTTGAGAGCGGGAGTTGAGATAGTTTGTTTTACCTTTCTGAAGGCAATGTCTTCATTTGGCCCATAAAGCCAAGATACGCTCGATTTGAACAGTTCATTCAGTCATTTGGTTACTTGTAGGTATTACATCCTCAAAACGTTAGTTGGTGCATTCTGTTCTTGAATCACTATGAATCACTAAGACGGATTCCCATCTTTTTCCACCTTCCTTATCATATGGTACTATAGGAAAAAAAAGACACTCACCTTTGTAATTGTTGATCTTTGAGATGTGTTGCTCATATCTATTCCAATTAGTTGTGCTCCCAGAGAAGCACGCAGGCAGGTACAGGATCCCGCTTTGCTGTCCTGAACAAAAGTGTCAGATTCATCCCACAAGTCCTTGAATTTAAGGAGGGAGGCCAAAGAGTTACAATGGTAGTGACTCAGGATTGCTAAATGGTTTGCTATCTTAAGTAGCAAGCCCCCTGGTGAGTAGATCTTGCGGCCAAATAAGTCAAGGGAATTAGCGTCATTAGACTTGGGTCCTGGGCTTGGTCCCTTTTCATCACTGCCTCCACTACTAGGGAGCACAGCAAGGGGATTCAAATCCTGTGACAGAGAAAGTACGTTTCACTTTGGCTGATGCTAATATAGTCTTGTTGATAGGGTCCCTCGAGGGCCAGGATGTCGACCATAGCATTGTCCTATTTAACCACCTCCTCTCTCATGAAATTGAGGCTAAGGGCCACCTTGCAGAGGAGATCCTGCAAGGCCCTGCAGTCCCTGGCGGGAGGGCGTGATGTCCTCTTGTGGGCCTTCTCCAGTGGAGTCTATCCCCACACAGGCCTTGCTTAGCCCCTCCCTGAGGGTAAGAAAGGTGTGTATGGAGTTAATTGGCCCCCTGTGAAGCCTCATTAACCCTTTCAAGGTTGGTGTGTGGGGGGCAGTGAAGACCCCACCACAATTCCTCAGCCATTCTCTGAGTCGGCTTTAAGAGCAGCTCACAAGGACATCAGACAGGCAGAGCTGATGACAGGAAGCTTCTACCAGGCCTGCTGCCAGAGGGAGGGGGCAAAGTGAGTAATTGCTCTGGCCTCTAGAGTTTCAAGGGGGCTCAGGGCTTTCAGCTGCCGCTACCCTGACAGCAGCAGTGGCTGGAGCTCTGGTCCCTGTGGAATTGCCATCAGAGCATGGCTCCACACAGCTCTGAGGGCAGAGGGGAGAGGAATATGCTACGGTCTGGGTAGCGCTAAGGGCTGACTGCCCTTGGCCCCGCCCCTTTCCAGGGCACACAGCTCCCCCCTAACCTTGCCCCAGGGCCTGCACTGGCTGGCAACCCCACTGGCTTCCAGAGACTCACATGCCAGCCGGAAAAGAGATCATTCTGTACACTTAGTGCTGGACCTGCCTATTGTTCTCTCATTCTAGTGTTGCTACAACAACTGTCCTTGAACCCCCCCCCCCCCCCATAAAAACTGCTTGGGAAGAGGACATAGCTCTTCCTCCCTGCAGGACTAAAGTAATAGTTTTCCAGGCCAGACGAGACCATTGTGAGCATCCCATCTGACCTACCCCAAACTCATCTCCAGAGCAGATCTTTGAGAAATGTCCAATCTTGGATTTAAAAAACTGTCCCAGCTCAAGACTTCACCAGAACCCTTTGTAAAAACTGCTCCAATGGCTAATTATTCTCACTGTGAAAGGTTTACACCTAGTTTCCAAGCTGCATTTGTCTAGCATCAGTTTCCCACCACTACTACCATTTCCCATTCTCTACTAGATTGACAAGCCCATTATTAAATATTCGTTCCCAGAGAGCTATTTTTAGACCATAATCAAGTCATCCCTTAACCTTTTTTCCCATTCAGCTGAACAGATGGGGCTGCTAGAGTCTATCACTCTAAGGCAGGTTTCTAACCCTTTAATCATTCTCATGAGTCTTTTCTGAACCCTCTCCAATTTATCAATAGCCTTCTTGAATTGCAGACACCAGAATTGGACACTGGGGGTCCAGCAGCAGTTAGATCTCTGCCAGACAGAAAGTAACAAGGAATCCTGTGGTACCTTAGAGACTAACAGACTTATTAGATCATGAACTTTTGTGGGTAAAACCCACTTCAAAAAATACTCTTTACTCCTACTCAAGAGTCCTCTGTTTATTCAGCCACCCATTGTGTTAACCCTTTTGGCCACAATATTGCACTGGGAACTAACATTCTGTTGTTTATCTATGACCGCCCTCAAAGCTTTTTCAGAGCATTTCTTCATTTGCAAGTGTCAGCATGCTAAAACAGCCAGGACTTTATGTCAATCGAAATAAAGTCCCTTAACTCAGTTTTGCTGAAACAAGCCAGTGGAGATCAACAGTTGTGCTGGGAATTACGGTAAATACTTTGTGGTATATTCATTAATTCACAGCACTGCATTCTTTGGGATGAACAGATTTCTGGCTATAAAAGTTCTCTGGCTGAACAAGTCATTATTGAATGAGTTTATTTCAAGATAAAATCCCAGCTCTGGTGCCAGTGCTGATGGGTTCAATCCCTCTGGAAGCAGGAGTCGAAAGGACAGATAAACTAGTTCCACTTCCATGCAATATCCAGTACAGCGTCTTTTAGTCAGTTTTGCACCCATGGATTGAAGATACATTTGTGTGGCACTCAATTCATACATGATAGAATCCGTGCAGTCCCTAGCCAGGTGAATGCACTGGAGTTTACAAACATATTGCAAAAGAACTCCCCTTTTACTCCTCAGTTTTGTATTAGTAAACATGTTGCTGCCATTCCGTAGACTCCAAGATGGTAATTCTCGCTAGTGGTCCCTAACAAAGGCACAACTTGTCACATCAAGCTACTTTAAACAGCATCTGTGCCCGCAACTTTTTAGCAGCGTCTCTTGCTGTACTTGGCAGGTGTTAACTCTTGACGTGAGTGACTCAAGATCTAGTAGGTTGTTCCTGGTAGGAGGCGAAATTAGAGATTACATTTTTTGTAAATAAAAAAATACCAAATATCAGGAAATGGCTTTTGTTGCTCACTGCCCCAGCACCACACTTTTCAGACTGCACCCCAACCAAACAACTTCTCCCTAGGGCTCTTCCAGCATAGGCCACTGTTTTCAGATGCTTCGTCAGCCCCTCTCTCTCACCCAGTCCTTTTCATCCGCTATGCCTTCCTTTTTCCATCTATCCATAACAAGACTCAGCAAAAGTCTTTGGGCAGGTCCATATAGGTCATGTCTTAAATGGAGCATATGTGTACTGTTATATTCATTGAAAGGTGAGTTCACATCTATCCATCTCAATGGGAGTTCATCAGAACCCTTACCAAGGTTTTAACCTGGCTCTCAGTGTTTCTCATCCCTCCAGATGGACCATTAATCTTCACCCATCACGTTGCAATTAGAAGATAGATGACTGAGGGATAAATCATGTTTGACAACTATGGGGAAATAAGATTACATATGAAAAATGCTTTAGTGACTTTTACCACTGGTTCAGTTTACATGTTATGAGACCTTGAGAGCATGCTGGCTTTTCCTGCTCCTTTCTAGGAGCAGGCCGAGTCATGGTGGACGCCTGCCTTTTCTCCTATGACAAATCTCATAGTCCCAGAGTCTGATGCTTGCATACATTTGCTAAAACACAGCTAAATAAACATGCATTTGCACGTCTTTGGAGGGTCCCTTTCTGTGAAGGGAGGATGCAAACAGCTGCCCAAAAGGAAGCCACCTGTGCAGCACAAGCCTTTCTGATGCCGAAAGCTGATGCTACCTTTTCTTGAGCACCATCTACTAACAACTCCCATTAACTATTTTGACTTATATGCAGATAGAGCACGCTCCTATAACACTTTACATTTTCAGTACATTAATTAGCCAAACAACGCCAGGCCCCGCGTGCAACTCAATGATATCACAATGAAAGAGTAGTAAGACTGACTATTCATTGTGGATAAGAAATGACTAAGGGGAGGAGGCATGACAGAGGTCTATAAAATCATGAGAAAGTAGATAAGGACAAGTTATTTCCTGCTCATAACACAAGAGCTATGAGTCACCCAATTAATTTAATAGGTGGCAGGTTTAAAACAAGAGGAAGTATTCCCCCCCCCAACACAATTCACACTCAATCCGTGGAACTCTTTGCCAGATGATGTTGTGAAGGCCAGGACTGCAACAAGGTTCAACAAAATTAACTTGATAAATTAATGGAAGATAGGTCCATCAATGCTAGACAGGATGGGCAGGGCTGCAAAGCCATGCTCTGAAGTATCCCTGGCCTCTGTTTGCAGATGGTCGATAAGGTTTGTATCATTTGATGAGGACCTTTTTTGCTCAATCCCTCTGAAGCAACGGGCACTAGCCACTGTCAGTACATAGGCTACTGGGTTAGATGAACCAGAGGTCTGACTGACTCAGTATGGCCTCATGTTTATTAGCCCCCTCTCCCACCAACCATGACTGGAGGAAAGCATTGGAGAGGGAGTCCTTGTCCAGATGTTGCTGAGAGCAAAAGCAATGGCACTTCCTGTTTTGCCTGGTGGCAAACCTTTACTTGGGGAATTCCCCATCCTTGGAAGATCACGCAGGCCACCTCTGGATGGAGCGACCGCTTGTGGTGAGAGAAGTCCCTGCTGAGATGATCATTTTGGGTATTCCTGGTGCGAGGGAGGTGACAGGTTTCCAGATGGGTATTGTGACAGATGCAGAACTCCGAGAAATGGAGAGCCTTTTACCAGAGACCTAATGAGCACGCTCCCTCTTGCCTGTTGATTTGGAACATGGGGCTGTGTTGTCCAACAGGACTCACCCCTTTGCCCTGCGGGTGAGGCCGGAAGACCCCGCAGGGTGGTAAGGTTCCAAAGCAGGATTTCCCCGAGGCACTGCCCAGGTTGGTGTGGTTGGCTCTGGAAGCATCAGTATCTCCTGAGCAACCTGGAGAGCTTCAGACATGGATGGTACCTGGAGCTGATGGAAGCCTGCATCTGTGTCAGGGCTTCCAGATAAGGAACAGGTTGCAGCTCACTGAGAACTGAGGCCCGACTTCCTGAAGGGGGAGATGAGCTGCCCAATGTGAGTCTTGGCTCACCCCCAGCCATGTCCTTCTCTTTGTGGGGAGGAGGAGACTGTCTTCCATCAACCTTCTTCGGCTTTTCAGCCAGGGCCATAGAAGGGGGTTGGTGGGATTCATTGACAGAACTGGTGGGACCCTGTGCATCGATGCCATGGTTCTTTGTGCCGAGTTGGACCTCTGCGCTGGGGCTGGAGTCGGTGTTCACTCCTTCAGGAGCACTTGAAGCTGAATATCGCATTCTTAGTCACTGGTTTGAAGGACTTGCAAATGTAACATTTGTCACTTATGTGCCCTTCACCTAGGCACCCCAGACTATTACTATGGGGACCACTCATGGGCACAGGTCATCTGCAGGGATCTCAGGGCTTCAAGCCTGGGGCATGTTCCAATACTATGTACACATCTACAGGATTTACTAGTTCACACAAACGTTGCCTAAGAAACCCAAGTCAGAGCAGCAAGTGTTCCAAGCAGCATCACCGGCAGCAAGAAGGTACTGAGGGTGGAGGGTGCTGGTTGGACCCCTTGTACCGTGCCACGCGGGCACCACTGCAGAGGGTACCAAAGCTACTTCTCTGGAGATACTGCTGTGGGAAAAACTTCTAGCACTGGTGCATGTGGTGAGCACACATGGAACAGACATGAACAAGCACTCAAAGCAGCAGCAAAGTTTATTGGTGATGGAATTCAGGAATCTTATCTACCATAGTGGGGGAAGATCCTCCTGTTTATGGTTATGAACAGAAGAGGAACTAATTGGGTTAATTATCTTCCTGGTTAGGAAAGTATGTTAGGAGGTTAAAGTTGTAGCATGGCCCTTAGGATATAAGGTTACAAATTATGGACAGGATTTTCAGAAGCACCCAGAACTGGCCTGTGTCCCCATTGAAGCTGATGAGGGAGGTGAAATTGACTGCAATGGAAACAATGTGTTCAGCATGCTGATGAGCTGACTCTGAACAGACGAGTAACCTCATTGGCTGTGTGGTAAAAAATGTGGAATGAAGTCTTCTCACATGCTAAGTGCTCACTTGTACGTTAAATAGGTCGTTAGGTCATAAGCATTGAGAAAACTAATGGACCTCCTCCTGTAACTGCACGTGCACACTCAATATTTACTCCCCGATCCTCCCTTCAACGAAGCTCTCAATCTCCTAGAAGAACATTGTCTTAGAAAAAGATCACCTTTAATGATGCATGTACTGCGTTTGGCCATTATACTCAAGGAAAGAAACATGTGTGCCTCTTTGCCTATTAATTTCTGGTAAGACTTTTTTGATTTTCAGAGCACATCCAACCTTATTGGCAGTTAATGTTTTTTGAGCGTTTGAACACTGCAGCTGGCTTAAAAATATTTTTTAAATCACTATAAACCTATACAAGTTGTATACAAAATGTGTATGTTTGCATACCGTGTACGCATGATTTGTTTAAACAAGGGTCTGTTAGTTTTCTGAGTAGCTTGTATGCTGGTTGTATTCATTTTCTTCCTTTACATTTGCACAAGAGATCGGGAAAGACAGAGACTTTCCATCTGAAAGGTTTTGCAAGAAAATTAAGGCCCTGACACTGCAAACTCCCCAGGCACTGTGAATTCAACAGAGCTACTCGTGTGTGGATAGTTAAGCATGTGTATGACTGTCTGCAGGATCAGGGCCCACATTTTGAGATTAACTTAGCAAGTACCGATTTGTGGCCTCCACTGTTCTGAAGCCCTTACACATTATAAATGAGCAATTTATTACCTCAGTGATCTAGTCTCCTATTGATGCATATCCAGACAGCTTCATTACTACCTTTTGGGAAAATATACATCTTAAGCTATAGAGCAGATACACATGTGGATTCAACCTCAGAAATTTTACATTCACTTCACTAGTAGGTGAAAGAAGAAATGTGCTTAAATGTTTAGACTGAAATCGTCAATATATTGCTCCGTGCAGAATGTCAGAACTCTTTGGTTAGACCAAGGAATATTTGGAAAACATTTAACAGGGTGAACAGGCCTCTGATGGTGAGGCAACAAAATTGATCCAAACAATTAAACAGGAGACATCAGATATGAAGATCACTAGCAGAAACAAAGATGATACTATAATTAACTTTTTCTTTTTATTTACACCACAAGAACAACAAGTTGTCATAATGTGGTACAAAATACTGGACTCCTAATAAAGTTGAAATTGAAGTTGGTACTGTCAGAGAAAGACACCATTGGCCAGTAAAAAACAAACAAACAAAAAAACAAATAAAACAAAAACAAGAATGAGAAAAAAAATCCAACTCCACCAAGTAAAAGAAAGGACCATCAGAAAATCTGAGCACAAAGAATGCTACCATCACTTAAAATAGGGTCCATACAATAAAAGTGAAATTGTGTCTAAATTACAGAGTAAACCGGTATCTGCTACCAATGGTGACATCATACTGAGCATGTATAGGTATAAAGTAGAATATAATATAGTTACAACTTTGATACTACATATCTGTAATAAGCTCTTGGGTGAATAATGTTCAAACCCACCCCCCCTTTTTAATATATATATTTTTATATATATATATATATATATTATATATATACGTTTGTCATCCTCATAAATTGGAAAATAGAGCCTCCACTATGGAGCACAGAAAAGTGTTAATTTATTTTCTTTCAATAGGATACTTTTCATCAATATCAAAGAACATGAAGCAGAGCTGAGAACTAGCCCAGCTTCGTCACAATGAAGAAACATTTTTTGTATTCCTTTTGATGTAAAGTCTTGTTTTAAACCACAGTGCTTGCACAGTACACGACTGTTTAAAGTGAAAACGTTAAGTAAAGAGACGTTTCAAAGTAATTAAGAAAGTGAACAAGGCTGTGCTAAAGACTTAACTCTATAAAGTCCTTTTTTCTCAGAATGAATGACTAGATGCGTTAACAAGGAGATACACCCCTCTCCCTGCCCTCCCAAAGAGAAAACAAAATAAAAAAAAAAAAAACCTAAATTTTTGTTTTAAAATGACACAGGCAGTCTATTTTTTGTGTTCTGTATAGTTTCCCTAAAACACTGTTTTCCACATAAATACAATAAACTCTATTATTGGTAAGTCACAAGTGTTAGATAAAGTTTTTCTTCTTAAAATGTGAAATGTTTAAGTAGTCCTTTTTATTTTTCTTTGTACAATAAAAAGCACAATTTCTTAAGTTCTGTAAGATGCAATTTCCCCTCCCCCCTTCCTTTTTGTGTGTGTTTGACAGAAAATTGCCTCAACCTTTATCTCTGCAAATCCCATGAGGGGGGGATTTTTTTTTTTCAAAGCTGCCAAGTTTGGCGTGCAAAATCTGTATACAATATAAAGACATGCCAACCTTACAGACCATGCAACCTCAAGGTGTAGGAAACTTAAAAAAATATATTCATATATATTTCTATATATATTTATATATATATCAATGCCCATAAAACGTGTGGGCCCAAAAAGTGTACAAAAAGGAAGAATGGAATGAATACATGACTGCGGCTAATAAAAAAGGAATGTTTCATATTGAAAGTAAAAAACAAAGCAATCAGTTGTGTACTGCAAACTGGGACTGCCTTCTCAACGAGAACACTTGAAGATGTTGCTTTGTCTCCAAACAGGCAAACTAAAATAGTATCATTGGGCTGGGTGCAACATGATGCATCCTGCTACAGGAGCAACTTCTGGTCTCTTGCTGGTGAAGCTGAAGCGCACCATGTGTAGGTTTAGGAGGGGAAATCGTAAGGAGAGGGAGCGAGTGCTCAATGACTCTACAGGAAATGCCCCTCTTTGGTGGCCACTCCAGAGGGTCTGCTAGCATTCCCCTCGGGACTGGATGTTCGCTGACCCAGGCTGAGCAACACTTTAGTAGGCATCTAAGAAAATGAAGAGGCCAAAACCTCAAGAGGAGAAAAAACGGTGGTCCCAAAAATGAGGACCTTCTTTCCCTTCTATTTGCACCAGTCAAGGGCAGACAGGCCCCAGAACACCCAGCACTTGGCCTGTCAAGCACGGTTTTAGCCAATCCAAGTGACCTAGACTTTGGAATAGACAGCTGAGGTGTACAGTCTTGGTACCCCTTTCCATTGGTGGCAATAACTCAGTGAAATGATTTAAAATACACGAGCAATGTATTTCAGAAGTGACAAGATGGATGGAAAGATAGTACTGAATATTTCAGGTTATTGCCAATCACCCAATTTAAAAGAAACTAACTCAATCTATCAGCAATGGTTCGCAAGGAAAGAGGAACACAAGGGATATTTTCCATAAGGGATACCAAAATTCTTAATAAAAAAAGCTTAGGGAGGTCTGGAGATAAAAGTGATCGTGCCCACATTTATGAATGGGTAAATGATTTAAAACATGAAATCACAGGATTCCACAGCCAAATTGCATTTTAGATCACAGCAGCAAAGTGGTCATTTTAAAAGCCAATGCAGACACACATTCTGCATTTTTATATTTGAATCTTACCATCAGACTATGCTGAAGACAGTTCTAATAACTACAGCATTTCATAATTTTAAATGTACTTGGGTTAGCAGAAACTCAAATACAGTAGTGTCTGGTTTTTAAATTGCATTACAAAAATTTAAAACAAAACCCTCTTGCCCTTGCTCACTTGTATGGCATGTTTCAAATTCTTTCCACGAGCCTGAATTCAGTCTGTTCTGAATGGAATGGAAACCAGCTACTTCAAGAACTGGAAAATAAGTTAATATAAAATGACCCTGTCAGTTGCCAGAATAATAAAACAAATGAAAAATACCCTTGGTTGTTCAGATAAGGAATTTGTGCTGTCCTTACCCTGCTGTGAAAAAGTACACATGTCCATTTGGTCTCCTTTAGTCACCTAGCTCCACAACTCAAGGATTTCCTGCTTAAACCGAGGGTCAGCTCCAAAAGGCAATAGGGAAAAATCAATGGAGCTGAAGATTAAAACTCTCTCACCCAACAATGATTTCATCTGAAAAATAAATGTTAAAAAAGTTCTTTGGAGGCCTAAAATTACAATTCTAACAACAATGGTGGTTCAGAAAGATGTTTAGTGTGTGAGAGTTAATGCTAGTTGTCTTAATAGTGTCTGGCAAGCCTTCAACATGGTAGCTACTAATGCCATATATAGTCCTCACCACAATCCACACGGAGGATATGATACATCACCCATTGTAATACTACTATGCTTAAGGTAAAACTCCTTATTTTCTTTACACAGCTTTTATCAGAGAACTGAGGAAATATACAATTGTTGGTATCATACAAAAGAGATCACTGGATTCCCCTCTTAGTTAAATGCACACTTTCTGAAAATAAACTCTGGCACTCTGCAACAGTTCCTTACATCTGTGGAAAGCTGCTCACTGTACAAAAGACATAAAAAAACCCACAGAAAATACACACATGAGAGTAGGGAAGAAAAATGTTGGCATTGCTACCTTTCAGTAAAATAATTGCCAAATGGAAAATAAATGCAAGATTCACACAAACAAGGCTTCTTTACGGTTTTTGTGAAATATCAATATAAAAATTAACAGCAAATTCATAATCTTTGCTTAAAAAACTCATTTTTGTTAGAAAAATCTTAAATTAAAATACAATGTTTAGGGTAGTTGCCCAGTGGCTAATGCGTTGGTGTTCTGAAAACTTTCCAAACTGTGGTTTGAAAATGCTCAAGTTTCAAACTAGATCCCTTTCCAAAAGCACCTTTACATTCCAATTCACAAATAAATCTTTCACTAGGGACCTTTCAATGGCTACTGTTATAGTCTGCATTTATTTTTATATATATTTATATTTATATAAACGCATTATAAATATTTATCAATAATTCAAAAGAATCAGAATTCTAAGTTTGGAATACATTTGTAATATACATTATACATACATACTTATATGTATATATATTTATACCTAACAATTTAAAGCAATTCTCATGCTAGTTGCTTTTAATGAAAAGCATTCCAACCTTAAATCTGCAGTTGTGTCTATTGCATGCTTCAACCACCAAATGGATAAGTTCAATTTCTAGATAATTTCTGAGAGGAAATGTTTGAAAATTTGTTTTTAAAACTGACTGAATTTCAAAGACCCAACAGTATTTGCTACTTCCTTGGCAACTACCTTATTCTCCCCCCTCCACCCTCCCAGCAGTAAACAAAAACGAAAAAAAAATCCAAACTTTCAACAGTTCTGGAGATGCTCTATCCAGCGGATGCCTGCTTCCAGGAATCGTGCCAGTGCGAACCAGTCTTCCTTCCCAATGGTCGTTCTTGGCTTTCCTAGAGGAAATATCGACAAACTGCTGCCGTTCTTTTTCTTAAGGCATTGTTCCTCAAACTTCAGAAAATCCAGCTGCACCAAATCCATCAGCTCAATTAAAAAAAAAAGGCACAAACTCATCTTCAGATGGCTTTGGAGTTTACTAAAGCCGACTCCTTCTGAGCTCCATTTCCTCTTTTTATATAATGTATAAGACTATATATATATATATATATATATATATATATATATATATATACACTTAGTCCTCTTTCCCCTGCCCTTCCCATTAAAAATACACCATCTCACATTGTTCTGGTTTTGATGAGAATGTCTGACTCACAAGTAGGCAAGAGCCATTTAAAAAAAAAAATCCAAGGAACGAAACTACAAGATGGGTTGAGTGGTTCAAACGGAGATTGCTGAATTTTGGATAATCAAACTTTAAGCACCAGTTTTCAATGAAGTTTATTTTTCATGTTGTTGAATCTTATTTATTTTTAAAAAAAAACCTGACAACTTTGCCGGAGACATTCATGGGCTTCGTTCCCCATATGGCTTCCATTGAGGACCAGAGGAAGAGTGCCCGGCATTTATGTGTGTCTTCAACGCCGCTGCTCTTCACCGGCATTTTTCCATTTCTGTCTATACTGTATTCGTGGATATCCACGGAGAGATTTTTTTCGGTTGCTGTGTTTTACGCCTGGCTGCCCCTTCTGTATTCTGTAAGAAGACCACAACAGGACGCAGGAGTAACAAGAGAAAGCTTCTTGGTAGAGCTTCAAGACAAAGACGAACAAACAGGAGAACTCCAGCTCCAAGGTCAACGCTACAGGGGAGGCTCCTCTTCCATGGGCTCATCATCTGATCTGTAAACAATTTCACCCAGGGGGATGACAGAGGAGGGGCAGAGAAAAAGAAGAAAGGGTGGGGGCACGACAAGGATGAGAAACTCGCAGGGTGCTGGGTACCAACGTGTTACACTTTCTCTTCTGCACTAATGCGTGTTTCCCCCCCCGCCATACTCACCAATGCCCACTTTGCACACCCTCCCCTACAAACCCAGGTGAGTTCCACTCACCCCCCCTGTTCCGAATGACATTGTATTTTAAGCTTTTTGGAGTTGCCACATGTGGAAAGGGCAGTGTTTCGGCATGTTTTCTAACGCTCAAGATCGTTACACTCAAGAACCGACACCCTTCTCGTCTTGAGGAACGACTGTGCTTGCCTGCTTTGGACTGGTGGAGCCGGTGTGTCTAATATATTAAGATTCAAGACGTAGCTGAGAGGGTATAATAAAACAGAGGAGCAGGAGCCACTTACTGCAGAAATAATTACCCTGTCGACACTGGGCATGTGTCCAATTAATAGGAAATGACAAAGAGTAAGTCAGACTAGGCACTGCATCAACCAGATGGTTCCACACGCTGCTACCGGCTCCCATCTCTGAGGGGAGCAAGAGAGTTGCGAGTGACGGGGACTCACCTCTTATCAGCTGGCTTCACCCCCACTGACAGCGACGCCATGGCTGTGACCGTTTCTGCTTCTTCCGTCTCACACTTCTGGGCCTCGACCAAGGAGTAGCCCACGGTGGAGGCATAGCGTTGGAGTGAATGCCAGTACTTGCCTACGCGAGACATGAACATAGATTTAGGCCAAGGCTGCCAATGGTGGAGGGCAAAGGGGGCAGTTGCCCAGGGCACCGGGCCACCGCCATTATTGTGGGAGCTGCAGTGACTGGAGCCATGGCCTTTTAAATCACCACCAGAGCCTTGGGCGGTGCGGCGAGCTGGATGGAAGAGGTGCAGCATGGTCCAGGTGGGGCCGAGGGCAGGCTGCCTCTAGCTCTGCCCCTGCTACCTGAGGCCCCTGGTTAGCCAGCCCCACAAAGCATCCCTCCCTCGGCGTTACGATGACAAGCGAACATCCTCAGGGCTCGGTGCTTTTAGCGTCACCATGACCTTTAATGTGATTGAGCCGGATACGTAAACATCACGGGAGAGATTTTCAAAGCACTCGGCAGTGGCCTGAGCTCCCGCTGAAGCCTCTGCTAAAACGCACACTGGTTTTTCAAAGCCAACCCTGAGCACTGCTGAAATGCTCTCTCGCATCCCCCACCAATTCCACACAACCCCACCTGTGCAATCCCCTCTCTGGGGCCGATGGAGAGCTGGGATTTAGCTGGCACAGACATCCACTATGCATCTTGCAGGGCACAGGAAATACAGCTGGATAAAGTATTTGTATGGATGCTGCAGCTGGGAGCCAGGGTTACCATATGCCCAGACATTGCCCCTCTTTTCAGCCTCTGTCTGGCGGATTTTTCTAATGGGCAAAGTCTGGGTTTCTTTGAGCGGATGCTGCAGCTCAAAAAAAGTTCTGATTGGTTACTTCCCAATTGGTCCCTCCTCTGTGCTAATGGCTAACCAGACCATTCTCCTATATCCACCGCAGCTAGATCCCGCCCACCTAGGCCCCCAGGGCTGGGGAAGGGGGTCACAGGGAGGCACTGACTGACAGCTGTGGCTGCACCCTGTGGCCCGCACCAGAGAAACCTCTGTCCAGGTGGAAGAGGTGGGGCAAAGCATCCTCTGACCCATGGAATTGGCCTGCAGAGAGATGCAGCCCCAGTGTCTCAGAGGGAGAGGTGCTGGTTCAAAGAGGAACGGTTCATCAGCGCTTGTAGCGCATTCCTTCATTTGCCAGTGCCACGGCATTTACTTCCATGGCTCAACGCAGTGAGGGGGGGGAAATGCCCAAGTACTTCTGCAGCTCTGGGTACATGCAGGCATCGCTTCAAAATCGGCACTGGGACCAGTTCAGGGTCGAGAGCAGTGGAAAGGAAGCTGGTACATGACAATGCTGGCCAAGCAGTGGGAGCCACGGCCTCCCAGGGCGAGAAGCAGATCAGCGCTCCATGCAGAAAAGCCAGTTTACACACGACATGGCGATGGTGATTGATTCACCATGATAAGCAAGCAGCCTGGCTCCTTAGACTGCAGCAGCAGCTACCCGCTGAGTATCTGGCCCGAGTGTCACGCTGCTGTGCTCACATATGTTACCACAGCGGTGCTGTCATAATACAGATCTGCTTCGAAATCGGTGTTTGCCTTCCCTATGTAAACCAGCAGCTAATTAGCACAAGTTTGTTTGCGAAGACATTTCAAGTGTTTAGAGCCAACAGTTTTTCCAGTATGTCTGGACTTTACATCTGGGCCCTGCACAATGCAACGTCCTTTTAAGGAGGCTGTTTGGAAATGAGAGGAGTCAAAACTTGGTGCCACTGGAATCAGTGGGGATTCTGGCAGGGGCGAGGGGTCAGGATTTCCCCCCAGCTTGTCTCCTTCAGACACTCAGGTGCATTTCCAATGAAAGTGGCCTGGGGAGGCTGACAGGCCAGCAGAGGCTGGAGTCAGAGCTGCTGTCTGCCAACGACTCTCGATCCTAGGACCAGTCAGTGCTAGAAGCAAGGTGGGAAAACAAACTTCTGCGCAGCACTGCTGGAGACTGTTGACCAGGCATGGCCAGCTCCCTTCCAAGCGCACTCTGGATCCAGCCCAGCACTGAATCTCCGATGGCGAATAGAGCTGCTCTTCCGCTCTGAATGGCTAGAGACCGATGGAAGACCCTATATGGAGAGACCACCTGCTTCTGCTGCTTATCCTCACCTGAGGCCTCAGAGCTGTTTGGGAATCTTATAATTCCTGGCCGTGGACAAGTCTGCAACATCTACTGACACCTGACCTAGATTTAGGTAAGGAAGCAGCAGCAGGTACAATGGGACTCAACAATCCTCAGACCCTTAGAGTTAAGGACACAGATGGGAAAAGGAAGGCTCGTTCTGCGGTTTAGACACTGAACTGGAGAAAGGAGTTCAACTGCTGACTCTGCCACTGACTGCCTGTGGGACCTTGGGCAAGACTCATTTTCAAAATCACCCAAATGATTTAGGTGCCTAACTTCCATTTTCAGAAGTGACTTAGGTACTTGGGAGCCAAAGTCTAATTAACTTCCAATGAGACATAAGCTCCTAAGTCACTTATTCACTTCTGAAAATGTTGCCCTTAATTTCTCAGGTCCTTGGTGCGCTCCCTGTAAAATGGGGACAACGCTTTGTGTTTCCGATGTGTTTTGTCTATTTAGAGCATACGTTCTGTGGGACATGGACAGATGCTTCTGTGGGTGTTTGGCATACTGGGGGCCCAGTCTTGCTTGAAGCTACAAGCAGCCAACCACCTTACGAGAAAAGCTCCAAGTGCTCCATGCTGCCATGGCAGCATTTGAGTTTTAGAAGCACAGGCAAGCCTACCACGCCAGCACTTGTACCCAACACTGCGCTCACCTCCTTCCACAAGTGGACAGGAATGGACTTTGCGGAGACAAGTCCTGGCATCAAATCGTCAGGGATGGAGACAACTGGCTAACCACTCGTCAGATATGCTGCCCCAATGGCTGATGTGGTGATGGGAATGATGATCAATGTTCTTAGAGCTGCAGCAATTCCCAACGCAGCTCCTTTATTAGCAACCAGGCTGCACAGAAGCACTGCTGATGCATCCCATCACACAGCACAAGGAAGTCTGATTTTTAACCTGCGCGTCATCCCTTTAACAAATGACCTCGACCTCAGCTCTTCACCAACAGCAGCTACTTGCCAGTGTGTGTACGAGCGCTAAGAGAAATGCATCGGGGGTTTACAGTTGGTGTAAAAAGGAGAGAGAGAAAGGAAACCCAACAAGAAACACGCCTGACCTTGCGGCTGAGCACTCGGATACATCTACACAGCCTGGGCCAGCAAGGGCTAGCCTGCTAAAATGTTGTGAAGACAGCGCCTTTGTGGGGCATCTCAAGCATCCCGGGGGATGGACATTTCAGAGCCTGCATCACAATGGCTACACAGCTCTTTTCAAAGCACTAGCGTGGGTCCGCGTCTACAGGCCTGTGCTGGGGCTGTGCAGACGTACTTTTACGCTAGGAGACACTTCTGCCCCTCTAGCATCTTGCGGCTGCACAGGGCAGGTTTACTGTACAGTGCCCACCAGCAGGAGTAACTCTAGCAAACCTCGGCAGAATTTTTAATTTAGCTTTAATTGTTAGGATGGAGGTGTCAAAACAGAATTGCCTGAGGATGGCTCAGAGGAGAATAATCCGAGCCCAGCTTGCATATACTCACTGTGTATCTCAATTACTTTTTCCATGGAATGCACTGCATTAGCATTTGCTCGCTGCTGCAAAACTTTTTCCGGAAGAGGATCAAGCTGAAAAAAAAATGAAACCAAAAAGAATTTGTAAATGGCTACTCCTGCATATATTCTGTAGCCAGGAGTTCTTCAATACTGCAATCTGTCCTGAGCACCCCACCCCCTCCTTGGATTCCCATGACTGGATCCTACTTCAAATTCTGAGTATGAAAACTTACTAAAAAGTCTTCTCGTCGTATATTTCAGTTTTGCCAGCGTGTGCACAGAAGTACGACAAACGACTGGAAGTTGAACAGGAAACTCGGGGATTTCAATTGTTCAGAGTCAAGAACTTTTAGTCATACTTTTTGGAAAGTTGAGACTCTGGAGAAGGGTTTACAAAGACACGATCCTGCTATAAGCTCCCACAGAAGACTATGTGCAGAATATATACAAATGTTACCAGCTCCAATCCAAACCTGAGTGCCTCCTACCTCCCAGCCAATTTTCTAACCTTCTCACAGACACAGCTCTTTCTACTTCTTCCAAAATACTGCCCCAATACTTCCCCATCACCATGCGCCTCTCTGTGGCCGAGGGATGCTGCCGGTCATGGAACGTGAATAGCCACATGCCTTAAAGTCCACAGGACAAGAGCCCCATTAGAGTGCAGTTCAGGACTAGGGCAGGACAGGAGCCCTGTTTTGAAGGATCTTAGAACAGGTGCAGCTGGAAAGGGTGCCTGACCTTTGACAGTCACAAGCACTTTTATAATAGCTACACTGCTCTGGTGGAGCGAGGCAGGACCGGGTCCTGCTGCCTTCCCCAGCTTTCATTTGTCAACAAACATTTCATTGGTCAGTCATTGTGGTGCAGAGAAATATTAAGGCAGAAAGCTGATAACCGCTACTTTTTCTGAACACACAATATGTAAGATACTATGTAGATCTATTTCCATGTAAAGTGTGAAGTGTTTAAAAAAAAGCTGTGGCTAAGTTAAAAGGTGCTGAAAAAAAAAAGTTATGGTACCACCCAAAAGAGTTACTTTTAAATGCCTTTGAACACCTAGCCCAATGGATGTATTTACTTGTAACTTTCCCAAAAGTTAAGTGTGCCCTATGAATACATGCCATGATTTGTGTTAGGACAAACACATCTTTTCATCCATTACAAAGGAACTGAAACCCTGCTCTAAGGTTTTGTTGAGTTGAGAGTTAAGTACAAAGCCAAAGTTCTTTGTAGCTCTTACCATCTGCTAGGTCAATCTTACCAGGGCAGAGAGGCATTAAATCCATATGTTAATCTTTACGAAATTTGTGCTGAAGTTACTGTGTGGAGAGAACTGTGCTATGAACCTTATTCCCTGTGATGCTGGTTTCTTTCCCCGCCTTCCTCCACTAATGAGGATAATGTGACGGAACTGAAACTGCAAGTAGAAATGGGATCTAGACACTTTTAAAACGTTCCTAGATTTAAATGTAGATGATGTGCACAAAAGCATTTCTTTCAAGGCTCAAGTTCTCTTGCATTCTAAATGCAGACAGGACATGAAGTGCTTGTCTCTGCTCTGATCCGTACCCATACCACCCAACCCTAGTGATAAAACAAGTCATTAGTAGGTATCAAACAGGGAGCATGGGAAAAAATGCCCTCAACTCCTCCTTGATTACATTTCCTTCTAGAATGATAGAATCCCAGGGCAGGCAGAGACCTCAGGAGTCATCGAGTCCAGCCCCCTTCCCAAAGCAGGACCAACCCCTACTCAATCATTCCAGCCAGGGCTTTGTCAAGCCAAGACTTACACACCTCTAGGGAAGGAGATTCCACCCCCTCTCTAGGGAACCCGGCCCAGTGCTTCCCCACCCCCCTAGGGAAACAGTTTTTCCTAATCTCCAACCTAGACCTCCCCCACTGCAACTTGAGTCCATTGCTCCTTGTTAGGCTGTTCACACTAGTGACAGATGGCAGTTCTCCATCCTCTTTGGAACCTCCCTTCAGGAAGTTGAAGGCTGCTATCAAATTCCCCCTCACTCTTCTCCTCTGAAGACTAAACAAGCCCAAATCCCTTGGCCTCTCCTCGTAAGTCATGTGCTCCAGCCCCTGAATCATTTTGGTCGCCCTCCCCTGGACCCTCTCTAACGCGTCCACATCCTTTCTACAGTGGGGGGCCCAGAACTGGACACAACACTCCAGGGGTGGCCTCACTGGAACCGATTACAGAAGAAGAATCACTTCTCTAGATCTGCTGGCAATGCTCCTTTTAATGCAACTTAATATTCCATTGGACTTCTTGGCTACAGGAGCACCCTGTTGACTCATCTCCAGCTTCCCAATCCCTGTAACCCCCAGGTCCTTTTCTGCAGAACTGCTACTTAGCCAGTCAGCCCCCAGCCTGTAACAATGCTTGGGATTCTTCCGTCCCAAGGGCAGGACCGTGCACTTGTCCTTGTTGAACCTCCTCAGATTTGGCCCAGTCCTGGTTTTCTGGAAGAGATTTTCCCTGTCAGATAGAAAGGAGGCCCAAACTGCTCACTGTAAAGGAATTCCAGGCTTTCCAATGAGAAGCATGCCATGAATCTGTGGACACAGGAAAGCCACGCTATTTCACTCCAACGCTGGGCAGGAGGAGCGGTGTGGGAAGGGAGCCGGCAGAGTGAAGACAGCAATACATCTTTAGGCGCTGCATCTCAATGTGACGGGGTCCTAGACAGCTCCACAACACACTGCATTCTACAGCAAAGGGCGCCATCATCCCATTGGGTCCTGATAAATAGCACAATTAAAAATTCTTTCCAAATCCCCTTCTCATCCTGCAGCAATCAATCAGCAATTTTAACGAGAGAACCGGGTGAAGCAGTCGTCTCTTCCCTGATGTTTTCGCAGGATCAGGCTGGGCGTTGGAAGACGTAGAGAACTAGGCTGTGGCTATTTGAGCCACAGAATGTAAAACCCCCTCCTCCTCCATGCGCACAAGTCAAGAACAAATGGCCTTCTGTCCAAGTGCTGGTTTAGCCAGAGAGTCTGAGCGAGAGGCAGCACCAACACAAATCTCATTTGGGGTCAACGGCCCCAGACATTGACAAGGGCAAAACGTTTTGCTGAGCCTTTACACTGGATTAGTCTGTTCAGGATCAGAGAAATACTGGCATCCGTTCCCTTTTAACCAAGGCATTTCAGCTACTACTGTCACACAGCCTGTTTGTTGGCAGCTGGAAGTGGGCAACGGGGGAGGGACCACATAATGGTTCCCTGTTTCTGTTCACTCCCTTTGGGGCACCTGGAATCAGTCACAGTCAGCAGACAGGGCATGGGCTACATCGGGGTGGCCAACTCATTTAACAAAGAGCCAAAACAGCGTCGGAAAAAATGCAAAGAGTTGCACCAGAATAGTCAAGCAAAAAACAAAAAAATTAAATAAAAATGTTTTAAAAAGGAGGCTGCCCCTTTAAGACGGCCACCATCTTGGGCACCATTTTTAAAATCTGACCCAGATCTGACCCAGTAAGCACAGGGAAGCCATGGGGGGACCATTTGGGGAGGGCACAGGAGCGGCTTCGCGAGCTGCACTTTTGGAGGGCAAGGGTTGGCCATGGCTGGGCTATGTTCCTAGAAGATTGACCCCGGCGCTGCTCGCTCCTCAACTTGATTCACGTTTGTTGTTTGGCCAATACAATGAAAATGTCCCTGCTCCAGGTAAATCATTGCTGTGGGGTGGGGCCGGGAGGAGGGTTCAGTAGCAGGCTGTCCCAGAGAGAGAGGACAGCCCCAACCGTCTCTCACCGCAGCAGCCTGAGGTCAGGTGAGAAGCACCTCTCCATGGCTGCGGTGCTCCAACGGACACAGCTGGGGGAGGGGGCGCGTGTCGCTAGGCTGGGGCAGATCCAGGTTCATCTGCCCCTTGTTTGTTCTTGAACAGCCCTCCCCCCTCCTGCCCAAGCTCTCTCAAATATACAGCAGATTAGCCTTTCATTCACATTAAGTGCTAAATGGCCTGACAAGCGGCTCAGCTCCCAGGCCAAGGTTTGCCACCAATGACTGTTTCAGGGGCTCAACCCAGAACCCCAAGGAATGTCAAGTTACTTGTAGCAGCTTTGAACAAAGTCACTCAAAAGGTAACTAAAATGTAGTAAAAAGTCTTGAGCCTGCTACATCATTTTCCATCAAGGCACTGAGGTGGACGTTGCGTGCGATGGCAGCTCTATTTTAACCTCTGTGCGCCACACTTTGCAACCTCATACACGGCTCCCGAAAATTTAAATTTCAGCTGGTGACTACAATTTCAGCTTGTGGGGCCTGCACTTCCCTCCTTCATTTCCTTCGGTTTCGCCATTTAATTTAATCATATCTTAAGTTAGCAAATTTCCCCTGCAGCCTGTTGCTCTCCACAGCTGGCTATCCACGTGCATGCATGCAAAATTGTCTAACACACTGTAGATCAAACTTCATCAAAGGGCCCGCAGGATACAGCAACGGTGGCTCACTCCAACTTCCTTGCATTAAAAAGATTTTATAAAAGACCTTGATAAAACCAGGGCTTCCTGCTTTTTGATGTGTGTAAGTAAAAGAACATTGCCCTGGTATCCGCACAGTCTGTAACCCACTTATCAAAACCATGAACAGGTCTGTTCTTAAAAGCTTCTAACTCCTTATTTTTACGCTGATGTAATTACAAAACCCCCCAAAACAAATTGAACATTCTTCTTTCAGCGGTCTGAACACACGAAGCCTTTTGATTTAGCCAACTGATCATTGGTAAGACATAGTAGAGGTCAGTGACATCTTGGTACTCAAAAGAGAGGTTTGTTCTGAAAGATGCCAACCCAATTTACCACTGAGAATAAGGCCTTCGCAGAGCTTTAAGTGGTTCTGCAAAGGTGGGAGGCTGCAGAATAGCAGTTTTGATCCAAGGTTTGGATGAAGCCAAGGAAATCCCCTCTGATGAGGCGGGGTTTGCGAGTCGGTAGGACAAGCGCATGGGGGGCTCTGACAAGCATCACCCCTCATTTGGGTGGGATGCCCATGTGGCTGGCTCTCAATTACGAGGGACACAAAGGACAGACGGTTGGGTCAGTCACCCCCACTGAGGTGTGACAATCTGTCAGGTCAAAGCTCGACGAACCAGTGGCCTTTGAAGGGGAAATAGAGAATCAGAACAGGCATTACTGATGGCCTGACTATTCCCACCAAGGCCCACTGCATTTTATTAGTGAGATTTTCTCCAGAATCACCATCCTCCCTGCAGAAATGCCTTCAGCGGTTTGGAATCCACAAGTACAGAGCAGGCGTGAACAGTTGTTTCTCAGATGGGGTGGCCCTCACATCTATGCGAGATCCAACCCCAGAGCACAGACTGCTAAGAGCAGAGCAACGCCGCTTCTTTGTCATTCTACTGCAGCGCCACACCAAGGTTTACCATCTGTTTATGGTTCAATGCCAGTTGCACAGGCATGGCTCAACCTACATGGCTCTAAATTCAGAAAGTACCCAGGTGTTCCTGCATCAGGCTCTTCCGGGGGCTTTTGGTCTTCCACCTCCTGCCTCCGTAGCTTCCTCAGCAAGAAAGGGTGACAAAAGAAAATGCTCTCTTCCTCCAAGGAAGGCAAAGGCCCCTGAGGGACCAACCCCTCTTCCTCCTTCCCCTGGTGAGCAGAGTCCTTCTCTGGGGAAGGCGAGGAAGTGGTCTTTAGATGGGCTCCTCTCCATATTATCCCACAAGAGGCAGCCTTGGTTGCTTCCTTCTCTCCCCCATGGAGCATCCAGATCTATCAAAGTTTGCTTGAATTCGGGATGTCTGTCTGGATAGCTCAGGACTCACTGATCTAGAGGCCTTCAGGTCATCAGTCTGCAACTGTAAGATGCTCCGTGCAATTCTAAGGCCTAAAAGCTCATTCTGGGAAGATGGTGGCTGTCCCCCAGGAATGCTGCTATTGAGTACAGGTGAGTAGGTCTGCCAAGCCCTGGCACGGGAGTTAGCAATGCATCTCCCCTACAGAACGACACACAGACCTTTGTGTTTCAATGCACTGCAGAGTAAGCCTAGTGATCCTTTCATTGAAAAGGCAGCCCAAAATAATTCACACAGCACGCTGCTTTGATCTGTGATCATATCCCACTTTACAGCACAACTCCAGTTTGAATCCCTATCTAATCACTTTCACATGCTGCTGCAGAGCTCAGCTGTGTGGGACCAGGCAATGGAGAGAAGGGATCTTGCTTTTCTTCACATGTATGTTTTGAAAGGCTCTTTGGAGCCTTTGCAATGACGACATCCGAGCCAACAGTCGATACTTCCCAGGGCTCCAGTCTGGCCTGACTCGTGTCTTGCTGCAATTAAGCCCAATTTTTCTAAATGGAAAAAGGTGTAGTCCTCTCCAGTGCGTCCACGCAGGGCAGCTACCATTGTGCTAGCTGGAGGCTGGCCATGTATTCAGTACACCAGGAGGCGCATGGCGGTTCAAAAGGGGACGAACGCACCAGAAAAAGTGGCTAAGGTCTGTCCAAAGAAATAAGCAAGTTGTTCATAAAGACTTTAACTAATTCCAAAAGTACAACTTACAACCGCCCCGGACAGTGTAGAAATACACCCCAGGTACACACCGGGCAGGGAACAGCGCTCACTGCCTTGTGGCTGCACAAGGATTTTACTGCTTAGAGTTGTGCAACAATTGTGCATTTGAAGCTATGCTCTATCGAGTGTTGACTAGAAAGCTTAACGACAATTCTAATGTTGACACAACCTGCTCACTGCTGAGAGTTTTGGTAGAGACAGCCCACTAGGGATGTAAAGGGGGCTGCTCCACCTCAGCTGGGCCCCCACCTGCAGCAGCCCGGTTAACAGATTAAACTTCACGTTGAACCAGTTAACTTTCCAAATGGGATTTTACATCCCTACAGCCAACTGACATACTTAGTTCTTGTTGCTGGATGCAGGGGCAGGGAGCAATCGGGTTGTCATCGCTGGGTACTGGGGTGAGAACAGGGCATTCGATTCCTTCCCTTCACCTACCACCCTGGCCCAAAAGAGAAAGGAAAGTGGTTTCCCTATCTCATGGGTGCCAACAGCCTGCACGGGCCTCTAGGCAGCATGGAGGGAGGGCGGCTGAGTGCTCCCAGAAGGGGCAGGAGTGAGGGCAGCCGAGGCACCTGCTCCTTTTGCCCCCCACCCACGGGCCTGCCTATACCAAAAGTTGCAACTCTCTTCCTGGATGTCAAATATTAGCTCTGCTTTCCACGCTTCCACAGGACCCAAGAGTGCAAATGGCCCCCAATTGAGCTGGCAAACCCTCCAGCCTTCCGCAGACAACTTCCACAATATGGCCAGGCACTTTAGCAGAGCAGCTGCAGTGTGCTGGCAAAACGTGGGCAGCCAAAAGTGAAACGGAATGAAATAACACAACCACCACAACGGCTGCAATGCAGGCCTCCCGGGCGGGTCAGCAAGGAGAGAGATGGGGCCGGAGGACAACCAGACACACATTCATTCCGATGACTCATCTGTTGTCCTTGTCCAAGACAAGGAAAATTCAAAACGCAAACAAGCCTCCAAAACCAATTTTTCTTGAAAAATTAATTCAATTCTTATTGTCCAATGTGTTGATAATGGGGCAAGATTTTTTTTTTATTATTTAAAAAAAAACGTATCTTTTCTCTAACCTGGGCTTGTTCCTTTAAAGGAGGGACTAAAAACAAAGATCCAAGTTTCAGAAGTTTAGGAACCCACTAATCAATGCTAGCAAAATGCACTTTTATAATCGTCAACTTCGCAAGAAAGCTGCTAAACTTGTAGCATCTTACATGTATCCACACAGAGCCATTCACAGTGCCTTTGGTTTTCTTTATACCTCGTTTCCCAGCAAAGCAGAAACACATGCCTCAGACGCATCACAAATGGCTGTCAGGTCATGACCTCCTTCGAGGGCCAGAACAATTCGACCTCCGGCCAATCCCATCAGCTGCTTCGTCAGGTACCCAAAGCCTGTAATAGGGAAACAGGAAATGCAAGAAAAGGGCAAAGGTTGCTAGAGGAATCAGACTCTTGGCAAAGGATCAAAGAATTATAAAAGGAATTACATCATATTAAAAAAACCCACAAGGGATCTGGGAGGACTAAACACATAATATAAGCCAGGTTTTATTTTAATACATTTGTTTCAGAATTTCAGCTATTGCTCTCCGTTGGATCTGGTTACATGTCTGCATTATGGGACGGATTTTGATCTCACCCTGGTGAGAATCTGGACTACCGCCATACACTTTGCTGGAGTAAACTCAGATTTACACCTGCCTAGTGGAGGTCAGAATCTGCTCCAGTGCTCTAATGCTTTGAATTATTATAGTAGCAACTCATCACTTTGGGCAGGAAGGAAGAGCAAAGAAGTAGGTGACTTTCATCCTATCTGATCCCTGTGTTACATCACACACTGTAGACTCCCCAGAAGGACAAAACCCAGCCACCTGTGGCTTTTGCTTTCATTTGAGAAAAAACGGGAGTACAACTTCCCCCGGGTATCTGACAGCCAACGCTCAACACAGACACAACTGGCTGTAAAAGCCTCTGGGGCACTGGGGCTTTGCTCTTGTGGCACACATTGTAGTGAATTCTATTTTAGAAAACCCCAATCAAGCCTCAAGGATTAAATGACAGTTTCAGAATCTAAAAAAAAATCTTCAGGCTTCTCTATTTTCTGTTTTGTACTAAGTCTCAAACACCTTGATAACTTCACTAGCCGTACTAATGAACGGCCTTGGGATAAAACACACGGACTGAACAAATTATGCACCAATCCCACTTTGTGCATTTTTACTATAACAAGGGCACTATAAAATCATAGAGATTCAACAAAACGACAAACAAGTTATCCCCATTTACAAAGTGTTTGTGGAGACTTTTAAATAACTTGACTCTCAGCTCTATGTCACTTACATCTTTTTATTCAAACCATGATTTCTACTCCCTGAACAGTTTTAAAGGAGTCTTAAGAACATATCTTAATCACCTTTCTAATAGACATCAAAACCCGCAAAACACCTTCAGATTTTTAGACTTTGTAGGTCAAGTTTTGTTTTTCGCTGAATTACATTGGAGAGAGAACATTTACATGAGTAACCGGGGAAAGCATTTGGCGCTGCACTTCTGTGCAAAGCACACTGTCAATAAACAGGAAAAAGAATGAGATCTGACTTGGATAAATCCTTTCACAAGCTCAAGAGTAAAATCAGACTGAAGTGTTGTAGAGAGTTAGAGGAAAGAATGGACAAACACTCTGTTTACTTTAAACATTGTTTTATTCATTTCTGCATGAGCAAAACCTCACACTTTTGAATTGAGTATGAATGGTGTTTTACAGGTTGAACCTCTCTAGTCCAGCATTCTCTGGTCCAGCCGGATTTTAGTTAGCTGGATGTCCACTTAACATGGGTGTGGCCAAGTTACCCGCGGTCCCATAAAGTTTGCTTACAGCCCCCAGTCCTGGCTGTCAGGGTTCTTTGCTGTTAGTTTCCTCTAATTTACCCCTCAATGTCTTCTAAGAATCCAGCGAGCAGTGGCAGTGCTGGTAACGATGCCAAACAATATTGACCTCCCATGGGCCAGTAAATTCTCTGGCTCAGCAGCGGTCAGGTCCCTCGGGTGCCAGACTAGTGAGGGTCAACCTGTATAAGAATAAGATGCTCCAACAGACCAACAGCAATGATTTCTTGTGTGGCCTGAAATAACTACTATACCATATAAAGGTACAAAGATTTCTGAAAAAATGTACCTATAAAGAGCAAGGGATAGAACCCCACTGTAAATGGGAACAGCTCCACTGAAGCTAATGAGTTTATCTGCTCCCTGTTGTGGGGCCACTACTTACATTTTGCTGACAGATTATATCCTCCAAGGGGCGTAGGATGGCCTTCCACTGCATCAAAACCAGATGAGACCAGCACCACATCTGGGGCAAACTCATTGGCAATTGGCATTACTACCGTTCTGCAACAAAACATGCGACAAGGGCAGATGGATTACTTGGCTGGCTCTTGCATGACCCAAGAAACATTAACGTCACCCTGAGCAAATGATTATCAATGGCACTGATCAGAAGGTAGCAAAGCCCGCTTCACCTTGTCTCTTGGCACACAATGAAAACCATAGGAACTGGTTACCAGGCGCACTTGTATGTTACACCAGGCAGTTCTGTTTGCAAGTCAGTGCCAGTGGGTAGCGTTGCTTATTCAGCGGGTCTGGTTATTACAGCCACCAGCAGTACAACGGCAGGGTAAGGAAACAGCCCACCATGCAATACACGTCAGATTCCCAGGTATACTGACTGATCATCTCAGACATATTTTGCCCTTTGTGTACTGGAGTCAAGCGAGAGGTGTGAAGCGGGCCAAAAGGGGAAAGGATACGGTGAGCTGGCGGAGACTACCAGGAAAAGCCCTCATTTAATCACCTCATTGCATGGCACTGGTCTCCCTGATGCAGCAAGGATGCTTTTCCAGCATTTACAAGCTTTCCCGCACTTCCCAGCCTTCATTAACCACAATAAAAGACTGGCATGCCACAAATAATATCTGACACAGAAGCGTGGCCACGCCTTTGAGAGGACGAGGGAAACTACATTGGTCTTACCCTGTACATTACCCGCCACTCAACTAGCACTGTAGCAAGTGATCGAAAGTTGGCAATAATATTTGTGACCATAAACAAGTGGTCTAGAAATACATCAAGAAACCAGAGGAAGCTTTAATAATGCTAAGATTAAAAAAACCTACATCTCATTTACCTAATTTTATATAGACAAAGGAACTCAATCCATTTTACTGTGCGCAATGTTAGAGGTACAAAAAATAAACAATTAAAATGGAATATAGAAGATATTTATCTGCAAATGCCAGAAGACTCATTTCAGTGTTGTCTTCTGCATAAAGGTGCTATCATAATGGTTTATCTTTTTCCTGCCCCCTCAAAATCTACCCAACCAAGTAACAGCAGTCACAGTGAGGGTGAGTGCGAAGTGATGTGATGGCAGAAAAGGAAGCGCACACACACCTCCCATGCCCTATGAAGTAGGATTTTCCAGCGCCTGCTCCTTCTTTCTGACAAGCTATAATGATTATGATAATTAGGGAATTCAGGACACACCTGGTATGACAAGGGGCCTTCTGAAGCCTCATGTCAATCTGACTGGAGATGGCAGTATGCTACACTTCCACTTTCTAACGCTCTCCCTGAACTAGGAAAACCCATATAGCCAAGCAGGTGATCCTGCACTGTGTGTCAAACTAACATTAAGCCTCTCTTCAAACTCTGCTCCCGAGGAGTGGCGATCACACCCGTTCTCTACCAAAGCACTTCTATTAGTGTCTTTAACATTTTTGGGTAGCACCAAAAACTTTGAAAGCGTTATTGTGTTAGCAGGATATAGGGCAAGCTAGCACAATGAATGCACATCAAGCAGTGTTTAATTTTCTCAGGTTTTCAAATAGTGTCGCCCGTGTCAAAGAGAATCTCAATGTGCACCAGCTAGAGCTGGGATTAGGTCTCTAAAGCCAAGCACATGGCCTTCTTGCACCGGGAAAGATGAAGTCTGAGAACTGAGAAGGACTAAAACTGAGTAGTGTGGGGGCTGACAAGTCCTTTGGATCTATTTTTTCCACATATGATTGCCCTGGTAATCCAAGGACCCATCAACATGGTCTTAAAGACCTACAGAAGGAGCTACTTCACTTTCCTTAGTCTGTTAGAAAAAATACAACCGCGTTTTGTAGTGGTTGTTGGTCAGTGGCCTAATTTGAGCAATAGTGCTGTTTGCTGTATTGCAGAGGTTTTTAACGGGTGGTGGTGTAACTCCAGAAAGACCAAATTTAAGTTTTTTTTCTGATGAATTTATAGCCATACCAACTTTTCCTCCAGACACGTCATTATTTAATAAAGACAAAGGACTTTTTGCTTATGACTTTAAAGCCAACAAAATCATTTTACTGAAACCCACAGACATTCTAAGTAAAAACCACCTCCTTCACAAAGAACTTAAGCAGCAGTTTCGAAGCAAGTGCACGTGGCAAACTTTTTTTCTATGCTTTGAAGTACTGCTGAGCTATTTCGTTTCTAGCCAGAGGAAAACTGCTAAACTCATCAGATTTTTTCAGAACTAGGTTAGGATATTGTGAGCCTTGGTAGTATCTGTTCCTGCCATGTGGTATCACCCCATCTGCAATCAAAGTGAAAAGCAAAATCAGCTCTGAGTTGTGTAATATTACAGGTTTGAACATGCCAACACAAACAGTTGATCTGTCCAGTGATTGACAATTCTTTCATTACTCCACTCTGGTGATTTCCAAATGTTAGCCTACTGGAGTAATATGAGAGGCCAGCCAATTTCAGGTGAGCAATGCACACATTTCTCTCACATCAGCAGTGGCATTTAGCAATCGCATGCAGGCCTGACTGAAGTTAAGATACCCTCTAGTGGCATGAGAAATACATCCTCCCATATGGAGTACCAAGTTTTTGCTGAAAATTAAGAACATGGAACTTACTTGGGCACATCGAAATGAGGCAGCACCATGGTTACCATTAACCAGTCAACATTTGTCAATAGCGGTCACGCACAGGTATCTGGGATCCCCCGCTCCCCCCTGGATTTAGAAAAGGAGTTACCTCTGCTCCTTGTTGTTTTCATATTATTGTGGGTGTCAAACAGTTTTAATGGCACCCATGGCATACACGTAACAGTTTCAAAATGTAATTAGCGAAGCTCAATATTTGGAATTCCATTCCAGATGATGACTAGTCCTCAAAGCCTGAGAAATCTGAGCTGCAGACCTGGTCAGGGCAGCCATTGTACTTAGAATTGGGCCAGAAACACAACAATGGGTCTGAATGACCTGTCAAATTGGAGGGCAAAGTTGGGAGGCAAATCCTCCCTCCTCCTCCTTCAGTTTTGGTTTTAGGCTAATCCAAAATTCAGAGGGGACAGATGTGCCACTCAGATGCAACTGAATTCTCATGGAAAAAGCCCCAAACCATGGTCAAAATTCCACTGAACACAGTGCATGAGATTGCAGTGCATGGGAATCCAGAGCCCAATCCTTTCCTTGATTCATGCCTCAGGCACAGAACTCTAGCACAAGTCCTAGGTCAGCTGCTGCTTTTACACTTCTTCCTCCCTTCACTGCAGCAGTGCCCAAGGCCTGGGTCCCACTGTGCTACCTGCTGGAGACTCATATTAGGGTGACAATCTCTGACCCAAACATTTGGCATGACAAACATACTGCCCGGATGCGTACGCTGGTTGTGAGCAGGTGTACACTGGCACCTAGGCAGAGTCCCGCTGTCTCAGCAAGGACACAGGCAGCCATCCACATGGGTCTGGCTGCAGGACTGGGGCCTATGGCTCCAGGCCCAGGAGTCGGGATTGTAAGCAGTGTACTCCATGGGTCTGTGAACATGACAGCTAGGAGAGCGTCCTGTTAACGGGACCTGAGCTGGAGAGCTAAAGAACAGCAGTGTGGCTGGGGATGTAAAATCTAGTTTAAAAAGTTAACCGGTTAGATGGTAAGCGTAACCGGTTAACCAGGATTCCGTGAGCAGGGGGCTGCTCCAGCCTGGTCAGGCCTGCTGTGCCATGGGCAGAGGTTGCTTGGGCCCACCGTGGACAGCTGCTCTGGCTGGGCCCCCCATTCTGCACCATGGGCAGGGAACTGCTCCAGCACAGCCTAGTCACTAGTTCAATGCTTACCAGGTAACCAGTTAACCCTTTACACCCCCAACATGGATGCTGCAGCTTTTGTGGCACAGAGCCCAAGGCGCAGCATCTACTCTGCTGTTTTTCAGAAACAGTCAGTCCATTTACCCCTCCGGCGAGGCTCGCCCCCAGCACCTCCATTGCTCACTAAGCTCCTCTTCTTACAATGCTCCTGAGGAAGTATCCTGTAACACCAGAGTTCCTCGTGTGAACCTTCTTAAAGTTGGACCAAAAGCCACAGAGCCACTGAGCTGCATTTTCAATGCTTTCATTGTGGGCGACAGTGCCGGACGCACCTACCACACCTGCTCTTTCTGGAATATTAAATCCATGGGAGAAGATTCCCTTTTAACTAAGACAAGCATGTGGCTCCAAAGGAAAATGCTGGAGCAAAGACGGGCGCATTTGGCAAAGGCTGCAGGACCATACACCGAAAGATAAGGAATAAAACCAGCAGTCTGATGTGGAGCTGGGGCTTTCAGCCCATGGGCATGATGGTCACTGGGATGGACAGAAGAACCAAAGGGTTTACAACACAGAATGCTTAAGACCCGGTTTTCCCCACATGTTATGATTTTACCTAATTTCCAAGCACTAATTAAACTTTTAAGCAACAGTTTTCTCAAACCTCTTCAATTAACCTTAAACCAATCACAAATAAGATGCAGTTATGCTGTTAATCATCATCTACACCTGCTGGTAATCTCTCCTTGAAAATCCAGCCTCCCATTGTAGCAGTAATCATCTCTGCAGTAATTGCTTGTGCCAAACAGATTTAGGAATTTAGGTAAGAAAAAAGTAGGCAGAGCACACAAGCCCTAAAATGAGACATTTCCATGGGAGGGGAAGGGAGCTTAATGCAAAACCAAACCAAACCCTAAAAGCACAGCTGTGCATATATCTAATATAGATGTTATGCACAAACAGAGGATAAAAAAGGTTTTCTATAGTATGTAGATGGGTCTTCACAAAATCAAGAACAAGGTGAATCTTCCAACCAACAATGCTCATTTGACTTACAATTTCAATGAAAAGGTGAACAACATTAAACTAAAATGATGCATAGTTTATTGAGTCACATCGCCGAAGTAAACCAAAGACAAGACAACTGCTAGCACTCCACTGTGGATACGTTCTGACAGTGAATTACAACAATAGTATGTGCTAGAAAATAGTAATTGTTCTACAGCTGTGAAAAGGACATGAACAGTCTGCACATTTTGACTAAAATTTTCCTAGCCAGCTTTGTGTACTGTAATTAAACGTAACCTTTTAAAATGTTATGAGAATTTAAGGAATAGGAACACTATTTCCTCTTATAAAACAACTTAGGAAACAAACACTAGTAAAACTACAGAATGAATTTTACTAAAGTTTGTTTCTATAACTTATATAACAACTGTAGCACCCAATAACATTTTAATATTTTCAGGAATTCTTTTCATGACATGCCACATATTTTATATGTTAGCATTTTAATACACTTCCTCATAACTGGTGAAATCTGTATTGGACAAATACTTTGGCGGTGATTTCAACCGTGGAAAGTTAGTGCAGTAAATAGTGAGCTAAATTACAATGTTCTGCTGTTGAAAGTAAGTATGGCCATTGTTACACTATCATGTAACATTTTGCCAAACACTCTGAAATACCAAATCTGTTTTGTCCCATGAACTGTCCATTGGTGGGTGACGTGATCTCTTTCAACGTTTCCAAGCAACGTGTAATCTACTCATTGTGAGCAGTTTATGATTTCAGCCTCCACTTATGGATAGTACAAATGGCAGAGCTCAGGACACAACTCAAACAATTCCTAACCATCTCTACTTCCCAAGGTATTCAAATATCTTGGCTCTTCTGTCTAAGACAAACAAACATGTTTTAGCTAAAAGTTTATTTTAAGATTATTAGAATGATTAACAGAAAAATCCTAACCCTAAATTATTCATTTCCCCGTGGAACTAGGGAAACAGTACTATTTGAAATGGATTTTGAACCTGAAGAAAACTAGGAATGTAATTGTCATCATTTGTTTCATCACAAGGAGATTACTTTATGATGCCAACTATCCCAATTACTAACTTCATTCAAATGCTTGTTTTTAATCAAACTCGCACATCAGTCATAACCTTTAAAATCCCATTCAGCGCTGCACATTTTTCTTCCTCATATTTTTACACAGAAAGGTACCTTCCTATTCCAAATACCATGTAGGCAAGAATATTAGGAGTTAATGTAAGAAAATTAACTCGGTATCTCTGCTCAGCTCAAAGGATTTCCACTCATTCCTCTACAGACTTCAAAGCCTCACCGTTTGGCATTTGGACTGGTTTGAATTAAAATTCAGTTCTCTGCCGTGAGTTTCCAAGTTCATGGTGAAAGTGCCTGCTGCTTCTGGATTTCATTAGGGCCAATTTTCTTATCTTTTTTTTCATCTTAGGTTTGATCCCCTGCAAATGCAACGTGGCATTCGATGGGTCGGAATAACAAGGTGCTGCCTTCAAGGCATGTATTGTCTCACGGGGCTCACAAAAAAAAGGATATATGACCCATTCCCTTCTCTTTTCTAACTCTCGAGGGACTATACATTTTAAACTTCAAAGCCTTATTTTACATTAAAATAAATAAAAAAAATTCAGGAAAATGTTTTTCAAAGAAAGCTGGCTAAGATTTAAAAAGGTCATTTGATAATGTATCATCATGAACAAACTTGGCGTGAGATTAAAAAGGCTTCCGACGTAATGGATATGCTGAAGGTGTGTGCATGTGTCTATGTGGCGGGCGTTACTATAGATAAGACTGGTCAGGCAAGGAATTTTCCTTGCAACAGCACTCTCCAAAAGATGGCCGAGACCACATTTGGTGAGCGTATGCTGAATAACTGCTCTCTGCTCATTACGTGCCAGCATCAATCGCTGGTTCCACTAGACTGAAAAGATGCCATGGGACCCACGGATTTGATATTCCACCTGTGTGTTCAAAAACCTACAGACATTTTGCATCCACCACTTGGCATATTTACATCCCCCTAAATTATGCAAAGCATTTGCCAGAAGTCCACTCAGCCCAACTCGAAGTCAGAAAACCACGTCATCTGCTAACTGTTGAAAAAGATGCAAATTGGGGACGAGAGAATGATCTCTGGGAAAGATGAAGCCTACAAATACATCAGATGACTAACTAATACATACTTTCACATGGAAAGAAACTTGTACGAATACAGAGAAAGGAACAAGTCTCACACACGCATCTCTATGCACCAGTATGTGTGACACTTTAGTCAAAGTTGGTTGTAAGGGCAAAATGAGGAAATTTACGTTTTCCTTCTCTGCTGCCCACATTCACAAGGGTAAAGGGCACTATGACAGACTTCCATTAAGCTCTAAAGCATCAGCGAGACAGTGGCGCCCTATCCTAGCTTCCCTCTTGCAGTTCCACAAAGCTCTGTTGTAAATCTTCAGTAGAGTCCCAGAAAGGTGATACTGGACAACTCCTTTCAAGTGAAAAGCACCAGCATTCTGTGCATCCCCTCCCACAATATGAGAAAGTCAAGACTCTGACAAGTCATTCTGTACCATGCAACACAGCCTGGCTCTGTCTTAATCCTTTTATAGGCTGCCAGAGTGGAGCAAAATGAATGATCCAGACAATCACCCGTGTTCAAGAGGGATCGTGAACGGAAGAGGATGTTTCTACATAAGAACTGCTTCTCAAAGTTACACGGAAACCCAAGACACTGGAGAGAAACTTATTTGTAAAATCTCACACCCTGAGCTAGGGACAATATTCTGCAACCACAATCTGCCTGCCTGTCTGATGCTACTGTTAACGAGCATCAGCAAGACCGACCACAGTATAGCATGCAGAGCGCTACAAAAGACATTTCCATGGGCGGCCCAGGCTTTGACCCACAAATACAGAGACGTCTCTGGTTTCGCGCTCTGCTGTCACGGGTGAAGATGGGACTGATGGGAACGGAAAAGAAGAGTCTGCTCTAGAATTCCCATGCAATTGTCCCAGGGAAGAGCCTGGACTTCAGAAGCATCAGGCAAAGCAAAATATCAGTAAGAGAGCAGCTGGCTAATTCTCAGTGCTCTGCAACAGGATACTCCCCCTAAAATGGCGACCCCTGGGATGTGCTTCTGTTCCCCCACTCCCGTGCTGCCTGGCTTATTCCTCGCTGCACCCTGCGCACTCCGGCTCTGGGGGAGGTAAGGTTGGGAGTGTTGCAGAGTCAGTTGGATTTGCATGATCAGTTCCCCTGTGCCCAGAGAAAGGGCTGCGACAGAACAGACTGTGCAGCAATAACCCCGCAAAACGTGACTGTCTCAGCAATGGGAACTCACGCCTTGGGAAACTGCAACACAACTTCCACCTGGAGCGACTGGCCAACATGTCCTTGTGGGTCCACCTCCCCCCGCAGCGCCATGCTCACAAGAGGGGAGAGCGCGAGTGCGTGCACAGAAGAGCGTGCTTGTTAACAGGCACTGTCGTTTTGTACCAACCCAGCAGAGCTTTGGCTGGGCAGCACACATGGGAGCGTCATTTGGCAGCCTGCCCACGCAGCTCTATTGCTGTGCCCGGGCACTCCCCTCTGCTTTCCTGGCACTGGCTTCAGTCACAGAACGCTCAGGCAAACGCAATGCTACTTCCAGCTTCCTCACAACAGCAGCAGGAGAGCGATTTCAGCCAGGTGGCCTGTGCATTACCTGAAAGCAGTCAGATATTCGGCATCTCCCATCGGCGGGTCGAGGCCACCAGTAAAGGCCATGTTGACATTGAAACCAACGCCTGCGCCGGTGCCGACCTGAGACAGGGAGGAAGCAGCGGACAAACAGAGCGCGTTACATTCAGGCAATTCTCTCTTTGAAAGTGGTGCCCACACAAACACCTGACCAGTGATGGCCCAGGGCCCAACAACTGTGTTAGCGATACATGGAGTCCCAGCATTAATATCCCAGGGTCTTCTCCATTCTCAAATGGCTCGATGGCCCTATCCACAGAACAGCTTTCTACAATTCATCTTCAGCTTCCTCACTAGATTCAGAGCAGTGCTTTCCAACCCTGCTTTAGTGTGTGAATTCTCTTCAAGGAGCCACAAGGGCTGTTTGCTCAGAGTGAGAGCTCCCTCTACTGGTGAAAATAGGACTTGCAACACACAACCGACCCGAACCACAGTGAGTAGGTACTTTGGTGAAAGGTGACAGTGGAAAAGCAAACATTTACGGTAATTTGAAGAAAAATGTGGCCCCTCCTTTCTACATCACATCTACAGTCAAGTGCTGGTACACTGTTGCTACCTAAATACAGCTAGCCTAGAGAGTCAATTTAGATGTACAGGCAGTCCCCGAGTTACGCGGATCTGACTTACGTCGGATCCGCAGTTACGAACGGGGCTTTTCTCACCCCAGAGGACTGGAGCGGCGGGACGCCCAGATGCGCTGCAGTCCCGCCGCCCCCGTCCTCCGGGGCGAGAAATGCTGCTCCACGTCTCCCTGGTCTGCTGGGGGGGTGGTGGGGAGCCCCCCCCCAGCAGACCACGGAGACGCGGAGCAAAGCCTTGGAGCACACCCGCAGCGGGACAGCCCAGGCGCGCCCGGGCTGTCCCGCTGCGGGCGTGCTCCAAGGCTTTGCTCCCCGTCTCCCTGCAGAGCAAAGCCTTGGAGCACGCCCGCAGCAGGACAGCCCGGGCCCGCTCCAAGGCTTTGCTCCGCGTCTCCGTGATCTGCTGGGGGGGGGTTACCCCCCCCCCCCCGCCAGCAGACCAGGGAGACGTGGAGCAGCTTTTCTCGCCAGGAGGACAGGGGCGGCGGGACTGCAGCGCATCTGGGCGTCCCGCCGCTCCAGTCCTCTGGGGTGAGAAAAGCCCCGTTCGTAACTGCGGATCCGACATAAGTCGGGGACTGCCTGTACATCTAAATTGACTCTCTAGGCTAGCTGTATTTAGGTAGCAACAGTATACCAGCACTTGACTGTAGATGTGATGTAGAAAGGAGGGGCCACATTTTTCTTCAAATTACTGTCAAAGTTTGGTTCATTCTGATTTTTCATTTTCTTTTCCTTCCATTTACAGCTGCCTAAACCGAACACATTTACAGTTCTGTGTAAAATGTATTCGGCAGTAGAGATAAATAAGCTACAAGCAAATTGAAGTAACTGTCTGAGTTAATAACAGAAAATGTTTGCTAGTCCCCCATGGTAGGTCAAACATCCAGTCTTATGTAACGAAGTCAGCTAACAGTGAGGTTGTGGGGTGGATCTTTCAAAAAAGAGTTTTATTTTCGCTCAATCCCCATCTAAACAGCCGTTTTTCTTTTGAAAAGCCCTGGTTCGAAAAAACCCGCGGCTGCAATTATGCAAATGAAGTGCGAGAAATTTAAATCCTGGCTTCATTTGCAATTTTGAAGTGTCTAATTTACATCCCTTTTTTGAGAAAAGGGACGTAGTTTAGACACAGTGTGTGTGTGTGCGTGTGCGCGCGCATCCGTCCGTCTGGTGGAAGTCCTAATAGAAAAATCCCAACCTTGAAGGGATCTGTATTGGATCACTTAGAGCATATTGCTATCTCTGCTTCCAGAGACAGGGCCCATTTCCACATTTTTAAGATGATGTTTTTAAAAGTTTCTGTACAGATTTTTACACTTCCTGTCCATTCTAATTCATCTATCTGGTCTATAACAGATTTATGGGATTCTAAGAATGTGTGTTGGACACTGTCCAACAACTCTAATGAATCTGTTGCTAAAAATCCAATCTCCAAGCTTCTGAATGCTGGAAAAACAAGGTGTAAATGCAGCACTCGCTCCTCTGAGCAAAGACAGGGCACGGTCAGGAGAGCAAGATGGAAGCCATGCAGTAATGCTAACATGAGGAACCCCCTCTTAGTCAGTTGGAAAACAGACTGTTAGAAGGTAGGAAATGCCCCTAAAGTTGTTATCCAATGAAGAGATACGCAGTCTGGGACAGCTGACCATCGTCTGTTAAGCAAAGGGCTCTATTTGAACAACCGCCCCATAATGACTCATCAGAGACTCATCACGTTGATCTTGTTTCTTTCACTAAGCTAGTCTAACCAAGGCACCTCTTTTCCTAAGTTTCATGGCACTAAGACCTTGGGAAGGCACAGACATGGGCACTGGGTTCTAAGAGAAGCATTAACAGGGATACACATGGGCAGGGGCAGTAATAGCCCTGTCACTTCCCCTCCCTCCAGTTCTATTAATGCATCTCACTCCTGACCAGCAGCAGATTGCCAATAAAATTCCTGGATGACTGTCACCGGAGTTACAGAGAGGGCCGACCCCATCGGTTCATGTCCTCACCTCATCAGGAGCACCACTGCCTGGAAAGAAGTTTCCATCATCATAGCGATGTAGAGAAATGTACAGAACGTTTGGGTCACTGTAGAAAGCCTGCTGAGTTCCATTCCCATGGTGCACGTCCTTCGGGGACAGAGATCATAGCAGAGAAGAGGGATTAGTGTGCTAGTAACAGTCCAGATGAAAATCATCAGGCTGGGGGTTTTAACCGGAGCGTAGCAGTTTTCAAACACTAGAATGATCCGCACCATAGGCAATTAGCTCGCTGCTATACAGTAGAACCCTTACTTCGCTGGGGATGGAGGAGTTTGTGAAATTGAGGAGTTCATACAATCAATATGGCAAAGCCACAGCTTATCCCCAACGTATGGGCAGTATCGCAATGGGAAAGGATGTCAAATTAGTTTTCATCCACACTGCTTTGGTTACGAGAGGTTTCCTCACCCCCCAACAAGACATGGGGTTTGACTAGAACAGGTGGTTTGTAAAACCAAGATTCCAGTGTCCTTTCAATTCTATAGAACTGGGGAAGACAGAGATTTTCCAAAAATTAACCTCAATTATACCCCTGAAAGAAAACAGGATATTTTCTTGGACAGTCCCGGGAGGAGCTATGTGAATCACCCTAAGTCTGACCAGGCAGTCTGTCTGCAGGCCAAGCACCTGCTTAAGCTCTGTGCAGGAATGAGGCCTAGGAGTACAATCTAACAGCAGTGGAAAGAAAACAAAACATGATGATCGCACCCAAACATGCCAATTCCTCTATCACTCTGGAACCAAGGGGCTAATACAACTTACGAGGGGGGACATTCTTCCAAACGGCCCTTTAATTTCTGCTACAAAAAGTAGTCACTGAGCAGAGGAGTAAAAGGGACTCTGGGGAAAAGTGATGGACCTGAAGTAGAAAACTATCCTCAGCTTTTTTTTTAAAATAAGTGTATATTCTTCCAGCTCCCAAGAACAAAGTGAGATGGACATAATGCTCCTGCCCAGTAATCTTAACCAGTACTTGACACAGCCACCCCTCTTGAAATTTGGATCTGATCTCTGTTACTGGCTTCGTTTTGGCGGACTGTCTTTGGGATCACAGTGGGGAGAATGGAAAAACTATGGTAGTTTAGTGCTGTGACATGAAATCCTGATGTGGCCCCTAAAGAAATGTTTATTGAATGTAAGCAGTTTTAATGTGAATTTCCGTTTTGAGCTTCTGTGGCCTGAGCTGGCTCACTGGGCGATATACAAGGGCTCCGGCAGAGCCTCCATTGTTACTTTGGTGAGGATCAACGTTCACTCACCCAGTCCACTATAAGGATTTTGCTAACGCTGAGTCTCTGCTGGAGAAGCTTGGCTGCAATTGCCACGGAATTAAAATAGCAGAAGCCCCTGGAGGGAATGAGGGAGGAAAAAGAGCAGTTGTTACAGCTTTGCCTTGGTCCTAATACAAGATCGTTTGAAACAGAACACCGCCAGCAGGAAGAAATGCCTATTGCTTTCACCGTCTCTTCTCCCTTAGCAGATACATGTGTACTCAGTGACAACACACAAGCCACCCACCAGCAGGTGGGTCAGAACACTTCTACAGGCTGCAACTCTGCACTGAGAGCCTGCTGAAGTGCACAACCTGCCAGCAGGGATGTTTGAACGGTTTCCGGACTCCCACTCGAGTTAAGGGAATGTGGGTGCCGTCAGAGAGAGAGAGGGGGGATTTTAGTGACACAGATGAAATCTGAAACACAGGAGACGAGTTCAGAGAAGCTTCAAAGCACTCTGCTTCTTCAAATCTGGTGGTAAATACTTTCTGATCTCACCCCAACCACGTATCCAGGGACCAACGTATCTGAGCATTACTCATGAAGCCAGGAAGGTACTAGTTCAAAAAACAAGTTATATACAGCATTGAGGGGGATGAACTCATTAATATGGTTTATTACCCTCTTACCTTTGGGGAACCAGAGTTGAAATCAGCCCAACCCAATGTGGCCAAAACACTTCCAACTCTAAGGGAATAAAATCCCACCAAGGCTAAATGAGTGAAAGATTTGATTTCATTTTCTCTGTCTCAAAATTAAAAATAACCTTTTTATATGGTCTTGTATATTGTATGACATTGTCTTGTATTGTATATTGAATGACATTGTATACTGTTTCAGAGGGGTAGCCGAGTTAGTCTGTAACAGGAAAAACTTAAAAAAACAACAGTCTAGTACAGTGGTCCCCAACCTTTAGAGGCTGCCGGCGCTAGGGGGCGTGGCCATTCGCCTGCCAGGCGCCAAGGGGCGTGCGGCCCCCCCCCCATAGCCGTGTCCCCGGGGCCGGCCCCCCCCCCGCAAGCGCCTCGCTCCTGGGCACCCCCCCCCGCAAGCGCCGCGCTCCCAGGGGGAGGAGGGGGCACCGGCCCCAAGTGCTGCATGCCCAGGCAGGCGCTCCCCCCCTCGCCATCCAAGCGCCGCGCGCTCGGGGCCGGTGCTCCCCCCCTCGCCCTCCAAGCGCCGCGCACTCGGGGCCGGCGCCGCGCGCCCGGGGCACGAGCGGCCAATTCGCGGTGCTCCCGGGGCCGGCGCTTACCACGCGCCAGGGCTGGCTCCGGCACAGCACATGCACCACGTGCCCAGGGCCAGGCCAGCCCCGAGCACTTGGCGGGCGCACAAAAATGGCCCTGCAGGCACCATGGCGCCCGCAGGCACCGTGTTGGGGACCACTGGTCTAGTAACACCTTAAAGATGTGTAGATAGTATCATGAGCTCTGAAGAAGTGGGTTGTATCCATGAAAGCGCATGATACCATCTATGTGTTTTGGTAGTCTTTAAGATTGTATACTGTATCAGGTATAACTTCTGTAAATGGCATATCACTATTTCTGCGTATTAAAAAAATCTCACAACATAACTTAGAAACTGCTCTTTAACTATATCAATGTAGGTGTTGGAACTAACAGAACTGATGTAGCTTTATAAATACACAATCTAAGCATGAGTCTAACACACACTGTATTAAAGACAGGAGTGTAAACATTCCTGCTTCTAAAATACTACAAATAGCTTTGAACCTGAAGCGTCGGCGTATGTCACTCAGCAAGAAAGCCTACAATAAATCAAACAATTAATTTTCTAGCTTCCTGTACCATCTCACATAGAGACTAGTTTTCTTAACTATTGGCTCTACACCCTGAAGCAGACCAATGAAAGCACAGACATACTTACATGGGCGTACTCTCTTCAGCATGATGACCTGGGGGTCGAACAACAGCAAATCCATTCTACACCAAACAAACAAGAAGAGAGAGGGGAGATCAGACACACAAGAACACTGGAATCCCATAAGACGTGCTCATAAGCCAGAGTCAGAATGGAATTACTCATTGTTTTTTGATCACTGAGGAGTCATGGATTTCACTCAAGCCCTTCGCAATGTGTTAACTTTTATTTTTAAGAGACACTGGCACCCTGCTTTTTTTTTTTTGCAGGGGGGGGCAAGTAAAGGGGGAGCTGATTAATTTTCTTCTCTGTGTCTCTGGTAGAGCATACTTTGAACAGCAGTGAAATACGACTCTGTTGAAGTTAATAGCACAAGACTCAGGTGGCAGCCAGATCCTATCTGGGGCTCTGATCATTTAAAACCCACCCTTAAGGGTTGGTAAATTGTTTGTTCACTTGCTGACAGAGGGATCACTACATTCCTAGTCTGGACTAACACGGGCCATAAATCTTACCCATGCTCTCTGCCCAGAACAAGTGGGTTATTACTAGACCAACCTTCAGCTCTCCTGTGGCCACTTTAAAAACAAGTTCGATGACACAGCCAACGGCCAGGCGAGCAGCACCAGACGAATGAACTTCATTCCAAATTGTGTCGCTGTCAACCTGATGACAACAGATGAACCGATTCAGCTTTTGGAAGCAAGGGGAAGAGCCTGGATGTACAAGCTACCGAAACATCCAATTCCTGGCTCAATAGGGATCACCTCAAGAGCAATGCTAAGAGCTGGGGCACTCTGGCCTTTCATCCCCATGCATAACAGCCACAGCTCGGGTGTCTAGCATCCCCAGGCTCAGGCGGTGGCACACCGATTTCCCCCGGTGAAGACAGAAATGAGGACCCCGCCAGTGGAGCTTAAGGAGCACACATTGATCCAAGATCAAATGAAAAGCTTCAGGACAATGTAAAACAAACAAACTGAAAAACCGATTAACGAGAGATTAAATCAATGAAGAATGTTTAAGAACAGACAGTTCTCTAAATCCTCAGCTGCTCTATTTTGGCTATATGTGCATGGAAATTACTCCATTAGAGAACGAGGGAAAAAAAACACTTTAGCTAGTGTAGACTCAGAAGGGCCCATCAACATCTAGGTGTTAATGGTGGACATTGAGTTTAAAAGCTAAACATTTGACAGGACCAGGACCAATGTCTGAAGGGACCCAGATCCATGTAGGCGACAGACGAGGCGAGAAAAGGAAAAACATTGTTTGGAAATTCTGCATTGCTTGGTTTTCATCCACTTTCACCGACAGATTTAAGCCACGTAAGATGACAATCGCAGGTCGAGAGGGCTGTAACCCATCTCGGGGAGATAGCTCATATCTCTACACTAAGATGGGGCTATCCCTAGCCTAGATGGTCCGTGATGGTGCTTGTCTAACATGTTATTTAAAACCTCTGATGATGGGATCCTTTTCTTTCATGACTAACTAAAACCAATGGATCCATAATCAACAAGGACTGTTAATGGCTCCTGTCATGAGGGCAGGTTGCCAGCCACACTGCCACAGGCAGTGATTATGACCCGAGAGCTTAGCTAATGTAGTCTCTTTTGGATATAGATTAAAAAAAAAAAAAAAACACCCTCCACAACAAACCACACTCAGCTCCAGCGACTGAGACTTCATTGATAGCACAGCTCCTTTTAGCCATGCGCAGCAGTATCAGAAGTTGTTGATGTTGCTCAACAACTGTGGAGGCTGTGAAGACTAGGACTTTAACAGAGTTTTAAGAGGCGCTAGATAATTTCATGGAGGTTAGGTCCATAAAAGGCTATTAGCCAGGGGATAGATATGGTGTCCCTGGCCTCTGTTTGTCAGAGGCTGGAGAAGGATGGCACAAGACAAATCGTTGGATCATTGTCTTCGGTCCACCCTCTCTGGGGCACCTGGTGCTGGCCACAGTTGGCAGACAGGATACTGGGCTAGATGGACCTTCAGTCTGACCCAGTACAGCCGTTTGTATGTTCATGCTCATCTCAGGCCTATCAGCAGCTATTAATACATCACCAACCACAAGAGACGGTGAACTTGCCCTTTCGTCTCCCAGAGGGTAATGAGCAAACCGGTTGTCCTCCCTCTCAGCCTGTATGTACTGGGCCCTGCAGTTCCAGGCTTCTGCTTTTCCTTCTCAGCGTGAAGCCAAGCGAGGCTGAAACTCTCTAGCCTGGCCCCCCTGGGATCTGACTGGTGCCAAACTGGAGAATTTGCCAGACCATGAGAGGTCAGTATTGTCTAGCAGAATTATCCACACTGCCCCTGCTAACTGGGCTAAGAGTCATGTAGGGGTAAATTAAAGCTAAACAGCACAGAACACTGATAGCCAGGACTTTGGGGGCTGTAAACAAACTTTATGGGACCACAGGAAACTTGGCCACGCCCATATTAAGTGGACATCCAGCGAACTCACATCCTGCCGGACCATGCATGTTGCCGGACCAGAGAGTGCCAGACTAGAGAGGTTTGACCTGTATAGAGAACCAAGTTGTTCTGGGGCTGCAGCGTTGCCACCTTGCTGATGCTTAGTGCTATTGTGCCTTTCATAGAACCCGTGTCTTTACAGTCGCATTCTCCCACTCTAAGGGGAGCAAGGGTGATGTGAAATAAATATTGATGGCAACATGGGAGGTGGTGGCTCCCCACCTATGGAGAATGTCTACCAGCCCTTCTGCTAAGATGCCAAGGCAGCTTGAAACAAAGTGTTGAAGAAGAACCAGAGGGGGAGGACAGAGATTTTGGAAGCTTTTACTCCTGCAGGGAGAAATTCAATACTTAAAAAAAAAATTGTGCAATTTGGAAGCCAATTTCTAGGCTGTTGCCCCAAGGGAAGGATTTAAGCACAGAGAGTCTGCTACCTTCTGCATCTCTGGGTGCCTGCAGGGTGGCTGGCCATGTGGCCAAGCGTTTAAGAGCCTACCTTTGAATGTGTGAGTAAGTCCACTAATTGGCTATCAAGAGCTTAGACTCTCCTGTGATGGCAAACGTTAGGATAGGGGCTGTGATCTGGGCACTTCTCGTATTCTGAACATGCTGCTATTGGTGCATGGGCTGATGTTGACCCATTCATCCTTCTGGATTTCTGAAATTCATTTCTGAGCAGATAAGATTTGTTCTCCCTCCCCATGAAGTCTCCGGTGTCGTGGCCATGACAGGAGTTGTTGCTGGGACTGCAAATCACCCCTCATCTGGCAGGGCTTGGAGAAGAGAAGTGTATTTCTTGCTTGTTAGTGATGCATGACTGGGTCTCTCTTTCGGTTCAGATGAGGTTACTGTACAAGGCTTCTAAAATTTTCTTACCAAAAATCCAAGTCTAACTCTCTGCTAAATAACATTCTGATCATTACTTAATTAATATACTTTACTTGAATGTAAGACAAGACTTACGAACCTAGAGTCTGAAGAACAAAAGGTAACAAGTCCTCTCTAAGTACAGTAAACTGCCAATAATCCGGCACTTTTAGGACCCAGGGGATGCCGGATTATTGGAAGGGGGGGCTATGAGGAGTCTGGGGTGGAGTGGGGGGATGCGCCCCTTGATGCTGTGGGACCAACCCGGCAGCACCCCAGCTGCTCTGCCCCAGGCATACCCAGGTTAGCCGCTGCTGAAACTGACAAGCGGCTGACTCGGGGAAGCCCGGGGCAGAGCAGTTGGGGTTTCAGCTGGTCAGTTTCAACAGCAGCTGAATCAGGGAAGCCGGGGGCAAAGCAGCTCCAATTGTCCGGCTGCCCGGAGCACTTCTGGGTTCCAGGTGGTGCCGGACCATCAGGAGTGCCGGGCCATTGGAGTTTTACTGCATCAGTATTCTATACCCCGCCCACCGATGTTGCTACAGCAACTCAAACCAGCAGGAATAAATGATTGTTTAAATCAGCCCTCACATCTGTTCATGTAAGTTCTGTGTTTTTTCCTACTATGATCAGACTTTGCAGATTGGGAGAAGTTAGTTTTTGTCAATTATGATGTAACAGCTTTTCCTTACAATTGAATAACGAGAGAAGTTAATAATGGTTTTCATGGTTTGGAGAGAGCATGACTGTAGCTGGCCCTCTATGGCTTTGGAATGCTGAGGTTGTGTTTTTCTGGAAGTCATCCAAAGATTTTAAGAGGACCAGTTGTATTTGTACGGTCTCCTCTCGGATTTCCTACACATTCTTACCCTTCTGTCACTTCCATTAATAAGAGGTTTATGGGAATATGAACATTATACAAACGTATTCAAAATAGCATGAAGAAATACAATTGATGTAAGTCAGGTTTCTCCACTAGCACGACTGAAACCACTGGTCCCACCTGGTGGGCTTGTGACCCATAGCACATGGCTGGGACACAAGAATGTGAGCAGAAACTGCATGTACATGAGGATAAGGAAAGAGCGGGTTCCTCTGGAAGCAAAAAGGGATGATCTGACCCACGACCACAATCACAGCTGATTTTATGCAAGACCTAAGCTTCAAGTGTCAAGGCTTCTTCTCTCTGATTTTGGCACCCTGAGCTGGAGTGTGACTGCATGACTTCTTACAGCAACATTCCTCAGGCAGCCACAGCTAAGAACCAGAGACACAAGGGGAGGGAGGCAAGATCTTTTATTGGAGCCATTTCTGGTGGTGAGACACACATGCTTTCGAGCCACACAGGTCTAGGAAAGGTGCCCCCAGCTTCACTGCAAAAGTCAGAATGCAACAGACCCATTTTGTGTCTCCAACATCCTGGGACTGACAGAGCTATAACCACATCAGACAATAGATACCACCACCACGCTCTCCAGAGCAAATGGAAGCATAGTACGCCCTGCCAGGATGCCTTGCGGAGACGTGAACCTTCTTTCCATGGACCTCTAAAAGTCTCTTACTTACAAGTGCAGAACAAACTCTCTTTTTGACCTGCAGCTGCTACGAGTTCATTCCGCACCTTTCTGCTATTAACACCAAAGGGATCACTGCCATGTTTGGAATAGACGTCAGCTTGACGCCGAGAGAGAAATAATAAGGCAAACGTGTATTGCGAGCAATCGCTCCTCACATCAGTATGGTGTATGAAACAATCAACCGACATGTAAAGATATGCTGAGAAAACTGGCAACTACATGAGTAGATACTCTACACAGCATCCACGGAACCGTTTCAGCAGTACTAACACGATGGGCTTTTGGTTTTGTTTTGTTTCGGAACTGAATTCCTTCTGTATCGAGCCCTGTTGTTGCCTCTGCTCATTACCATTCATCTTCCATTTGCAAATGATCATTTTTTGCTTTGAATGGCACGCCTGGCTGCAGGGCAGAGCAAATCTAAACCTTTTTAAGTGTAGCCAAAAATTTGCCATGAATTAGGAGACTGCAGCATATTTACAATACAAAATAAAATAGCTTAGGAGTGCTTGATGGTAAGTGGTGATGGTATGAATAAATGCCGATTTTTTTGACAGGATAATTTTCAAAGGAGCAATTTTGCAGACTCAGGAAGAAAACAATTTTGTTTCATTTCCATAACAGAATCCAGACCTCCAGATTCAACCTCATGAGCTGTAATTATGTATAAGAACTACCAATGTGAAGTTTCAAACAATGCCTTCAACTGCATTTTCTCTTTTCCATCTTTTCCTCCCGATTTTCTATACTGTCGCTGTGCAAAATCTTATTAGGAAAAAATATTGGCTTAAAGGAATGCTAGACTTTAGCATTTCAATTTGCTGTATCTGTTAACACTTTGGGAGCATGAAAAAAAATCCTGTTATTAATATGAAATTTTTTACTGCCAAAAACTGATGATCAGCTGTCACCAGATGGGTGGACATTTTAGTTACCTCTTTCAGAATTCAGACACAATTATGCTAAACTCCATGCTGAAGAACTCCCGACACTGGAAACTACAATTCTTGCCTGAAGTGCAACTTGCAAGACATTTCAGTCTCGAGCCCTGATTTAAATACAACAAACTGCTGCTTATAGATATTGTCCTTCAACCACCAGTATTTTAATACACTATTTTCCACCTGTAGCACCACGTAGGCAGTCCTGAGGCACAAACAAGACGGAGAAAGACACCTACACAGTCTGAGTGACAATGAAAGTACCCCTTTCCTTCGCTGTATCTGTAGCACAATGTTGATAATCATTTTAAAACGCAGTAATCTAAGCCATTAAACATCCCCGCTCGGGAGATGAGATTTCTGCTTCGCTGCCAGTGACAAAGCATGTGTAATAGGTTTCAGTGCTCAAAATAGCTAAAAATCTCACACTGCTTTTGAAGGCACACACGTGAGGCTGTCGCTGTGACCCCACAGCCCTGAAGGACCCTGTTTATGGCGAACATCTGGTAGTAATTAGCCGCTCGGCAGAAAACAAGGCAACAATTTTTGTTACCCTTGGGACTCAGAGAACAAACAGGGCATTATTTACTCATTAAAGAAAATACTTACTCCAACACCACCACAAGGGAGCCTGACAAACATGGATGTGATGGAACCTGTGGAAAAAGTGAGAGAAGTACGTTATCAGGAAGGCAGAGTTCACCGGTTTAGTGGATGATTTTTATGAGAATGCTGAAACCTTTTCTAACACATGCTTCAGTTTTAATCACTCTGTAGTGGCACAAATAAAATAATATTTCAACGTGTGTATGTATAAAATATACAATTGTACATGCTGTAGACACATATGTTCGGTTCTTTGATTTGAACCACGGTGAATATAAATAATAGCTTTGCTGAAGCCTTCACAGAAATCAAATTGATAACAAGAGTAGTAACTGCCAATACAGCTTGACCCTGTCTAGTCCGGCACCTTTGGGACCTGGCTGGTGCCAAACCAGAGAATTTGCCGAACCACAGAAGGTCAATATTGTCCAGCAGCATGACCTACACTTCCATTGCTTGCTGGGCTGTTAGAGGACATGTAGGGGTAAATTAGAGCTGAGAGCCAGGACTGGGGATGTAAACAAACTTTATGGGACTGCAGGGAATGTGGCCACCCCATGAAGTGGACATCCGGCTCACTCAGCTCTTGCTGGATGACTGATGTTTCCGAACCAGAGAGTTTCAACCCGTAGTGACTCCTGAGCATGTCTGCTAAGACTAATGCTCTAATGGGGTCCTACTACTTTAAACTAAAGGGGATGAGAAAGCAAACATGATGCTGGGCTGCATTCACACGAGTGTGGTGAGCCAGACAGGAGCAGTCATTCTTCCACTCTGCTCTGTGCGGACCAGGCCTCAGCTGGAGGATTGTGTCCAGTTCTGGGCACCACAATTCAGGGAAGATGTGGAGAAATTGGAGAGGGTCCAGAGAAAAGCAACAAAAATGATGCAAGGTCTAGAGAACATGACCTATGAGGGAAGACTGAAGGAATTCGGCTTGGTTAGTTTGGAAAGGAGAAGACAGAGGGGACAGGATAGCGGTTTTCAGGTATCTAAAAGGGGGTTACAAGAAAGAGGGAGAAAAATTGTTCTCCTTGGCCTCTGAGGATAGAACAAGCAGCAATGGGCTTAAACTGCAGCAAGGCAGGTTTAGGTTGGACATTAGGAAAAACATCCTAACTGTCAGGGTGGTTAAACACTGGAATAAAATTGCCCAGGAGGTTGTGGAATCTCCATCTCTGGAGATATTTAAGAGCAGGTTGGACAGACATGTCAGGAATGATCTAGACGGTGCTTGTTCCTGCCGTGAGGGCAGGGACTGGACTTGATGACCTCTCGAGGTCCCTTCCAGTTCTAGTGGTCTAGGATTCTATGAAATTAAATCATGAAAAAAACCCCAAATTATTAGCTGACTGCACTTGTTTATTCAGGACTCCATAAGAGGAAAATCAATCGTAATACTGAAGATTTTTGGACTCTACTAGACACTTTCATACAATGCTTTTACAAGAGACACAGAATAAACACCCATTTGCCAGCAGAGAAGAGGAGCTGCTTAAGAGTGACAGAGGAAAACCACCTTAAGAGGTTCCAGAAAAACAGAAAAAAGATGCCAGGAAGACATTGTGAACTGATGAGAATGCCACTGTTATGTTCTCTGCCCATACATCAGCGATAATATTCTTTGTGCCTCGGAAAACACCACTCAGATGGAATGTAATCTCAGAAGTTATAATATGCACCAATCCTGGACAAAAAAATTCTGAACAGAGAACATCTGTCATTACAATTCATGTAAATTATATAGACAGTGTGCATATCTACATATACACTCTCATACAACACATGGCAGGAAGAAAACAAGCATATATAAATCAATACCCTTTCTCACATGCGCATTAAATGCCTTGGGGCCAATTGCCCCATATTAGCTATTTCTGACCATACTAGATACATCTCGGCCAACAGCAAAGTCAATTTGATGACAATATTTTCTCCAGATTAGGTTCTTGTTATCCTAGTTGGTTTATATTGAAACAATAAAATGGAGGAAGTTTCCTTAAAATGCAAACGAATCTCCTCTGTAGATCATGAAATGACAGTGATAGAAAGCACACGGTGACTGAGAACCATACACGAGTGAAATGTGTCTCAGACACAGCTCAGTAAGTTTTCCCCTTCAGCCGAAAGTGAGGTTAATACATCTGCAAAATTCATTGTTTGATGAGATCCATATGGAAGTATTTTACTGCCTGAGTTCCAGCCACATCTTCGACTAGTAACCCACCTATTACTTAATAATCTGACAAGATTTTGTTTCCAGTGTGTAGATTTAAAATAGCCTTATTTGCCTATATTTAACAGCTGGTTCTGAAGCTCTACCCCATCAGATAGTAGAGGTGCCTCTATATTTCATCCAAAACTTTCAAGGGGAGGCAGAAACACATACACAAGTTTTCATAGCCTGCCGGAAAGTCATCAACTTTTGTCAGCTAACCATTCACTTCAGACACCATATGATAAATTGTATTTCTAACACAAATAAAATGGACCTATTTAGAGCTACTCAAGTTTTACCAGGGCAGACAATTCAAACATCAGTGATAGATTTAAACTGATTCCTTCCCTGGTCACTGGGATACGCAGTCTTAAAACGTATTTGAAAGACTCAAAGCTGAACCAAGTTTAAAAGTACAATTAATTAGCACTGGATTTCTACATTTGAAAGAACTGCTTACAATGTGGAGAAGTTTGAGATGCAGACTTCCTGGTTTCTCTGAAAAAGCTGCTAGAATAAATGACATCTCAGCCATCAAGAACATAAATGAGAAGTCATTCCACCCAAAAACCTTTGCTTTCCTTCTCTCAGCTTTCTAAGTGGCTCCTTTAGGAATGAAATTTTCAACTCTCAGACCTATTTTGGGAGGAGAGCTGAAACAAAACCAGTTGACCCGTTTTAAGTGTGTGACTGGTAGAATACGCATCTCTATTAACAAAAGTTACAATTCTCTGCGTGCAAGTAATTCAAACACAGGTTTGTTTTTAAGCTACAAACTTGCTGTGGGTTTAGACCTTTGACATTTAAAAAAACCCTGGGTCATAAATTAAGAAAGCACAATAAGCAGGAACGGGCTTGATTTCAGGAATAGTCATCTGCTTTGAACTTTTTCAAACACATCAAAGACAGCTGTTCTCACAGGGGACTAGCTCCATTGCTAAAGTAAACTCCAAACCAATGCTGGGTTGTTAAACCCTCACCTCATCCCTGGCCAGCTACATTGGAATGGGGACATTTCCAGAAGGCCCAAGTCACATCCCAGCCAAGCTTATGAAACTTGGAGTCTTCTCCTACTTTTACCAGGCTCCTCCTCTCCCCCTAGAACCCAACTCACTGCAGCCCTAGCTTGCGGATCCTCCATTTCATTTCCCTCCAAGATGCACCCTTCACCGTTGCCTCTCTGGTTACTGCTACGCAGAATAAATGCAGGCAGCCACATGTGCAGTGCACAACAGCATGGGCTGCATACTAGGAAAGGCCAAGCAGGTAGTGTGGGTGAGTGGTGATGTCATGGCATTAAAGTCAAGGCCCGCCCATGGCTTGGGATTGAGCTGCACATCCATGACACCCCAAAGCCCGGGGCTAAGCGAGCAGGGAAAATCCGTTATCGGGCATCGGGGTGGGATTGAGGGGAGGGAGGGGAGAGGAGGGGAGGAGAGGAAAGAGAGAGAGAGATTCTCTTGTAATCTCAGTTAAGCCTCTGAACTACTGGCAAGTCCCTCCCAATGGAGATCCCTGGAGCTCTCATGGGAGCAGTATGCTCCCAAATGGGCCCCTAGCAAGCTGTAACACATAGCAGGAGCACACGAAGTGGCACCAGGCCGGCTCCAACACATAACCAGGAGATATTGGTCCTACAATCCATTTCTCTCTGCCAGACGTTACCCCATCCAGCCCAGTGCACTGGCTCACCAGAACAGGACAGGTTGGCTTTAGCCAAGGTTTGAGTTGTATTTTTCTTGCTGTTAGCCCAGAGATGCCTAATGTCTTTGCAGCCAAAGATGGTCCCATGGGCAGAAACCCCACTTCCCTGCGCTTTTCGGCTGGAGGGACCAAGTGATGAAAACTAAGGAAACCGATATCCTGATAGAGAATTGTATATCAATTTTGGTTGGCTGGTTTGGACTATAAAACCTACCACTTCCATAACAATCTCAACAAAGGACCTGCATTAAGCCAGGACTATACATGAAAGAAACATTGTGTGTTCTGCCTGAGGCAATTAGGAAAAAAACAGTTTTCTAATTTCCTCAGCATTTGTTCAAAAGTCTCAGAGGAAGAGCCGTGTTAGTCTATATCTGCAGAAACAAGGGGAAGTCCTGTGGCACTGTAGCGACTAAGACTTATTAGGGCATAAGCTTTTATGGGTAAAACTCACTTCATCAGATGAACTGGAGTGGAGTTTATAGTGTGTGCGCGCATGTGTGTATGTATATTTTACACGTGTATATGGACAACAAAAGAAAGAGGTGAACAAGCCACTTCCACCCTGACTTGAATAGCCTCATTTACACAAGTACCTTCTTCGTTGTCCTTATATATACACTCATGCCTCTAATTTCCACTCCAGATCATCTGATGAAGTGAGCTTTACCTATGAAAGCATATGCCTTAATAAATCTTAGTCGTCATGGTGCCACAGGACTCCTTGTTTCAGCATTGGTGGTTGGCCCTCCCAGATACAAATGAAGCAAACAACATTCTTAATCATTTGTAACCTAACAGCCGCAATCAGAGATCAGGGCCTTGAGGTAGGCACTATACAAACGCAGAACAAAAATGGTCCCTGTCTCAAATGTATATTCTCCTGGAGGTATATTAAGACAATGAAAGAATGAAACAGAGAGGAAGTCAATATTTTCAGGCTACCCCCCAAAGAGGGTACAATTTTGAGAGGTATTCTGTGACATGTTTTGGGTTTAGGAATATGTGGTGCTGAATTGAAAACACAAAGAACTTCTGGAAACAAGTTTTCCCTTATTTTGATTAATTTATACTTAGTCAAAGAGAGGCTGTTTGTTTCAATGTCCTGTCTAACTAGTGTTTGCTTTTAATTTATATGTGTGTATTTTTTTTTCTTTGTCTGAAAAATACTGTGAAGTCAGATTCAGGAGGTTTCTTCTGAAAGTTCACTGAAAACACAGAATATTACATGTTTGGTTTTATAGGCCTAATTATTTTTGAGATCTGATGGCAGGATATTTCATTAGCTTTACCATACCAGGGCCACTTTTTCCTCTCTCTCTCTCATGATGTGGAAATCCTGTTGCCACAATCAGGATTTCTGTATAAAGTTAAATGGCAGCATGCGATCCTGTGGGAGCATCAGGTGACAGGTTTTCAGAAGTAAGTACTACTGCAGCAAGTCACTATGGGGTGGTCTCCTTGGAACAGTGGCCAGGCGGAAAGAGTTAATATTCCTGATCACTGTGCCTTTCTGTGAATTACAGCTGGCAGAGGACAGCTATAACCAACCCTAAGTGCAGGTACATGACTACGTGCAAGTATCAAATACACACTGAAGAACAGAAATACTAAGAGATTTCTGGAAGGCAACTCTAACTACTAAATGTTAATAGAACATTTCTAATTGCCTGTTTTGGGGGCTCTCTTTTATTGGTGTTGAAGACAAATGATTTAAATAAAAAAAATTATATCAATTGTAATCGGGATTTGAAATCAGCAAGCAGACAACTTCGATTTAAATAATCGATATTAATTCTTGTTCAATGTCTGTACCTGTTACTTTCCTAATGGAAGATAGAGTCTCACTAGTTGGTATAATTTGGTACTAATTTGCTAACCATGCAACTACTACTTCTATTTAATATTATTTAAACAATTATATAACTTAATATACATTTATTCAGGCTTTTGACTTTTTACACTTTCTATTAGAAAATGGTCAGCGACTTATTAGACAACCATTATCCAGTTGAAAAAAAACCATTTTTTTTAATGACTTGTTTTTATCTATTCTGATTACTGTTTACAAAATATTTTATATTTATCAGGCATCATATTTCTGAACAGTCAAAATTTGTAAGTAAGCACACCACCCATCAAGGAAACAAATATTTAAGTAAAACGATTAAACTATTCCTTTTCAGAACAAACTACGAGAAAAAGCAAACAGCAACTCTAGATGGCTTTTACACGGAGCAACTCCCAAGACAATTCTCCATCAGGAAAATGCTGAGAGGATATGATAAAAGTACAGAAAATAGAGAACAGCAGGTTGGGAGCTTCTGTTCTCCCTGGCTTGCACTAGAAGAACAAGAGGAAATGTAATGAAACAAAGGTACCGAAAGCAAACCTGTTCAAAGGAGATACTTTCTCAGATGGTGCATAATTTGACCACGGAACTTGTTGCTAAAGGAAACCATTGAGGCCAAGAATTTAGCAAGATTCAAATATGGAATTTTATAATAGTAATATACTGATATTTATAATATAATAAGGAGGATTTGGTGTTTATATGCATAACAAGAATATCCAGTTATAACCACCCGCACGGAAAAAAAAATAGATGGGAAAAGATGTTAAACCTCATGCCTCAAAATTTAAGAATCTCTAATCAGCAGGGATTAGGATGAGACCTTTATAGTACCAGATTAGCTCATTTCTACCTACTCAGCAAGTTTCCTCTTCCTTCCTCTGAAAGCGCCGGTGCTGGTCACTGTCAAGAGCTGGCTACTGGAGTAGATGTACCGTTCTGTCAATTCTTACACTCCCATCAATCAGAAGTGCTTGGAAAACGGTTGGATTTCATGACATGGAATCCAGGCCTCAAGGCATGGGTGAGGTCTAGTAAAATAGTCCTTCCCCTCTGTACTGCTCCATGTATCAGATGCCCCTTGTGAATATTGCTAATCCAACTAATTAAGAGCACCCACAACTGCAGCGCAAGTTTCGGGATGGCAACATTGGTTTCATTTAAAAAAACGTGACAGTCACGATCAGGTGGGGGGAGAAACGTAAATGTGTTTGGACTGGTAAACATACATTGTGTTGAACACAGAGCAGGAGCTTCATACCATCCAACACACGATGTTTGACTTACTCTACATGGTGCAGGTTAATAGTGATGCCACTCCCACAGCAGACGACATCTCTGATTTTGAAGAGGTGGTAACTGTCTCAAACTGTCTCTTATTCCTATCAGAAGGGCTGTCGTGTTAGTTTGTATCCACAAGAACTAGGAGTCCTGGGACACTTGAAAGGCTAAAGATATCTTTGGACATAAGCTTTCATGGGCAAAAAACCACTGTCGGATGCATCTAATGAAGTGGGTTCCCCCCCCCCACAAAAGCTCATGCTCAAATAAACCGATTAGTCTTCAAGGTGCTGGAGGACTCCGCATTCTCTTACTCCTCACGCCCATATGAGACCGTCCAGAACTATTTAGACCTCTGAGCTGATTCCAGTAACAGGCACTTGAAAACTACAAAAGATGAGGAACATACTTATGCGGTTCTCTGGTACAGTCGTTTTCTGAGCAGCAGTCCCCCGAGTTTGTACAATAGGAAAGAGGGACAGTCTAGGGCCTATGAGTAACGGATACTCCCCTACTCAGGAAGGCTTCACTCTTCAAAGAGAAAGAGAACCACTGAGGATCCACCATACAACTACAATGAATGCTCTGCCCCTGCCCCCAGCCACAGGACTTGGGAAACACTCTAGCAACAAGCAGTTATTCTGCCCGGCACTAGCTCAGTGCAAGGAGCAACCTCAGAGGGCGGCGTAGTCCGCGTACGATACTCATTAAATAGCACACACACACTTTGTCCACTTGACAACAACGAAGCATGGGGTCACCAGAAAAAGATGAACCTGGGACTGGATGAGTAAGGAGGACCGGTAGGAAGATACGGAGCTTCTCAACCTGGGCTATGCAGGTCTTTTTGGGGGGGCGGGGGGCTATCAACTCATCTGGATATCTGTCCAGTTTTACAACAGGCCAGAGGAAAATCACTAGTGAATTCAATACAAAATAACACTTCAGACAATGACTCGTTTATAGTGCTCTACAGACGATACGCTGAGACATAAGTACAATGTTATAATCCAATTGGTTTATCATTATATAGGAAAAATAAGGAAGCAAGCAAGCATTTTTTCAGTAACAGCGTGCTGTGTCACTTCAGTATTTTGATGTTTGATTTTTTAAAGCAAGTGCTTTCTAGGTAAAGTGACACGTGGGGTAGGCAAGGCAAATCCGACTCCTGAAAGAGGACAGTCGTCTGGAAAGGCTGAGAACCGCTGTTTTAGAACACCATTTTGAGCCCGGCTGAGCTAGGTAGTGGCAGGAAGAGGTCCCCATCCTATAGCTGTTTGATTATATGAATCCAGATCTTAGGGGACAGAACCAGCATCACAAACAGGGACAGCCTCTGCGGTCCCTGGGCAAGGTGCGGGGCTCCTGCTTCCACAGTCCCAGAAGGGGTGGGGCCTAAGGTGGAAGGGACGGGGCCCCGATAGCCTGCCCTGAGCATCCCCGCCCCCCTCACCCCTCAGAAGCTCCAGCAGTGATTTAAAGGACCCAGGGTTCCATGTGCCTCCCTACCCCCCTACCGTCCACCGGTTGGAGGACCAGATCACAAACCCCACACATGGGTTGGTACCATGTGACAAGAACAACCGAGTCCCAAGGTAAAATGGGTTTGGAGCCTGGACTACCTGCTCCTCCGCAGGGCCTCCCTCTAGGTCTTTGGCACTTTTAAGAGAGGAAATGAAGGACATTTCTACACTGCAGAAATCACCACAAGCCATGGCAGAGAGTTAGAGGAGCTTGGGTCGGCTGACTTGGGCATGTGCTACAGGTCTAGAAGGAGCAGTGTGGGCATCCCCAGGCAAGCCTCTGAACCCCGACAGGAGAAGGGGTAAGAACATCTACGTGGCTCCTTGTGGCCCTGAAGCACTGGCTGAAGGCAGCTGGCCCAGGCGCAGACTCGCGGCTCTCGTAGATGTGGCCTGGCAGGGCGAGGAAGCCCAGCCTGTTGTTGGCTGTCCCACTGCAGTGCAGTGGAGAGGACTGTGGCACTCAGAACGGGCTGCCCCCAGAACTGCGATGGCAAAGGCAGTCACTGTATGAATGCAGGGCCACGCAGGTAGGGAACCGTGACCCCCCTTGCTGTACCTAGCAGTTTCTTGCTGTCCAGTTTCTGTCTGTTCAAAGGGTTTGTGCCGTACAGCAGGGCATGTGCCTCCGAGTGAACAGTCTGTAGCTCTTCCAGAGTTGCTTTTCTGCCACGAATACACTGTAGGGAAAGAAAACAAAGTGATGAAACTGTGTTTACAACAATTAACTCATCTGCCTTTTCCCTTGGCGAAAAAGGAAATATCATTGGAATTTTAATTGCACTAAGGGGTGGTTTTACTTAAATTACAGGTTAAAAAAATGTATTTGGGGGAATGCAGAATAGCGAATTCTGGGGGAGGCTACATGTGCTACAAAAGTTGCTTTCTTTATTAAATGGCTATGGAAACAGGTGTTTGCAATGGTTCAGAATGTATCTGAATGTGCTTGGGGCATTTTGGTCACGGTGTATCTAAAACGAGGAGTTTGGTTTTCATGACAATAGACTGAACTTCGGTACTTCCCTGGGTGCAGGATTTCTATTCTGGATACACTCCAATGACAATTCCCACATCAACATGCACCGTCGGCAGCTTGTGGCCATCCTAGGAACACCAGAAACGATGGAAGACATGGCCAAAGGATTGGCACCCTGGAGATCGTCACAAGGCCATTGTGTTCCTTTAGAGAGCTCGCAGCAGGCTACGCACCCCCTGCACAGACCCACTACAGCCTAGCTCAAGGAGGGACAACTTACTAAAACTCTCTTCCTGCATTTTAGCAATATGTACAAAACATACAGTTGAAGAACCTCTTAAAACAGAAAGGCACAACTGTGGTGGCTCAAGGCAGTCCAAGCTGTTCCTAGCAGTCCTCCAGAGGAGCATTGGGGAGCACAAGAGAGTACCCCTACCATTGAAAGACCCCTACCCTTGAAAGAGGTTCTAATACCTCTTTCATGTTACGTGTGGCGAGTTAGCACGACTGTAGAAACCAGGTGCATGTGGTTCACACATCCTTCAGAGCCCCGCACTACTTCTGCACTAGAGCAGGTGCTGAACTGTGCGATGTCTCACCACTGGCTCTAGGCTTAAAGCCCTGGGCAATTCTAACCTACTGTGGCACAGAGAGGCATGCACCAACCAGTGGGCCGAGACACCTGCGACACTGCACACGGAGCATTTTCTTTCAGACAGAATCATAGGGCACAATGGCAGGCGCACAATCCAAGCTAGTTAGAGGGGATTTTGTCTCAAACCTTTGGTGCAAGCCGTGTGCACACATTTTAAAATGTATCTGCACAGGAAGTAGTTTTATAAAGTCCTTAAGCTTTAAACCAAGAGAACAAAGCACGATAGGAAGTGGTTTCCTCTCTCAGGATTCAGTTCACCTGTCCAGTCAAATTCCTCTTTTGTTTGTTTTTTCTTTAAACTCTCAAGCTGAGATTCCCTGAGCATAAATGCTGCATGCAAAATACACAGTCAAGAGACAGACCCAGCAGCTGCAAAACACTAGCCCCAACGAGTGTGAAAATCACCTCCAAGAAAAAATTCTTTCCCCTCTTGCGTCTTTCAGTTACACCTTTATCTTTTCTCTCCTTTGTGGTTTCCCCTTGCTGCGATGGCATCCATGTTCTCTAGACAGATCCACTGTCTCGCACTCAACTGCTGAGTTTAAGGCTTTCTGGAATACCGCATTGTCTGTCTTAGATTATCTGACTGTGCACAACGAGTAGAATGGGAGATCTCCAAATCCCCACCAGGAAAACAGCTGCGTTGCTGCTGATTTCAAAGGAGAACTCCCCAAGAGTGTACCCACTGGGTGGCTAGAAACTCCATTCTCTCTTCCACGCAATACGCTGCTCTCTAGATTGCAGGTTATTCAAACTTTTTTCCTGTATTTCTAGTAAGAAGCCTTGTATTCTTCTCAGGAAACACCCAATTTACGTAACCTTTGGGAAAACAAGCACCCCTCAGAACTTCCCTTTACAAACCTAACACCTGCTTACTGTCGAGTTTTTGCATTTAATATGTACATAAAGTGCCTAGGTGGAGCTTTCCACGGATGGAAAATTAAGCCAAATTCTAGGACACTTCTACAAGTCTTCTGGACCCTCAAGTTCCTTGACACACAAGCGATAGATGAAGCCTGACAGCAGCAAGAGTTTGTAGTGTACCCCGGCCTCGTGGGGAAGAGGAAAAGGTTATGTGGAGTCTGTGCAAACCAGGGACAGGCCGACTCCAACATGCCGCTGCAAGTCACTCAGACCTGAAGATTCCTCCTGCCCAGTCACCGCTGCATCCTGCATTGCCTAAATACCAATGACATATGGCATGCACCCCAATGGGCAACCGGTGAGAGTTTTCAGAAGAGACGAAGAGGGAGGATGTGACACGGAGCTTGGAAGCGAGGAGAGTTCTGGAGAGATGACTTAGCGTGTCAGGACAATTAACGAGCGACCCCAATTCGAGTGTCTCAGAGGAGGAGGAGGAGAGGAACGGCCAAGATTAGGAGTGAAGTGAGTGTATGGCAAAGAGACAGATGAGTGCCTGGGGGAAGAGGGAGGTGGAGCAGCAAGTCCAGGCACCATTTTAAAGGGAAGGAAGGAGGCTGAGAGCAGGCTTGGAGATCCCTAGGAAAACTCTGGACAAAGAGTAGGAAGATGATTAGATTCTGGAAGCCGGCGGTGCCACGCCATTACAGACTGGGGACTGAGGAAGAGTGTAAGAAAGGACACTGTAAGAGGAAAGGCAGGGTGGGACTGACACATGGTTAAGGCTTTCAGAAGAGGCAGGGTCATGGTAAGGTTGAAGTCTACCAATATTCAGGAAATCATGACAGACCAGGGCAACGCAGGAGGAAAAAAGTTGAGTGTCAAACAACTCCCATAGCTCCGCCCTTGGGAGCAGTGCGAAGGGCAGCATTCAAGCTGGTAACAGTTGTTCAAACCTTACAGAACAAAGTTTCTATTGTCACGTGCAGAATGGCTGTGGCATGAGGCAGGTGACAAGGCTGTTATAATACTGAAGGTGTAAGCAATGCTCATTAGAAACCGGCCTATATACTTATAGGTGCTTTGTCTGGTGTATTTATTTTAAATACCAGAGAGAATAATCCCAAAGTTCAATTCGACTTTTCAGACACAAACTGGTCAACTCTTGTTGGCCAAGCTGCAAACACTAGAAATCTAGCTCATGGCAATGCTGCCCCCAAGTGGCTAACCTTTCGTAGGGCTCAGAAATGATTTCGAACCAGACTGGCTTCGGGAGAGGAAGCTGTGTCATGCGCAGTTTCCCCAGGACAAGCCAGCACTATAGGAATTTAGTCACATCTGTGGGCCTTTCTCCAGCTCCTCCTAGTCTCTACAGCACAGATGGGTCAGTGCAGCAACACAAGCCATACGGATTCTCTGATCTGAGGAACCATAAACCCCTCCTTTTGAAGGGCCTCAACCTTAGCTAACCCATCGACTTCACGACAATATTAAAAGGGAAAAATGCTACAGCAGCACTGGAAACACCACATTGAAGATAGAGTTTAACCAGGGGTTAAATAGAAAACTTGATTTCCAAAAGTAAAGGTTATTAAACTCGGGCAAGAGTCAATGCTAAGGAGGTACTTCATTTTAGAAAGAGGAATACCAGACCATTACATGACTAACCCCTACTGCAAATGCTGGCCAGACATGCAATAAGGAGTCCTATGAATTTTGTGACTAACAGTCACAGTGATAGAGTGAAATTGGACGGCTATATTCATTCAGGATACAGACACGCCTGATCTAAACATAAGACATTTGACATAACCCAGCCTACAGCCAGATCCATGAAAACCTAAGGACAGAATCTACTACAAGTTTGTGTGTCTATGTTGCAATAAGAGATCCAAGTTGCAAATTCATTAGGTTTGTCTTTGAAAGGAGATTGCTAGAGTCCCTTACAATGCACACATGAAATCCTGCAGCACAATTAAAATGTCAAATCTTCCCCCGCCCTTAACACGCAACTGAAACTATCGATCTGCCCGCTCCTCAATATTACCTCACACTTGCTACGGAGGCCTGTCTCCTGGAGCCGGGACCAGATGCTCTGGATTCTCCCTGCGTGCTCTGGATGGCTGTTTGTGTTCCCACAGGTACACTGGTGTTTCAGCATCAAGGTATCATAGACCAGGCCTGCAGCAAAAGTTAAAAGAAATGGTCTCGTGAGACATGAAAATAACCTGTTATGGAGAGCCTCCGAAGCAGCGCACGCTGTACTGAACTGAAACCCTATGGACAACAGAAACCTGCAGTCCACAGGCAGATGAAGAACATTAGGAAAACATAACCACAGACTAGTAAATGTGCCGGACAGCTTGACTGTATGACCGGACTGTACACAAACATGGGGACTTGAGTCAGTGACCCAAAAGCACCCTCCAAGTCCTGTGAGCTTAACTTCTCAGGTGGCATCGCAATGACCTCGCCCTGTTGGAAGTTTCCCTGTTGGAAAGACCTCGCCCTGAAATGCATCATTAATGCCACAAGAGGACGCAGCAGTAGGTTTGTAAGAGGAGAAAAGAGGTGACAGCAGAGATTTAGGCAAACATGTCAAGAGAAAAAAGTTCTAAAAGGACACTATAATTCTCTGAGTCTCACTAAGTACTATTGCACCTGCTACTGAAATGCTTCCAGGTTTTTGGATAAAACAACAAGTGGAAACGTCCCTGGAAGGATCTTTCTTCCATAAAATAGCTTGCTTTAAAGTATTCCCCTCAAGGCTATGGGAGGACACAAGAATCCAGGTACATGGAAAGGAGTTTATAAGCGCACACTTTGGAATAACTATCCAGTGTGTTCCGTGGGCATTTAGCAGGGTTTGCCTCAAGAAGCCGACTCCCTCTGCATCACTGAGTATGCATCTACGCTCAGCAGTGTAGATGACTCCGATACATGTTCTGCTTCTACCCGGCTCTACTTTTGGACCAGGATTGTGGATTCAACTCAAATATACCACTGCACAAAAGCACCAGGATTCCCAGAGTTGTGTTTTCAGGAGAAGACACGTTTTGTTACAACAAAGCAGATATGGTGAAAAGGTTAGTTCTCCCAGAGTGAGTCTATCGGGGAGCACCCAAACTCTGGGGAATATCTGGGGGTGCAGAGGATGCAGAACCGATTTGCAACTTGTATTGCTCCTTTGAAAGCCAACTAGTTCCCCAAAGTGTCTTGCCACTGCACGCTGGGGCCGCCACTTTCAGCCACGAGGGGGAAGTGGTCTGGCAATTACTTACTCTGCTTCATGCTTTGGGGCCTCGGAGTGCAGTAAAACACTCCAGTGCTGGAGGACAGAGGGGAGCAGTCGTGAACCAAAGGTCAATTAATCAGGGCTTTGCCATCAATACTGATAATATGCCCACCTGCTTGCTTTCTTTCGGATATGACTCAACTGCATTCGGCGCTGTTTGGGCAATACCGAGCAACGCCCACTGAAGTCACAGGTAGGATGTGGGCAGTAGAATGGATAGCTACTCTGAAGTTCAACCCTGGGAAAGAACACTGGATTTTGCTGCTTCTGGCTCAAAAATATACCTGTTATACATAAGGGGCATGCACGTACATACCATAGGCGCGTGCGTGCGTGTGCAGATAAACACACGCAACAGTATTTTATATAGGTACATTCATGCATTTGCAGAAAACGTGTGGGGGGTGGGGGCAAGCTAAGTATTCTCTGTTGGGAAGTGACGAGAGGAGCCATGCTTCAGGAGAAGTTCAACCTATTTACATTCTAACCCTCTGTCTCTGGTGAAGCAGCGATAAGAGCAGCATTTCCACGACGTTTCTCCGGTGCAGCATTTATGCACTGTTCCAGGTTTTTAACCTCAACAGCTACTGTACAGAGGACAACTGCTCTTCCTGTAGCTGAGGTCACACTGTGGCGCACAGAGAAAGGAAATGCTTGGCCATTTTAATTTAAAATACAAAACTACTTTGGACACTATAGCACCATTGCTGGAAAATAATATTCCCTCCAATGTGGGAACAATCAGTTTTAAAGGTCAGAACTAAAGCATAGCCGACTGGCATTTCTTGGAAGGGTAAACAGGCAATTCGAGGCTCAGGTAATTCTACTGCTCTGGCAGTGAGGGAGAGAATAAATGACCTTCATCAGAAATAAAAAATGCTGTAACAAAACATTATAACGACGCATGGAATTCATTGTCATGGCAGATCAAAGACTGGACCATTGCAAACCAATGGCCCAATCTGGGAATCCTTGAGTAAAATTGTACATGCACCAACATTCCCAATAAGGCCAATGCATCTACTCACATTAGCAAGGGTACAGGAGTTACATTAGAGGCTAACCAACCTTATGCAGGTTGCCCCCCTGCCCTTGTGCAAGTGAAAAATGCCGCCCTTCTGATTTTGCTGGGTTTATGTCTATTGTCCTCTCACGACGCACAAGCGCAATGTCATGCTTCAGGACATAAAACTAACCGCCTGCCAGTGGCAGAAAGGGGTGAGGTTGAAGGCACGTACTCCTCAGTGTGTAGTATGTCTATCTCCCTGTATTGCCCCCGCCAGATGCCCTTTAAGTATTAAGAACCTGTTACTGCTTGAGGAAGGGTAATGAAATAAGAGACCCAGGGGTTTGATTCTGTTCAACAGATCGACGTTCCTCACTCTTCCCAGAGAGCATGCTAGAAGAATTTACCATACACACTATTTTTAAAGTGACAAAAATGAGAAGCAATTTTTAATTCTTTGCCTATTTTACACTAGGCTGACTTTTTAAGATGCACTATCCGAGTTTGTGGACTTCATTTCTTTGAATTCTAATTCCTTGAAAATGAGTATTCCATTGGCAAAGTGTAACTGTTAACCAGAATATTCAATTAAGCAGCACGCCTCCTCCCCGCATGTCCCCAACATGCTGGATAACAAAGCTTTTACTGTAAGATGATATGTACCAAAATATTTGTCTATAAAGACTTCCCCTCCCTGCGAGGAAGGTGGCTGGGTTGGTAGAAAGAAAGTCATGACTTGAACAAGGGCAAAGGAGGATTTAAATGAACTTTTATAACAGTGTGAGGAAAACAACATTAAAATATTTCTTTTCTCAACCTTTTCTGTGGTCCAATTTCCATGATACATACAACTGGGCTATGGCTCTTCAGTGACTAGCGCCTGCTACTGGCTGTCACCTGCACTTGTGCGAGTGTAAACTCCTGCCATTCCCATTGTGAATGATTTTACCCCCCACTTGCCACTCTGAGTGGGTATACGTGACTGCAGTGTGTTCAAGGAAGTGGGCCCCTAGAGTCTTAAAACATTTCAGAAATTAAATGTTATAAAACAGCGATTAGCCCGATGAAACACACTAAGTACTTTGCAAATTACCATCTTGTCACAGTACTGCACGCCTCATACCATAGAAAGGCAACGTGGATTTATTTTCATTTTAAGCAATCGTTTAATCCTACCTCAACACTCATTTCCTTGAATCTGACACCTAAAATTGTAGAACTTGGAACAGACTTATTTACAGTTTTCAAAATCACGACGTTTGTGGCTCCACTCTAATAGATAATTAGAAGTGGAATTAGGAGGCAAAATGTAAATCCCATGACAGCAGGTATTACTGCACAGTGACATTTGGTAAAGATTCACATGACTGATATTGCATGTAAACGATGGAGGAGCTGGAACCAGATACAGGCAAACAGTGACTCTACTTCTACAACACACACAGAATCTGTCATTTTTAAACCAGCAGGTTCAGATTTTCAAAATGGCTTAAGAGAACTCGGGGCTCGATGTCCACTGACCCTCTGTAGTACGTGGGTGCCTAATTCCCTTGGGACCCTTTGAAAATGCCAGCCCCTGCTACTGCATGCTGGATCTTTCTGGTGCCACGACGGACTGCTTATTGGTGCTTTCATTAGAAAGTGAGACATGCAAACCTTGTGAAAACTCGACACCCCACAGCCTGAGTTTCAGCAATCAGGCTGCTGCTCGGGCCAGGGCCCTGCTAGACGAGCACACTCCAGTTCCCAAACCCTTTCAGTGCAGGAGGGTCGGCCACCATGTAACCTGACTGCTATCCTGACTGAAGGCAATGGGCTACCCGGTGCCCTTTGAGAAGGGGTCTGCGCCCTGCTGACTGGTATGGGAGCTAGCTCTGCCAATGATGCATCAGCTGTGAGTTTCCCCCTCCCTGGGGGGTTCACAGCCAGCCAGACCACACCCTCTGGAGGCACAAAAGGCTGGAAGTGGAGCAAAATCTGCCTGGCAGTAAGTTCAGCGCTCAGGCTGCCCGTGTTGCTGGGTCCACTGTCCTTTGTCCGCCATGCTGCACGGCCTTCTTCCTTGCACCCATGTCCACCTCCCAGTCTAGTCAGAACTCGCCGTGTCCCAGGCCGTGTGCAGCCAGCGCTCGGCATCGCTACACACGCTGTCCAGCACCTTTCACCACACAGCTGGGATTCCCCTCCATAGGGTTGCTCCCTTCGGTGGTGGGAGTTGGGGAAGAGGGGAAATATGGGGTGTAGTGACTGACCCAGATTGTCCAATCCTCAACTCAGCTGCAGAACATGGGGTTAACAACATCCTGACTGCCAACCGACAGGTGGGAATTAGGGAGGTTTGAGCATAAGGGCAACTCTTGCCTCCTCCAACAAGGCGCTGGCATCACCCACTCCACGGCATCGCAGCAGAGCACTCTAAGAATAAACGACCTTTTCCCTATGGGGCACTCAGCCCCATCCAAGTCCCTCCCACCCCCAGACGTACCTGTGGTGAACCTTGGCTTAGTGGGGGGCTCCTGTACAGACATGGGGAAGGTGGCAGACGCAGGTGAGGACTGGGCGCGGGACAGAGGCCGATGTCCGCCAAAAGACACCGGGATGCCAGCTGCCTCCATGGAGGCCTGGTAGTTTCTCAGCTGGTGAATGCGTTGCTGCTCCAGCAGGAGGGCTTGCTGTTGGGGAGGACACAAGGAACGTAAGGGGCTGGTTCACGCAAACATCACAATGCAAACGCGTGGCCTGGAATGTTAGCATGTTATCTGGCTGTTTGGGTCCCAGATACAGCGAGTGCACACAGGTAGGGCTGTGAAGGATCCGAATTCGGAAGGCAACAAGGGCATCGGTTTCCTCTTTGAAACCCAACGGCACAGGGAGGAGGTCAGAAACACACAGAGCCGCCTGGCAAGTCAGCGCCTCTCCCAAAGCAGAGATGACAGGCCAGAGCCTCGGCCGGTGGGAAGCAGCACAGAACCAGTGACTTCTGTGGAGCTACCCCACGCCTCACCACATGAACGGCTGGCCAGCTATGAGCAAGGGCACAAGGAAACGGTTCTGACAACCGAGCACTGACTGGGGTGTCCAGGTCTCGCTGGCTGGCTGATGTTACACGTGCACTGCACATCCAAGGCCCAACAACATACCACAGATAAACACATGAGGCTGAACGGTCCCACTCGGAACGCAGGTATTCCCGCGCAGCGCCCGTGCTTTCTCCACCTGTACTACTGACAGCTCCCCTTTCACAAAGGCATTTCAGGGCTTTTTCTAACTTTATTAAGTATTTTTCTTTTTCCTGGTCTTTCTAGGTACAGATTAGGGACAAGCAGGCACCTGTTTCCTTGCCCTTTAACCCCGAGGCCTAGCTGAGCGGCTATCCAGATCCCAGGGCAAAGGTCTCTGGTTTAGGCACCCTAATGGCAATGCGCGCACTGTGCACCCAGTGGGCTGACGTCTGCCTCCCTGCGTGCTCAGGGCCGCTCCAGCAGCTGGGGACTGGTTAACCAAAGGAAGGCACCTGCGATGCTGCCTGTGCTCGCTGCCCGGAGGAGAGGGAGCACGGGAGCAGCTTTGGCACAAAGAGGGAAACATTTGGGAAAAGTCCTCTGGCAGCCAGATCCCCTAGTCTGAAGGCGGCTTGGTGCCGTCAGTGCCAGTGCACCGGCAGCTTGAGACGCAAGCGCCCACGGGGAGAAAGCAGGAATGCTGCTTGCATGTCTGGGGAAACAGGGTTTGTCTCCTAGGGATGACACATTGCTCTTCAGTGCGCAGTGGAGGTGGCTGCCCTACGGTGTCTGTAGCTAGCAAAAGCTGGGGCACGCACACTAGAAATAATCCCTGCTTTCCTTCTGCCCAAATGCAGGACCCATGCTTCCAACCAAGCCAGCAGCTCTGCAATGTATTGTGTCCCTGCGGGTAAGCCAGCGCAAGAAATACAGCTCTGCCCTGTTGCTTCATCCGTCCTGGAGCAAGCCAACCACACGTGCCATAGGCAGCGGCTGCAGACTGGCCGTGCTGCCCAGCACACGCCTTGTGGTGAAGAGAGCTGGGTTCCTGCTGCAGCCCCAAGGAGGTGGAACGTTTCCAAAGGTTGCGTCACACTGCAATTACAGCGGATGCGATTTCCCCTGGGCCGTGGGGAGTCACCAGCCGGTAACACACCGCTCAGGCGCATTAGGGAAAGCCCCCGGAGGTCAGTGAAAACACACTTATTGACTTGGAGTCAGATCTTATTGGCAGTGTCTCGGGGCAGTGCCTCCGCCTCACCCCCCACGTGGGCCAATGAAGAACGCTAGAGCCAGAAAACCCAAGGGCTGGCCTCTGTGCATTACGTGCTTAGGCTCATTTTAGCAGTGCCGCCACGCAGTCGAAGAGCGGGATGTCCTGTGTGGCTGTCCATTGCCAAGGGAACCGGGAGGACGGCAGGTTAGCAGCCTTGCCTGGTGACTCCCTGCGGAGCCACGCCAGCACACGCTGCCTTTCCCGCCCATCCACTGTGACCCATCTCAATCCCATCTGAAACCCAGCCCGGGAGTGGCTGAGAGCGACAGCCAAGGCTCAACGAGGGCCCAGCTGCGGGCTGCAAACAAGGGCGCCCGGGGAGGAAGGGAGAGATACTTGCTCTGTCTGGGGAGCAGGAGGGACCTGGCCTGATCTCACTCCCAGGCTGCAGGGCTGGAGACAAGAGAGGCAGCAAGCCCACCCCCTCGCCAATGCTGAGTGGTTATGACAGGCTACAGTTTGCCCCCGGGAGAGGGGTAGATGCCGGCGGGCAGTGGGTCGCAGAGGCAAGGAGAGAGGCCACGGGGAGACAGCAGCCCGAGAGGGGCGCCCTGCGGGCTAACGAGCTAATTCCCAGGGTAAGTCAACCCCGTGACACAAACACTTCACCTTTCTGCAGCCACAAAACAGGCTCTCAGCAGACGGTCCCGACGGCCCAATGCCTGTCGGCACCCATTGGGCACCAGGAGGCCCCTTCGCCATGCTCCCCTCACCTGCCGGAAGAGCAGCTCCTGCTCAGCTTGCCTCTGCCCTGGCTCCAGCTCCAGTGGCAGCTCCGTCTCCTCTTCATCACTCTCAATGGGCTCTTGCTTCACCGTCACCATGTTGGCCAGCCCTTGCACCTCCTTTTGGCTCGCGACTCGGTCGCCATACGGCTCCTCCAAAAGTGCGTGGTGCTCTCGCAACTCCTCTTCCGTCTCCTCAGGGTGGCTTTCAGGCTGGCGGGCTGGCTCGGGCGGCTTGGGGATCATCTGAAAAGACCCCAGAGTTTAAGGGATACAACACGTGCAACACACCAGAGCTAACGCTGGCTGCGCTCTCAACTACAGAATTATCTTAGTGAAAGCAAAATAAAAAGTAACTTCATATTTCTGACAAATTAGCTCCAAGAGAGAAGGATAATGACCGTAAGGACAAAGAGCCAGGTCAGCCCATTCATCTAGCATCGTGGAAACATGTCCTAAGGAACAATATTTTTTGTTTTTAGTTTGACTTCTGCCTTACGAAAGCGGACTGCTCTAAACCTGTATGCTTTGCAGGGCTACTCCCCTCCGTTCAACGTCTGCAAGGAAACAACCACTTGGCAGCAAAACCCCAGCAGAAAACGAGTGACAGATTTGTTCTTGTCTGGTTTCCTGTCTCCACGTTTGCCAAGCTTCTTTCAGACAGCGCCATAAATTGCATCTCACAAAACCAGAGCCTGCCTCCCGGTTCCCAATGCAGCTGAAGTCGAGTATTTTAGTAGCTTTGGGAGAGAAGAGCTATGCTGGGTTATCTGTACCACAACTACAAAAATAAAACCCCAGGACGTTTCAGAGTCAGGCTGCCCTACACTCAGTCAAGTGCTGCTGGGAAGCTTGTGTCCTCCAGCTGTCACACGCACTTCGCAATCTTAGTGCTCAAGTGTTTGGGAGTCCAAGCGCCTGTGACCCTCACAGGCCCTCCATGGCAAGCGGTGAAGGGTTCCCTGTTCTCTCAGCAGCTCCTGCCGTGCCAAACAAACTCACTACACCCAGCACTGCCGTCCCAGAATCCAGCCAACAGAATCGCAGTGAGGTATCGAAGGGACGCTGGCATCACACGGCTCTGGCACGAGGCGAAGGGTGAGTACTACCACCACATGCGGCTTTCAAGTGTCACCGAACAAGGGAGAAACATTCTCCAGTCCAGGGGCAAAAGTTGTTTTCGCTCTGCGGGAGGCAGAGGATGCCTTGTGAGCCCAAAAGGCCTGGAGCTATGCTGGACTCTAACGGGGTGCAAGGAGAAAACCATCTCACTGAGAATACTGGGGGGAAGAGGTGTGATTTGTGATGGACCGAACCCTGCATTGACTGAAAACCAGCAAGCTCTGCGGCAACACTGCAAAAGTGAAAAACTGCTTCAGACAAGAGCTGTAGCCCATTAAATCAAGCCTTAGCGCTGGCTGGTCTGCACAGGAAGCTTACACGGACACAGCTACGCCCCTCAGGAATGTAAGCACCCCCCGCCCCAGCGGCGCAGTTAAGCCAACCCAAGGCCACGGCTGGGCTACAGCTCATGCTGACAAAATGTGAGTGCCCCTGAGGTGAGTTACGCCGGCGTAGGCATTCATGCGCAGCCGCGGGAGGGCTTCTCCCCCCTGAGGTGAGTGGAGGGAGGGTGGGCAGTATCCCAACCACGCAGGCAGGAGCGGAGAGAGAAGAGATTAAGTGCCCACTAATTCTGGGTGCCCAGTATGCTAGGTGGAGGACCTGTGTTTGCAGAGTTCCAACCACTGCAAAGTACTTGTGCCTTCAAAGCCCCCCCACAGCGCCTGGCAAGACTTCTGCAAAGCAGACTCCACCGTACCGAGCAGGGCACCCAGTGAACGGGCAGCAGAGGAGTCTGAAGTGCCGTGCCCAGCACCACACAGAGCCGTGTGGCAGAGGTCGGGACGGAATCCGGGCCAGGCGTCATCAGCCTTCCCCAAGAGACCATTCTTTCTCTTTCTACAAGGCCCGTTCAGCAGGCACCTCCCAACCCCGGAGTCCTACCAGTAACAAGTTTCTTTCACTACACCATGCGCACCCAAGGAGGCAGAGGGCTTGTGGAAAGGGTAGCAGGTCATGATGTAATCAGAGCCCATCCCATACTGCTCATTATTCCTGGCCGGGGGGATTCAGGGCCACTGTGGGGCAGCAGGGAAACAGCCCTGCTTGCAGAGTCTCCCCTGTCCGCAGAAAAGTGGCTGCACCAGTGCCACTCACCTACCCTGGCAGCTCAGGCATGTTTGTTCAGGTAGCCAGGGCAGAGATACTTCCCTGGGAGGAGAGGGGCTCCAGGGATGCTTCCAGCCCTCCAGGACGTTAGCCCTGGCTCCCCATTGGCCAGGCGTGACTTGTCCTTGGGGAATCTATGCTGGCTGTTTCCGGTCACCTTCCTCTCCTCCCCACCTCTCACCAATCTGCTCAGCGGCTCTGTGGGGATGACAGGTGAGCAGCTGGCGGCAGAACGGCGCTGCCAGGGAGCGCTCACGCAGGAGCCAATGAATCTCTGGCAGTTTTAGTATAAACTCTGAGATGTCTCCACTGAGCAGCACAAAATGTGTCTTCTGAAAGTCTGACTGGGACACGTTCTGGTGGATTTTCATGGGGATGACAAAAGGACGAGGGACCAAGAGGACACCCGCTATTCCAATTTCTCATCTCTGCTCCAAGGGATGGGGGGGAAGGGACTACCAGTTTTAAAATAACGTGTTGCCAGACTGTTTTAACATTAGCCACACATGCTTACACACCCCCAGCCTTGTTCTCAGAAATGTTTGAACTATATTGGTGGAAATTTTCCATCTAATTCAGCCTGAGGCAGCCATCTGACCTGGAAAATTTAAAACCAAATGGTTCAAGTTTGGCAAAGTCATAAACTGAAGCGAGCATGCTTTGAGCCTGGCCTATAATTAAAAGACAAATCAGCCTTTACTTGATTTTTAGTTCCTCTGCTACTCTACACAAATGGGCCCTGACATAGCTGAGTGTTCGGAGAACCAATGTTTCCATGTCAGCATTTGGATGCTATCCAATGTGATACATCTGCGCGCGCAGAATGCTAAAGGATTTTAACTCAGTACTTTAACAAGGGACACAAATGGAAATGGTCTTTGTTCAAAGAGGGGTTGTTCCCTCTTTTTGCGTGGACCTGACACATCACACTTAAGTAGGTCTCTTTCAGGCTACTGAAAGAAGCAGTAGTCTGTACAGTCTCACACATACGCTTCCAACTCCTGGGAGGTCTAAACGAAACCCTCAATGAGTGCAGTAGGTACGTCACAGCGCAAGCGTCCAAAGACTTCAAGTGTTGGCAATCGACATCTTTACAGACTAAAACAAGCCACTGAAGTGCAATTCACTTACTAACAAAGAAACAGAGCCTACTGCCAGCTTTGAGCAAGCCTGATTTTGAACTTCACGACTCCAAGCATGTTTAGAGTGTGCGAAGGGAAATCTCCATGGGAACAGCAACGCCACACCACATCAGTATGCTGGCCTGAATGAAGTCCAGGGCTGGCACATGCATGGCGTAGTGGCAAATATCCAGAAGTACAAGATTGACGTCAGTAGCTTGTGTAATCATCCCAACTTAGCTTTATTCTATAAACAAAGTGTCTGGGGGGTTTTCTGTTTTTATGCTGTGACTCTCTCTTACTGGAAAGATTTTATATGGGCCACCACTCAAGTAGGCTAATCCAGCTTCTGGTGGTTAGGTTTTCTCGGGAACAGTGGAAGTATTTGGAGAAGTGTCCACCTGAAATGGACCCGCAGCACCCTGGCAATCTGAGTTTTCTTTTGGAATCTGTCTCTTTGAATTTAGCTGTACCAGGGGAGATCTTCCCCAAAGTGTCTGAAGGACAAGTTTTAAATTCAGATTCCATTTTGTCTGAAGAAACATACCTGCATAGCCAGCTGAAACAACCCCTTCTTTGCTACAGATAACCTAGCTGTGCAGCAGCATCTCTCTGGCCTGCGAAGCGAATGCAGTGTTTGTGTACGGATGCACAGCTCCATGCAACACACACACGCACACACTTCTCTGCTGTTGGCCAGACATGGGACAATGCTTAAACATGGACAGCACGGTCCAGCTTCAAAGCACTTGATAAATATTAGCTCATACACTCACAAAACCCCTTGGGCTAGATTGAGCCCCCATTTTCAGAAGGGGAGGTGGAGAAGACTGACAGTGTGCCCCATGCCATAGGCGGGGGGCTGGGAGTTCCTGGGTCCTAGGCAAGGGCTTGGGCCTGCCTCTTGGAAGACTATCCTGGTGAACAAACTAAACACCCTCGAGTCCAAACCCTCCGCTCCAATTGTGTTTAGCTTGTTACCAATGGAATCTTCTATTTGTCCTTGGTTTTATTACACCCCTTGATACTACACTCTCCCTTCCTTCTTCCAGGGAAAATAGGTGTACAATACATCCACCTCCCCCTATGTACCCTGACGTTCCTGCATGCCTTCCTCTCGAACTGGGCCCGCTGCTGATGGGGATCAACGGCAGCAAAGAAAGCTTTGAAAATACGATTGGAGAACCAGTAGCTTAAACTGTACCTCCCCTCCCAGCACTTGCAGCAGCAGGGCCACTCCTTACCCTAGCTGATGCTGTGAACGATCACTGAAGCTACTAGGGAGCAGAGATGCCAAGAGGAAGGCCAAGTGATTGCATTGCTAGAGGCCGTGCACGTTGCCGTGAGAAAAACCCTTAAACAGGACCATTGGCGAAAGGCTGCACTGAACTTGCACGTGCAGGAAAGCACTTACCATCAGCATGCCTACCTTGTTCAGGTGAAGCTGCTGCTGCTGGAACTGCTGTTTGTGTTTCTCCAGGAACTGCTGGTGCTGTTGCTGGATCACTAACTGCTGGAGGGCCTGAGCGTTCTGGGGAAGGGGAGCCGACTGCGTGCGCCCCAGGGGGCGGTGTTGCCGGAGTTTGTGTATGGAAGGGGAGACCCGTTCTGCACCAACCAGAGACTGTGCATGGAGGGGGAGTGCCCCCAAGCCTGAAAGATACCAGTCTGAAGATAATATGGAGGAAAAAACAGCAGAGAAGAAAAAAAAAAGGAAGAAGAAAGGAAGGGAGAAAATGGCTATTGAGTAACACAGACGGTGACAATAATGTACATATTGTTAAAACCACCTTGACATTTGTAGCTGAAGTGTCATCCCTTAGAAAGTAAACCAGAACAGAAAGCGATCAGTTACCAGTAGAGCAACAAATGTTTTAAACACTCCTGTGAAATATGTACAGAGTTTAGCACCTCCAGGGCATTTACACCCGCTCTGAGAATTAAGAGCAGCCTCTGCGTCTCTAGATCGCTGTTTGAGTTAAGAGCCTGTGGCTAGAATCTACACGGAATTAAAATCAGACAGCTAAGCTGTGTGAACTGACCGGGTTTTCAGCCAAGTTTGAGTGAAAAAGCGTCGTCACAATACATCACAACTAGCATCCACTCAGCGTTTGGGGTGCTCTCAGCAGAAACACTAGGGATAAAAAGCAGAGACAGAACTACCTTCTCACCCTAGCTCAGGGTGTGCACCTGCACACCCTCTGCTGTGCCGAACCTACTCTAGAGCATGATGTGCCAAGGAGAAAACTTCCAATATGGTAGACCCAGCACTGTCCATGCACATTCAATACGGTGGTTGCCTAAATACGACCAGTGTTTTGTCAACCTGAAACGTGGAATGCAGTGAATACGGAGTTAACATTAGATCGCTACTTAAGGCAATTGGCAAATTTTTAAAGCTGACCACTGTCTATTGTAGTAGGTTGGGATCACATTTCAAATATGGGTACGTCTAGACAACGGCACTATTTCAGGATACTTCCAACATCCCGAAATAGTGCTTTCCACATCTCGACAGCGTGCCCGTTATTTCAAACTATCTTTTGAAAAAACAGGCGCGCTAGAGCATGCTTCCGACATCCCTGTAAACCTTGTAGCACAAGGATTAGGAGACATTGCAGAATAGCTCTCTTTCGAAATGTGGCACTGTCTAGACAGTGCCAAATATCAAAATAAGCTATTTCAAAATGAACTTGAAATAAGCTATGCAATTCGTGTAGCTTATTTCGAGCTAATGGTGCAGTGTAGACGCACCCCATGTTTATAGTTTTTCGTTTAAACCATTATTTAGAAGTAATAGAATTGAGGGATTTAAGGCCAGGATTTCCTAGCCAATATTAAAGATACATACACATCTTTGGATTCATCAGCATTTTGGACAGCTTCATGCTGTTCTGCATTACTTAAGGACTTACAGTCGCTAAATCATTCCCTGGATACATTTCAAGAATATCAGAATGATAAAAAGCTGGTATCGTTTCTGTGTGTGGGAGGGGTGAATTATTAGGGGCAGTCTGGCATGCTACCTGGAAGGGACGGCAGGGAACACAGAGCCATGGGCAGATACAGCAGTCCTAAAGAGGCTTTGGAATCATTTACACCCTCAGTTTTGGCTTCCTGGATCTTGCGGTGCTGTCCCAGACAATGGCTTCGAAGAAATGCTGTGACCTTTGGCAACCTCCTAGCTGCCTGGGTGTGGAAGATCTAGCTGCTGCAGACGCCCCGGGAGTTATGGGGATTATACAACACTACGCAGAAGAGGCCAAATCCTGACATTTCAGTGTGAGATTTTGATGATCAGCATATCCCTAAGGGTTTTTCCTTCTTAATTTTAACCATCACCTAAGAGATAAAATCCTAAAGTTTCTCAGCAATTTAACTACCCTGGATGCTTCCGTGCATCTGCCACCTTAGCCCGATACTGGAAAGCATAGACCAGACATGACTCAGAAGTGGATGCTGCTTTCTATTTACTCAGAGCAAACGGGTCTCCAGCCAACCACCCACTGCGGGATCATTTGAGAGTACAACACCTCCAGCATGAATCAGAGGTGGACACTGCTTTCTATTTACTCTTCTTCGTGCAAATATGTCTCCAGCCAACCACCCACTGCGGGATCATTTGAGAGTATAGAAGGCCCAGACTCAAAGGGATCACAAACAGATTTAGAAATCTTTCTAGGACTATGAAACACCAGTCATTTCTCTTTTGAAATGGAACAGATTTCGTTACAATGGAAACACTTACTATTAGATTTTAAAATGAAAGCACGTGCATTTTTTTTAAAAAGGACAGCAGCTATGCAGTAATTGTAAATACTAAAAACAGTTGTAATTTCCCCTAAGAAAATACCTTCTCACTGTTCCTTTGATCAAAATCATCCGGGTTCTTCTACTGCAATATTAACAGACTTCTAGCTACAATTATATTTACTAGGGGGCTGCACCTCCGCGCGCTACGCTAGCCACCCCCCACCGTCTGCCACGGGCAGATCGCAGCCTCTCTTCCTACCCATGCCACAGCAGGATGGGGGCCACCACCAGCCCTTTCTGCGGCCAGATGGCGGCTGGATCGCGGGGCCTGCCCCAGGATTGGGGCTAGGGTGCTATGGCCAGATGGGAGCTAGGCCCTGACTGAGGCCTTGCTGGCCAGGCTTCATTTTAAATCAAGTAAAATATTATGTCCCAGACAACCAGGTTTCAACATGGTCTTTCTTAATGGTGGGGTGGGGAATCTGTGTTGGGTCAGAGGCCACTGGCCCACAGGAAAAAAAAAAAAAAAAAAAAAAAAAAAAAAATCAGTCAGGAGCCACACACGTGAGAAGGAAAAAAGCCCCCAACCCTCACTGATGTGGCCCCCAACTGAAACTCCTCAGCGCCCTGGTGCTCCAGCCCCACGGAGGGGGGAAGGGAGAGGACTGAGGTTCAAGGCCTCAGGCCAGATTAACTCTTCTGGAGTTCCAGGGTTAGTGTTTTTTGTGAGCCCCCGTGGGCTCTGGGGTGGGACCAAAAATGAGGGATTCACCATGTGGGACGGGTACAGGAGAGGCTGGAGGTCCGGCTGGGAGGTCGAGTGCAGGAGCAGACAGAAGTGCATTGTGGTGGCGAGGTCTGGGCATGAGAGGGTGGGGGCACTTACTTGTCTTCCGGCCTAACACTGGTACCAGGTTTGGGCTCCCACTGCTGCAATTAGCTGGATTCTGGCCAAGGGGAGCGCAGGGAAAGGCTCTGGACAGCGTACTGCTGCTCCCGCAGCCCGGGAGGAGGAGTGCTTCTCCCCCTCCCCCCACGCAGCAGGAAACCAGCACTAGTGCTCCAACCACACAGGGGAGGAGGGAGGGCACCTTGGCCTCCAGCTTCGCTGCATGGGGTTCTGCCTGCCCCCGCAGCGGGATGAGCCCAGCCACCGGCTTCTGCCCCGACTCTAATGCCCCAGGCAGCGGCTCCGGCTCGGGGCTCTGTGGCAGCCACTCCTGAAGTGGATGCCCAGGCTACAGGCTGGGGGAGGTAGGCCCACACCGCCTCGGGCTCAGTGCTGTATTTCGACAGGGTGAAGAGGGTCTCGAGCAAGCGAGCCAGTCCCCATCCGCCCAGCCCAGCCCTGGAACTGCCACCTACTGAAGGAGCACTTCTCCTTGGGCTGCTGGGACTGGGCAGCCCGGGGCCACTCACCCTGGATGTGAGGAGGATCCACCGGTTTCTCTGGTCTCTCCCCTCCCCTGCCGACCACTGGGGAGGAGAGAGGGAGGAAGCCACGCGGCTGAGGGTGGAGGGGCAGGACAAAAACTTTCCTGTGCGACAGTGTGTCGTGCTGATGTTACTCTGTCGTCCCACAGGAAAGGTATTTTTATAGAGAGAGAGATAAACTAGGACACCTTAACCCTGCAAAATGATAATGCTACCCTCCTCCTACCGCTCAAAGATGCAGAACGTGGTCAATCACAGATCTCATCCCATGCTGTGGGTGCCCACGACACCACACGGGATCATCATAGGAGATGAGGCTCTCTAGACCCACCCCCTGCTCAAAACAGGACCAACCCCAACTACATGCTACATGTCAAACCCATCCGATGCCAGAGATAGCTGGTATTCCCTTTTTCCTTTCGGGACAATGATGTCTGTGATCAATTGAAGCAGCTTGTTCCACTCCGTTAGGAGCTGCCCATCTTCGCCTCTGCACGCAAGCTGCGCTATGCTCACCTGTGACTAAGGGCGTCTGTGCAGTTGGCTGTTCCAGTAAGACCATGTGTTGCAGAAGAGAGTTGTGTGACGTTCCCCCATCTCTTTCCAACGCTGTAGTGCTCAAATACGGAGTGAGGTGGGTGCCAGGAAACAAGGAAAGCCGCTGTTGTAGGGTGGGAATAGCAAGTCTTTCGGCATCCTGCTGTCCTGACCCCCCCTGGAAATACACCCCTGGTAAAGCATTCAGCTTACAAGCCAATGCAAGCACAAGCCCAAAGGCAAGAGTACGCGTTACTTACACTGGCAGGCCCAGTGGCAGGCAGCCCTAACGTTATGTTGGGCAGGGAAGGAGACGTGTAGAGAGGAAGCTGGGTTACTGAGCCTTCACGATTCGCTAGGCGGTGAGCCAGGCTGGTCTGGAAATTGAATCAAGAAAACTGTGATGAGCAGATAACAGAGAGAAGAGACAGGAGTCACATTTAAAGCCTGCCTAATTCAGGGCTCACCTTGCGCTGAAAGCACATCAGAAAAGGAAGTCAGAAAGAAAAATAGAAGGCAGGTAACTCCACCTCAGATTCCAAATGTTGGAGCTAATCTGTGCCCCATATCCTTCCGAGTCGATGGGCTCGGCCCTGGCAGGATTCACTGGTGTCTAATGCTCCCACAAAAGGTGGCAGAACTGCTCTCAAAGGGCTAATCCACATGAATGGTCCCAGAATCCTCTGACCCATTTATATCCCCCACATGGGCCAAGAACAGTTCACTCAGCAACCGATTCCTCCCACAGCCCTGGAGCACATCCCTCCCCCCCCCACCCCAGCCCCACCGCACCCTGAAAAGGGAGAGGAAAACCCTGTCAGAATCCTGTTTTCTTTAACCCTGTAGACAGGAAAAAGTCATTTCTGCTATCCCGACAGCCTCCATGATTCAAGTGTCTCTTAAAGTGGGAGGCTAAAAAGTGCTGCATTTTCTGTTATACCAGATGGAGGCCCCATCACCAGACCAAGGACAGCATTAAATATGTAAAACTTGAGTCAAGAGCCTGGATGTTCCTCTTAGGCAGGTGTTTCTTCCTTTTCAGGGAGGAGAGTGAAATTAGCTAGGAGGATTATGTTGCAGCCAGCTAAATGTTAGTCACTTTTAATTTCGCAGCAAATACTAACCGTAGCTACTGAAAGGTTGTCTGAAAGCCCGAGTACAGAACAGTGATTCTGATGGCACTGAATGATGGAAGGGATATTGTTTTCCAACACAGGAGCCGACACTTTTTTTTTTTTTTTAAATTCCAATACTGTTTCTTCTGCAGGGGTAATTTTTTACTCTGATGCTTGGGAAAATGGGTCTACAATGGGTGGAACGGGGTTTCATCCTTCACAGATCGATACAGGTCAGCACGGCCACGAAGAGATTTGCGTCGTAGGGAGTTTGAGCTATTAGGTTTGAACCTGTTGCACTGAACTCAACGGGAACATGCAGTTGATGTTAATGGGTGCTGAATTAGGCCAGTTTTGGATGATGAAAAGAGAACAGTCTCTCTTGGTAGTCCATTGAAGCAACTTGCACAGAATGTGCAAGATCAAGCAATGCTGCTGTGAAGAGCACACGCTTAACATTTACTATTGAAAAATCAATACAAGTGTCCTCTACAGGAAAAATCTGATGTATTGAAAAGCACAAGTGGAACTGCTGAATGTGGCAACATTCAAGCGATTCCTCTGAGATGGGATCCTCAGACAAGTATACCGACGATACCTTTTTACAAGAGTGCATTTGCCCTCTTTGCAGCCAAAGAGACTGCATTTCTAATAAAGGTTCTATTTGGTATTAGTCGTTCCCTTGCCTTCCCTACCATTCTGGGACATGATACGGTAGTCAAGTAATCGAGTTCTCACATCTGCGCAAGCAAAGTTCCATTTGCCAAGGGAGGGTCTTTCTATTCCTGAAGTCTCGTTTGCAATCTTGTCAATCACAATGATTAAAACCAGTCGAAGATCAGTTCAGTCACAAAGGTCGCCTGATTGCTAATTTCTCTGTAGTTGTGGAATATTGCTACCACCCCACCCCCCCAAGACAAAATTCTAAAGAGCTTGTGGGGGGGGGGGGGCTGTTTCCACCAACTTATTTGTCAGGATGATTTTGAACATTTCTGAGCTATTTAGCTTTAAAGCGTAAACATAATGTTACTGCACCACATGCTGAAAATAAGGTATGCACTGTAAGTGAGGTACTGACATCATTTCCTGACTATTACAGGGGACAGATCTTAGAAGAATAACAAAACTACATCAATTTACACTTTAAACAGTCAAATCCCCATTTAGTTGTGCCTCAAATAGTCTCGGGGGTTTATTTGTATTAAGCACAACGGAATGAAAAACAACAGCTTGAAGCTAATTGCATACACAAAATTACAATTCCATTACCATCATCTTAAATATACTGAATCTCTCTCTCAATTGTACATAAATGCTCTGAAAATACAGAGAAGAGCACAGAGTCAGTGCCTATAATTTTTGTCCAATCAGGCAACACTTTTTGTAGCTAAATATGAAATAAAATGGCAGTAAATGTCAAATAGCCTTGCACAGGGGGAACAACAGTGCTAAATTTAACACTATTTAACAAATAAACGCTATTTACTCACGGTGTATAGAATGGAGTTGTTTGCTTTCTACACTTGAGGCAATTATTTTAATTTAAATAATATAAAAATGCTCCGTTTTCCCATTTGATACGGGTCAAAAGGTGAATCTTCCACCAACCAATGTGCAAACAGACACATTTCTCATTTAAAAACACACACTCGGGTAAATGTGAAACTATCACAATGGGTCAAGTATCAGAGGGGTAGCCGTGTTAGTCTGAATCTGCTAGTTAGTCTATAAGGTGCCACAGGACTCCTCGTCGCTATCACAATGGGGAAGACTAATCGCTCAGAAATTGTTGATTATTTACTATACACAAAGTGAAAACAGGTCTGATTTATCAGAGATAGTCTGTCATTGCTGTGAGCATATATTAGCCTTTTATAAGACACATGGAAGCAAGCAGTAATCTGGTAATGTTATTTCCTGATGTATACAGCAAGCTTCATTTGAATGGAAATATCTGCATCTAAAATGCTATTTTAATTAACTGCATCTGGACAGACCCCGGACAAATGCATGCAGAAATGTTTGGAGGAATGGTTCAGCTGTCATCGTGAAATATAAAATGCTTGTAGAAAAGAATGAGTAATGAAGGGCATAACCAATTTTTGGTAGATGTGAATGTTGAGGATAGGGAAGATTTAACTAATAGAATAAATTCTTTAAGATCTGTTGACTGCAACAATTAATGCACTAGGTTATGAGAAATTATTTACCATCCATTAGTGGGTTGTGAGCTTTCATGTGGACCATGGCCTCAAAAATCTAGTAGGCTGAATGTCCACATGTTATCTACATCTAACACCAGTACAGCAGCAGAGCATTCAGACTATGTTCTTGGTGTCTTCCATAAAATCATGGATCAGGTGAGAAAATGATGGGTGCAATTTTCAGAGCAACAGAAGAAAAATGTTAACTGTTCATGTTTAACGTATGAATTATGCATAAGCAAGGTCATACTGGGTGAGACCAAAGGTCCATCCAGCCCAGTGTCCTGTCCGCCAACAGTGGCCAATACCAGATGTCCCAGAGTGAGGGATCACAACAGGTAATCCTCACATGATCCCACCCCTGTCACCCACCTCCAGAGAAACAGAAGCTGGGGACGCCATTCCTACCCAACCTGGCTAATAGCCATTGATGGACCTAACCTCCATGAATCTATCGAGCTCTTTTTTGAACCTTGTTAAACTTCGAGCCTTCACCACATCCTCTGGCAAGGAGTTCCACAGGTTAACTGTGCATTGGGTGAAGAAAAACTTCCTTTTGTTTTAAACCTGCTGCCCCTTTCATTTCATTTGGTGACCCTTAGTTCTTATATTGTGGGAATAGGTAAACAATTTTTCCTTATTGACTTTTTCCACACCCGTCATGATTTTATAGACCTCTATCCTAATCCCCCATTAGTCTCCTCTTTTCTAAGCTGAAAAGTCCAAGTCTTTTTAATCTCTCTTCATATGGGACCCTTTCCAAACCCCTCATCATTTTTGTTGCCCTTGTATCTTTTGTTGCTAATGTATCTTTTTGAGATGAGGCAATCACATCTGTATGCACTATTCAAGCTGTGGGCGTACCATGGTTTTATATAGAGGCAATAAGAGATTCTCAGTCTTATTCTCTATCCTGTTTTTAATGGCTCCTAACATTCTCTTTGCTTTTTTAACACAGTATTGGAAATGCGAGCAAAGCCAAAATCCGTACACACCTAGAAAGTTCAAATAGCCTGGGTTTATGCTTCAGAATGCACCTTTGCACGCTCCAAAATTACAAGGTGGAGGACAGCATGATTAAACCAACATTCTGCTTTGACAGCAAAGTTTAAAAACATAAACGCATGCATAATAGCCAATGGAAACAGCCAACGTGAAGCAATGCAGTACAAGCGCCAGCGGCAAGGTCTGGGTGATTACACATGTGGAAGTTGTAGATGACGGAGCCATACTGATAGATTCAATAATATTCACGCAGGAATTGCCAGACTAGATCAGACCCTGCTCTAGTCTAGTAGCCTGTCCCTGACAAGGGCCTACATCAAATGTCCGAGAGGATGGCGTAAGCACCCTGCAGTTTGTGGGGTTCTCTGGTAACTACAATCCGTTATGGGACGATGCAATTTGGAAGCAATGGTTAACAAAAACAAAGATGAGAGGAAGCTAAAATTTGGTGGCAAATGTCAACATGCAACAGTCTGCCTGTTAGTTCTGAGCAGGGGAGAAGAAACTTAAACCAGGTTGTATTTATTCCCTGAATCAAGTGACATTATTGCACATTATAAAGCATGAATATAAATATCCAGCATTTCAAAATACTTCAGAGGGTTGGCAGCCTTTAGTTGAGCAAGGAAACCTCTTCGAGATTTCCCCCGCCCCCCACCTTCTCTTTCCTTCTTTTATCTATCAATCCATATTATAGCTACAGGGGGATATTAATGAGCAAGCTCAGACTACGCAAAATGTTTCATCTGAAGTGGGTTGTATCCACAAAAGCTCATGGTGCCATCTACATGTTTTGTTAGTCTCTAAGGTGCTGCACTGTTTTTTTAAGTTTTTCCAGTTACAGACTAACTCAGCTACCCCGGTGAAACTTTCAGACTACACAAGTTATGTACACAGCACATTCAAATCTTCACTGGTTAAGGAGCGGCCATCCAAATGCAGGGTTAGCTGAAAACTTTCCACAAGTTCATTGGGAGCACAAATATTAAAAAGGTAAAAAGCAGCTCTCTACCTCTGCCTGAATGCTCGTGACTGATCCTGTAATTCCATTCTCAGCACTTATGTTGTTAGAGCTGTTGTTTGGTGAGCTGGGACCAGATCCAGGAGCACTGTTGCAGGCAGAGTCTAAAATACATTCAAAAACAACCATTAGACAATACAAAACACTCTCTGCAATGCTATTTGGAGAGACCTATTGGGGAAAACAGAAGCCTCGCAGATATAAAAAACATTTCTGTGTTGGTATCAACAAAGATGTACCTACAAACAGCCCAGCTGCATACTTACATTGCTAACTTTTTGTACAGGGGTCAGTAACTTTCGATTTGATATCTCACACACACACGAGCAAGCCAAGTCAGTCTGTGTCAAACTGTTACACTACAGTTCTATTGTAGTCTCCTCCAATCCATTTCAGCCTTTAATCTGAATCATGCTCTTGGTCTTGCACAATTCAGTAACTTTCTGAGCTCAGACGTTTTCCCACGCCCTCTTCTTGGGTACCTGAATTCATTCGCGTTTTAACTTGCATTACTCACCTTTGACAGTTACTTCACACCGCATCCCCCCCCCCCCCCCCACCTTTTACAAATCGTGCCCCAATGAACGCTTCCTTGAGTTTTTGTATTTGTTCAGTGCCAACATTGTGCTCTGGTCTGAAAGACTCTCTTCCCTGGAGGGACGCCATCTACCAAGTGGTAGTTTCAGCAGCACACAGGGGGCACACCTCTGGGCTTCCGAGCGAGGCACAGAGGGTGAAGTCTGGCTTCCAAGCTATCAGAACGAAGTACCCTGAGAAGCAGGTTTTGCTTCAGGACTTTTCCATTTCATTAGAGTTCTGTGTGCACTCAGTGGTATTTACAGTAGCCTCTATCTAAGCTTACAGCTTATCAGACCCTGTTAACAGTCTCACTCCAGGGTTCAGCAGAGTTCTGACAGTGATGTAATTAGATCCCACATTATGAACATGTCACCATTTTTACAAAAGATGCAGCATGTAGAACTACAACAGTCCCGATAATTGAAGCATGTTTAAGACAGGAATGCAATGATCTTCCCTTTTTAAAGTTTTCTCTTGCTAACTTGCAAATTAGAAATGTTTCTTTGGCATGAATGCTCTACGCATGGTACCAGCTAGCAATGTAAAGGGGTTACATTGCGCACAAGGGTTTTTCTTGCACAAGAAGGGGCAGTATAGACGCCCCTTCTGGCGCAAGAGCCTCTTCTGCAAAAATGGCTGCTCATTAGGTATGCAAATGAGGCTCAACAATATTCCACGCTTAGCCTCATTTGCATATTTCTGGCGCAACAACCCGCCAGTGTAGACATAGCCTAGGGGTGACAAATTGAGTATTGACTAGCCTAAGCTGGGCTAAAAGGCAAGACGTGGTCGAGAGGGGGCAAGCAAGTCATTTATTCAAATAAATAAGCCAAACTATTGCCCAAGATGGGTATCATCCAGGAGTCCATTTTTGGGGAATGGAAGGGGCAGACGGAAGAACTCACAGCCAGTCCATATCAAGGCTTTTCCTTCCCACATGAAGGGAGGGAGGGAGGCACCCTCCATGGAGATAATGGTCCAAAGTCTCTCTGGGCCACTCACGGGGAATTCTAGCCTGCTGTGGCCACTCGCTAAGTATTGATTGAACTCTTCTCCCCTCTCTCGCCAGCAGGGCTCGGGCCAGGCCTGCACACCTCACATTCTCATATTCTAGGGTGGGTCTTCCCTCAGTCAGGGCAAATGCCTGAGGCCGTCCTCAGCCGCTTGACAGGAGTATTCCTTCCTAGCAACCTGTGGCTGCTTTCTTTGACAAGGGATGACAGGACAGGACAGCGTTAAAACCCTGTCTCCAGGATAGCCCATTAACCCTTCCTGCGCTGGTCCAGCGTGGTGTGTGCACCAACCCAAACACCACAGCCATGAGGATTTTGTACTAAAAATAAAGCGCCCTAATTCCATTGCTGCAAGCCCTCAGTGTATGAAACTTCACAGACGTTCTCAGCGTGTTCTTAACACCCCTACTTGCAGGGAAGTGAGACATCCAACCCAGAGTCCCTACACGGCTACAGTCCCAGCTCCAGAGCAGCACTGAACACGAGGGGATTTCACTGCCACCACAAAACGCCTCTGGGGTACAGAGGTGGCCCATAGGAGCCTCTCTGCTTTTGCCCATAAAAAGAGAAACACCCGAAAACGGAGTGATCTCAGAAGTATGTTAGGCAGAATTCCGTTTATTAATTTTACCACTCCAACAAACAACATAGATGTTCATTTTGAGGGTTTTTTAATCCATGTATGTTTGCATAGTGGAAGGGAATTATTTTTTTGGGGGGGGGGGGGGGGGGAGACGAAATCAACTATAATTGACAGACTGATTCAAAAAGCTAAAATTTTATACCTGTTAAAAAACACAAATTGTCAGCATCACACATCAGAAAATGCAAAGTAATCACCCTTCAAATCAAAACACTAGTAAGTTCTCCAGCAGCATTTTTCATACTTGGGCTAAATGTAAATCTTCACTGTCATCACTAGAAGTATTTTTTGTCAGTTTGTGGCTGCCCAGGGAAATCCATGTTTACCAACATTTACCAATAGCTATCTAAGCTTTCCAAGGCTACTTCGCAGGCAGAAATCACTGCAGCCTTGTGTCAGCCATTCCAAATCTGGGAACACAGGGTTTGGCTGATCCCAGTATGGTTTTCTACTGCCTAGGACATAATGACCTGATGCAATCTAGAACATTGCACTGGGTTACCTAGTGAAAATGCAGCCAGGTGTTATAACTTTGAGGGCATGAAACTATTTTTGTCTTAGTTATTTAACCTGGTTAGTGGAGTAACTCAGCACATATTAGGGTGGGAGTAGAGTTAATAAATAGACTTGACTGTCCTCTGAAAGCAAGAGAATGTGAGGATTAAGTAATCTAAAACTGAGAAAACTGCCTGCCTAATAATGAACAGACTTCACCTATTCAAAAGGATGTTCTTTCTATAAATCAGCTGCTAATCTGATTGTTCCAAGCCCCGTGCATTTCATCTATGTGACTGTAGGCTCCAGTGAATTGACATCAGCTGCTACCACGTCCCAGCCATGGAAACTATGGAACAGTGTCTCAAAATCAGCAACCAGCTTCTCCACACCCTCCTAACACCACAGGTTGACCCTTTCTTGTCCAGCACTCTCTGGTCCAGCAGGATTTTAGTTGGCTAGATGGCCACTTATAGGTGTGGCCAAATCTCCTGCAGTCTCAAAGTTTGTTTACCGCCACCAGTCCTGGCTCTCAGTGTTCTGGGCTGAGAGTTAGAGGACATGTAGGGGTAAGTTACAGCTAACAGCACAGTGAGCAGGGGCAGTGTTGGTAATGCTGCTAGACAATACTGACTTCTTGTGGGGTCCAGCAAATTCTGATTTGGAACTGGTCAGATCCCAAGGGTGCTGGACTAGAAAGGCTCAGCTTGTACTAGGAATTCTCAAATCATGCTTCCCAAGACAGTAGTAAAGAGCATGAAGCCAACTACAGGACTACTTGAGATTGCATACATCTGTGAGTATGAGCAATGAATACACTGTGCAAATGGGAGAAGCTATTTCCCCTGCCCAAATTCTTGTTCTGGAATTGTAACTAGCCACTGGTACTCAGCACTCTTCCTTCCTATATGGAGTTAACCTCTAAGCAACATGGAATTCATTTCCTCACTGGACTTGCCCAGAATAGCCGTGTATTTTCTATTCCACTGCAAAGAGATGAGAATGATGCCATGACCGAGCTGCATGCTCATTTAGTTCCCGGGTCACACTGGCAGCTGAGAAAAGCGCTTTCACAGCGATTGCAGAAGAGTTAGAGAAGAAATTGAAAGACTTTTTAAAATTCTGCTCAAGGATGTGGATCTTCCTTAATTAGAAACCCCATGCCCCACCTCACCCCCAGCTGACAGGCATGCCAGCAAGTAGCACACTGAAGCAGAAAACCTCTTCCTTTTCGACCAACTGCACACTGTGCTTTGAAATACAATTCCTCTCGGAGGCTGAGGCGCCTCTGTAGCACCGCAGACCATGCTGCTTTATTCATGAATGCAAAGCAGCCTTCATACCTGCAGAACATGATTTTGGAAATGACAGGCGATTCTGCATAACAGCAGCCTCGTGACTTCCTTGTGCCTTGCCTCCTGCTGCCAGGGTTGGTTTCTTTCCCTGTCCGATTAAGCAGCATTTTGAGCTAAGATGACCCAATTAACCTGAAGTCTCACTACCACCTTTCAACATTGTCCACAGTGGGCACCCAGGGATTCTCGTGAGAACCTAGCCATTTTAGAAAGAAGATTTTGGTTGGATAGAACACACATGCATTTTTGTAAGTAACATGCCAGTAGCTACGATTTATTGGATTCCACAAGCATTACCCAACAAAAGAAAAACACATGGCACTCAGTTTATCTTTGCAATAACATTCAAACTTTGATTTCATTTAGGGACATTTCCAATGGATTAAAATTACAATTCTTCCCTGGCTAGGGAAAATGTCATTTTCATCTTAATATGGGCAGTCCACATGTATCCAGAGTCTGAACTGCTAACTGTAATGACCAAAAGAAAATGTTCATTCTTTTCATTTGAATTAGTCCAGTAACAGCCCACGCAACAGAGCGGAAGCAGAAATCTAGTCTTTCCTGTGGATCAACAGCCTTTTTTTAAACTTAGTTGCAGACATAACATCTGTAGACACCCAGCAAAGACAGGTGTGCGCAGGTATTACCAAAGGCACCATTTGAAAACACTGAGGTTGAACAAGAACATAAGAATGGCCACACTGGGTCAGACCAAAGACCCATCTAGCTCAATGTCCTGTCGGCCGACAGTGGCCAATGCCAGGTGCCCCAGAGAGTGAACAGAACAGGGAATCCTCACGTGATCCCTTCCATCATCCATCCACAAGTGTTAAAAGACCTGTAATTTAGTCAGTAGAACCTTTTCACAGGCCGTAGCATGAGGAGGAAAGCGATAAGCTTGCCTCTCGGCTCTGTGGTGGAGTTTGTACAGCAGCTGATTAGAAAAAGCATCTCCTGACTTGTAAACCAAGAGCATCTGGTGAGGAGAATGCACGTGTGAAACCCATGACACCATTTCTACTGAGTCACTTCTGAGACCAGAGCTGAATTTTAAGCTGCATGAACTACAACACTAGGGAGGCTGAGAAAAGCAAACACACTGGTTGTCTACATGTACTTACACATGGCACTCTAAGTTGAATATTAAATATTATATGAATATTAAATTTCATGGTAATCTAAAGATTTACCTAGTTTACCTCCTAACGTGAAATTTATCCAAAAAAAGAAATGGAAATTACTTTTCACAGAAGATTGGAAACAGGTAGCTTGAGTACAAATTGCGTATGGTAAAACCCACATGTTCTGACATTGTTTGGGGAAAAATGGAGATCTATACCCAGAAAGAACATGGCATCAAGGGCATTTTGTGTTGGAGTGGTGCCATTACGCATTATGCTTAGCAACTAGATCCATGAGCATTAGCAGAGATGCCTTTGAAAGGTTTCATGTGCTATTTCCCAACCACCTGTAATTTCTACCATCTTGAAATACTACACTGGCACCATCTGTATCTCCTTAACACCAGCTTAAAAACTAGAGCTTGAAACCAAGCCTGTGACATTGGAAATGAGCCCTTCACTGATGAACGTCCAAGGACAAGAAGGGGAAGGTGCCAAAGGGAATCCAGAGATGGCAAAACAGATTTTAAAGATGGAAGCCTTATACTGAATGCTGCAAGAGGCACGGCTTTCCACTGTTTACCCACCGTACCTGTGACATCCAGGGGACGCTTCTTAAGAGCAGTAACCACAGGGCCATCTTTCCTGCGTAACAGGGGGCTGCTCCGCCTTTCAGCAACTTTCTGCTTTAATCTGGATCGTAACTTCAGATTAGGTTCAGACGCTGTACAAAGAAAGGAAAGTCATCACTGCGTGTAGAGTGCTATTTAATATCTTACTCATTTTCTGCTACATTTATTGGCTAATTTACAATGAAGTAAATCACAGCCATGCAAAGACAATTAGTCATAGGATGTTAACTTCTGGAATAAAGAATTAGCAGTATAATGCAATATTCCAACAGGTGCCACCTCAACAGTTCTGTTAGAACACTGAGGATCAGGATTAATAACGCTTTGGATAAAAACAAATCTTACAATGTTTAACCTATGGCCTCAAGACAGGGGTTTGCAGGATGACTTCTTGACAAGTCCATGAGGTTTAATCCGAAGCAAGACAGTCACCTGACACCCCTTCACTGCTCACCACACAAGTAGGTAAGTTAATAAAAGAATCAGTGGGCCTCTATAGCAGATAACAAAAGAACACTGGTCTTCATTTCCCAAGCCTAGTTTGAGGACTGTTGTACAACTAAAAACAACAAGGAGTCCTGTGGCACCTTAGACACTAAGGCCTTGTTTACACTGGCATGTTTTGTCACCAAAAACTGCCAGCGTGCCCAAGCGTCAACAATGTAAAACTTCCTCAACTGACTTCAAGTTAGATTTACAAACTGATTTTGATCAACGCCTGGCTAAGAATTATTTTCCTCAGATTTGTCTTTGACCACTAGAAAGAGTGTAGAAGACAAACACAATGTTTTACTTGTGGCAAGTACACAAAGCAGAAGTTCACAGCTTCATGACCAAATGCTTAGAAAGTTCTCATCCAAATTGTTCTCTGATGAAATGTTAGAAAAGGGGCTTTTCATGAATATACCATGGACAGAGAAAAACTTGTCTACCTAAATTTGCTTTAAAAAAATATAAAGGAGGTACTTTAAAAGCATCAGATGTTTAAAATTCCATTTTAAATTTATTAGTGAAGGGCAAAATCATGTGATATTCTATTTACATAAAGCAAGTGGAATGAATATAAATCTGCTGCTTGCCAGAAGGACAACATTAAAGAAGCACCTATTTAAATTTAAGTTGCATTTTCTTCAGTGTCACTGCAGAAAAAAAACCCCAGCTCTGCTTTAAAGGGAAGGACCTGATATTAGTTTAAGAGTACAGACAGACACGAGAATGTTCAGCCTTATGAGAAAGTATTTCTTCTTTAAGGTAGATAATTTACTCTTCCAGCAAATTTACATTTTAAATACATTAATTGATTAGACGCATGGGTCAGTACTTTATAGGAAAGCCATGTTTCATATAGATGTCGTTCTATACATGGTGGATATATGTGGAGTACCGACATACGCATGCAATGTAGGCACATTTGACAGCTGGTTAAAGCATCTGTCTTCTGAAAAAGACATACGACAACAAAAATTCTATTAAAAGGAGGACAGCATTCATACTGGAGTTATTTCCTGCATGGTACTTATCTGAATTCTGTTTTGTATTGGGAATATATTAATTACTACATGCTAAAGGTATGTAATGAAGAAATAGTCCAACTAAGAAACTTCTTTAAAATGGAAAAAAGATCAGGGTCTCTCAACTTAGCTAATATTACAAATGTTGCTGCGACAGGTCTTAATTGCAACAGGAAACCTTCCCTCTAATAAGAATTTCCATGTGAATGAGCATGAGGACCACAAGCTTTAACATATATCTCAAGGAGGATCGGAGCCACCCAAAGGAAACACACTGGAAGTTCAGACAAATGGATTGTGTGTCCCCTTTGTGGCATGGCTACAGGTCTGAGACCTGTGGAGGATGCAAGGGGTGACAGTTGGGAAGGAGAGGTTGTCGCGCCTCTCTCCTGAGGAGCAAGCTGCTCCGGGAGGGAGAAGGTGGCTTCTGCCACTCCAAAGGCTTCTGGAATGGACAGCACCACGAGGTGCTGTGTGCTTCTATCACGCAGTGGAGGAGGCGGCAGATGGAGGGAGTGGACTAGCTGCCAGTTGGCCATGCTCTTGTCAAAGCGAGATGGTTGCAACTGCTCTTGACTCAACTTCTCCCTTATGCTTGTCGTATGGATGCCTGAGCGTACCCCATCCCGTGTGCTCTCTGGCGGCCTCTTTGCTGGTGCAGGTGACGTGGACTGATGCCAGAGAGGTATTTCCTGTCGATGCTGAGTACTCAGTACCAAGTACAAATGCTCCAGCTGCGAGGCTGGTGCAAGTACTGACACCATGAGGAGCGTGTAGAGTCTAATGTCTCTCAGTCTGGGTCTTGAGAGTAGGAGGAGGAAGAGTTCTTGAGCAAGGGTACTCAGATGGGCAGACAGATGCACATTTCTAAAATATATAGTTCGGAAATATATGCGCTAAGGATGTAAGCAACTAGTCAACTACCGGATAAGCCTTGGGTTATAGGGTAGTCAAGTCACTATTCCACTAGTTGTTCCCTGCCCTCCTCTATATCTGAGGCAGCAGGGGGGGGAGGGGAAGGAGTTGGTGCTGGGGGGAGCCGGCTTAAAAGCCAGATCCCCCAGCACCATCTCCGAGGGGGAAGGAGGGGAGCGAACAGGGAAAGCAGAGACCGAAACAGCTCAAGCAGGGACTGGAGCAGTCCCTGCTTGCATGGGGTCCCTAGTGCTGCACCTCTGCCTTTGAAATGTACAAGAGCTGCCCGTGGCTCTTGTACATTTCAAAGGCAGAGGCGCAGTGGGATAGCGAACTAATCGAGTAGTCGATGGAAATTCCATCAACTACTCAATTAGCTGATTAATTGAAATTGAACATCCCGAATATGCAAAAAGCTATTCTCTCCCCACTATAGGCAATGCTCAGGATAATAGGTCAACGACTACCTTTCCTTGAAAGAGTATACCTGAGAAGTCACGTGTGGATATGTGGTACAAAGCAAGCAATGCAGCAGAACCAAAACTTGGACTGCATCAGCAGGCAATACAACGTGGGTGGGAAAACAAAGATTCTCTCCAACGTGAGTGACACTACGTCGTACCAAACTCAAAGACTCCTGCTAAATTGTACTCCTACACAGCGTTGAGCTTTCAGCCTACTCTATTTTCCTCTAAACAATCTTTGTCATAAAACAAGCCACTGCACGCATCCAAAGGATCAGAATCAGTTCAAAAAGTGATTGTGTTTCTTGCACATGCAATGTTTTAATGCACAACAGAATGGAACATCCCTAATGCATGGTTTGCAAACCGATTCTACCAGCTAAGCAGTAGAATACCATCCTACCTAGGGATTTGCAACATCACAGGAAAATGTTTTTTGACTCTGTAGCCTTCTGAGCATGTTCTCCTCCTGATCACCCTCTCAGGCTCCTGCCTGATGTGTGGAGGCACAAAAGGAGGAGGAGGTAGCTGCTCTACCACAATTATGCCTTTTCTTGTCTGGTGAGATGCTAAACGTTCTCAGCTCCTATAGAAGGCAATGGAAGTTCAGGACAAAATACCTGACAGCAGGTGGTCAGTACCTAGCAGGCTAGACGATCCAAAAAGGGGGGGGGGGGGGGGGCTTTTCAGGTATACTGAGCAGTGCCACTGTTTATCTTCCTCAGTCTCTCAAAGAAAAGACTGTGTGTCCATTTCAGAATTAAAGCAGGGCATTTCGAAGTATTCACACTTCTTAAAAGTCAAGGGACAACAAGAAAAGCAAAAGCAAAACATCTGGATATAGGAAAAATAATAAGTGGCAAAACAGACCCCTAATCTGGTAAATAAAATTTACATATTAAAAATTCAACAAATACATGAGTGTTCCGGACAAGCCCCAACAGGTGTTGGAGAGCTTATAAAAGATCAAACATCAGGTGTAGCAAAAACCAATAAGAGATTAGCTGCCTGTGGCCACTGTGAGACATCACTACAATAGACAACTATTGTTTTAGCTCAGTGCATGGCACCTTAGCAGCTATAGTACATTTAAAAGTGTCACTCGTTTTAGGAAAACATCACCCCTATTTTCTCAATGGCCATAAATGGGATATGCACACTCATACCCTCCTAAAGGAATCTAAGAGACTGGGAAAAAAGCGCTGCTATTAGAAGAACAGGACATAAGTACTTATAAACTGCATCTCTAAGGAGTCAGAGTAAAACAATTTCAAGCAGAAAGCAATGGCCAAGAAAGAGCAACAGATCAATCCAGCCCTACAAATTACATTAGAGCAGGACTGTGAGAGAGAGGCTATACTAATGATATGCTAATGGCATGATGTTGGCATTTACTGTTTCACAAACAATTTTGCGGGAAGTCTTCTTTATATATTGCCCAAGAGGTCATGATGCAGTAGAAGTCATTGAAAAGGGAGAAAAGTGACACTAAAAATAATCTACTGTGGTTAACTATTTAATCACTGAAGGACTTCATATCAAACTCTCTCAGCATTCAAGTCAAATTGCCAGCACTGAATATTGAACTTGGAATAAAAATCAAGCTGTGTTCTCTTAGCCTCTTCTGTCACTCAATCCATATCAAAGATAATGTTTGCATTCCAGCTCTTGTAATCCAAACCGCACTGTGGTCGATTTTGTATTTCAACTAGCCTGATTTCAACAAATTTCATAAAAGCTGAAAGGCATGATAGAGCAGTTCTAAGTTACAAATACAATTCAAAGCAGTGTTTTTATTGGTCCCCAAAGTCTGAAAGCACACCTGCTGAGCTTTAGATACTAATGAAGGTCTTTATTTAGGATGAACTCCAACTTTCCCTTCCCTTTGTTGATGTTGCACTTCCCCAAGAAACATAACATTCTGAGCATGTATGTTTTGTATCTCAGTACATCAGGGAGTTAAAGAAAAAAATTCAAATGTACTTACTGTTCTGGATTTCCAAAAAGAACCAATATCTGTGCTTTGAACGACAATGTGCTAGTGTAGTATCAATTACACCTCTAAAATAACTCACCGCAAATCAAATGATGCTGTTGCAGATTTAGTTTGTTAGGTTTTTATTTTGTTTTTTAACTAGAACTAGCCCTACAAGAGTATTAGAGCAGAGAGGTCAGGTGGCAGATGGAAGTCTTAAAGCAGACAGTTGGCAGAAAAAGAAGGTAGTGAGATGGGATAGCATTCTTACGGCAGATGGCGATAAAGTGAAAGACTTTTTTAGGACTAGAGGTAAGCTTACTTGAAGGCTGCGGAAAGGAACAAGCATCCATGGGACAGAAGTTGGAAGAACTGCCAAGTGAAGGGAAATGGCACAACAAATGGTGCCAGACCATGGGCAGCCAAGGAGACTAAGAAACAGAATTAGAGTTAACTGAACAACATGAGCTTTCCGGAGGCACTTCGCCACTGAGACCAGTAATGTGACATGATGGCAAGAGAGCAGTGCATATGATTGCTCCTTGACAGCAAACACCCCTCTTGCATTTGGATGAGCTAACATCAAGGATACTGTCCCACTTAACCTCTTGGGGAACCTAAGAACCCACAACAGGTCCTCGTCTTTATAATACCCCTGATTGGGGATGGTTTATTACAAAAATAGATCAAATCTGTAAAAAACTGATGGCCTATACTCTAGTCACCGATATAATGGTCACAGTGGAGTCTCCATCAATGAGAAATTTAAAATAAAGAGTGGATGGTTTTTTTAAAAAAAGATGTGCTACAGGACTTATTTTTGAGAAGTTTCTTGTTATACAGAAGGTCAAGCTAGATGATCACAATGGTATTTCTGCCCTGGGGATCTACGAATCTTATTCTAAATTGCTCTCATACTGACTAGCATGACTGATGCAAAAAATGATCAATCATGAAGTTCTCACATAGCTGACCATATAAGTCAAAGATTAAATATTTTCCACCAAGCCTAGTTGAAGTTGGACCCTATAGTGGGCACCTTTAAACTGCATGCCATTTTGAAATATTCTACCTGAAAGTCCATTAGAGAGATGAAGAATACTACTAGAAAAGTTAAAAATGTTTCTTCAATTATGAGAGATTCTAAGTACCCTCATTCAATGCAGATAAGGCATTTGACTGGGTGGCAGGGTCCAGTTTATACTCAAACGTGTTCTGAGTACGGACAAAGTGGAAAGTAGCTTTTTAAACAGATTTTGGGCATTATTCAGAAGATACAAGTATTTCATTGCTTACAAAAGCCTCCAACTTTGTCTTTTTTCAGCTCAAAAAGGGTAATAGCAAGTTGAGCTTTTTCCTCCCATTTGAAGTCTAATTCTCCCACTTGTGGTTGGGTTTAAGGTTGTTTCTCATGACTCCTCATGCTGATTGCTAATACTTATCTCTGTAAATTCGTATGCTTGTCAATACGGCATCATTTTTAACACAAAACTAGTAATATTAAAACAGATATCCGTTATAGCATTTTCTTTGGCCTTTCCCTCTTTCCATTTCATTTGTGACCAAACTTATTTGAAACTACGAAGTGAGAAACTTCTCAGCTGCACAAGATGACAACAGTTTATTTATGTTAGAGTAATATGCAAAAAATATAATGTAACTAGCTGGCAAAAACATGTTTCCTAAGTTCTGTGGTGCACAGAACAATAAGTGCCAAATAGAGTGACAGCTGTCATACTGATTATACATGATTTGCATTAAAATTCGATGCTCTAGTGCTTTACAAATGCAATTTAAATAGTTGAAAAAAGTGACTAAGAACACTGAGGGCAGAGACTATGTTAGATCCAGTAAGGTGTTAGAATATAATTGGACACGTCATCAATAAACTGTCTTTTTGTAGGCAACATTTCTGCAAGAAAAACAGTCTATAAGTTACAAGTCTCAATTTTTTTTGTAACCTTCCATATGTCATGAAAATGTTGCATTGAAAATACGAAGGATGAACGCCCATTTATCTTCACAGACACAATCTTTAAAGAAAGCCAAACTAAAGAAAAAACAGGACACAGACAGAATTTCCCAAAATTCACTATCAATGTTAGAGAAGCAGGAGAATCTGAGTTAAAGTCTTTCATAGCTGTAAAACAGGTACAGATTTATTGTACGATTGCCTTGGCTAGTTTTTACCTGTATCATTTAAATGTCAAGGTAGGTAGGTCTGCTCCTATTTTAAAATTTCATCCTATGGGCAAATACTAAAAGAAACTACATCCAATGAAGTGTGGTTCTGCTCTAAGAAATGACTGAAAAAATGGCAGCAGATATTTTAAAAAACAACACACTGTTGTGTGTGCTCAGCCTTTCCCAGCACAGCTGTTAGTGAGATTGAGGGGAACCCATTGGATGTATTTATTCAGAGAGTTATAGGCTGTTGTTAGAAGCCAAGGTTCCATGTTGGCTATAGGCATATTATGTGGCGTTGATGAGAGTAGCCAACCAAAACAGATATCTGCATAACATAGAGCTGAGAAATAACTGGCCCTTCAATCAAAGGGAACAGCATTGTTGAGAAACAACTGTACACAGGTATGAGCCAGTAACTTTACTGTAAATCCTCATGCATCGACTGGCAAAGATTATTACTGTTGGTAAAATATTCTACATGCAACAAAAGGGCCCTTAAATGAGTATTAAGAAGTATACATTTTTCTCATTCAGTGAAACATTTGTTGACTGAAAACAATTCAGTTTTAATTTCGCTCTTGTGATGAGGACAACAAACCTTCAAAAGTCATGTAAATTAGGCTTCCCATGCTGGTTTTATATGGCTTAAATTTCAGCCTCGCCAAACTAAACACTACTCAAATTCTAACACTTTTCATTCATTCTACTATACCACAGAGGTGGGTTTTAAAAAGAAGGGGGAATACACATTTAAAAAAACACCCATATTTAGTACACAAGACAGAAAATACATCTTGGATGTACCTGTTTTTCTGAGTGGAAAGTCATCTTTGGAATCATACATCCCCAGGACAGGATGATTGTAGGTGCCAGATACTCCACTTTGAGGGGGAGAACTCTGGTCAAGAGAACTGTGCTGCGTTTTCCTGGAGTGGAAAGAATAGAAAAAGGAAACTTTATGCAAGTGGACTTAAATAAATAAATAGTCCCGGCTTATTTTAAAGGATCCTGTATGAACATTCACAGCAGAGACTGCACATGCATGACAATGAGAGTTAACCCTAGACTGTGTGGTCAGACAGAAAGAAGAGGTCACTCACCTCATGCAGGAACTGAAGTTCTTTGTGATGTGTCACTCTTTGGGTGCTCAATGTCAGGTGGACAGAGTGACTTTGCTCAAAATATTTTTGACAGCAGTGCACATTTGGCTTGGAAGTGTGTTCTACATATCCTCAGGCCCCGCAACCAGGCTATATGGTGCTGTGTGGGGAAACCGCCCTCAGTTTCTTCCCATACAAGAAACTCTGAAGCAGTGGTGGAAGGAGGGTAGCTAATGGAGCACCAACAGGGCACACATCTGGAAGAACTCCAGTAACTGTACAAGGTGAGTAATCTCTCCTCCTTCGAACAGAGTCCCTGGTGGTGCTCCATTTCAGGTGACCTCTGACTTATACCATTTTAAGAAGGTGGGAGTTTCAGAACAGAGTCCAGCACTGAGGAGAGAACTGTTATCAGACTACAGCATCCAACTTAGCAGAGTGAACCAAAGCATACTGGCTGGAAAAAGCATGCACCACAGACTACATTGTAGCTTTCAGAAGCTGGAACATCCTTGAGTAGGGCTATGGGTGTTGACTGTAATCTACCTGGAGCAGACTGTGCAGTCATTCATAGGGGAGGTTGAGCATTAGCCAAGCCATACCACGTAATAATACATCCACATCTACTTACACATTCTCTGCATGGAGACGGGGACCTAGAGCCTAGATCTATCTGCCATAGAAATAAAGTCCAAGGAACTTCCCAAATGCTCTGGTTCTATCCAAGTAAGGTACTAATGCCCTTTTAAACATCTAACGTATGGAAGATGGCCTCCTGTGTGGTTGTAGACTTCCTGTGCCGCTTAAAGAAAACTGGATGGTGAACAGATGGCAAGTAAACCTTGATGGAACTCCTACAGGCCTGACAACTTCAATTCCAACAACTCATCCATGACTGCAGAAAGACAACTGCATAATTGAAAGGTGACGGCTGTTACACCAATGAGGATTATGGACTCCACTTCCGAAGGCAAGTATGCCCTGTAGATTCCTTGCTGCTATTTAATAGCTCTTGTTCTATCTCTGATTAACAGGATGCTTCTACTCCCAAGAACCATTCAGGAATCATGTGAGAGTTGTGGAATTTTCAGACTGAGGAGACATGTTCTACCTGCATTCTGACACAGCAGTCAAGAATTGATCAGGGGCCTCTATCAAAGACAAGAGCAGAGTCTGAAGAGGTAAGGAAATCTAACTCATCTTGGCCAGGTTGCTGCAATCAAAGTGACCCTGGCTTGGTCTGTCTTGATCTTGCTGAGACCCTTTAAAAAACAATGGACACACGGACACACACACACCCTTGTAACAAGAAAGGTGTCTGGACTGAATCCTCCCTTGGAACAGAATATTCTGAACTTTGTGCTGGCTACAGAGGGCTATAGCCCAATTCCCATTTGCAATTTAGGGCAAACAGTCTGCTGAGGTAGTATGACACTGTTTTGTCTACCTGGGATGCAAGAAACTGCAATGGCTCTCTGGCTATGCCCCAGTTTCAAAGCATTATCACTTCAGTGCAGAGCAATGGGGAATGCACTCCTTCCTGACTACTTATACATACGCACAAGCAAGGTTGTCTGTCATGATCTTGAGTGACTTGTTTGTGTTTAGGAGAAGAAAGTGGCAATAAGACTTTTGTGACTGCCCTTAACTCCAGTCTTGCTCTTGCTTTTAACAAACACGTTAACCATCTCATGACTGTAGGAGAGTTCTGGGTTAATTGGATTCATGCACAAGCCTTGCAGGGATCCAGCCATCAAGTGACTGTTCTTGATCCCTTGACTGAGACACTGAGGGTGGCATCGAGAGTACTGCCATTCCTCAGAGACCAGTCTTATGATCATGGGCCTTGATGGTAGCCGTCGCTGGTACTAGGCTCGTTATCACCACAAATGGGCTTTCACTAGAGTCCTGTAATGCTTCACTATGTCCAAAATGCTCAGAGCCTCATCAGCAATCCTGGGGTGTGAGGTCTCGGTGACTGAATCCTCTGAGGAGAAGTCTCCATTCCACTATTCTAACCTACTTCCATAGTCTGAGTGGGACGTGCTCAGCACCATGGTAACGGTTACTGGGGCCTCGCTCATGCAGAATGTTGGGAGGCTGCAGTTTCCACACGGTCTTTGCCTCAGAAGCTTTTGGTGAGCATGATCTTGACACAGACAAGGCACTAACAGGGACTCTACTTCTGCACAGGAGGATTCTCTGTAGCTAGGTCCAAAGCTGGTTGTAAGGCTTGCTCTATCATGAACAATCTATACTTAATTCCCCTCTTTTTAAAGTATCTTCCCTTAAAAGAAGTGGAAATCTTGCATTCATTGGGGATATGGGAGCCTTCAAAGCAGTAAATACACGGAGTATGCCCATCACTGATGCAAACTGCTTGTTTATAGGGGGGAAACCCTTTTAAACTGGCATTCCAGTTTAAAGAAGTTGGACCTCTTCCCCCCCCCCCCCCCATGAGAAAAACAACAAAAATATTTGAATGGGAGGGAGAGGGAAGAGGTGGGAGAAGAACAATAGTCCCAACAGCTATGAGTACTAAGTAGCCTACAAAACCACTGAAGAATTAACACTAACTCAAGAGAGAACAGACACCCTAATCAGGCTGGCTTTGGCCAGTCAGCAGACAGGACATTGGGTTGGATGGATCGTTGGTCTGACCCAGTGTGGCTGTTCTTATCCTATCATGTCACTATGGGTTAGAATTAAGATTTTTTTGAAAATGCCTTAATCGTGCATTTCCACACTTTAGTATGTTTGGATTTGTTTTCAGTTGAACCCGTAACTGACATGAACTCAACTTTCTTTCAAGCGTAATGGTTTTTTTAATTGGCAAATATTGGGTTTTTAAAGTTTCTGATATTGATACAAATATTGAAAAGAACGCATGAGTCTGCATGCCCCTCTGGAGCAGCACAAACCAGCCAGAGCGTATTTGGTCAGTTTTTCCCAGCTCCAGCGCTCTGCATTCACCTGCACACATACTGGTGCCTGCCCACCCGCCGCACACAAGCCTCCCCTTCAACCCTGCGCCCAACATTCTCCCTGTACGAGAACGAACGAGCACACACACACACACACACACTTATTTTGAGAGAGAGCTCATGGTAAGTTGGTGGCATGCAACCTGTCAGGTGGCAAGAATGGTATTTTTAGGATTCTCACCTCCTACACAGTGTTGTCTACAAAGTCTCAAGTCAGCAAAAGTGTTCCAGGAGCAGGAACACTGATGTTTGGCTAGCATCCGCCCAAACCAGTGTCAAACTCGGCACAGTACGAAGTATTAATCATCTTTGTTTTGGATAAGAATGATCAGACTGGAATAGCCGAATCCAGAGGGACACATCTGTGTCCAGAGAGAAAAAGCCAGCTCAGAGTTTTACCTAGTTTCAATCACAGACACACCTCTGGAAATAGGGGCAGATTGCAGGTATCTTTTGAAAAACTGGTGGTTAGGCCATTGCTTAAAAAGCCTTGTGCTGATCTGTATCATGTCACTGTTGCCCTTTCCCTCTATGTTTCCCCATCAAGAGTTCTCTTGCAGCAACGGCTAATATGCAGGTGTCCAGGTAATTCTGTAGATAGGCCACCAGCCTTTGGTACTGCTGGCTGCAAAGTACTTCTCTGATTTCTTTTTCACATTCTACTGTCTGCTCAGATGGCTGGGAAGCACCTGAAAGTAGTTCCCCTTCTTCCTTTCAGAGCAAAGATGCTGAGGTTCTGTTGGAAGCACCATGTTCAGGTGTGAGTGCCAGTCTAACATGTGGGCAACGTTCCATCAGAGGGTATCCAAGCAGCCCACCACAAAAAAAAGCCATTTTATTTGTATCTTCTCTCCTTAACAGTGTATTCTCGAGAACACATTCATATGTAACCAAACTGCATACTTATGGCATGGAAGGGAGATAAAGAATGAGCTATTGGGGGAAAAACAGCCATACCAATACAAAGTTATAAGTCATTTACCATTTCGTACTTTTCATTGTCTACTTCTTTATGAAATAATAAAATATCAAACTTTCCTAATTTGGGATGTAAATGAAGTACATTTGGTATTTTAATAGCTTAATTTTAAGAGCTAGCACCTTTAATTTTTTATTGATACTGCACATATGTACCCAGAGCGTAACGTGAGGGGTAAACTTAAAATGTTTTTATTTAAAAAAAAACTCCAGTGACAATCCAATGAAATGCAACAACAATTTTCCCATTATTCTAGAGTCCCAATTTTCTAGCATCGTTTGCTGAATTCAAGACTTCTAGATGCCTAGTAGAGATTGATCTGTAAGTGTAACTACAAAGAACAATCTATTTAAGTGATCATAAATTAAGGAAAGGAACAAGTCCTCTGCTAGTAGAAACATCATGATAGACCCTTACATTAGAGCCCTCATCCTTGTATTACAAAACATAACAGTGTTTGAATTTAACGTTCTAGGGATAGAATCTTCATCCATACGCAAACTAAAAAAGATATGATAGGGTGTCCGACTGTTCCTTTCACACGCGTGACAAACTTCGATCTAGTTACGTTACAATTTAACTAATTAATTTTGCAACACCTTTCTTTTAAACATACTGTTTGCTAAGGATGTTAAATATTGACTAATTGACAAATGGAGTAGTCGATGCATTTTGCATTGACTATTCCATTAGCTAACAGTTTGCCCATCAAACGCATCAGCCCTTTTCCCCAGCCCAAGGTATTGCAAATAAAGGTGGCACCGGCTGAATGGTGCTAAGTCCAGTACCACTTACCCATACCAGAAGCGGGGATCACTAGAAATGCAATGGTTGAGATTCCGGTGTGCCAAAGCTTTCTTCTTACTTAAAACAAACTCCTGTAATTTCATTTTTACCTCTGTGCTTGCCACAGCACCTGAAATGTCCAAGAATAAAGAGGTTATTTAGCCGACTTCATCTGATGAAAGCAGCTGTGAATTAAGACTTAAAACTTCCATTCACAAAGTAACAAAAAAGAATATTTAAAGATTGAGAGCAAAATCTTTGGCTCTCCCGTCAACATAAAGACTTATTTAAAAGAAAAGACAAAGAGGCTCCGATGAACTCTTCTTTATTATCTAGATTTGTACGTCATTGCAATTTATGTCTGAAAAAGGAAATAATCAGATTCCTCATTTCCTAAAAAAGGTTTCTGAAGAGGATTTTTGTACTTGCATAAAGGTACATGTAGAATAAAATGTTTGTACGAGGTATCCCAGCTTTCTTTTAATAAAAGGTATTTAAGATAAGGGGTCTCATGCATACTCAAGTTTTTAAAATGTCACATCTGCAAGCAAGAGGGGAATGAGATGAATATCTCATATGTAGACTTTGTATTGAGAAATCTTGCAAATAAGGGTCTCTTTGTTCAATGTATCTGTGGACAATAAGACCGACACAATATTCTAATTCATTTACAAGTCTGCCATCCATTTCTTCAAATGGAAAATCTAGCATTTAAAAAAAATCTGAAATTTCAAAGCGTAGAGTTAAAATGTCAACTGTGTAATTTCTAATCATTATCTACTGCACAAGAGACCAGTCTATTTTATCATCATGATGGATTAAAATTATCCTTCACTTGACAGAACAGATTCTCCGAGAGCATCACAGAGACATTTTAGTCATCATAGCAAGTAGTGTATGGGGGCTCTTCTAAACCACAGTGTAAGCCAATCTTCCAAAGGGATAACATCCAGAATGCAAGAAAGTCATCTGGCCAGAATTACACACTGCCAAGCGGTGGATAGAAAACCCATCCAAAACGAGCACCAGCTTTGGCATATTATACTTAACATTTTAATAACACCAGATAGGTTGAAGAACACTTTTCATTTGACAATGAAGAAGGTCCTCAAAATTATTTGCTCAGCACTGTCTGAAGGTGCAACACTGCTCATTGTATAGAGAGTCATAAATCTTAGAAATTCCAGCTTTTGGAAAATGTCGTTTCTTACTGCTTCTAGATAAAGTAGATTGGGCAGGTATCCAAGAACGTGGTTAAAACGAGGAAGTTTTGTAGGCAGTAATATGTACAATGGAGAAACCGAGAAAGACCAGAATATGACTAATAAGACCACACATCCACACATTGTCGTCTTAAACTATTCTCATGTTTAATCAAAGTAATGTCTTCAAAATAATGCAACGTGGCTATGTTCTGGTGGTTTTGGTTAATGATGATGGTACCTGGGAGCATCAAGCCACATATTTGCAGCTCAGGGTTTACAAAGACCTCCACTGACAATTATTCTTTTTATTGGAGAGCCGAAAGGGGCTATGTACGAACAAAAGGAGCAGGTGAGAAGCAAGTGAGTGCTTTTCCCTTCATATAAGGTGAGAAGCAGAAGTCACCTAGTAACGTGAAGAGGCTGCACGTTGAAAACAACAAAAGGAAGGACTTCACACAATCCTCAGTCAACCTGTGGAACTCTGCCAGGAGACACTGAGAAGGCCTAAAGTCTAAGTAGGTTAAAAAAAGAATCAGGTAAGTTCACGGCGAATAAGTTGGCTATCAGCCAACCTGGCCAGAGATGCGACCCCATGCTATGTAAGTACCGACACACCTGACTGCCAGAGGCTGGGACTGGATGACAAGGAATGGATCGCTTAATTTTCATGTTCTTTTCATTCTCTCTGAAGCATCTGCTACTGGCCACTAAGACAGGATACTGGGCTGGATGGCTCACTGATCTGACCCCAGCACAGCCAGACTTGTGTTCTTACGGGATCATTTTACTGTCTGGTTGCACTTTTCCCTGGGCGCTATCACAAGCCACATGCTGTGAGCTATAAAGAAAACTCATCCAGAATTAACATACTGCATTTACAGATCTCAACACAAAAAGGAGGGCTCCGAATTCCTTTTCTTTCTCTCTCCTCAATCCTGTCTCAGTTTCCACAAGATTTTCATGCAACAAGTCCCTCTATGCAGCGCCCCATGGCAATTTCGGAAGCATTGCGACCCACCTTGTACAATCACACAGAAACCCATCTCTAGTGTCCCTGGTTCCTATCCAGCTACTGAAACACACTACCTTGCTGCTACTTACTTTCTTTGCCTTTCTCTTTGTTTTTGAGCTGCTGTAGTTTCTGTTCTCTATGCTGCTTCTCCAGCTCTTGTTCCTGGCGATGCTGCTCCAACTTTCGCTGGTGCTCCAAGAGCTCCTGCTGGTGTTTCATTGCTAGCATTTCCTGCTGCTGCTGTAGAGAGGGGGAAGGAGAAAGGAAAGTGAACACATGCGGCCTGGCCACCCAAAGCGTTCAGACCACGCTGCACCAAACAGGAGCCACCAGAACTTGGCACTGATGCATTTTCATACATTTAACCCACTGCAAGAACATGTTCCTGCCAAATGGAAGACCATGTATGTGCTAAGCTACCCCTAAGCTCTTGGTGGGGAGCCTCTGGCTTACCCTGGGTGGCCCTGTGCAAGGGCTGGCTACAATCAAGGGCCCTGTAGTTAGCGAGTACATGGACCTGTGGGTTAAGTAGCACTAGCTTCTCCAAAAGGGGTGGGCCTATGCTCCTAAATGGCACAGCTGGTCCCACACAGAAGTCCAAACATGGGTGACAGTCCCCAGACAAAATGCCTTCCTGGAGCTCTAAGCAACCTCAATGGCTCCTGGATCTCCCCGTGGTGCAGTGCACATCTCACCACCATCCTTGCCAGACAGTGGCAGGAGAGCCCTAACAGCTGGCTCAGGGCCAGCAATCGGTTATCATGAGCATTCTTACATTATTCCCTTTGGAATCATGCCCGAAGGAGTCACGGATAAACACCTCTGAGGCCCCATGGGGCTGTAGCAGCAACCTACCCATGGTGTGCGGGAAGCAGCTCCAACCTCCACCAGTGAAGCTTTCACATTCCTAGTGCGGTGTCTGGGAACGAGGGATGGAGGATGGATGGGTGCATGAGCGGGACGGGGGTGGGGCCTGGAAGGGAGGGTGCATGGAGGGCTAGGATGGGGTGGAGGGTCTGGGCTTGAGGTGCTTTCTTGGTATCCCACTCCTGGGGGCACCCGTGGCTCGGCGTCCCCGCTGCTCCCAAGCGCTGCCCCCTGCCGCTCGCACTGGCCAGGTTCCATGGTGGGGGAAAAGCATCCAGACAAGTGCTTCACTGTGCTCCCACCTCCCTCTGCCAGGCAGAGCCCAAGGACTGGATCCAGCTTGCGAGGCTCAGGGAGCCGGCACTGGTGCTCCAGCCACATGGGGGTCCAAATCACAGGTGTTCCCGTATTGCAGACTCCCAGCTCACGAAGGTTCGTGTGTATTTGCATGCTGCAGATGACTCGGAGTACAGGAACACATTGGCTCTCTGGCTTGAGTGACTGCGCACATTACGCCCGCCCTGAATTCTTTACATTGGCAGGTTATAAACTAGCAGATTGATTTTCAATTGGCACTGTTGACTTTTGAAAGCCTTAACAGACCCTGGCCATAGCTGAGACTGCTTCCGTCAGCCTGGACTTAGTGTGCTTGCATACCGCCCACTGCCAAACGTTCCTACCACCCTGTCTGAACGTGGGAGGGAAATGGGAGCTGCTAAGGTCTGGATTTCTAGCTTGCCTCCCCCCTCAAAAAAAAAAAAAAATCTTTCAGTTTCTCTTCCAGTATCTTCACTTTTTTACATCAAAAGATGTTTTGCTTATTTATAAAATATGTTTTTGCTACTGTAGGCCCGTTATTTAATGCTTTTCCCTTTTTATTGCCATCTGTTTTATTTTATGTGTTACACTTTTTAATAACTGTCTTGTTTAAGTGGTGCCATTAAGATTTTTAGCACAGTGTGTTTCAGTAGGAGGCATGTTATAAATAAAGTTATAAAATTCCATACAAGCATGTGAAAAGAAAGGAGTAATGCCTGTATATGCTGCAATACGACTGGCAAACTACTCAGTTTTAAATGTTCCTCTGTCATTTTCTGCTAAAATTTTAAGCATATTAACTCTCTAAAAAGCAGAATTTCTCACAATGACATTCACTGCAAATACTGTAGTCTATTCCTAATGTTCTAGTTCAACAAACTTAACAACTGAGAACAATTCAGGATTTAATTGTATAAAAAATAAAAAATTTAAAACCCCCTCCAGAAACCTTTATTTTTGTTCTTGTTTTTTAATTAAATAGCGCATCCACTAACATTTCCCTTTTGGGAGAAAAAAAAATGTCATTACAGACTTACAAGTCCACCACTTGGTGGCTATTATTATCTAACCCAGAAAAAATGCAAATGAAAAATAATTTTTCCACAATGTGCTAGAAAAGGTGTTGGCTTGGAGATTCTTCAAATAAAATCAGGAGCATTGTTTCTGGATCTGCAGCCTATTGGCCTTATGTTATGCTTCCTGGAATGTCTTAACACACACAGAGATGTTTTTGAAGGAATTGTTTTTTCATTAACATCAGTAGTGAAATGTAAATGAAGGAAAAAAGTGAAGACAAATTTGTACCGGATTCCTTATGAAAGTGTCATTAAAGATGCATCATTTCTGCTAGAGTTCCAACCCACTCACAAAGGAGAATACACTCGCTCTAGACCAGGGGTCTCCAAACTACGGCCCGGGGGCCGGATGCGGCCCGCGAGGCCCTCTCATCCGGCCCGTGGAGACCTTTTTGGATTCAAAGGCAGAAGAAGTGAGATTGTTTCAAAACCCATTTGAAGCAGATGTGGCCAGTTGCCCAGATGAACTGCAGCTGGAAGTCATTGAGTTGCAAGCAAATGACCTCCTTAGGGACAAGTTCAAAATAGGACTGGTGGGTTTTTACCAGTTTTTGCCCAAGGAAGACTTTCCTAATGTCAAAACTTTTGCATCAAGGTACCTTTCAATCTTTGGAACAACATACCTGTGTGAACAAACATTTTCAAGAATGAAATACGTGAAGAACAATTTGAAAACAAACTTGTCCGATGATAATCTCAGGTCACTGTTGATGTTAGGGACAACAAATCTAAAGCCAGAAATGTCTGCTATTTTGGCATCCAGGAAACAATTTCACCATTCACACTAATACAGGTGTTCATGTATAGTGTATGGATGTGTTATTAAATAATAACTGAATAAAATAATATTAAATAAATAATTAAAAACAACATCCATGTTTTGATTGTTTTTTATTTGGACCTCAAGTGTGTAGTCGGCCCCCGAACTGCTGTTTGATAGTTAATGCAGCCCTCGGGCTGAAAAGTTTGGAGACCCCTGCTCTAGACTATGAATCTTTTCCGAGAAAAAGAAATGAAAAAAGCCTGCCTTACTGAAGAACGGATAGCATTCCAGATCATGTTAGGACAAAGTCAAGTGAGTTCTCCCAAAGACTCTGGAAGTAATGACAAATGTAGAACCCACTTTTCAGCTGTTTATACTGGGATTGCAAATAGAGACTTAGTTCTATTCCTCCTGTCTGTGTGACAGCAAATAAAGCAGGCATATTGTGCCCATTGGAACTAGTCTCAGGTGTCTCTTGAACTATAATTCCGAATAGGCAAAGAAAATGTAAGGTGTGTTTGTTAAAGCTTATTAGGTATCCAATAAGAACTTTCTGTCATACCTTTATAGAAATAGGAGACATTACCTACCACCAAACTGTTGTAATGCTTGAATGTTAATTGCACATAGTGGTTTTAAAAGTACATTTTCTTACACTGCTAGAAAAACAAAGTATTTGCAAAAAATAAAATTACACAGCACAGGCAAGCCCCTGCATTAGGCCTAATTCCAGAACACATTGTAATTTGAAGAGTGTACTGTGAAAAATATGGATACTGCATTAGTACTAGTACAGCAAGGAACATCTGAGTAAGGTGCTGTTGCCAAACTAAATATTTGTAAATATTTGTAACTATAGGGATTCCTGCATATGCTTAACTTCACTGCTTCTACTACACAAACGCTTAACTGTACCTGTAGCTAAAGCTTGTGAGGCTTCACTCGCATATATTAATGCTAATAAATATACACTGGAAAATGTAGTGGATTTAATGGCACTGATAGTTTTACAACTAAATGTGAACACAACTACAAATACCACATTGACTAACATGACTTTTTTCTATTCTGTTCAATTAATCAGGTTTATTTAAAAAAAAACAAGGGAAGCAAAGCACAGCATTTTAAATACATTTACTTTCTTTCTTTCCAACCACCAAATAATACAGCTACAACAGAGTTCCTCAGTAATTACAACAAAACTGGAAACAGATACTGCTAATTAAAGCTCACATTCATATTATCCCCACCACCACCCCAAAAAAATACAATGCATCATGGAGACAAAACTGTTGATATCACTAATCAAATGATTAAGTCTCCATTTATCATAACAAGTGCCACTACATTTCCTAATAAGATGCATCTAACCATAGACACAACCGGGCCATCATCATGGTAGGGATTAAGCATGTCCATCGGTGATTCCTTGGAATTTAGGGATGATTGCCCTCCATAAAATAACCAGTTGTAGGTGGACCTACAAGTGACTAGTAAGAACCATCCATAATCCACAGACCTTGCCACAAGTGGTGAAGATCTTTCCCAATGGAATGGGTGGATCCAGGTTGCTGAGTCAGGCTGCAGTGTGTACTTTCTTCCCCTCTCATTGTCTTTTGTTGGATCTCAAAACCATCATCAGTGCATACTCTCCAACCCTGGACACTGATGTGTGTTGTATGCCAGTTCCTGCATGGAGAGCCATGATGCTGATAATTTAGGACTTGGTTGAGTATTTCTTAATGAAACAAGCACTGCGGATTTGTCGTTCACCATCAACTGAACTTTTCCACAATTAAGTGTAACTAACACTTTGGTCCAGAACTTTCCTTCTCCTGCACATCAGGTCTCACTCAATATCGTGTTTCTTGAATTCTCTGGTTACAATTGCCATTCTTTGCTATGGCCTGTTATTTTTTGGGTCATCCACCAGGATGCAATTTCACGGTTCAGTTTTGATCACAGTATGGTGATCCCTCTGGATGTGGTCATCGGGATATTGATATCCTTTTCCCTTTGACAACTTTCCGAAAGGTACTTCTGTTTTCTAAAATTTGGTCAAACCAGATAAAATTTTCAAAAGCCCCTCAGACATTTAGTAACCTAATTCCCAACTTATATTCGCCAAGGTACTTTTGGAAAAAAAAATTACTGCTATTAGGGGAAGGATGCGCCAAATTAGCTGCAGCCAGAGAGCACAGTACTGTATATGTATCTGAGGAGGATCACATGCATGAATTACATTAGCAGAGATTTGCAGTAAATTATACATTTGTTTCAGATTGTTTACTGTACTCTGAGATGAGTTTAACTTCCGTGAAGACATAAAACCCCCTTAATTTGTGTCCAAAGCACTTCCTGTGGCTACTCTACATAGTTCACCTGCTGAACAAGGGGTTCAGAACGAGTGGAATGTGCTCTGATCCAGACCAGACAAGGCACTCATGCTGCTCTGTGCCCATCCTGGATACAATTCCTAATGAGCACATAACTGGAGTAACTAGGAAGAATCAGGTGAAGACACTAATGGAACTACAATCCTGCCAAGTATAAATGTAGTTCTCGAGTTTTATCAGCAAATAGCGGTAAGTGTTCACTTCACCATACACTCAAAAAATGAATGAAACACGTATTTCATTGACTACATCAAAGAAAGAAAAATGCCTTTTGAAAGCTTACCACACTTTGATTTAAGGCTATTTATTTTAACATGTGATGTTTGGAGTTTGTGTTTTAACAGTTGTAAGGCCTTAATATTTTGATTCTTAATGTGCATTGTCATTAAATAATGGTGACACACCCCTCAGCCTGTAATTTTGCTCAACTGTGAAGACAAAAAAGTTCAAAAACAGACATCAAGATTCTCAATCCAAACTATAAAATAAAATTTTAAAAAAAACTGTGACAAACCTAACTAAACTTTTAAAAAAGACACTCAGGGAAGAATTTTCCTAAGTGCCCTATGTTGACCTAAGGACCCCCAATGCAGTCAATGGGAGTTTTACTAGAGCTCTTCCAGTTCTAAAGATTTGAAATAGGAAAGGCTTGAAAATGAGCATGTCTTTGGAGGGGCTGAAGAGAAGGGGGTCTGCCAATATTTAGAAAACTGGTCAGGTCTCACGTTGTGGGACTCCCAGCAGGGAAGGAAGTGGGAGTTCAGAAGGAAATAACTCCCCATGATCCCTCCCACTGATCACAAGCAGGTTCTAAGTACTGTGGTTTGTACTCTTAGAAAGCTGGGAGCTATAGCAAACCAATCTCACAAAAATCGAAGAGTTGGAAACGTGGCCATTCTTGGTGAGCTCCCCCTGGCACAGCATCATGCCATGACCACTGCCCTGTAATACCTGTTCTGATCTCCAGTGCTTTTAGGGAAGCTGTGTCAAACCACAAAAGACTTAGGGTGCTTGAGTAGGAATCAAACACTGGACCCTAGTGCAAAAAGCCAAGGAACTCAGGTTCATCCAGATACTTTGACAGTTCAATAAGACTAAGTTTTGGGCAGCTGTGGGGGTCCTTAAACACCAACGATGTGCCTGGATCTGAACAAGATAATAATAGAGTCCCTTTCCCCAAGGAACTTTTAAAATAAAGCTAAGCATCAGCAGGGATGTGCACATAGCTGTAGAATTTTCACAGAACATTTTGCATGCAGATAACACAAGCAAATAAATATCCTGTTAAGGAGTGATTGCCAAAAAACCAAAAATAAACCTTATATAACTTCCAAAAGCAGCTTTTTGGCACAATATATGTATTCTAAACCTTTAAGCTCAGAAGCTAAATAAATTAACAAAATTGTTAAGATGAAACTTTGCAAGCCAACAAAGTATAGTGATTGAAGGGGAACTATTTGTACACAGGGTGATTTGTCTAAGTGGAGGCTTTTTGTTTTGTTTTTTTTAAAAGGTCTTCAGCATGAATATTAGCTGCTTTGACTTATTTCAAGTTTCCAGTTCCTTGTTTACTGAATTGTCAGGCTATCAGCTCTGATTTCAGGAGCCTTTTTGGAGGCTCTTCCATCTCCTGTTTTAGTTTTATGGTGGATTTCTTTCAGGAGTGCAGGTTGCTAGGATGAGGTAACTGGCTGAACTGGCAAAAAGAGAAAGTGTTGCGAATCTGTGAGGTTCAGAGTGTCAAGCAGCGAGTCCAGCCAAAAACTGAAAATACAGCGCAAAACACCACAGTCCTCAGTTCCCGTGATGTGGCAATCCCAGAATGCACATTCATTCTGCCCCTCATCTCGAGGGCAACAGGCAGCCACACCAGGTCACTGCACCCAGCTCTTCGTCTCTCCAGCAGGAAATCGCTTCATCCTAGCTGAGAGCTTCCAGAGCTGGAGAGTAAATTTCTTCAGATGACCCCACATTGTCTAGCTAGAAACCCAGTGGAGAATCCTTCAGTCAGGGTACAAGCTGGTGTTACTAGATCACCAAGGCCAATTAGCAAGTAAGAAACTGCTCTCTCCAGTGTGGCAATCAGTGCGTAGAATGGGTCTGGCCAGCAGAGATAATACTCAGGAGGAAAAGGAGAAATAGAGGTAAAAGCTCAGAGGCTCTGCATAGATAAAGGAGGAACCAAGGAATATGAAGATCGAATTCTAGGGCTGGCTATGTACCATGGCTCGAGAACCTCTTACCAAAAGCCACACTGACTGGCAGACTGCAATTTCCTTTATGCAGTTAAGAAAGCAGGTAACAGATTTTAGATGAAAATTCGTGAGAATTGCAAAGTACTCTTTTTCTAATGCTCTTTACTCTAGAATTCTAATACACCGAAAGCGATATCAAATCCTCAGCTCTATGGATTCACATAGTAAACAACGAGTAAACACTCTAATTTGGATGGGAGATGCTGCACGCTGCCAAAAGGCTGCTGGCGTGAGCCCTAGCAGATAGCTGCGGGGCAGAGGGAGCGGATAATATGACCCTGCATGCTTCTACGCACAGAGGCTTGAAAAGATGCAGTGCCAGGTAGCAGGAGAGGCAGGTCCATGCCGGAAGCCCAGCTAGGCATGGGGAGTGGAGTACAATAGGCAGGGGAGGTTGGGTCAGGTGGTTAGTCCCCCTGTGAGGGGTTAGAAAGGGGATAGAAAGAGAGAGCTCTCCTCTTCCCATAACTTAAAAGCAACGTAAGGGTTTGGCTGTGCCAGGAAAATGGGGTGTGCCAGGAATAGGACTGCTTCTCAGCAAGCCATACAGGAAAGAAACAATCACCAGAAAGGTGAAAGGGGCTGGCTTGGGGAGGAGGCACCCTATCTGGGACTGCCCCAAGCCAAAGCCTCCTGCCCCCAGGTGTCCGGGGAGGGAAGAGGGGGGGGGGAGGATGCCCCAGGGAAAGCATCTAATTCAAATATATCTAAAAGACTCCCTACCAGTGTTTTCCTTTAGTCGCAAAACATTGAACAGTCAGATTTTCATTCTATGTTCTCAAACACCTGGGTTTTGGATTTAGAACACCAATAAAAATTTCAGCCTAGAACAGTGGTTCTTAACTAGGGGTGCATGCACCCTCTGGGGTTGAGAGATTCCCTTTCTGGGGGTGCAAGACATGCCAGATTTTTATGATATATCTTAAGTAAAGAACTGGCCTACTTCAACTAAGAAGGGGTGCAAGAACATGTTTTGAGAACCAAAGGAGTGCAGGCTGCAGTAAGGTTAAGAACCACTGGCCTAGAAGATAGCTTGAGAAACACTAATAGAAATGGAGATTGAGAACAAAAGCCATCCTCTTTCTTAACCACAGCACTGATAATGTAAACAATAGTTGAAAGGACTGTGTAAATGATAATACTTGTTTTAAAAGGAGGATGTTTCCTTCACTTACTCTGATTTTCTTTTGTGTTTCTTTTTTGGGGGGAGGGAAGGGATATAATGTCATCATATTATATATGGCACTGGTAATTTAGAAAATAAACAGCTGAAAAGAAAGGAATTTGCTTTGGAATCACGATTCTGAGTTACACATTGTAGCAGATCAACACTTGGAATTTTAATCAAAGTCGTCATCAAAGTCTTTGTGATCACTGCAACTGCTTGTCTCATTGACTGGGAACCTTGTATATAAATTAATGTTGTGAACACTCGTATACACAACATAGTACACGCTGGTAGAAAAAGCACCCATCGGTATGTGAGATCGTTGAGGGGAAGTACAGCTTTATTTGAGAAACAGTATGAGATCATACAATTGAAACGTGAATCGAATGCACACACACAAGGCCGCACAGTTACAGGTGTTTACCTGTGTGTGTGTCTCAATATCTTCTGTCCCACCATTAGAAGAGAAGCTCTGTGCATATCATTTAGTATCAATGGAAATGCCAGCCTAACAGGACTGATAGCGAAGTCCTCTGCCTAGCCAAAAACCAGAGACAGTACAGCATGGGCAGTGGCTGTGCAAGCTACCTGAGACTGCCTTGCCAAAGTAGCTGAATGCTGACCTGGAGAGCCAGCTGTATGGGAGAAGGGAAAGGGGAGACCATGTGCATGGAGTTCTCGGTAACCCTCCCCATAGATCCATCACTTAGCGCTCGCTGTGGTAGATTTGGGAGTATAAATCCCTGTGTCCAACAACTAGGCAGACTCCTCAATCCTGTCACTTAAATCACTGACCAGAATGCCAATGGCAAGAGCCCTGGGTCTGGATCGGAACTGGAGACTGAAAAGCGAGACATTCAGCACCAAGCTCTTCACAGACAAAATCTCAACAGAACTGCCAGTGAAGTTACTGGAAAGACTGATGGCACGGCAAGCTGCTCTGGCCTCCGAGGCCCCATTCACATGCCTGCTATTCCTTTGCTTTAGTGGTTTGCATTTAGTGAGGTAGATTAGCGGGGATTACAAATGTTACACTGCTTGCCAAGCATGTTTATATGGATACGCCATCTCCTTAATTCCTTTCTTTCTCATCATTCCTACAGATACAAACATTTCCCTCTGTGCTGTAGCAAGTCCTCAGGAGCCATCAGTAGAGAACAGCCTTCAACTTATTTCTTGAACTTTTTCCAGATGTCAACTTTCAGCAATTTGTGAAGCGTTGCTGTCGTTGTGAAAGACAGTTTTCTGTATTTCCATATGGCGTGAAGACAAATCTTTAATTTGGTACACTGTCTGCAATGACTCTGACTACAGTTAATATTTTTAAAATATTTCAATTACATCATCCTGCAGAGAAATTGACATCAGTAGTCCTAATAAACCTGTGTCAGGACTTCTCAGAAATCGTAACTTTGATATTCCAACAGACTCATGATCCCATTCTAGCTCAGAAGCACAAGTATGTTTTCACTGAACTTGGGCATGTATGGCGCTCAGCGGAGAGAGATCCCTTATGTGCATAATAATGCAGATTGAACCTCTAGTTCAACACCCTCGGGACCTGACTGGTGCAGAGCCGGAGAATATGTAGAACCATAGGCGGTCAATACTGTCTAGCAGCATGACCAACTCTGCTTACTGGGCTGCTAGTGACATTTAGAAGTAAATTAGAGCTAAACAACAACACAGGACACTCAGAACCAAGACTGGTGGCTGTAAACAAACTTTATGGGATCACAGGAAACACTCATAAGTGGACATCCAGCTAACTAAAATCCTGCCGGACCATGGATGCTGCCGGACCAGAGAGTGCTGGAATAGAGAGGGTCAGCCTGTATATATTTTAGCACCATTAACACTCAATAGCTTGAAAGACTAGATAAGAGCCCTGCTGGCTTAATTCGTGGCGTGATACTAACCGCTACCGAAAATTGTTCCTGCCATTGTTCCATTCACAGTCCCTGCCTAAAAGCTTACAAGCCATAGGAAAATAAACTGCAATGACTATCCCTAAAAATAGACACTAATGTCCCAATCATACTCAAACCCCATCTTTCCTTTAACTTTCCTACAAAATGTTACAAATATTGGCTACATAAAGCACCTATCAGGAGAGATAGGGTTTGGAATCATATCACATAAAAAACATTTTCCCTTAACATTTCTGGCAGCTAACTGACATGTTTTGATATTAGACAAGTAACATTTGTCTCCTACAAGTTCTAGTCTCAATAGCCTATAGCCAATAAGAGGGTTTCTGTGTCAAAAACCAAATCCTTAATGTAGGCTCCCATATCCATACTTAGGCCTCTAAATATGTAAACGGAAGGGAGTTGTGCACTTTTCAAAGGCAGGACACTTATTTGGGTACCCAAATACATTTAAAATCTCATTAAAAATTCGTGCTTGGTTCTCCTGTGCCAAACCTACAGACATGTTACCCCCCGTGTAGAAAACCCAGTCCCACCACTCCTCCTTTCAAACAAGTCCATCTACATTTAGAACATCTGGGTTTTTTTAACCTGGTATTTCTACCCACTGCTCAATCACTTACTTTGATATGCTCATGTAGCTGGGCCTCATGCTGACGGGAGAGTTGCTCATGCTGCCTCTGAAACTCGGCTATAAGGATTTGTCTCTGAATTTGTTGTTTTTGCTTGAGAGCCAAGAGTTCCTGCTGGAGCTGCTGTTCTCGGAGTGTAGGTTCTGTCACTGGCATGGAAAACTGGTGGTCCAAGCGGAGATCCATGGGGACTGAAGCTGGTGCAACTTGCAAAGGCAGTGCTGTGTTCACATCCACTGCAAAATTAAAAGCAAACCCAGAACATGATCAACTTATTCCCATTCAATAGGAAATGTAGCTTTGGCTTTAAAAACGATATTCCAGAAACCACAAAGCCTGAATGAAGAACCCCATGTCTCAGATTTCATATTGTAAAAGGCCTCAATCTTGGTTTGTCAATGCAGCTTCATTTAAAAGCAAAACGTGCCCCCTCTTTTTGGAAACACCTCCCCTCCCACCACCGTTTCCCAAAAACTAAACATGACAAGGAACATGATAAAAACAACTAGCAGTCCTGTGGCACCCTAGAGACTAAACAATATATAAGATCATGAGTTTTCAAGGGCAAAACCCAGTTCTTCGGATGAACTGGAATGGAGATAACAGAATTCAAGATATATACAAACAGCAAAAGCAGTTACCAGTCAATTGTGGGACCTGTGTTAATGAAACTAATTCCGTGGGCTGGATGTGCCCCGTTCATAGCTTTTGATGTGGAAATGTGAATCTCAAAAGCAGTGGAACTTGGTTTGATAGTACGTTAACCACTTAATGTCTTTATTCAAGCTCAGGCTGACAGTGTCATATCTGTAGATGAATTTGAATTCCAGTTCAGCAGCCTCTTTCTGTAACTGGATAGCAAAATTCCTTTACAGGAGAATGGCTGCTTTTAAATCTGTGATTAAGTGTCCTTGCAAATTAAAATGTTCCTTTACTGGTTTCTGTGTGTTCCTATTCCTGATGTCTGATTAGTGTCCAATTATCCTTTGGCGCAGAGACTGTCCAATTCGGCCAATGTCCATGGCAGAGGGGCATGGCTAACACTTGATGGTATGTATTACATTAGAGGATTGGCACCTGTATGAGCCCTTGATGTAGTGGCTGATGTGGGTAGGTCATGGGATGGTGTCACTTGTATGGATGTGAGGATAGAGTTGGCAATGGGGTTGCTGCAGGAGTAGGCTCCTGGGTGAGTATCTGAGGGGTGATGTAGGAGTGGTTGTCTGTCTGCCAAAGCCTGTGAGAGTGAGGGATCGTTTTCCAGGATAGGTCTATGATGTGTAATATTTTCAACCAATTACACATGAGTTCTCAATCTCATTTTAAGTCTGCACTAGGAAAGTCTTTCAAACTGGGTTAATGTTTTTAGCCAAAAGCAAGCAAGCAAGCAAAGAAAGTCTTAACTGCAAGAACTGCCCAGGAGCTCTCGTTGGCTGGTTTCTGGCCAATGGGAGCTACAAGATTACGTTGAGGGTGGGGGCAATAGATGGAGACTGAGCAGGGCGTGATGCAGACACACACAGGGTCCCACAGCCAGCTGCTTTGTGCTGTGTGCAAGGGCATGACAGGAAGGGAGCCTTCCCGAGGATCCAGCTGGGCTGAAGGATGGTGGCAGGCAGGATCCAGCCCATGAGATCTGGCCCACTCCTGCACTCAGCATAGCTCAACATACTAGCATGTAACCCTAGCCATAGATAGGTAGCTAGCAATACCGCATCATGCCCTTTTTGCACAGTGTAGCATCTGTTCGGAAGTAAGCCTTTGAATCCAAAGGAATAAAGAGGGCATAAAAATGTACTTCAATTCTTAGCGTACTAAGGAGCTAGCCTCTGGCTATACAAAGAAGTTCACTGAGAAATGGGAACTTGTCATAAAGAAGCAAAGTGGGCAGATGCTTCGTGAAAATCCTGCAGCAACATTGATCAAGATATTTCCATTGTGAAGGGGAAAACAACCACTCCACTCTCCTCTAAATATTCAAAATTGCAACCAAAATTCTAATTTAGTATTAAATATTACAGATGCTGTATTTTTAATCTCATGCTCCATAAGAAATCCTGGCAATTCCTCAGATATGCTTATATTTCTAGAAGAGCCCATCTTTGTTTGAAAAACAATGAAAAAGTTTGTAAATTTAAGTTTACATAAAATTCTTAATCCTCTTCAGAGCTATTTACTACAGTTATCTCCATTTCAAACATGTAACACCTTGGAAAACACTAATGCTAACAAAATGCTTGTCAAATTATCCAAGTCTAAAATAAGTGGTCTGAGTAAATTTTCAATAATGTTTCTGCTTAGAACAAGAAATGATTTAGGCCAATCATTTCTCATCACGCATACAGTGGGCTCCTATACGTCAATTTCACCTATTTAAACATTTTGAATGGTTCATTAGAAAATTTCCTATACTTGTGATGGGGAAAAAAAAACACAGCAGGGGGCACCCAGAGCTTTCCACTACTGTGAGACATAGGCATGCAGCCCTGGTAGAGCCCAAGCTAAGCTTAATAAATGTTCAATAAAGGAGAAAGACGGTTATAGTAGATCATTTTGTAAAACTCTTTAGATGAAAATATTTTCTCTGCCAAAGCAGTAGTCACAACTCTGACTGAACGAGCTCAAGACGGGATAGGAGAAATCTATTGAAATGACTCAGCTTCTTTTATAGCAAATTTTACTCATGTGGACTGCAAATCTACACTGCTTATGTGTCATCCATAGAAAATAAACAGGGCTCTGTTTCTGCCCACATGACTGAGTTCAAATCAAACTATTTGACAAGAGCGGATGGGAAGCGAGACATGAAGTTGGATCTCCCCCAAGCAAGCAGTTTTAGGGCAAATTAAAGGAGGGACAAAAATCATGATTTACACAGAAGAGCAGATTGTTCTTACAAACAAGTTGGACGGGGGGGGGGGGGGGAAGGAGGAGGGGGACAGCACTTTGTCCAGAGAAATAAACTATAGCAATTGTTCCATCAGAGGTAAAACATCCAGCTGGTTAGCCGTTCTAAGTGAGATGCTGACTACAGGCAGAACCTCTCTAGTGTGACATCCTTGGGACCTGACCAGTGTCAAAATACAGAATTTGCCAAACCACGAAACATTTAGGGGTGAATTAGAGAAAAACAACAGCACAGAACACAGAGCCAGGACTTGTGGCTGTAACAAACTTTACGGGACAGCGGGAAACGTAGCCATCCCCATGCTAAGTGGGCATCCGGCTAATTCACATCATGCCAAACCAGAGATGTTGCAGACCAGAGAGTGCTGGACCAGAGAGATTCAACCTGTATAAGGAAACATCAAATGAAAGCGTCCATTTTATGCAAGATTAAATTGATATTCTAGTTTAAGACTGGTGGCTGAACTATGGATTTTCCATCAGTCACTTCCCTGTGGAATTCAAACATGACTAGTGAACACGTTTATTTGATATATCCTCAAACATCCCCTGCAACTATCTACAATAAAGGCTTGGTTGAGGATGCCCTACCAAGCAATGGTAAGGGGAATGTTCTGTATACAAATGATTTTTTTAGATGCACACTTTTCTCTCTCCCGACACTGGTCTTGTGACATCTGACCCAACGGACTACCGGCTCTCACTCCAAAACTGTATAAGGCTAGTCACATAAGAAATATCCTGGAAATGCCTTACCGGGTGATGCTTACCGGATAACCATTTAACAATACCTGGGGAGCGGCCCACTGCAGGCAGGCAGCTGCTCTAGCACTGCCAAGTCCCCGCACAGGGCTGCCACTTCCGGCTTTTTGTGGGCTGGCAGCCAGCAGGGTTGAAGCAGTCTCTCCTTCCCATCCCCCATTTAATCAATTAACCAGTTAAATGTTAAGGTTAACCAGTTAACTAAATAAATGGGATTTTACATCCCTACCTCCAAAGTTATCAAACATCTCATTGTAAATACTAACCTAGAGAACACATTAACATGCGCAATACAATTCAACAAGCACACAATTTTCCTAAATATGGGATCTCCCCCGCCTCCACGATTACTTGAAAGTTTTTCCCCTCCCAAGGCTCTCACAGTAAGATTCCTAGACTGTGTGTCTGAGAGCCTGCCAAGAGTCTCAGGATCCTAAAGCAGATTAATGACAGTATCCATAGAGAAAGACAAGCAGTAGAAAACAAAAAATATAACCGCTAGATCATGCACCGCTCACCTTCAGAAACACGTGCTGTGGTTATGAAAGCCAATTTACTACGGCCAGCAAAACAGCATTTCAGTTGTACTAGACAAAACCTCTCCTCCAAGAGGACTATAGGCATGATTCATTAACTGTAAGCAGTATAAAATCTGTGTAACTATACTGTACCTTAAAGGGGTGACAATGCATTTTTTCCAAAGTTTAGCTCAGTGGTCCCCAATGCGGTGCCTGCGGGCGCCATGGCGCCCGCCGGGGCATTTGTGCGCGCCCGCCGACAACCTGGGCCAGCCCGGCCCCGCCCCGGCGCACAGGAGGCGCTGGCCCCAGGTGCGCGGCGCTCGGGCGGCCCCAGCCCCGGGACACGTGCGGGCGCTCGAGCGGAGCCGGTGCCGGCCCCAGGCGGCAGCGCCAGCCCCGGGCCCATGGCACAAGGCGCTCAGGCGGCCCCAGCCCCGGGGCACATGCCGGCACCGGGTGCTAGGGCATCCCCGTCCTCTGGCCCCGCCCCCGGCGCATGAGTGGCCCCACCCCCAGGAGCCTCTAAAGGTTGGGGACCACTGGTTTAGCTTGTCATGTTATGTAATTCTGAATCTACTGAAGATAATTCACGGAGAGCCAAGTCTGATCTCCATTATATTGGGGTAAATTTGGAGAGACTCTATTGATGTCATACCAGTGAGTCAAAATTTAGTTTCATTTGAGGACTGTTTAATTAAATCTAACTTCAGTCCATTATGAGACAGTAATTTTATCTCAAATACAGTGTTTGATCATAAAACAATCCAAACCTCAAAGAAATAGTTAATACTAGAGTAGTCAGCTGTCTATGGGTTCTCCACTCAGAAAGCTATGGGGGAAATGATGAAAAACAACAATCCTATGCACAATTTTGCTAGTTTTCAATTTTGAGAGTTTTGCCATGTTTGGTATTTTTCTTGAAGCTGCAGCTTAGAATTCTTAGAGAAACCCACTGATCTTTCTTTTATATCATGTTTCTAGCCCTTACAGTTGCAGAGAAGAACTTGAAAACGTAAATGCTAAAGGAAACCAGAGGACAAACCAAAAGAATTCCCATGTTTGTTTACTTTAATTTCATTCTTTTTAAGTCCAGTGGTCTGACTTTTGTAAGCCTGACTCAAGATACCTGAACACACAGGGTTAACAGTACTACATACATCTTTATGGAAGCACTAAATATAGATGAGAGTTTCTAAAATACAGGTGGAGACTCTTTAGCTCTGAAAATTAGCCAGCTTGAGTCATCTTCATATTCCACTTAGGAATGGTGACATCAAAATGATTCACATTAAGTGAAATTTCAGTTCTAAATATGCACCTAAAATTTCTTCACACACTAATTCATGACCCAAGTACCACTTACTAAGTTTTTAAAATAAATGCTATTAAACACAAAAGAAATGAATACTTAAGCTGTTTCCCATTAGATTAAATGGAGCAGCTAAAAGCTTTGCATTACTCAACCAGTAGAGTATTTAGAAGAGAATGGTGAGCAATTCAGAGATCTTTTCAGCTCTAAATTACTATTAATTTGCTCTGTAAAAACAGCCTAAGTTCTAATATTCCTGAGAAAATTCAACAAATGTCACATTTTTAATATTGAGTGGGGATACAATGGAGCAACAAATCCACAAAAAATCTCAAGTCCTCACAGTGAGCCAGCTGGAGAAATCATAACCACACTTCTCATTCATTGCATTCAATGCATAGTGCGTCAAACATGACTCGTACTATTTCCGTCTCAAAAACTACTTGAAATGCCACGAGCTCCCAATAGAAACACTGAATGCATCTGACCTACGGAGCCCTCCTTTAAACAATAAAACCTTTTCTACTTAATGAACACATCATCAAAACAAAAGCAGCCTGTATTCATGAATATTTTATGGGAGACTAGAAAATTGCTTTTATAGGTTCTGCCTTCAGAACGTATTAATACAATCAGATTAATGACGTTAGCAAAAGCACAAAGGCTATATTCACCATTTTAATGAGAAATACCAAGCCCATGAATTAAGAGACAAGATCTCAATTATGAATAATCTACTATCCTATGTTCTCCACATCTTTTCCTTCACTGTAGGAAAATAACCACTAGATATGCTGGGATTCTTTTCAGACTCTCCACTTACTATTACTTTCATAACATGCTAAAACACACTGTGCTTATTCTTCTCCACCAAAATAATGAACACATTTATAGGTTCCCAAGAAAATACATGCCGTAACTTAGCTAAGATGTAAAGCATCCCACCCCGTACCAGCTGAAGCTATTCTGAGTTTGGAACTTTGTTAAAATGTTACATTTGTTAAACTTGGAAATTCAGAGTTTGCCCAAAATAGGATTAATGGGAGTCATTTGTTGAATAAGAATTGCTGCAATGAACTGTCTACTCTAAACATTTCACGTTTTCACATGGTATGTTTCCCATGTATTTTCCTGGAAGATCCTCTTATATTATTTCATATTAAGTCTCTATATAGTACCCCATTGCCAAATATTCATGCACTAGTATTTTTTGCTTCTTGCCCCAGCAGCCTGACAAATAGACTTCTGCCAATACTGCATCTCTGTCTACAAGTGAACAGATTTTTTATTTATTTATTTATTTTATTTTTTGGAAAGGGAATGTGGGAAGTATCACAGTTATACACAAAAAAATTAAATTACATTTCCTCAAAAGAATGTACATTTTTCTCTTTTCTGATTTAGTGTTCAGTCTTTTGAAGACTAACTGGAACATAACAGTAAAACATAAAATGCTAGGAAGACAAGCATGCATTAAAAAGTTTTTAAACAAAACATACCTTGAGTATATAAAAATTTAAGAGCTCAATTCAAATCTTCTCATTTTCAGTGTAACGTTTTGTTAGGATACACTTCAAAGGAAATGTATGTCCCAGAATTAATTTTAAATCTATAGAGTTCTCACAAAGTAGTTTTATGTAAGGTAAAATAAAAGACAATACCTTTGTTACATTTTGGGTGTAATACCAACTTCAAATGCAGATGTATTAACCCAGACTTTTGCTTTTGTCCATCTCTCGCTCACACACACACACACACACACACACACACACACCCACCCTCAAATTCCACAGAATCTACATAACACTATCTAGTCACCCAATCTGGTTTACTCCTCACTTTTCTCGGTACAAGAGCATTTCAACACATCCAGTGACTCCATAATCCCTAGTGTATTCAAACACACTACACATCAGGGAGGCACTGGCTCCTTCTCAATGCATTTGAACTTCAAGTCCCGGGCTATCCTGAAACCACTGATTCAACGGCTTTCTCCCCCATCCTCTCCTGACTTTCTCTAGCCTTGTTTCAAAGGAATGAGCTCGCCTTCCCACTCCCTACTTACTGCATGCCGTGATGCCCCCAGACAAATTCTGCCAATAACAGCCGGTCAGTCTTTCAGTATAAAATTTTAAAAATTTTTAAAAGTTCACACCCGCAGTCTTTCTATTATTGCCATCAAACAGCACGATAACACTCCCCTTCTGAAAAGCCAAGGTATTTACAGTGTGGGGTGCACCCAGTAAAGGATGACAGCTATTTCCGATGCAGCTGTGAGAGTAAACATGTGTACCAACCTCCCTCACTGAAAATAATTCTTAGGTTTTCATTGCTAGACTAAACTAGAAATTCCCTGCCACATACAGTACTGTTTAATGCCACATGTTTTATTTCCTCAAGGCTGACTTGCTGCACTATTCAAAGCCTACAGAAGCAGGCTACTATTGTCAATGATTCCCACATGTCAGAAGCATGTCACACACAAAAATCAAGCATACTAAACAGTTGGAAGGCATCAAAGGCATGAATCAAGTTTCCAAAAGCCACAGCAGTAATGTGGTACAAATCATCTGCTAAGAGAAATAAGGACAGGTAAATACAAATTTCCATCCAGAAGAAACTATCCTTATGTATACCATTGGTCTCTTAAAAAAAATTAAGGACGCCACATCATTTTCAAGTATCTGTACCCTTTTCCTGCTTCCATGCAATGTTTGTCAGCACTGAGGAGAACAATGCCTATTAAACACAATTACAAAAATACACACACACCTGGTGCTGTTTAGATGGGTTCATTGTGTATGCAAAGCACTCTTTCCACTGTCTACACTTCACTAAATATCAGCACTTGCCACAACACTAAGAGACAGTGAGATCAGGGCTATTTATAGAAACAAGCGTCTGCAGTATCTGACTGCAGGGCCCAGATAAATGAATGATGTTTTCCTGTAAACCACGATGGGAAAAATGCAAATTTGGAATTGCATCAGAAGCATATCTGAAACATTTTCACATTTGAGGTGTATTTAGTCCACAATATGCTAGCTTCCACCTACCACTGAGTTTGCTATTAAAATATGCCAATGAAATTAGCTCACGTTAAACTGGAGTTAAGAAATTCCAATGCAAAACTAGAAATATTTATAAAATAAATTGAGATTATGTTAGCATATCACATCACCCATAACCAATGTTTCAGGTAGTGGGTTTTGCACTGGCACATTAAACAGAAAACCTCTACCTACTCTTCCTGCATAGTGTTTTCTCGGAAAAGGCACTGAAATGCTGCAAAATCTACAACTAGAAGTCTTTATTCTGAGCAATGATGTCTTGGTAATGAGCTTACCTGGTCTTGTATGTTGCATAAAAAAAAAATCAAATATTTACAGTATTACTAGCCACCTTCCAAGTCAGTGTTTGTTAGGCAACAGATGATCACAGCAAAGGTTAACTTAGATACAATGCTGAGTGCGACCAAACCAATGCATGTATTTATTTGAAAAAGAGTGAATACTTCCTGCAACCATTCTGTGACTCACAGCCAATTGGGCTAAAGAGATTGGCCTCCTGCAGCATTTCTGATGATTTGGCCACCGTTGCAAAGCAGGGCTCAGTTCACCACAGTAGCTGTTCATCTGCACAGCTCAACACTGGCATGCTGTGTGTGTGTGGGGGGGGGGGGGGGTGATTTCAAATACAGCTGTGGTAAGAATTCATTCGGAAGGTGTGAGACTTCCAGCTCTATTACTGATTAAGACAATGTCAGTGCTAATGCAGCTAATGGTCACCTACTGGTAGATCTTGGAACCTTTGACAGGTGATCCTGACAGGTTTAGCCAGGAGGCTGTCAATTGCCAGCACTTCATCTGCCCCTCAGCACTGCCATGCTGCTCCTGCCCTCTGCCCTGGATATTGCCCCCCCCCCAACCCCGAGGAGTCTCTTGCTTGCTGTGCAGGACACAGGAAGTAGAAGAGGGGGTGCTGATGTCAGGGTGCCCCCTCCCTTGGCCCTATACCCACCTCCACAGAGTAGGAGAGGCAGGGATGGAGAAAGTTGTCTGGCTGCTTTTGGGAGTGGTGCGGGCCTGCCTTAGCCCCACCGTACCACCACCACCAAGAAGCCACCTGTGGTAAGCGGTACCCAACTGGGGCCTGCACTCTGAACCCCAGCCCCAAACTCCTCCTGTACCCCAAACCCCAGCCCTAGCCCTGAGTCCCCCTGCCCCCAAACTCCCTCCCAGAGCCTGCACCCTAACTGCCCTCCTGCACCTCAACTTCCTGCCCCAGGCTCAGCTCAGAGCCCCTCCCACACTCCAAATCCTTTAGCTCAAGATCAGTATCTGCATTCCCCTTCTCCACACACTAGCCCTCTGCTCCCGCCTGATAAAAAGGAGGGAGGATGGAGTGAGTAGGGGCAGGGCCTCAGAGAAAGGACGGGAAGGAGGTGGGGCCAGGGTGTTTGCATCTGCAGTAGATCCTGGATTGCCCTTCAATTCAAAAAGTGGTCTCCTGCTTAAGAAGGTTGCAGACCTCTGTACTAGGTGAGCAGATGGCAAGGAAACAGGTAACGCAAAAGGAGCAATTCAGGTCTCTTAACCAAGAATATGAGACTGAGTCTACTATTTGACTGCAGCTCAATATGGACCCAAACCTGAGGCACTATGTAGTGGCACGTTGTTTTGCTTGAAGGCCTGTTGCATATGAGAACTGATGACATTTAAAAATCAGCCACAGATCTGATGTTTATTAAAGAAAACAAAAATAATAGACCTTGATTTAATTTAATTCGCTTTCCTCTACCAGAAATCTGAATCCATGTTGATCCGAGGATTCGGGTACCAAATGATGCCTAGCACAGAGTTACAACTATCTGGTCACTCTTTCGAGGGCTCAAATTCCCAACTAATTTAATTTGTATGAGCAATGGCAGCTGTATTCCATCTCACATTTGCAGCAGGATTTAAGCCATGTTTTTTCCTCTAACTACTACTCAGAAGGTTCCCTCTGTACGAGATGACTGACTTGGCTGAGACGCATCGGAGGGATGCCTTGTCAGAGCGGTGGGCAGCAACTAAGAGTCAGTGGATTCCAAATTGTGTGACAACTTGACAGATGAGTTGCTTATATGAGCTATGTAAATAGATGCATGAATAGATCACTAAAACCCACCAACCTGCACTCACCCAGCCATCTATAGCTGGGGCACATCCAACTCATGAACCATCAATAGCGAGGGGCTCCAGACAAATCTACCCCAGCTCCCCAGCCTCGCGTCACAGAACTGCACCCTCCTGTCCCAGCTAGAAGCCTGGCCAGCAACAGTTGATGAAGTAGCTCGCCAATCCTTCAATGTGCAATAGGTACACATTATCAGCTGAGCTGAGATTCATTTCACCAAACCACCCGGGTTTAGACAATATATAAACCTGGTTAACTACAAACAGATCAATTTTGAGCAACTGTAAGTCACAGGCACAGAGACCAGAGTTGGTGACAATCAAATTTGCAGTCTGAGAGCTACAATTGAACAGGGTCTGAATCAAGCCGTCTCTCATGCTGACAGATGGAACAGACAGGTTACAGATCCTAAATACACACACTGGACTCCTTTTCCAGCCCGGCATCGCCTTCTCCAAGTTCAAGGTCTTTTGCCTTCCAGCTCTTAGAGGTGGTGGTGGGGGGGGGGGGTGCCTTGTGGAAGCCAAGTGATTATGTCATTTTCCCTTTTATATTTTCTTCCAGCTTGCTGGAAAGATCTTTGTGGTGATGGGGGGCGGGGGGGGGGGGGGGGGGGGGAGAAATCAGTGGTTCATCGGCATGTATGGCTGGCCCGACTGGCTGTGGGATTCGGTGGGAGAAGAAAGCCTTTTGGGATACCTCCACTCCCAGAGAACAGCTGGGCAGAGAAGTTACGGGCATGCCCTTGGCCACAAAGGTCATATTCACCAGAGCGTGGGCCCCTTCACAGCATCTCTCACAGAATTTCAGTAACACATGGCAGTGATTCGTAACATCGCACACAGCAACAGCACATACAATCCAACAGGACAACTTTCAAAGTGACACTTCACAAGGCATATTTTGTACAAAACACATGATCATTATAACAGTGGGGAATACAGGAGTCCCAGTACCCATTTCTGCCTATGTCAAGTGAACGATGCAGCTGCCTGCTGAAAACAAAATTCCACACCCTAAGGCTAAGCATTCAGTTATGCTTGTTTTTCTCCTAAACATTTCCCCCATTTCTTTGTAAAATGGAAACTGCTGTAATTTACATGCTGAACAGCCACTGACATCACCACATTCTGAGGTGCAGGCACGTTCTGAGATGCCTGGTTTTGCAGAACACGGTGGGCTGCACATAAACCTCAGTTAAGGATCCACCCCATTTTTCCCATTAAATCCTGGCTTCAAGGCCGAGAAGGGGATTCTTAATGTGCATACTGAATTAAGACTTAAATGTTTTTTGCCTTGGAAATACTAGAAACATTTCCCCAGTTGCTTTAACAGCATTTTCCCAACATTGTACTGGATAGCTTTGGAATGCACAGAATTGATGCTTTTCTGGCTTTTTCTTCCTCTCTCCAAATTTCATTCAAAATACATTTTGCACTTTTTTTCCTGTAACAAAAATACAGGTATGCTTAAATTATGGAACAGCCATTCTGTACCCACACCGCACTGGTCAGCATGTATGGTTCTCAGTGTTTGCTCACTTGATAGTGATTTGAGTATTAATGGTCTAAGTAGTATAAAAGGTAAGCACAGCTGTCTATTAGTAAGAAATAAAACCTCTCTAATCAATGCATCATTTGAGAGTTTGAACGGTGCCATTTCAAAATATGTTTATTTTTGCACAATTTCAGAGAATAATGCATAACTCTATTTATAATTTTAAGGAAATACTGTATATTTTAGTGTTGCTTACAAGACAAGTTGCCAAGTAACGGTATTCTCAGCTTTTATTCTTGGCTCAGCACTGCAGCAAGCCTGTTCAAATTAAGCACCCAGTGTGAGAGGTTTAAAATTCCACATGCCCTGCAGAATGGGAATATCATTTTTACAGGACCCCAGTGTCACACAATGGAATTTACCCTCCAGCACAAAAACAACATTCAGATGGCTTGAACATAGAAGGGGCAGATTAAAAATGATCACATTGTTGTCTTTAGGATGTAGGTTAAACCGGAAACAGTTTCCAAGAGGAAAACACACCACTTTGATGAATGGTTAAATCACACAGATGGTTCAACTGCCTGAAACAGTTGTGATGACTACAGTTAAATTATTTAATTTATAGAAACTGTTCCTTTGACAGACAGTGGGCTGCCCTGAAACTCAAATCTTGAGCTGAAAGTTAGTTCTCAGCTTTATCTGCTGTGTTTAGGCAACAGTGCCTAAAGCAAATCCAATCTTTACCTGCTGTTCTGAGGCTGCCTGACAGAAGGTGGACCCAAGTACAGTATCTACACCCCATCAACTGAGTACTCTACACTTTCATGCAGTGTGACCTTTACCCAGACACTTCAAGAGTTCACTTGGGCGAAATCCTTCAGAGAAGTCAGAACTGAAATTGATTTGAAATGCTCTTATGGGAAAGGTGTCATTTAAATTTACCAACACAACAGCAAGGAGCAGGTTGCATAAGCACGTCTACAGTACAGCTGGGCTCCCGCTCAGTGACTCATGCTCGCAGAACACAAGCGAGCACATGAAAAAGAACAGTGTGGACAGGGCCAGTTCGGGATGGGCTTGGGAACCCAGCCTCTGACATCCTCCGTGCTATTTGAATGCACCAGCTCAAACCCACTAGCATGAGCCTGTTGACCCAGGCATGGAGGTTCCCTCCCAGCTGCTGCCTAGACATGCCCCATTCGACCCATTTCTCTCCAGGCCCACCGTAATGCTGCTTTTATGAAGGAAAAATGTCACTTGAGAAAGCAAGAACACTGAGAAGCTAAGACCACCTTTTGGTCTCCATTTGCCCACTCAGAGCCTCTGGCCAGTGGCTCTCAAACTGGAGTGGAAGGAAAGGAGGAGCAAGCTGGCCTACGGGGCACAGGACTGTTTCCAGAGCTGCAGAGGCTGCATAGTGGCACTATCGGGTACCTGTGATCACCACGTCACCCTGAGCGCCAATGGGGTGGGGAAAAGGAGATGGACCTTGAAGGTCTGGGTCCTTTGTTCAAGTAACACAAGACAAGAGGCTCGGAGAGCACCAGAAACTACAGCTGATTAGGGATGTTAAATATCAGTTAATTGAATAGTCGATTGACCTTGTGAATTCTTATTGGTTGCTCGACTATTCTATAGTAGAAGGAATGCAGCCAGCAACCAGTGAACTCCAGCCCTTCTCCTGGGGAGCACCCTGCCACCCCATGTTGCTGCTGCTCTATCAGAGACAGCAGCATGTGGTTCCAGGAGGAAGCTGGTCTGTGAGGGGAGCCAGTTTAAAAATCAGCTCCCCTTGTGGACTGGCTGCCTGCCACCCCGCACTGCTGCCTCTGCTCTGCTCTACAGAGGCAGCAGTGTGGGTTGGCGGTAGCCCCTGTCTGGGGAAAGGGGGTCTGAGCTCCTAGACCCAGTAAGAGCCAGAACTGAGCCGGGCTGCCTGCCAACCTGGCTCCTGGATACACTTTAAATGCAGAGCTGCAGCAGGGGTAGATCCTGGACCTGGCACAAGCTGGGACTGAGCGGGGCTGCTGGTCAGCCTGCTAAAAAGTTTACTGGCAGGCTAGGGGGATGAGTGTAGTCTGTAGCATTAGCGTCTCGGTTAATCGCCTGTACTATTCCATTCCTACAGCTGATGTGAACAGGGGGCAAGAGAAGCCGGCAGTTCCCTTTGAACTATCCCACCCATCTGAATTCTCAAAAGCTGGCGGCTGTGACAACATCTCTGGCAGCAGCACACCTCAGGGAGACTCTCTAGTTCCTGGCCAAGAGCTTTTGCTGTGCTCAAGAACAGTAAACAGCCCAGGCCACCACCACCACTTCCAGCACAGACCCTAGGAAAGAGGAGAAAGACTACAGATAAGGAAGCCATCAGAGGCATCAGAAAAGGGGAAGTTAGCAGAAAGCCAAACCGCACACACTTGACATATTAAGGTGCTTGTCACAGCTCCATTGCTAAGACAGAGGTGAGCTGTTGAGTTTTGCACTGAAAGCAGGTAGCCAACTTCAGCTATATCTCAGGAACAGAGCAACCACCTCAAAAGTATCAAATACATTTCCCAAGTCCAAAAATACTCAGACGTTGTCAGACAATCCTTGCAGTGGACATATACAGTAACCTCAATGCTTTTAAAGCAAAAGTCTGGTTTGGGATTACAGCGATATGTTGGTTTAGCCTTTCATACCAGTTAAACATTTTATTTTCCATATATGCCAGTGCAACACCCACTCCTCCAACTGGCAAAACAACTTCATGCTATTTCCTTTTCAGTCTTGTTTTTAACACTAATTAGCAAGTATTGTACAAGCAGCACCCAGGTTCCCTCCAGAAGCTATGTGAACACATCACCCTTCATCTACACCACTCTTATCCTCACCCAGATGCCACTAAGAATAAAATAGCTACTTGCGTGGGGATTGTGAGGTGAGCAAATGTAAAAGAATGGCCTCCGTTTAGCCTCTCATTTTATTTGCTTCCATTCTAGAGCTGCACAATTTTAAGAAATACGGCACTAAACTACTGTATTTGCTATGCACCTCCCAAATTAATACTTTAATATTTACTTTATTAGAAATAAAAAGCTCAGGAAAAGTTACTACATTTATCCTCCCATATCCAACATGGTGCACGTTTTCTGGGATATTCTATAACTGCATGCTTACTATATTAATCCCAAAGCAGCCTTTTAGTTATATGCAACGAGCCACAATTGTGTACCTTTAAACTGAAAGTCTGCTAGAGCTAATCCACCTCACTTGTGTGTGGAAATCCTACAACAAAAAGGAAAAATGTTCATTTGCAAGTAGAACAATGCTCTTTCAAGTTGGTTATGAGAGCAGAGTGCCTTCATACTACTAGGAGCAGAATTTATTCTACACACAGGAGTAGAATTTATTGTATGAATCAAGTAAGAGGTTCTGTCAGTAAGGAGGGGAAGTATGTTACTTAGGGATGTTAAACATTGGTTAATTGAATATTCGATTAACCTCGTGAATTATCAGTTACTCAACTATTCTATAGCCCCCAGGTATGGGGCTGGCAGCCAATGTAATCCAGCCCCAAACTCAAGGACCCTTTGCTACTCCGCGCTGCTACCTCTAATACAGAGGCAGAAGTGCAGAGTGGCAGCAGCCCATCTGGGTTGGAGGTCTGAGCTCCCAGAGCTGGAACTGAGCTGGACTGCCTACCCACCTGTCTCATAATGCACTTTAAATGCAGAGCCACAGCAAGGGTAGGTTCCAGACCAAGTGCAAGCCAGGACTGAGCCGGGCTGCTGTCCAGCCTGCTAAAAGCTTTACTAGCAAGGGGGGCGGGAGGGAAAATGTGTGTAGTATGTAGCATTAGCCTATAAGCTTTTGCTTATTGGTTAATCTGTTAATTGACCATACTATTACATCCCTGATGTTACTTGCCTTGTACAGTAACCAATTCTCTGGGATGGGTGTATCTTGGGTGCTCAGTTTCAGGTGTACATGACTTCATGCACCTTTCATCAGAGAATTTTGGCATCTGCTTAAAGGCCTGGATTAAAGCAGGGGTGGCCAAACTGTGGCTCGTGAGCCAGGTGCAGCTCTTTTACGGTTAAAGTGCTACTCACAAGCCAGCCCCTCCCCATTCTGCATTTACTAGACTTGGGGGCAAGGAGGGCGCAAGAACTCTGCCCTGAAGTGGGGTAGGGCCTGCTCTCCAATGGGAAGGGGGCCTTGGGACTTCAGCCCTGTGGGGTACACCTGCCACAGCTCCAGGAGTCCATGTGCGGGTCACACCAGCGCCGCTACCCCAAGAAATCTCTCCAAGGGGTGCATATCACCTGACATGCAGCACCCACAATGAGACATTCCTTTATGTAGTTTGGTTTCAGGTGCCTTTATTCCTCAGTGTTGTTTGGGTCACAACATCCTTGATATTCATAAAAAGGAGATAAGGGAGCAAATGAACTAAAACAAGACTACCATTCCCCACAATTCATCAGATCTACACTTCTCACTGCCACACAGTATTTTAAAAGATACAGATGCTTTAGGACAAACAACCCAGGTACATTTACTACTTCATTAACTCAAGTCAATGTGAATAATTCAACTAGTGTACAGGTCTTGTTTCTACCATTTTGGTATTTACAAAATAAACGTTAAACTAGAAACTTCTGCCAACCTTAACTAGGGAGACATGACTATTCCCACTAACGAGCAGTCTTCATCTAGGTCCTGGTTCCAGCTGACAAGTGCCTATACAGCAAGACACCCCCCTAAAAACTAACACCTTGGCTGGAAGTCCCAGCAGAGCACCCCAGTGATGGAAGAGTCAGGGAAAGGAGGCTACTTTCACACTGCTCTCCTCCCCTAGTCCAGGGAGCTGCACTCGTTGTTCGAAGCCCTCTCCTAATTACTGGAGTCATTCTTGGTTCAGATAAGGTTACAGCTAGATGTTTAAAAAGAACTGCTGAAGCGTTTCAGCAACAGGGGTGATGACTCACTTTGTGAAGTCTGCTGCTATAGCTCTTGTATGCCACCCGAGGATTCAGATACACAGAGGAAAGCTAGCAGGCTAAAGTACTACTCACAAGCCAGTTCGATCCACTGCCTTTGGAGCAGCTCTTTGCCAGGAGACCACGATTAGAACTGCTTGTTTGCCATGCTCTGCATTTAAATTGCAATATTCGGCTCTAGGCCTCTACAGCTCAGTGCAGCTTACGTGTATCCGAGGATTGCATCTCACCTGCCCTCCAACATCAGGGTTTAGGGACACCACCGTTTTCATCAGGATCCCCCAAAAAGCATCGTTCTAGTCCCAGTTTTCTGCAGACTCGCCCAGAGAAGATACAAAATAATCATGGGGCAGCATAGTCCAAGTGTGAACATAGCAAAGCTTCCCTTTGTATTAACAGGACACTGTGCTGTGGGTGCAAGAGCGTTAACACCCCAATCTCTTTCTCTGGGCCTGGTTGGAGAGCCTCGTGGATAAGGAGAACACGAGATAAATGTATCTACCCCCCACATCCCCACCCTTTCTGGAAGCCACTCCTCTTCCTAGAGATTGACAGGTTAGGACATACAAATGTTGTCACCGCCTCCCAGCAGGCTTACTACCACAGCTATCATCCTCTGCCTTCACCTCTGACTATTCCCAAGGGCCAGATTTCCCCTATCCATCTGGCAGGAAGTTTAACCCACTCCAGATTGAGTGTACTGCATACCTTCACGCTAGGGCTACCTACACAATAAGTAGCAATGGTTGTATAGTGACCAAACTGTGACTGTCTAGAAATTGCTCCATTTGTCCTCTGTCCATGCTGCCAGCAGAGCGTGGCTGCTCTGACTTCCCAGACTAGTAAGGCAGGGCGGGCTACGGTAAAAACACAACCACTCTGCAGAATGCTGTAGCTGCTTCTAGAATCCCCATCCTAAGTAGTGAGGTTAAGCCCCCCACTTCAAACGGAGTGGGGATCTGACTTGCACAATCTGCTTAAGTTTCAGTGACAGGGGCCTAGCATTCCATGCTGAGCTCCACTCCTTCCTTTCCCATTTGGGAATGCACTGCGGTTACCACGGAGCAAACGGCATGGCTCATTCTGTGCCACTTTTATAAGGGTGCCTTTCAACTAAGAATACAGCAATAATCTCTTTAGAAAATCCACCACCACATTTTAAGCAGGGGTGGTCCCTGGAACAGTTTTTTTCTTTGTGCCGAGCTATATGACTTCGAATTTCAGGCCATTGAGGAGCAAAGGTCAGATCACAGAAAGAAGCCTCAGTGCTGGGCTGTGCGTCTCATGCTGCTCCAGCCAGTCCATGTACACAAATCAGAACTCAATTAAAGGGGAGATTTTACTACTCTTCCCGTCCTACTGGGCTTTTCCGTTTCATTCCCATTGCCATGAAAAAGAGCAGAAAAACAACAACTCCGGTCCATTACCTCCAGTTTCCTCAAGGGATCGCCAAGAGTTGGGATTGAGATTAGAGATTTGGCAATACATCTGAAAGTTTACTCCAGCACACTTCATTCCGTCTGCAGTGAAAAGTGAATAGTGAAGTACTTGTGTGCGGTCACCTCAGTGGTGAGCATGACAATGCTGCTGGGGTAACTGGAAAGTGAAATGCCTCATGATCTGCACTGTGCTGAACCACACAGGACAGCTTCACAAATGTTTCAGAAACTACAGGATTTGGTAAAAAGGCATGTTGTTCAGTGCTTACCTTGGCCTATTGCAATAAGCATGAGCACTGGATTATGGGAGGTCCAGCTCCCTGCCGCCTCTGCTCCTCCTAACTAGCCATATCACATTGATTTCACAAATCCTAGTGACACACACCCCAAGTCAACCCAGGTAATATCACTTCCATTTCACATGTGAAAAGGCAAAGAAAAGGTGAGTTTTATACATCGGAAAGTCAGTCCATAGAGGATTCAGGAACAGAGTTCAGTTTACTGGTTTGTTAGACCTATCTTTTATTCACGAGGGCAAATGGCCACAACTACAACTAATCTATTCCAGCTGTGAATCAAGGGAGTTTCTTCAATTTTATTAGGTACATTGAGGTACACAAATGATGATTGATCCACAAATACAAAATATTATTATTATTCCCTCATTTTACAGAGCACTTCTGTTCTGAAAAGGGACAAAACATCATGGAGTTCCAAGATTTTCCCCCTAAAAGCCAGTCCTGCAAATTCACCCTGGGCTCTGGAAGGCAAGTTCAATTTTTTTCCCCTCATCTCATTAAACACTAATAATAAAGGTTCTGCAGCCAAATCCAGCTGTCAGTCACACCTCTGCAATCCACTTGCCTGTAAGCACATCAAATTTCAAATTCAAATGTTTAATTTTTTACTTTCCCCATGGGGAAAGTATCGCAATTATTAAAATGGGTTTGTACACACAAAACTGATTAGCAGGTTAATGATGATGAACAGGGAATAGATGCCAGTTCACAGTGCTTCAGCAGGGTTGGCCCAGCAGAGGAGCGAAATCCAGAAAATAACCCAAACATCTGTCACTAAATTCAGCTGTCTTGACTGAAGACATGAAAAAAGCCAACCTACAGAGGTCTAATAAGATGATACTGGTGTGCGAAAAGTGAATAAGGAAAAGTCATTTACTTGTTCCCGCAATATAAGAACTAGGGAGGTACCAAATGAAATGAATAGGCAGCAGGTTTATCTTCACTCAATGCACAGTCAACCTGTGGAACTCCTTGCCAGATGATGTGGTGAAGAGGAGGACTTTAACAGATCAAAAAGAGCTAGATAGATTAATGGAGGTTAGGTCCATCAATGGCTATTAGCCAGGATGGGTAGGAATGATGTCCCTAGTCTGTTTGTCTGGAAAGGGGTAACAGGGGAGAAGATCACATGATGATTACCTGTTGTGTTCCCTCCCTCTGGGGCATCTGGTATTGGCCACTACAGATCAAGGCAAAGTTTCTTTAGACAATTTTCAACAAATTGAGTTCCACCTAATTTACCATGTGGCAGGCCCCTCCCTTACCCCCTTTCCCCCCAAGACTATCATCCACGTGTGGCTAATTTTTTTTTAAGCATTTGTGATGCATTAGACCAGTACCTGATGGTTTTCTGAAGTCGGCTGCTGCCTCCAGCCCCCAGATGACAGCACCTTCCAAGACTCAGTGGCTACGTCTAGACTGGCATGATTTTCCACAAATGCTTGTAACGGCGGCTCTGCTGGGGGGGGGTCCAGCGGCTTTGCTGGACCCCCCTCCCCCCCCCCAGAAGACCAGGGAGACAGGAGCAAAGCCACACGGGCGGCGGGGTCCCTCCGCCTGTGCGGCTTTGCTCGGGTCTCCCTGGTCTGCTGGAGGGGGGGGGAGGGAGCGCAGCTAGTGCGCCCCCTCCTCCCCCAGGAGACCAGGCTTTTGTTGCGGGACGCCTCGGGTAGAGCAGCTGGGGTGCTCCCAGGTTGGTCCTGTGGGAACCTACCAGGCAGTGCCCCAGCTGTTCTGTCCCAGGCTCCAGACTCAGCAGCTGTTGAAACTGATCAGGCTGATTCCAGGAAGCTGGGGGCAGAGCAACTCTGCCTCCGGCTTCCTGTAGTCAGCCTCTGGTCAATTTCAGTGGCAGCAGCTGAATCTGGAGCCAGTTCCGACTTACATACAAATTCAACTTAAGAACAAACCTATAGTCCGTATCTTGTACATAACCCGGGGACTGCCTGTATGTGCCATATAACTGAATGATGATTAACCAGTTGTGAATTGAACACACATCTTTTATTAAACAAGTTGCCCAAATAAAGAGTAAAGCCTTCTTCAGGTCTTTGAAGGCCTCAGCCAATGGCAGCCGCACCCTCAATTAAGGCTAGCAGCTACTAGAGTGCAGGCAAATGTTCCGTTTAAAACTAACTGCAATGAAAATGCAAGGTGAGCAATATACAACAGCACAGCTCAGCAGCTCAGGAGACTGACCCTGCTGGTCTAAAGTGCTTTTCTTTTAGCAGCATGCCCCTCTTATTAAAAACCTTAAGTCAGGTATAATGGTGTGACTATTATCAATTGTCTGTCTAGAGCCTTAGAGCCCTCATTACTGTGGGTTCGTTTTGAAAGGTTCCTTGAAAGTTTTATTCTCTCATATTTCCAACATATTGCAAATCTAGAGCGTATCTTGTGGTTTAGATCATTTTTTTAAAAATGAGTAGTCGGATAAGCAATATCTGGTTGCAAATCCAGACACTCCAAAGTTAGGAAACACCAGAATTAGGATCACTGTGCAGCTTCAATTCTGTCCTTTTGGGTGTATGTAGTACACTACCTTTTTTACACGATCATGTACTCTTTTTCAACAAGCCTCCGGCCACAGTGCAGAGGATGGAAGATTCTCAGGAAATGAAGCAGCTGTTCATTCTCTCCCCACCCCACAAGCATCCATGCACAGCCCCTTCATTTCAGGATAGGGCTGGTGTGCTCTAAATAATGTAATATGGTTTCATTACTTTCGTCACCAGCTTCCCTAAGATACTCATCTCACAATGGTACCGGAGTAGCTCAAACAAGGAATTCATCTTGCCTTCACACAGATAGGGAGATTAATCTAGAATTTGCTAACCTCTCCATTCGTCTTGCATTCCAGATCTCTTTCAGATTGGGCACTCAGGATTTAGGAACATAACTATTAGCCACCTGTGAACATTGCGGTTTAAGTGACATGTCCAGTATCACAGGGAGTCCTTACCACATCAGCATGTAAAACTCAGTCCCCCTCCACAACACCCAGTGATCTTAACCTGCTCTTCCTGCAGGCCCCCTGCCTTGCATGTTCTACACCTTCTGACTTCAGGAGTCCTACAGATAGCAACATAATTCAGCAGACAGCTACAGTTCGTTCCCTGAATTCTGAAAACAGCACCAATACATCTTTTGGACATTCAAACGTTAAACAGAAATACTGAAATGTCACATGTTTGTGTGCAGTATCTCTGATAGCCTACAGATTGTATCAACTTTCATTTAGGATCATCTGTGTAAATCACTTTGTGGCTTCATTACCTGCAACAGAACAATTCTAGGGCTTGCCTACAATGGAGCGTGTGGGTGGTAAAACTGGATTCCTTGAGAGGCAGATAAACAGTTCCTTTCCCTGGCAGTCACCCCGTCCAGGGACTACCATAGAGAAATCTCTCGTCCATTCTGAGCCCTGGACCTGGGAAGAGCAGTGACAGCAGAAGAGCTCTTCACGTTACTGCAACAGTTGGAGCACTACATTGAGGAAGATTTTAATTCACCTTCTGCTCAGCCCGAAGAATCTCTGAACACACAGAAGAGAATTCGTGCTGCACTATTTCACTCTATATAGTCCCAGTGTCAGCTGAGACTGGGAATTATCACTGAAGCTCCCAAGTCCCAAAGACATCTGCTGCTCTAGCAGCAAGCGCGTGAGCTGCGTCCTGCTCCCCTCCCATCTATCCTGGACATATGCTGGCAACTCGGGATCTTGGTAAAGGTCCATTAACAGTACCACCCCAAAATGGGTTTTGTTTGAAAGCCAGCACCTCCCAGTTGCCATGAAAACTGCAGCAAGCAGCTGCTACAATTGCTGCAGAACACTCTGGGATTACAGATGAAGTGGAGACTTCTGTGCAAAACTGGCTTATGCCATTTACTGAATCGTCAGAGTCCTCTCTATCAAAGCGTGTCTCAGTTGCAAGCTTATTCCGTGTGACATGACAGCACCAAGTCAAGGAGTCCAGACATGTAAATTAGATCATTAAGAACACCTGGGACCATTCTCTAAGGAAGTGTTTCTAATCAGATGCTCATCTAATAAGAAATAGTTGACAAATGGCAAATAGAGAAACCAGTAACAAAAGAGAAGTTTGGGTCAAAAGGTATCAAGGTTAAGCACAAGGAAAGGCGGTTTGTTTCATGACAGAGTGTTGCAACAGAGGAACCTTTGGTTTAAGGCTGACCCCAAATTACCATGCCTGGGGTCAGCACCAGCCACAAGCTTCTTTCAGAAGTTGGTTGTGGCATGAACCTACTCAAATACAACCTCCTCCTCCCTTTCCCAATAGCACAGAAAACAAGAGGGGAAGACAGAGGCGGGGAACTCAGTTACTCCATGATGAAGAACCAGTAGGTCTGAGACAAGTATTTTAGAGCCCCCATGCAGTCCTACTTCTTGTTTGGCCAATCATTAAGACAAACAAGTTTGTTTACATTTACGGGAGGTAATGCTGCCCACTTCCTACTGGGCATCACCAGAAAACAAGGCATTTACATGCCAGATATGCCAAACATTCAGCTATCCCTTCATGCTTTGCCACCATTACAGAAGACTTGCTTCCACGCTGATAAATCTGAGGAGGAGCCATGTTAGCCTGCAACTTCAAAAATGAGTAGTTCTGTAGCACCTTGGAGAATAACAAATTTTTATGAAGAGAGAAAGAAGGAGAAAAAAAATCTAGTAAATATCTTTAAAACATAAGGACCAAAAAGAATCCTGGCAATGGTATTCGTTCTTTAGTAGATGGAAATAGTAGAATTATCAGTATGACGGTAGAAAAGGCAGAAGTGTTCAAGAAATATTTCTGTTCTGGATATGGGGGAAAACATCAAATGCTACAAACTCAGCTGATAACACTCTTTCCATTCCACTAGTATCTCTGGAAGATGTGAAACAGAAGCTAACATTTGACATTTTAAAAATCAGCAGGTCCAGGCAACTTCTGTCCAAGTTTTCAAAGAGCATGTGGACCATTAATTCTGATTTCTAAGTAAGTGTTGGAACACTTCTAGTTTTTCTGGAAGAAGAAAGCTCGTATGCCAATTTTTAAGAAGGGGTAAACAGAATGACCCAGATAATTACAGGCTTCTGAGTCTGATACTGCTCCCACGCAAGATAAGGGAACAGCTGATAAGTGATTTGGCTAATAAGGGAGGATAATACAATTAATTCAAATCAGTATGGGTTTATGGACAATAAAATCTGTCTAACTTGATATTTTTTTCAGATGAGATTACAGGTTTGGTTGATAAAGGTACTAATGTTGATGCAAGAGACCTCTAAGGCATTTGACTGGATCCCCAACAACATTCTGATTAAGAAGTTAGAACAAAATCAAATTAGCATGGCACAGATTAAAAAAATTAAAATCTGGCTGTACAATAGGTCTCAAAATGCAATTATGAGCAGACCGTCATGAAGGAGAGGTTTCTCTGATGAGTCCCACAAGGATCCGTTCTTGGCCTTACACTATTCCCCCCGCCACCATTTTGCGGGAAGGGGAAAAAATTCACCAAAAGTTTGCACGTGACAAATATTAGCTCTCGCCATTTATTCCTATCCTTTGGCTTCCTTTCTTTTAAGTGGAGTCCCTGGCAATGTTTTCAGGATCATCTCATGATCCTACAGTTATTTGAATGACAAGCCTTTTGTTACCTTGATGACCCAAACTCCCTGCTCCATAGACAAAGCTGGGAGCAGCACAAGCTCTGTTGCAGTTCAGTGCTGCCTCTGGGACTAGGGCATGCACTTTAAGCAAACGAAGTCTGAAACTCCGGGGTTCATATTTCACGGGACTATGTTCCCTCCAACTCTCCCCACCCCCATGGCACCCGAGTCCAAACCCTAACACTTTGGGGGAATTACTCTGCATCTTGGCCAGGACAGGTATCGTTTAGCCTATTGAGACAATGCTGAAATCTTACATCCTGGTCTGCTACAGCCATTGCACCCACCAAAATTCTCCATCCCACAATTGAGGAGTGGTGGTGAAGCTTGCTATTGCTGATGAAATCTTGATAGAGTTTTTCCACTGTGACATCTACAGTAGAGTAAATAGCACTTGTGAGCTACTCTTAAACACCGCTCTAAATACTTGCTTTACAACAGCACATCATCTGTCTCATTAACCTTGTCTTTTACAATGGCTGATATGGCACAAAGGAACTGTTTTGATCCTTGAACTCCACCTATCTACAAAAAAACTACAGCCAAAATATTGTGAAGGAATGTATTAATATTTTTTGGAACAACTCCAACTCGGTCAAAATCCTTTCAAGACTATCGGTCTGTTGTGCCTCGCGCAGTATCAGCCATGGGGCACCTATTGCCAATTTACTCCATGTAAAAATTTCTTCCTTTAAAAAGAACATGCTCCCATGCTGCACGCTAGCATTTCCTTGGCAAATTATACCTACCAAGTTGTTTTCACACTTCCAATAGTAGAGAAATTGCTTGAGATTACTTTCAATTGTAGCCAAATGAGCAACAATAAAGTTTACCCTGACAAGAAAACTACTTCACATAAGTGTTCCCAACTTAAGTAGCAAACACTTTTTTTTAAATGAACTCATACTCAACCTAGAGCTAAAATAAAAGTACACTTAATCCAGGTATTATTGTATCCAACATGCAACAAGAGATTTCTACAAAACATTGTAATATTTATTTCTTGAAAAGGTTTAGCTATATATGTCACATAATGCATCCAGTCTGATTAAAATGTTGGAGATTGTGGTTGCACAATGAAAGACCCTAAGCAGCTTTCATTCACGTAGCACAGCCAGACATCACACATACATTATATAATCTAAACTCCTGAGAGCAGAACCTCACTTCCTCACCATTCAGCCACGTTCACTGAATAAGCAGACTGACATCTAGTGAACCCCAATGAGCTAACACACAGACACGTGAAAAGCTATTTTTCCAACTACGTGCACAGGGCATCCCTCTATAAGTCGCCCCAGGATACATCTGTTCCGCACTAAAGTCGTTGATGCTTGGAGGAACTGATGTGTTATACGTCCTCCCATTCCCTGCTCTTTGGAACGTATCTTGGCCTGATAGCGAGGAAGGCCTGTATTAGATTTTTAAGCAGCATGAACCAAATCAGTTTGGTTAAAAACTTACAGCTGCCTATTAACTTTTCTGTATCCAGCAAATAAAAACAAAGGGAAAAGCCCATTACATGAAAAAATTCCCCCATTACAACTACAGTAGCTTTTGCCTCTTCCAAGGTTGTACTGACTTAAGATGCCTTTTAGGTCATCTGAACACTACTGCACCATTAATGAGTTCCATCAGTTTGAAGACAAACAGGAAGTTTCAGCTAAACTTATTTATATATCTTGAGGGGGGAAAAAAAAGTCAGCAACATCAATTACAAATAATGCAATTTCAAAGAGAAAATGCTTCCTTTCTTCATCATTACACATTTAGTCTTCCATTAGCCAGGAAGAAAAAGGTTTAAGAAATAATTACCCACAAATTCGATTTGACCATGTACATACAAAATATTTGCATTTTCCTTTACCAGTAACTGAGCAATATGTTTACTTATTCTGTCTGTAAAAACACAAAGAAAACGTGAGAGATATTTATGTTATATATTTGAAGCAGGATACTTTCATGCATTATTGTTAAAAATAATCTCTTTTCTCCATTATTTATAATGCTCTTCAATACTTGAAAATCATCTGTGCCTGACATTTCAGCCTCTTCCAAAACTTTTTCTTCTCTTCTCCTAATGAAGCAGAAGTCGCCATTGTTTCATTTATCTCTCTTTCTTGTAATGCAACATCAAGTATCGCATCAGAAAGGGTAAAAGCAACTATGGAAATTCTGTTTATTTAATGAACTCCTATTTCACCACTGACACACTGAGTTTACATACGGTGTTATTTTGGCGCTGCAAAATGGTAGCTTTAAACAACCCTATTGTAAAAAGAAAATGTAATTGTCATCACTAGGAATGTTAAAATGCGGTTAATGGATTAGTCAAGTATAATCAATGGAATTTCCATCGACTAGTTGACAGGCACTTGTACATTTCAAAGGAGGAATGCAGAACTTCACATACAGCCTGGGGCCAGTGGGAAATCCCCCTGACTCCAGGCTGCAAGTGGTGCCTGTTTTGAAATGTACAAGAGTTCCTGTGCATTTCAAAACTGTGGAGTCTGGGGTCAGCTGGGGAGTCCCCAACTGACCCCAGTTCTGCACTGGCATTTCCCCAGAACCCGGGGTCAGCTGGAGAGTCCCCAGCTGACCCTGGGCTCAGCATTTTAAAGGGGCAGCACCTCTTAGCTGTGCAGAGCAGCTGGTTTGAAGTACCCTTCCCCTCCTCCCCCCTTTGCAGCCTCTATCTCAGAGGCAGCAAGGGGGGAAGGGGAGGAATGCTTATCCGATAGTGGACTAGTCTTTAACATCCTTAGTCATCAGCTACAACATACATAAGGTAAATGGAATTATATTCCTAAACTGTTCTTCAAAGCCACTAACGGACCAGAATCCAGCTATATTAGAGACTGCAGGCAACAAAAGCTGATAGACACAAATACCACTCTATACAGAAACCTACTGACTGCTATACTTACACACCTCCAGCTGTCACCCAGAACACATCACATAACCCACTGTCCACAGCAAAGCCCTAAGATACAACTGCATTTGCCCCAATCCCTCTAACAGGCACAAACAGCTCCAAGATCACTAGCAAGCACTGTTAAAACTACACTACCCGCCTGGAGAAGTGAGGAGACAGCCAGGCCGATACCCAGAAATCACCTACGACAAGACTGGCACAACAAAAAGCAACAGAAAGCCACCAGCCACTTCCGACAGCCCCCAGCTGGGATGAAGATCCCTCGCTCCCACAGACCTTGGGAAGCAGGCCAGCCCTCGCTTGTAGACAGCCCCCGACCTCAGAAATACTCACCACCAACTTCACCCCCCAAACACACTCTCAACAAGGAAGCAATCCCTGCAACAACCTCAACACATCTACCCTAGTGACACTGTCACAGGACCTAACCAAATCAGCTAGAGCAGGGGTCGGCAACCTTTCTGATGTGGCGTGCCAAGATTTCACCTTCCTGTCCTGGGCCAAGCCGCTCTTTTGGGAGTGGCTCTCTCCACCGCACGCACCGATTGGACTCCTGCCCTGGGCTCCACTCTGGCTCTTCCTGTGGGAGGGGAGGAGCAAGGCACACCCGCTTCCCGGCAAGCCAGATTTGGCGTGGAGCCTTGGGGCTTCCCCCCCACTGCAGGAAGCTGGCGCTGTCTCCAAGCTTGCAGGAAGTGCAATGCTAGATCACCAGCACGGGTTCCCCATTGTTGGGCGGGGGGAGCAAGTTCATTGCACATGCCATGGAAAATCATCTTGAGTGTCACTTTTGGCATGCATGCCGTAGGTTGCCAACCCAAGTAGTAGCATCAAAGACTCATTCACGTGCACATCTACTAATGTCATATGTGCCAGCAACATCTCTCTGCCGGGACATCGGACAAACCGGACTGTCTCTATGCAAAAGAATAAATGGACATGCATCAGACATGGAGAACGGCCACATACTCAAACCAGTGGGGGAGCACTTCAATCTCCCTGGGCACACAGTTTCATGTTGCTATTCTCAGGCAAACACACTTCAAGAACAGACAGCAATGGGAAACTGATGAGCTGGAATTCATATGCAACATTGACAAATAAAACCTCATTTTTACAGGGTCTTTTTATAGGATCTTTCGAAAAAGCTCCCCGTTTTCAAAAGAACCGCATCTAGATCGCGGTTTCAATTTCAAAATAATGCTTTTTTGAAAGAGCGCCATTACGTGATTATGCAAATGAAGCGCAGGATATTTAAATCCCAGCTTCATTTACATCCCTCTGACATCTAGACTACATCCCTCTGTCGGGTCTCAACATGGCTACCTCTCTGAAACACTTTCGAAAGTACCTACATCACTTAGGCACCTCAATTCCACTGAAAATCTATAGGAATGAAAGAAGTTCCTAAATCATACTATATAGTCCTAGGCACGTCCAGCCCTGGTTATCAGGGAGACAAGGATAATATTTCATTGGGCCACTTTCTGTTGGTGAATAAGACAAGCTTCCAAGCACACACAGATATAGGAAAGGAGGTACTCCCAGCATCACAGCAAACTGCAGACTGGAACTACTTACTGCAAGTAGGCAGTTAGCGCATATTCTAGGGGACCATTAACCCTTCCTGTATGTGACCACTAGGGGAATCTTTGGACAGCGGCACACGGTGTATGCACACATAAGGATCCACATGAGCACTCACTGAAAGAAGAGCTTTCTATCACCAATGTAACTGGAATGAAAGGCATGCAAGGGTATGGTGATGGTGACCGTACACAAACCTAAAAGTAGATACAGCCAGACAGTATCATTGACACCCAATGACCTCTACATCCTGAACCACGTAATACTTCACTTACAATTGCTTGCCTTAAAAACGCACTAACCCTGATTCTTATGCCCTCCTTGCTGAAACATGTCAGCCTAGCCCTCTGGTCTTTTTGACTCTGGAAAGTACAGAACGGCTCTCCCTTCTCTTTCAGATGGTGCCACATGTTTCACTAGGAAGGGTTCATCTTCCTGCAGAATATTAAGAAACCCAAGAGCATCCTTGGGTGCCAGGCTTTTGGGGGGGGGCGGGGGGGGGGAATGAACATGTAACCTCAGACAATGATCAGGACCCATGCATCTCAGGTCACTGGGAGTCAGCAGTAGAGCCCTCCAAATCCGCAGGTATTTGCTTTATATCCAGGGACTCTCTTTGCGGATAGCAGCTCAGATGAGGATACAAATTTTGCATGCTGTGGGAATTCTGCACTTTGGAAAGACCAGAACCAAAATCTCACATTAGAAAATCAAGAGCCAAGGTTGAGAATTCTTCCAGGTGGTATCTTTAGAAAGAATTCTGCCACGTCTCAACCAATCATGCCAGTCTGTCTGTCAGTCCTCCTGGCTAAACCCTGGCATAGGACAACACTCGCTTCCTACATTGGTGATCTCCTAACCCTTTTACCACAGAAAATAAGACAGTAGTGTGCATGCTTCCCCCAGCCTCCCCCAGGAATAACATTAGAAAGAAATGTCTTTTTCTTCTTACCAGAACTGGGCATATGGTTCACTCTAGGTGGATTTAGCAGCTCTACTGGCTGATCTCGGCCAGAAAGTCCATCTGGAAAACACAAAAAGGATTTGACATCATCACCTGCTTGTGGACTGTCTGAAGTAGCTCAATTAACCCAAGTCACTAGCAGAGCCCTTGCTGGGCAGATGCAGACCAAGCAATTGCTTTGGGCCCCAAGCAGCTTAAGGGGGCTCCTGGCTAAGTATTAGTCTGTGTTTGGGAGGGAGAAAATAATATTGCTGCATAGCGCACCCAAGAGGCTAGCACCACCTCTGGTCATAAACTAACCCTCAGTGCAAAGGAAAAAAACCACACCAACATCACAAATCATTTTAAAGAAGGATGCAGTAAGTCAGCATCATCGTCGCTATAGACCAAGCCAGAAAATAAGAACCCTTCTCTAACCTGTTCTGCTCTGGTTTGCATTTAGTGCTTAATGTACCTGTCAGGACTCCGGGAGATCTTATCAAGCTTACTACTAACAAGGTACCTATCACTGAATAACTAAATGGCTATTCCTTTTTCTATTTCGTAAGAGTGCGGTGAAGCTCCTAGCAGAAAGAGAGCCTTCAGATACATTCTATAAGCAGCTGTAATATCTGGAAGAGATGGTAAAGAAAACAGAGTACACTGCAGAAGACTAACACAGATATGAATCCTGTGCCATTTTGCAGTGGGTTGGATTTTATACACAAGTCCAAGCATTGTCAAAACATTTCTCTGTTTTAAAGATCACACCTTGCACACAAAACAAGTTGAGGCAGAAACAGAAGTCGTTACAAGTTACTACTGCACAATGAATGGTGCACCAAACTTCTTGATTTTTTCCCCAAAATGAAGCAATGAAATTATTTATTGACCTTGCAACATGGTTCCACACACCCACTTTCCCACCTTTTTTGTTCATTCTTCTCCAGCATCTTGCTGTCTACCACCTTCTAATATCAATACAGGTGAATCAAGCTATATAACATCAAAGCAGGTACCGGATCGCTCCACAGTCAAATAAAAAAACAGCACTGAGTTTACCATTTACATGTTAATTTTTTCATTACATAAATAACGCTGGCTCATTTTTTCTGCATATTCTCTCTAGTCCAAACAGTTTGAAGAGAAAATGGAATTAAGTGCCCTATTTGTTGTGTGCATCAATTGTCTTTTAGTACCACTCAGTTTGGTAAAACCTCAGGAAAATATGTGCATGAACTGAGCTGAGCTTTTCTTTTAGCACATTCCAGTTAAGCCATTTGGGCTTGGTTTGTTTGTTTTTTAAAGGAAATATAGCAGCCAGTAAAATGATGGAGGATTCCGCAGCAACAGTGCAATGGATTAGAGATTGGCATTTGGATGAGAACTAATTTCTGCAGAGAGTTAATTTGGACAAGACACAGCTACTATTAAATTGGAGAAGGGCAATACAGGAACTGTCTAATCATCTACATCAGCAATACTAACGAGTCATGTACAATTGTTTGTTTTTCAGGTTCACAAATTCGTGGCTTTAATAAAACAAAGTTTACCTAATAAAGAGCCCACTGTCCCATCTATTGTTAATAAGGGGAGTGCAACTTTGTTTGGGACGCAGCGCTTGGTACATTTATCTATGCATTTATCAACTTACCATTAGACCGCTGCAATACTATTTAGGGATACACCTCCCGTTATTCAGAAGCAGAAGCTCCTCCAGAATGCAGGAACTCACATATTACGTGGATCTTTGCACTAGAATACACGCATTCTGAAAGCTTTCTGTCGGCCTCCAGGTCAAATTCAGGGAACTGGTCTTAGGAAAAAGAGTCAGGTGTCACCTCCCGAAATAAGTAAATTCTCTTAGAGGGACTTAGGAGTTTCCGAAAAGCATAATAGGAAAAAATATCTAACAAGCAGTACAAAAGCTACTCTGATCAAGTGGTTAGAGTTTCCACAATTTTTGTGGAAAATATTAAAATTCCACCCAATATTATTAAGCATGCATATTCATTGCTATTAAAAATAGAAGGCCATTTTAAAAAACAAAAGTTAACATGTAGGCTTAAAAGAAGAGATTTTTAAAGCATGACAACTGCCAAATTAAGCCAGATTTTCACCAGATAAAAAAACAAAACATCTATCCAGTTTAAGACCTCTTTTCCCAGCAAAATGTCAACATTATTCGGGAGTGTATGGCTATAAACAACAAGATCAGAAAATCTGTGTGGGTTGCCTTTACTCTCAAAAAAGATTTTATCATGTCTAGGCAAACTTTCAACCTTCTTTTTTAAAAAAGGAGGTGGGGAGGGGAAGAGTGTGGAAGAAATCCTCATTCTGTCAACAGCAAATCTAGTGAAAGTTTGAGAAAGCTCTGAGCAACTCAAAACCAGCTGTTGCAAGAGTACTGATCAGGCAGCTTTACACATGTGACTACTCACTTTAGGTATATCAGAGAAAAAACTGTAAAATATTTTAAAAGAAAAAACGTGCAACAACAGCCAATACAACATATGTTGTGCTACCACACTGAAAATGTGCTGGCAGTCTTGAGGAAATTTTCCTTCGGGTCCTGAATAAAAAAAACCAAGCTTTTTCTCTGCTCCTGCAGAGCTATGTTCCCTTCTTACCATGGTTACTCGAGATGTTCAGTTCATAGTTCTCAGAACGTGCAACTGACCTTTCCAAGAGAAATGCTTTTACAGGGGCTTATGCCAACACTCATGAATAAGCAAAGAGATGGGAGACATTCTGGATTGACAAATGACAAAGTGAATAAAATTAGTTTCCTTTACTAAAATTCCATAGGACTTTTAACCCTTTCTTCCTAGCCACCGAACACACACAGTCCAATTAATCAAGGCAAATGTAATTGAAGGGAAAAAATATTTCTCCTATCTGTTTTACCAAGTCACCTATACTACCTCCCCGTTTCTCTGTCCCCGCTTCCTCTTTGTGCTCTCTGGGATGGGGAGTGATAGCTCATGGCAAAGTTACATATCCTAGAAAAATGTGGAGAAGGGATACAAGAAGGGATACGTGATGCCATGTACTCAACCCACTGTGGTTAAGATAGTTAACACCTGTCTATAGGAGGGCCTAGTATCAATAGCCTTCAGCTAATAAGTCATGAGCTCAATGAGGCTATTGATCATGCCAATTACTGCCTTTATTTCATAAGAACGTAAGAACAGCCGTACTGGGTCAGACCAAAGGTCCTTCTAGCCCAGTATCCTGTCTGCCAACAGGGGCCAGCACCAGATGCCCCTGAGAGGGTGGACCGAAGACAATGATCAAGCGATTTGTCTCCTGCCATCTCTCTCCAGCCTGACAAACAGAGGTCATGGACACCATTTTATCCCCTAGCTAATAGCCTTTTATGGACCTAACCTCCATGAAATTATCTAGCTTCTCTTTAAACTCTATTATAGTCCTAGCCTTCACAGCCTCCTCTGGCAAGGAGTTCCACAGGTTGACTACACACTGTGTAAAGAACTTTCTTTTATTAGTTTTAAACCTGCTACCCCTGTATACAGATTCTCTGTATCTTTTTTTATTCAAGTTATTCAGTAAGGATCAGTGAGTCAGCGGGGGTCATCTCAATTCCACATAATGTGATCCTTTTCATTCTAGCTTTAGGACAGGGCATCACTCAAAGAGAACACTGCTCTTGATAATCCGCCTGCAGCCTTCCATACAATGGCATCAGCTCAGAACGGTTTACTTGTCTAAACTGGATGACTCTTCAACACCTCTGTTGTCAAGGGGCTCCTAGCAACTACTCTCAGTAGCTCAACAGATACTCACATGGAGTTCTATGCTGATCTATTCCATCACCCAGGCACTGGGGCAATTTGGGTGGACAGGTGTTTGGGGCCTTTTGCCAAGAGGCATGCAGATCATACAAAAATTATCACCTTCCGCAAGCCCAAATGGGGAAGAAGTTCTGCTCTCTCAGTATCCAACCAAGAAAAGCACTAGCTGACAAGTAAGCTAAAGCTCAGCCCAGGCAAAACAGACACTGTTCAGTGCCGGAGGGTAGCAGACCAGGCTAACTAAACTTTTAAAAGTTTGCAGGGTAGAAATACTTCCAGGCCTGATAACTCCCAAACCCTCACTTGGCACTAGTGACCAGAAATATCTTCCCCTCTCCCAGTTATTCCTGGCTTTCTGATCCTAGGATTGGGTACAACGGTGCTGGTCTCTGCACGGGCCCAATTTAAAAGGCTGCACGGAGCATACTGTTAATGGTAAATGCCGGTGCTCACCAGGGACCAGGAGCAAGGCTACATCTAAGCACATCATACTCATTTGATAAAAGCAGCTGCATTCCACTAGCTCTGTGGTATGGGTCAGAGCATACATTTAGGCTCAGTCTAGATTGCATCCCTTTTTCGGAAAAGGGATGCAAATTAGACGTATCGCAATCGCTAATGAAGCGGGGATTTAAATCTCCCCCACTTCATTAGCATAAAAATGGCTGCCGCTTTTTTCAGCACGGAGCTTTGCCGGAAAAAAGCGCCAGTCTAGACTCGGATCTTTCGGAAAATAAAGCCTTTTCCGAAAGATCCCTTATCCCAGTGGTCCCCAACCTTTTCAGGTTGGCGGGCGCCAGGGGGTGTGGCCTTCCCCCATAGCCACGCGCCCGGTGGCCCCCGGCAAGCGCCGCGCGCCCGGGGCCGGCACTCCCTCCCCCCCATAAGCGCCATGGGGCCAAGGCCGGGGCCAGGGCACACGCGGTGCCCCCGGGGGCGGGGCCAAGGCTGGAGCCGGCAAGGGCACACGCGGCGCCACCGGGGCCGGGACCGGCCATGCGCCCGGGGCTGGCACCTGCCAGCCCAGATTGCTCCGCGGGCGCATGTAAAGAGCCCGGCGGGCGCCATGGCGCCCGCGGGCACCGGGTTGGGGACCACGGCCTTATCCCTTATTTTAAGAGGAATAAGGGATCTTTTGGAAAAGGCTTTATTTTCCAAAAGATCCGCGTCTAGACTGGCACTTTTTTCCGGCAAAGCTCCGTGCCGAAAAAAAGCGGCAGCCATTTTTATGCTAATGAAGCCGGGGAGATTTAAATCCCCGCTTCATTAGCGATTGCGATAAGTCTAATTTGCATCCCTTTTTCGAAAAAGGGATGCAATCTAGACATAGCCTTAGTGCTCCACACCCCCACTCCCTATGCTCAACAAGACATCCACTCATGTCAATGAGGAGTTCGCACAAAAGCCACAAAACAAAATCTAGCCTTTGTAGAATGACTGTACTTTCCGTTGCTGCTCCTTAATAAGCACTCGGAGGGAACATGTCCCCCCCTCCACCTTAGGACATCGCTATATTTCTGTCCTCTCTTGCTTCTGAACCCTACTTTGTTTCTCATCCCCATGTTTTTATATCTTCCCTTCTGCCCTCTGCATGTCATTGCCTACAGCAATTTCCACTGCCAGGCCTTCTTTCCCACCTCCATCCTCATTCCAGCTGCTAAAACGATCAATAATGCAATTGTTAATGTGACATTCAAGTGTCATTCCAGGAATTCGTGCCTCTCCATTTTACTATTTCAGACTCTCTCCAGGAACAGGAAGGCGAGGCTATCCATTTACCTTGCGTTTACATTTGGAAGATTTTCTTCCCAGCCACCTGGCCTAGAAGTTTCAGCTTTCTTAACCAAAGCAATTGTGGGAAAGCCAGATGCACTGTGAGGGCCACAGAAGTAAGTCAGATAAAATTTGGAGTCTTCCAAGCTGCTTCAAAGTGTCATTAAAAGGTGTTTACATCCAGCTCTAGCTATAAAATATGTAACTGGAAAAGTAACGTAGCTTTTTCTATCTTGGCGTAAGCCATCACAGTAAATGATATCGTATGGCATGGTCTTGATCGGTTCTTAGATTTGAAAGCTTGGGGACCGAAAGCAGGGTATGCTCCAAGGGGTTCTCTAATGTTGGAATTGTTTCTACCATCTGTCCAAAGTGGCCTGAAACCTGTCAGCTTACCAGACATGGCAAAGTTCACCCATTTTATCAGGATGTTTACAGTGTGTTCTGCATAAGACTGGTGTGCCTGGATTACCTAGGGGTTGTGATGGACATATTCCAAATCTAAACCAGCACCTAGACATTTGTTTCTGTTATAGGTATATAGGAACTGAGATACTTGCAACATGCAACTTCTCTAAGAATATATAAAAGGAGCATAAAGGGGAGGGGGTGTTCTTGAATAAACATACCCCTGATATTATTCCATATCTTTTATTGGAGGAAACCAGTTCAGGTACTGGACGATTTGAGTTTTTTTGTCTTTCTAAAACGTTGTGAGAAACAGTGCCCTGCAGTGGTACAACTGGAATGAAAACCTGCAGGACTGGGACATGTGGGAGGAACAAAGAGCAGCAGGTACCTGAAGTTTGTGCCTGCCAAGTAAACACGGTCCACTGCTATTTCCAGAATTACAAACGATGCCAAAAGGTAACTGAGAAACATACTTCTAAGGTAGACTATTAGTAATGAGAAGAGAAGCTTTTGTGAATGTATTTATCTGCCTATTCACTTGACGTTTACGATATGGAAAAACACTGTACATTTACAAGTGAGAAAGCAATTAAAGGCAGCAAATGCATTATGTTTCCTTAACCCCATGAAAAATGCTCTTTGCATGTTTCGTTCTAATCTGTCTGCACTCAAGAATCTATTTTTGGAACTCTCCCTGGACTGGACTGTAGTATATGTACTGTAATGGCATTTTAATTAGCCCAGAGATCTGGAAGATGCACTGTGCATCCAAAAGGGAAGAAGTCGAACTGAATGAACGCATTCTTTACTTCCTTCTCACAATGTGATTTATAGCAGTTATCAAGAAGAAACACCAATACCACATTCAATTGAGTTGACTGCTTAGTTTATTAAGATCCAGCGCATCCCAAAGCATGCAGAACTCAGCAGAAACCATCTTAAATATTTGCCGTAAGCAACTATTGCTAGACAAGCTCTATTTACTATAGGTTAAAACCTCTCTAGTCTGGCACCCTCGGGACCAGACCAGTGCCGAGCCAGAGATTTTACCTAACCACAGGAAGTCAGTATTGTCTAGCAGCAAACACTGCCACTGCTTATGGAGCTCTATGACGACATTTTAGGGGTTAATTAGAGCTAAATCACAGCACAGAACACTGAGGTCCAGCACCGGTGGCTGCAAACAAACTACAGGATTGATTGCAGGAAACAGCCACAACCATGGTAAGTGGACATCAAATAAAATCATGCTGCACCATGGACGTTGCTGGACAAGCGAGTGCTGGACTAGAGAGGTTCAACCTGTATTACTACAGTAATTGTAGGGTAAGATAACTGGCAGCTTCAGGGGATAGCCAAATTAGTCTGTACAGGTAAACTGAAAAACCAACAAATAGTCTCATAGCACTTTATAGGCTAACAAAACATGGAGATGGTTTGGCAATATTTCATAATAAGAACCGGGGATGGAAATAAGGGAAGGGTAAAAGAAGAGGAAGAGGAAAACAGTTAATTTAGTATTGCTCTCAATTTTAAATATAACATCTAGCCTTAGAGACTTTCCACTGCCAATGACAGACATGGTGCTTCAATTATCAGTACTATTTCTTAGCAAAGCCCCAAGCATTTTCACAAATATCCGGTGTTCCCTGTAACCTGTGTGCTTGTGCGGCCATTGAGAAGATTCTAATGCCACCCAGCTGATTAGTAGACTATCCATAGCTAATTTGTTTCTACTGGTGGTGTACAGTCACACATGTCTCTGCATATAAAAAATTATTCTGCACATGAATGGAACATTGACAAATACTCATGTTTTCTTCCAAATAACTTTTATGATACAACAGCAACTGAGTAACAATGCTGTCTTCTACCTCTACTATAGAACAGGTTTACAAAGATTTCTGTTTTGAATCTTCCTGATTACAGAAGAGTAACTAATGTCTAAACGTCACATGGAAGATAACATGTATCCCACTGAGGTTAGTGACAGCCCAGCAGCGCCTTACATGATTTTCTGTAGCTCTATTATGCCACACAAACCATGAACGCTCGGCAAACCGGCTCTGATGATGCTTGGGCAAAATACCTGCAATGGCTACAAAATTTGCATTTCTGCATGAAATAAGTGGCATGAAATCTGATCTCATTTCAGCTAAAATTGAGACACTGAAGTGCAGAGTCCCACAAATAAAGTCATCTTCACTATATTACTAGGCAATTTTTGATTGTCTCCTTCCTTAAATTATAGTCTATTTGTCAACCAGTCACGAAAGGAGGAAGAGCTCAAGTTGCTGAGAGACCACAAGACATGCAAAAATTAATAGCCAAATGACAGTAATTTTAAAATGCCAGATGTAAGTGTTGTCTTCAGCAGCCTATGCAGTGACTTGTGTTGGAAGAATAAAGCCTCATCTTGAGCAGGACAAGAAGTCAATTCAACAGATTCCACACACAACTAAACAAATACAAATTTCAAAACTCTGCAAAGAATGAGGGGAAATGTACTTTTAAAAGTATTTGCTTTGTAAAAGCTTTGACATTCCATTTAAAAACAGTCCAGGATAAGTGTGATAAAAGGAAATGTAGCAATTGTAATGCGTGGGTGACTTAGGGGAACAAGAGCCATTAGGACTGTTTCACACAGATCAGCTGGTTTTCAAAAAGGTGATTTAAGTAACTCAAGGCAAGTGAAAAGAGGGAGAAAAGGAAAAGGAAATACAAATAAACACAAAGATATCAATGCTCTTCATGATACTGTTGTAAAATACCATTCTGGGTTTATTCTGCCACATATTTGTTTTCTTTTAACACAGTATTTCCACAACTATTTTCTCATTTCTTTTTGTTATCCTCTAGATCAGTAACAAACTGCAAACCTGGTTTATTTGATTTGCAGTGATGGAGATGCTTGAAAATCAGATAAAGTTAAAATCTTCACGCAACTTAAGTTCATTCAGATATGGAATCAACACAAATGCACACAAACAGGACTGTTCTACGGTTTGGAGATTTGTCACACATTTCAATGGACTGTCAAAATATGTGCTTGCAGATATGGAGTTTGAGATGCATGACAAAGGACCAATATCACTGCCAGAAATATTACTATTCTGCCTACATCTAAAAATCTATCTAATGAATATGTGATGGGATATTCTCATGCTTACCCTTCCTATAACTGATCCAGAGATAGAGGGTTTTTTAAAGTCTACAAGGAGCAAAGGAGAGCCCTCTTAGCATCCACTCAATAGCTTTGATGTCTTAGATTAGATCCAGGGGCATATTCACAGACATCCAGCTGCTCCCAGGGAACAATGTGAATACAGGTTCTGCTTTTAATTCTTCAGTTGTCCATTGAGATGATCACCAGTAAGCAATGATCTTGAAGTTTCTCACATGATTCTGCCGTTCTATTGCTAGCCATAGCATTTGGCCAGCAGGGACAGTAACCAGGGGGAGGGAGGAAGTTGCATTAATCTTATATAGTAACATGGAGGCAGTGAAGCTCTTGGTTGAACCCGAATAGCAACCTGCATGCCCATTGTAATGTGGAGTCAAGCAAAGGACTGAGGTGCTGCCAGTAAATCCTAAGGCCTTTGTATCTGGTGAAGTGTAGTGAAGTGTTTTCTCTTTCCTTCCTAACATTTCTTTCTGGGGTGTTTTTAATCAGCTGCCCTGGTGTTAAAGCATCTTCATGATGCAGTTTTATTTCATCTGCATATTCCTAGATTGAGTGCCTGGAGCCAAGCCTCGGGACCATCCCATGCAGTCTCTTGTAGAAGTCAAAGAGAAGAGGAGAGAAAAACTGAGCCTTGAGGAACTTCACAAAACCGGGGCTGGCATTGAAAAGCATGTGGTCATCCCTACCTGGAGCATCTCATCTGAATCAACAGCTCCAGTGCCTCCACTTACTCAAGTAGAATTCTACCACCACCACAGGAGAAGCTTTGTTCAAGGCTGTGGAGCGATCTAGCAGCAAGAGCTTGATTTCTGTCCTGAGGACCAGCAGGGGTTTTTCAGTACCATGGCCTGACCTGAAGCCCAATTCTGTGGGATGAAGAAGGGCTGCAATTCTGAAGCTTAAATGTCACTGCCTTCTCCATAACCTTGCCAATAACTCACCTATACAACCATTAGACATTCATAACTATCATTAGTAAACTGTAATTTCAAAACATGTTTTTGTTTAATGTTAAAAATTGCTATGTCTGCAATCCATAGCATGTCCAGTGTGTCTTAAAACTCACCTGGGAGCTCCCCGACATGCTTCTTTTAAACAGAAGTTTATTTACAAACAGGAGTGTTAAGCGGTGGCTTAAGGTGACTACTTTTAAAGGCTGTGTTTTGTAAGGACAACTTGTATCTGAAGTGTTGCTAAATTGAGCAAGCTTTTCTCCAGTAGATGTCGCTCTTTCCAATAGATCCTGAGGCACTGCAAATTCTCTCTGATTTAACCACACACGGACCAGGGTGTAGTTAGTCCACAGAAGAGCCTGCCTCCTAGACATCCTGATTTGAGGTCAAAGACTGCTCAGTTCTCCCACATCTTTTCCCCCAAACCCGTACACAAATTGGTTTTCTGTACTGACAGAAAACATGATTCTTGTGTTGTGCTTCTGTAAGTAAGTCTAGATGAAACACCACAAGAAATCAATGCAAAGCAAATGGACTGATGCTTTAACACATTACTGAGCTCAGCTCCAAAAACCTTTGGGGCAGAAAATGTGTGTTTTTGTAGAGCCCTGTATAAATGTACGAACATGAATCCATAAACAACCTAGAGATTGTTGTGGTGTTTTGTTTGTTTGGGTGCAGATAAAAGACCTCCACGAACATATAAACAAGACGTGCAGTTTGCTATTCCAAACACGTTGGCGGAGGAAATAATCTACATTAGGCTGCAGAGCATTTCGGCAGAAGGGTCTAAAATTTGCATCAACAATAATTTTGGACCAATCGAACTATAAAGGAATTTAGCAAGTTATTGCTCTGTCCAGAAATCTTTCGAATACAGATAACCAGGGCTCGACAAATCTGCTTATCTACTCGCCTGTGGTGAGTAGATTTCATCCGGTTGCCCCGTTCACCAGCAGTTCGCGCATGCGCAGTGTGGGGCTGGCAAGTGGTTTCTGCCATGATTGTCGAGCCCTGCAGATAACAGTTGTGTTGTCTGATCACTTTGTTTAGCTGCCCATTACTTTCAAGACAGAAAATTAGCATTTTACATTTAGTGTGAAGCTCTGGCCTAATCAGGCCTAAAGCAGGCAGTGGGGAAGGAGGGATGAGAAATGCCAACCACTCCACCAGCTCTGTTTACAGGAACTCTTTAGCCACCTGGATATACCCACTGCAGGATACCTATCCAGAGACCCAGCTTAGTCATCCTGGCGGCAATAGTAAGTCTCAGTAGGTTTTTACAATCTAGGTGAGGTCTGAAGTCCTTAAGGATTTCTGTTTGTGTCTGACTTTTAAACTAGCATCAGATGACTGCATGATGAAATATTTTTCACGAGTTACAAAAAAGAAAACCGTTTACAAGATTTAATGCTCATCACCAAGTCTGACAGCAAGAAATTAAGGAAATAGCTTGTGTTTTGAACTATCCACTCTTTCTTTTCTCTGCAGACAGTCCGTTAACTTTATGCATCTGCTCAGTTTCTTTTCAAAACCATGGTTGCCAGGTATCTGATTATGATAATGATTCGGGTGCAGAAGTGAGTTCGGGGCAGGAGACTGGGATCAGAGTGAAGGAGGAGGTTGTGTCGTGGGGCAGAAGATTGGGGGGGCACAGCCCAGGACGGAGTACAGGTGCAGGAGAGGAGAAGGTGCTCTGTCCCCTGCAGCTTTCTGTGGTGCAGGGGGAGCCCCCACTTCCCAGCAAAATCTCTCCACTCCTACTGGCCAGAAACCATCTAATGGGAGTTGAAAAATTGTCCTGCATTGCTCCCCCACCAAAATTTCAGCCCATGGGAGCTGAAAGATTTTGCTTGGTGCAGGGGCAGCCTGCAAAACCTCTCTCCTCTCCCCACGGCACAGAGAGCCACAAAGAGCAGCCAGCCACCTTGAGCCCTGCTGCTCCCTACCACAGGACAGATTAAAAGGCGTGGCACAACGGATCCAACCCATGGGCCATCAATATAAAGGGAACATGAAGACATTACCAAGTTTACTTTCTCCTGACCCCATTACCAAAATAACAGACCCGTATGCCAAAAAACAGTTTGAAAAATTAAATGAACCAAAAATTCAACACATTAAAAGAGGGAATTATCAATGATGTTACTTTTCTCATTTTAAGGCTTTGGCAAACATGACACTGATTTATGGCCACTGAAAACATAACTTTTAAAATCAACAAGTCCGCACACAAAAGCCGCTGCAGGCTATATTTATGACAATAACCACATACTTTACATTTGTGTAGTGAAGTGTTTGGTAAGTCAAATGGTAGTAACCTGATAACTGCTACCGGAAAGGCAATCCACAGGACTATAGCTATAGTGTTTTAAAGAACAAGTAACCCACCACAAGCAGGAAATTAAAAGCCACAGCTTCAAAAAAGCCCACAAAGAATGAGAGAGTCATAACTAGTGCAATAAACCAACTTTAAAACGCTAAGAAAGGCACTGCCATCATTCTTAGCTATCAAAGATTATGCAAAAAAACGAACAGTACTTTTTCCAAGTATTTATTTTTAATCAATGAAAATAGCTGAAAATTGTGGATTAAGATGTTGCCTTAGTTTCTAAGCCACATTCCTATATTTTCCAAAGAAAGGCACTTGTAGCTTTTTTAATGTATTTAACTTTCCTTGTAATTTTAGGTGGTCTATTTAATTTTTGAATATTATAATGAGACTTTGCAGCATTTTCCTCTCTCAAGCTAATCTCAAGTGGCAGTGGAAAACAGATAAACCAGCCACAGTTCACTCTAGGGCAGGGCTACTCGACACATGGCCCTTGGGCCACTTGTTTATGGCCCATGGCCCATTTGTTTGCAGCCCGTGGTGCAATTTGGGTTTACGCGGGGTTCAACAAGTGGCCTGTGGGTGGGATCCTTTGAACATGGTCCCCACTGAAAACAAACTCCACAATGGCGAGGCATCTCCCAGGTGGGGTGAGCACTGAAAGACAGGCTGGCTGGAAGTGACAGGTACAGGGTGTCAGTGTTTCTAGCCCCACAGGAGGAGGTGCCGGGAGTGCCGAGGGCATTGTGTGAAAGAAGCCATCTGCATATATATTTGCATGTATATGCAACCACACTGAAGTTGCAGCTCTTATATCACTGTGGCCCCCAGGGCTTCCAAAGTTGTGCTCTAGGGCTTAAAAAAATATATTAAAAACATTCATTCAAGAGGAAAAAAAAAGAATGAGAGAAGTTATCCATGTCAAGCAATGGGATCTAAGCTACCAATTTCTTGAGAATCCCAAACTGATTCATGTTTCTAGCCTGTCATTGAAAAGCTATACATTACACAGGTACAAATTAAATGAAGGCACTAAACTTCTTGAGTCTGCAGACAGCTTGAGTCAATGCCCCTGCTGCTGAATAAACTGTAAACTCTGCTAAGACACAACAAAGTCAATTTCATATTAAACCCTGTAGGCAGCAGTGAGAGTACCAAGAATCACATCAATTGCACACCCAGACTCGAATGCTATAAGAAGAAAGGCAGCCACTGGAGATACTGATGGGGAGAAGTAGGACACCAGTAACATACTAGTTAGAAACAATGTCCAGAAACAGCATAAGTGGAAGTTGGCTTAAGTTGTTCCTGTGTTGTGCTGATGGAACCCCACCTCTCATGAAATCTTCCTCATTACAGAATTCTTCTGCAACTGTAGGTAATCTCTGGATGACTCACCCTGTGGTCTTTGCTAACTAGCCACTCAGACGAAAGGGCTCATTGAACTTTTAAATCTGCTTACAAAGAAAGCTTTTTGATAAAAAAATTATACTTTTCTACGTTAAAGCGAAATGACCTTTAAGTGAAATTCTTTATTAAGAATAAACTTTGGCTGAAGATTGTTCAGGATTTTTCAGGAGTGCTTCAGTGTTTTGTAAAGTCCGCCTCCATGGGAAATCATCTCTTTTCCAAAGAAAGTGCCAATAAATCCAAGAAAAATGTAGGAGTATTTGTCTAACTTCAGTTTTCATTTTGGACTATAGAAACTAACCTATAGGATACATCTTCAATATTCAAATGGTGTGTTTCTTTGGTATTAAAATGAGCCAGCCAAAACCTAAAATTAATAAGCTGCTATTGTCCATTAATTAACATTTATTTTATAAATGTACCATTCTCCAAATCTGTTTTAATGTGTAGCTTGAAAAACAAGAAATGAGACTTACTGCTAGCATATAAATTGAAACATACAAAACAAACCAGATGCCACTGTCCACATAAAACGAGAGACTATCCTACTAATCTGCACAAGGAGTAAACAGCACAACTCAAAATACCTACAACAAGCAAAGAAAACAGAGCCAAAGGAAGGTGCCTTCAGCATTTTGCAGCAGGTTGCCTTATTTCTTGGTAGGATTGCTTATGGAATGTCCCGAGAAGTAAGAGCTTTCATGAGGTCAATAAAGATGCTCCAAATAAATGACTGATTATTCTCAACCAGCAGTCCCCAAACTGTTATATACATTAAAACCCCAGCACCACTTCAAGATTAATAGCTTCCTCCATAGGAAGTTTACCAGGAAAGAACAAAAATCCCCTCTTCACCAAGCCAGTCTACAACCTATGCCTAGCAGCAGCCCATGCAAGCCTGGTGAGACAGACGAACACAATGAGTGTTTTGAACAGCTGCTCCTGCAATACAGCAAGAGCCTCGAACAACCAAATCACTCCCCCTTTCCCTTGGCTTTTCAGTCCACCAGAACTACTTTCTTCATCAACACTGTCCCCATAGAGGCAGCCATTTATTATCGACAACGTCTAAAGCACACCACACACTGAATCTTTAGCACCAGCGTTCACAGGGTATGAAGCCTAGCCACCAGCTCACACTTCCCACATGTGCATAATTGAACAACAGCATGAAAAATGTCTACACTTTCCAAAGGACACACTGAAGTGACCCGATTGAGGGAGAAGGAAGCATGTAGCCACTAGCACAATGCCAAGCCTAAAAGGTCAGCATACCTTAATATTTTCTCCTATTGAAGAATACAAGAGGAAGTTTCAATTTTGCATAAATTGTTGCCTTCAACATATGCCTGTAATTGAAATTAATACACATTTAATACATTGTATCCTCTTATGATATAGGACAGGATGAATAAATGCCTGATTGGCTTTCACTACACTGTTCAGTTTTGCATATCCTCATCAATTAGATCTTCTTTAAGAGCAGATTAGACATCTATCAGGGATGATCATTCCGGTGCTTGGTCCTGCCGTGAGGGCAGGGGACTTAACCTCTCGAGGGCCCTTCCAGTTCTAGTGTTGTAGGATTCTATGATTCTTCTGAGGATCAAAAATTCTAGACCATTTTAAAACCATTATTCCAGGGATGGAAAGACGCTCATTTCATTCTTCACTGGAAACAGCAGGTACTGTGTTCTGATTTTAAAGCATCGGTGTACTGACCTTGTGTCTGAACAAACAGCAACACTCAAAAAGCATGCCACAACAGTACTCTAACACAGGTACACTATCAAACTGCCAACTGAAGCCTGGGGCTCCCACAAAATCCAGGGGCCCTTTTACCACTCTGGACATACCCTTTACACCAATACTGTAGTCTGATCTCTAGGACAGACAACAAGCAGCTACGAACATACACGCAGCTAAAAAATACAATTTTCGTGTGTACGTGTACGTGTACGTGTAAGTGTAAGTAAAAAAAACCACACAAGCTGGGCTGCTTGTCCAGCTACTGCTGGCTCCCTGGGCAATATGACTCCGGCTCCTGCCGTAGGGCTCTGTTCCTGTACAGCTGGGAACAGCCATGGGGCTGGGGCTTCGACCCCATTCCCATGCAGCCCCAGCCCGGGCCCATGCAGCCGACTGATGTCCCACCCAGCTGGCCCTCCTGTCCTTAGGCTCCTGGACTCTGACGGACCACAGAGTCCCGCACTTCGAAAGTACAACCTGTACTGTATATGTTGTCCATTCTTTGTACACTACTTCCTTTTCTGAATGACGGGCCAAATGCCATATCTGTCTTTTTGTGCAGTCCTAGTACAAGGTGGCCCCATTAAGAACTGAAGCCTTTTGAGTAATGCCTTAAATACATAAATCATAGCCCTTGAAGCTGAAGCGTAGGAGCAGTTTTTCCTTATGTAGAGAAACCCTGTGAATTCCAAGCTGCATATAAATTGATATCAAAACATTAAGTATGTATGTTCTGCAGTCCAAATATAGCCATCTGCTACTTACAATTTTGCTAGCCTTCTCTAGGCAGATGTTCTGACATGTTCTCTATTAGAGCAGGTGACCAGAAGCAAATAGTACAAAACAGGAGGATAGCCCATTAGTTTAAGAAATAGTATAGGAATTTACAAGATATCATCTCTCCTAACCAGAACATTTTTTTCCCTTCTTTGAAACAGAGGTCTTCACTGAGTATTCCCACATGAAGTCTAGATCCTTTTCTTGAAGAGTTCCAACTCCTCAAGAGTTTTAGTTTCTTGCCAAATGTGCATTGTCTTGATTATAGAATAGTTACAGGTGACCTTCCAATTCATTATGTAGTCTATCTTCCAGCTCACACAAGGTTTGTCCTTTTCAGATACGTAGCTGAGCTCTCCTATGCACTGTTACACATAAGGATGAACTGGAAGCAATCTCTTGAATGATGACCAAGCTACTGTAATTTCATAAAGCAAACAAAAGCCACGTTGCATCAGAGGGTACGTCTAGACTACATGCCTCTGTCGCCAGAGGCATGTAGATTAGGCTACCAGACATAGGAAAATGAAGCGGCGATTTAAATAATCGTCGCTTCATTTAAATTTACATGGCTGCTGCGCTGAGCCGACAAACAGCTGATCAGCTGTTTGTCGGCTCAGCGCGATAGTCTGGATGCGCAGGTGTCGACATCAAAGGCATTTGTCAACCACCCAGGTATACCTCATCCCAGGAGGCATACCTGGGTGGTCGACAAATGCCTTTGATGTCGACACTGTCAGCTCAGCGCAGCAGCCATGTAAATTTAAATGAAGCGACGATTATTTAAATCGCCGCTTCATTTTCCTGTGTCTGGTAGCCTAATCTACATGCCTCTGGCGACAGAGGCATGTAGTCTAGATGTACCCAGAGTCTAATACTCTAGTAAAAGTGAGACTGAAAAAATAGATTGCTTCTGGCATTCAATCCATTTTTAATCTTGAAAAAACTGATTCAGTTTAGATTTTCCTGCGTGTCAAAGGATGTAAGGGAAAACTTCAACAGTTAAACTATCGAAGAAGATATAAATAGAATAGTATTTTTCTTAGTGTGGAGGAATGCAACAAATCCAGACATTTTCATGACAAAACGTTAAGTGCTTCATATGGAAAATGTTTTGCCACATCAAGCCTCAGTATTTTACTCTGGAATAACCTAGTCTACTTTGCACTATGGATGAAATGTATTATTTGCTGTTTACGAAGCATAAAACTAGGTACAATACTGAAACAAATGAATGAAAAAAATGTATTGCAAAAAGCATTTCCTCAAATACTGTATGTCCCAAATTACACAGAACAGGTACAGTCCTACCTGCACTTTTTTCTCCCTACCAAAAAACTGCCTAGACTTTTTCTTTCTTTATTACTTTAGTATAAGCATCTCATGTACATTAATGGATTTATCCTCTCAACAACCCTGCTGAGATAGTAAGTGGTTTCCCATGATTTTACAGATATATGTCAGGTCACACAGGAAATATAGAACCCATATAGCCCAAGTTCTGATTCAGCGACTCTAATAAATGCCCTTTTCTTTCTGCTTGTACATGCTCAATCCACTGCATTTTTAGGGGGTTAATCCACTCAGCACAGATGATTGAGGAAGCCTATGATATGGATACACACACAACCTCTCCAACACACCCATATGCAGAATACTTGCAAACTGATGTAACCCAACTCCTTCTGGATGTGGTACCATCTCACCTAGCAGCACCAGGACCACAGACAGAATGAGGAGTCTTATTAACAGCTGAGAGCCAGCTGTCTTTTAGCACAAGGTGTAGAACTCGTGTTCTAAACTCCAGAGGTCCCAGGTCCAGTTCCATCTGTTGGCATTACATATACACCACACACACCCACACCTTTATTTACTATTTATTATTATTATTATTAATGCTAAATATAGCAGGAATATATATTTTTTTCAGGAAAGTTATGGATTGTAGGCAAATTTTGACCCAGGAAATCATCAACTCACAGGAATGGGTAGTTCCAACAGTCAAGATGTTTAAGGAAGTGCGGAAGGGCTTGTCTTCACCATCTGCTGGATTGACAGGCAGCGATTCATCCAGCGGGGAAGGGGGGAATTGATAGAACATGTCTATTATAAATGCAGCAAATCATCTGCTGAGTACTCTATCAACTCCATGTCCCTTTGCAGAAAAGCCTTTTTAATTACTAGCAAAAAAGTGCATGTTACCAAAAATATCACCACATTGTTACAAGTGCACTATTACATTACACTATTTCCATTTTTGAAAACATCTCCATGAATAAATACTGCAGACTTAAACTGACACTACTAGGGATATCACTGGTTAACCAATAAGCATCAGCCCATAACCATTACTTGGTAAGGGTACCGGGTAGCCCAGCTGGGCCATGCCCACGGGATCCCATTGAATTGGTTACCCAGTTAAACATAACATTTAAACAGCTGTTTAAATGGGATTTTACATCCCTAGATGCTACCCCTTAATAAACAATTAAGGAACAGGGGTGTGGGTCAGTTTCTCGGGTAGCATACAAATTTAACCTAGCAGTAAGGTACACAGTACAACTAGAAACTGTGGCTCAGTTAATATGGGGTTGTTCGCTTGTCACTCCCTTTTTAAGAGCACACATGTAAGAAAGCAATGTTAAACATTACAAGCAAAAAAAAAAAAAAAAAAAAAAAAAAAAAAAAAAAAAACACATTTCTATCTTAGTCCCATCAGACCAGTTGTCAGAGAATACTACTGCGAAGTTACACAAACCGTGCAGCATACTGTTTATTTTGGAGTGACGGCATGCCAGACTGAAACAGTAGATGGAAACTAAAGCAAGGGACTCTACAACTGGAAGAGAAAGGGAGCGGACCACATAGGTCTCAGCAGAACAATGTTACATAGAGCACTAGCGTACTCAACTCAGCATTCCAAAACCAGGTCCAAAAGTAGCTGTCACAGTCCAGTTCTTGCTCTAGACATTTACATTTCTCTCCGCTGCTGAGTAGTCCTCGTTGGGCCCCCTCACCCTTTGACATGCTTCCCAGGTTTTGGCTAACTTTCAGTTGGTGTTCACTAAAACAAGAGTGACGAATTATCAAGATTCATCTCAATTCCAAAACAGCCCATGGTGTTTATGGGAATTAGATTTTTCACCCCCATCTTGATTTGCTGTAAGTTTAACTTGCTCTGAGATGAGTTTGTTGGCAATTTAGGTAGCTTAGCAACCATCTGCTAGAAGGAGAAGCAGTAAATCTGTCATTGCTTCATGACAGCATATCCTGCAGGGCTCCCTAAGCATACAGCATATGAATGAAACAATGTTAAAAAAAAAAAATCTAATTTTCAATATGGTGGAAACTGGCAGAAACCACCACCACCACAATGTGGATATTTAGAAGGCTACGTCTACACTGAAAGATACCAGAGTATCCCAAAATAGCTATTCTGTGTCTTCACAGCAAGCCCATTATATTTCAAGCTTGCTTTTCCAACATCCCTGTAAGCCTCGTTCTACAAGGAGAAAGGGACGTTTCGGAATAGAGTTTTATTTCAAAATTTGGTGCTGTATAGATCGCATCAAATGATGAAATAAGCTATTTTGAAATAGCATTGAAATAAGATACACAATTTGTGTACCTCAAATTGCGTATCTTATTTCGAGTGTAGACACACCCAAGTAGCATATGGCCATCATCAACTTTTGAAAGAAGAGGTAGAATATACAAAAACCATTAAAGGAGGGCTTCACAGACTGCATGTTCAAAACACACTGATCAGTGGGTTTTTAGTTTATGTATAGTTGGGCAGTCTTCCCTTTTAAAAGACAGGCCAACAATAAGTTCATATAACTACACAGTTTAGATTTTATGAGCACTGCTAGAGATTTTCAAATAGTGGTATATACTGTGGGGAACTAAAAGTATTTACATGTATTAATTCATTCAAAAAGGAACGAGAAACATTGATGGAGGATGGGTCCATCAATGGCTAATAGCCAGGATGGGTAGGGATGGTGCTCCTAGCCTCCATCTGCCAGAAGCTGGGAACGGGCCACTTGCTGGTTACCCATTCTGTTTGCTCCTTCTGGGGCACCTGATATCAGCCATTGTCAAAGGACAGGATACTGGACTAGATGGACCTTTGGTATGACCCCATGTGGCAGTTCTTATGCTCGTAAATTGCATAACACACAGCAAAACAGGGTAACAGTCATGCGTGTGTACATGTGTTTATAGAAAATAGAATTACAGGTAGTCCCTGAGTTACGCGGATCCGACTTATGTAGGATCCGCAGTTACGAACGGGGATTTTCTCGCCCCGGAGGACTCGAGCGGCGGGACGCCTGGTCCCGCCGCCCGCCTCCTCCGGGGCGAGAAAAGCTGCTCCCCATCTCCCTGGTCTGCTGCGGGAGCCAGCAGACCAGGGAGACGGGGAGCAAAGCGGCGCAGGACCCGGGGCCGGACCCGCGGACACTTCCAGATCAGCTGGAAGCGCCGCGGTCCGGTCCGGGTCCTCCGCAGCTTTGCTCCGCGTCTCCCTGGTCTGCTGGGGGGGGGGGGGGGGGGACGACACGCAGCTAGTGCCCCCCCCCCCCCCAGCAGACCAGGGAGATGTGGAGCAAAGCCCGGGGCCTGTGGTAGAGCAGGTGGGGCGCTGCCGGTTGGTCCCGCAGCACCGCTCCTTGGCGCTACTGGACCAACCCGGCAGCACCCCAGCTGCTCAGCCCCAGGAGTCCTGATTCAGCCGCTGCTGATCAGTTTCAGCAGTGGCTGAATCAGGACGCCTGGGGCAGAGCAGCTAGGGTGCTGCTGGGTTGGTCCAGTAGCGCCGAGGAGCGGCCTCGCTACTGGACCAACCCAGCAGCACCCGAACTGCTCTACCCCAGGCGTCCCCAAGTCAGCCGCTGCTGAAACTGACCAGGGGCTGACTACAGGAAGCCGGAGGCAGAGTTGCTCTGCCCCAGGCTTCCTGGAATCAGCTACTGATCAATTTCAGCAGCAGCTGACTTGGGGACGCCTGGGGTTCTTAAGTTGAATCTGTATGTAAGTCAGAACTGGTGTCCAGATTCAGCGGCTGAATCTGGATGCCAGTTCCGACTTGCATACAGATTCAACTCAAGAACAAACCTACAGTCCCTATCTTGTAAGTAACCCGGGGACTGCCTGTATTCTACTGGGACAATTAACTATTTCCAGTACATCTGAAAAAAAAAAAATCACTGCATAGCTTTTGCATTTCAGCAAAATGTAATTCAGTTCAAAAGTGTTTTTGCATTTACAGAAAAAAAGGTTTGAACTGTTTTTGTATTGAGTTAGACTGTGCCTGCCTTCTATAGGAGGCCAGCAAAAACATGCCCAATAAGTTAAAGTGGGTAACAGACAAAAAGGGATTGTCCCAATGGAAACACTGATATAGGGCTTCAGTTTCACAGGGGAAATCGGACCCTACTCTGCCTTACTATCCCAAAAAACTTGTAAAGATGACAACAGATCTAGTGGGTAAGATCTCTCTCTCAGACACTAATGTAACCAGTAGTAAATGAGAACCTGAATGCCAGATAGGCTCATGGGAGGTGTGTAACAGGTCTAGTCCAATGCCCGACAAGCCCAATTCAGGAGCAACACAGCTGGTTACGAATTTCACAAATCCATGCATTGTCTGAGGTGAGGCAGACTACAGAACCCTCCTTCGCTTCCATCCTCCAGATCCAGATCGCTTCCTGCTAAGCTGCACCTAGTGCCAGATATTCCCTCCAGATTGGACAGGATTCTGCATGCTCCTTCCAGCAACTCATGCTGAATGATTTCATTTCATTTCTGTCCATCTCCTGGTAACGCCACAAAGAGCAACTCCGCTTATTAGAGTGGATATGGTTTCCTCCCAATCTTCCGATAGGACCGAGCCATCACTACCTTCTTCACAGTAGTTTTAAGCATGTCAGTTAAAAAGCACCAGACTCAAGCGAAAGGTTTTCTGGGTAGGTGAGACTTCAATTCAGAACAACGCCGGAGTTAAACTGAGTTAACTCTGCTGCAAAGACAAGCCATCTTCTGCCAACAAGGCTTCTGAACAATTTAATCACCAGTACACTCACAACGACACTCAATGAGAAGCATTTTTAGTGGAAATGCACAAGTAGCTGTGTTTCAATGCTCCAATTTGGCAAAAATCACCATTCGTCCTTAAGACACTCTCCCATAGCCTTAATCAGAGTAACCAGTTATAGTGCAATATCTGTCCCTAAAGAGCATGAAGTAGATACACAACCAACTAGGGTCTATAACTGAAACATGGATCATTTCAGTTATGGGAAAGCTACAGGATAGGAACTACAAGCAAAAGCTTCTAAAACCACCAGATACAGGGAATCATTTAAACACGAGAGAAATCATACCACCACACTACACTTAGGGTGGCAATATCAGATCATATGGCAATACCTAGGTTAAATATTAGGGAAAGCTATTGCCCTAGGAGGGTGGGGAAGCACTGGGATGGGTTCCTTAGGGACGGGGTGGAATCTCTATCCCTAGAGGGTTTTAAGGCCTGTGCTGGACAAAGCCCTGGCTGAGATGATTTAGTTGGGGTTGGTCCGGCTTTGGGCAGGAGGATGGACTAGCTGACCTCCTGAGGTCTCTTCCAACCCTGATCTTACAGAATTCCATAAAGCTGAGAGCACAGGTTGTCCTCCACCACCTTTCCAAGTGTAGTGTGGGATTGCTCATGCTAGTCCAGCCTTCCTTTTACTCTTCTTAGAAGACTCCTGATGCAGTCTGATGCACTTTGCTTGAGCTTATAGACTCTGCTAGGAATCTCTTCAAATTACAAAAGCTGCTCAATGCATGAGTCAGTGAAGAACCTACTTCAGCCCCAGAAGGTCAATGTGGGGTGGCTAACTTGTCCCCTGTGCCTAACTTGTCCCAGTTTCTGTTTAGCTGACATGTAAACGCCATCCCTCAAGTGTCTGCTGCATTTTCCCCCCACCTTTATTTTTTATTGCTTTCCCAACAAAGTTTTAATCTTGCCTTCGCCACTTACCCAAGAATTACATCTGAAGTGGGCTGTGCCCATGAAAGCTCATACCACCATCTACATATTTTGTTAGACTTTAAAGTGCTACCAGACTATTTGAATGAAATAGATAGGATCCTTTCCAGTTTTACCCAGAAGTGCTTCTCCCCTTGAAGGATTAACCCACAGTGCACAAGAGGAAAGAGAAGGGGGCTGAACAGTGCATAGCCCTATACCAAATTCAACACCCCATTTCACTTATGCATGTTTGTTTCCCATCGACGAGAGCTCAGCATGCAGTCCTATCTGCTCCTTTCAGGTACACAGTCGCATCTGCTGGTTTTAGTGAGGAAAAAAATCTTCTCTGTGGTGGTTTTACTGTACAGCCTACACATCTAACAGGGCATGAGCGGGACTCTATGCCTTCTTCTGAATCAAACAGAATTGTTTACCAAGTTTCATTCAGTTACCCCGCACAAACCCACTGGTACTAATGAGAGCACACAGATGTCACTGAGGGCCTAATTTGGCCTGCAGAACCTTTGTTACTGATGATCATGTGCAAGAGGGAAAATTCTCATCATGACTCGCATCCCAATTGGAGTCTGCAGCACTGGCAATTCGCCTCAACACTTGCATGATAAGCACATTTTGATAGCCATTCAAAAACCCCTCAATCTCTTCTCCCCAATCACTCCCAGAAATCAGCCAGACTAAAGCCTGTGTGAAAATATACTGAACAGTGTAACATTTTTTAAAAGCAGTAACGAAAAATCTTTATAATTTCACCACATGCATTTTCTCTAGAGTATCAGTCAGATCGTCAAAACCAGTTGCAAGAGAACCTGCTTGAAACTTTCATTAGCACACTTCACAGGGCCCTGCCTTCCAGATTGAGCAAAGCCTCTCTTGCAGTCCGTCTGGCTGACGCAAATCAAGAGCTGAGCAAATGAGTCAGAGTTGCCAGACCGTAACCTGTATAAAGTAGCATGAGGCCAAACTTCCTGACATTTCAACATGCCACATGTACCCATAGGTATCTGATCTGAACAATCTCTTTTAGGATGAGCCTTTTGTTTCCTGCAAGAAGGGAGCTCTGATTTTCCCCACTTACAGGCCAGACTGAATCAGACCACCAGAAGGATTACAACAGAAACATGTAGCATAAGATTTTGGGGAAAGTATTTCTTTACCACTTGGGCAGGCCAGATTAGTGCATCTAACGGTGTTAAGTGGAGCTGCTTGAGCCTTAATACCTTTGGTAAAAGTAACCGATTTTACTGTCTACCAAGTCAAACTAGAAAAATCCCATTGCTCAGCCACTATCTTTTTATCATGGGGCTCCAATTTACCTAGATTGGCCCTACTAACTATTTAGGAAAGATTCTCTCCAATAGCGTGTGTGAACTTCAGTATCACAATTCATTAAAAACACAAATCCTCAGACACCTGGCCTGCAGTTCTAAAAGCAAAAACCATCCATGGGATGTACTGCAAACATGAGGCCATGACATGTCAGAGGTTGCATCCTGAAAATGACACCCCTGTTTTAAATTGTGTTTTACACTGGAGCACACCTTCCCTTCAAAGGATAGAGTCTCACAGTAACTGAGTCTCAGTAACCAAGCTACAGTGCCTTTCATGCGGTCACTTTTTAACATTACGAACGGCTGTCAAGGGATAATGAAAACTCGCACTATCAAGAGGCAGCATATCAATGTTACTTAGCTAATAAAGAACATCAAATTCGGAACCTAAAATGAAAAGCCTGGCAAAACGATGCACAGCGACAGTGGTTTAAGTTGCTCTAGCTAGATTAGCAATCAGAAACTTGCTAAAATGTGCTGAGAAGATACACGTGACTGCTTCTCCATCTACAATGCCTCTGCATTACTCTGTAAGCCCAGGAGTAAAACCTGATGGTGAACGGCTCATTCAGTTTGGTACAGATAGGTTTAAGCCATTACATTTTCAAGTAAGCTACTCAGACCTTCCTTGTGTGTGTCATGAAAACTGCACTTACCTATTATACTGGCACAGGTATCATGATACTGGTAAGGAAGTGACATCTTAACCCACAGTGGTTTCAGAACTACACCTATAAGGCAGTCAGATGGGATAGATTATTCAGTCAGTCGGGTATTGTCTACATTAGGGCCATGTCTATACTAGCGAGCTTACAGGAGTGCTGTAAGATCGCTCCTGTAAGAACTCCATGAAGACAGGAGAGAGCACTCCCATCAATGGCACATGTTCCCATTTACACCAGTAAAGCCTACCTTGCTCAGGAATGTGGCTCCAGCCCCCCAACACCTCCTGAGCAGCATATGTTTTGCCAACCTAAGTGTAGTGTCAACATGACCTTAAAGCACTACAGTGGCACAGCCGAAGCTTCATCACTGTAGCTCTACATCTACAGGAGAAGTTTCCCCCTTGCCATACATAGTCCACCTCCAAGAGGCGGTGGCTAGGTTCTACGTGGGGAGGCACAGGTGAATAGCTGTCTCTCTCAGGGCGTGCATTTTTTAAACTCGTGAGAGACATAACTATGCTGATAAAAGCTTCCAGTATACATCAGCCATTAGACAATAGAGAGGGGAGAGATCTGTTTGAGGGGCACTAAAGTAAGTTTTAAATGACATAATTGGAACAGAGACATCTCCACTTCTTGGTTAGTCATCTTAAAACCTCAGATACAGGACACAACAGTATGAAGTCATCCGATGAAGCCTATGTGCAGGAAGAGAGACCAAGAACCCAATAGCACAGAAGATGAGGTCTCTTCCAACCCTAAGATGGTCATCTAGTTCACTCCCTCCCTCTGCTCAAAGCAGGACCAATCCCAACATGCAGACTGACTGCATGTTGAGAAATGGCAACAAATATTCAAACATTCTAAACAATAATAGTGTGTACAAAAAGGATTCGCCTTTCAAGCCACTGACATACCCGGGAAGTTCAGCAAGACCTGCGTTCAACAATTCATATGTCAGGAGAGCAGCTACAAATGAGAGCAACAGGACAGCTAGGGCCTACAAAAAGAACTGAAACACTAGAACAAGGTCCTTCACTAAACAGTCCTAGAAACGAACATTGCTTGTCATGTGGTAGCCAGGTTGGCCATAGAAAAACACAAGGTGGGTGAAGCAATATCTTTTTCCACCAACAAAAGTTGATCCAGTAGGAGACAGAAACAAGGCTTTTCAACAAGCTGACACGAAAGACCTGTGAGAGGTCCTAAATTTAAGAAGCTTTTCAACTTAAAATCTTTAGCTATATTTTGTGAATTGCTTTGAGTTACAGGTTTGCTCGCACAAGTCAGTGTCCCATGTAGTACTGGGGGGGAGGAGACATCTCCAACCGTTACACTGCTGCCCAAAAATCTGGCAGAATGAAACTTCAGCTGTGCTCTCCAAACAACAGATCACTTCTTATTTATTGGCCATGTGACGACAGGAAGGGATTTTCAGATAGGACACCAAGGCAACTGTCTTCATGTTTAAACAGCTGGAAACCTAAACATGTTCTTAAATTTAAAAAAAGGGTAGGAAATAGAAGGCTATCATTTGAAGATCAAGTGGCAAGACTATTTCCAAGAGCAAATAAATATAAAAAATGTTATCAATACAGCCAGTGTCCTTAGCTCTCAAGATTGTGGCTTTAAATGAAACAATGCCACTGGTCCAGTTACGTCTAAAATATGCTGGGTTCAGTTTGATTCAGAACAGCTTTGATGACAACCTGCCGTTATCTCCGTAGTCGTTATCCTTTCACCTCCCTGATAGTTACTAATACTATTAGCACTGCTAAAATTCAAAACAACACGTTTTTGAACACACTGTAAATTGGTTGCATGATTATTCAATAGCCCCTGGTAGCAGGGCCAACAGCTAGAACAGCAGCCCCGTCTGCACCTCACTATCAGTCTTTTTAATCACTTCATCCCATCTTTTTTCAACCTGATAACAGCATGTATCAGACATAGCTGCCTATACTACTTTCAGTGCCTCAATGCGGCTATCCCTTGTATATTTAATAAAGCAACTAATTTTCTTCTATCTTTAATAAACTAACAGCAAATCAATTCACTGGAGTACATGGAGTAACTGGAATTTCTATAATGATTGTTTAGAGCAAATCCTCAAGTAATTTGAAGTGAACTAGCAATGGGAGAAAACACACTGGTGCTGAATGTCTACAGAAATAAATTGATTGAAGTATCTCAACATTTTGGAAAGGAACATCAGGCATTTTGGATGAAAGCTTACTTGAAGTGAACTGCAGCATGGGGAAGGATGTAGTGATCGTGCTTTTATTGGGGCATTGCTATTTGTGTATGTTAGTCTGAAAAAAAAAGTTAAAAAAAATATGCCCCCCCCCCCCCTCTCTCTCATTGGATCAACTTCTGTTGGTGAAAGAGAAGCTTTTGAACGACACAGAGCACAGCAGGTCCAGGAACAGTACTCAGAGTGTTCTCCGAAGTAACAGAAGCGTGTGGCTATCCTTTCATGCCATTTACTCTCAGAATACCATGGGAAGTGGTTCTTCACAGAATGGTTTAATATTTTCCTCCTTATGCTGATAGTACAGGACGTTTAGCGAGCACTTGTGGGAAGACAATATCGTACAATGTTAGTGCTATTTATAGTGTGAAACAGTTCAAGGTGCATGCCTGCTGCAAACAACTGAGCAACTTGTTTTCCTGGTAATAGATCTATCCAGCATGGATTACACACAGTTGTTTCAGATTCATTCTCACTCTGCTAGCATCTCCCAGGATAAAAATGGGTTTGCCAATATAACAGCTGCTGTTGAACAGGAAAAATGCTAGCAGCTGCAAAACCTTCAACTTGAAACTAGGTAAGTTTTATGAAGACGTTCAGCAAATACAGCTGTTCCAAGGTTTTGCATACAGATGTACTCCATGCAAGAAGAACATAGTATCTAATCAGTTTCCACACATTTCTTCTGTAGTGAATGAGGAGGAATGGCTGTACTGATTGGGCTAGAGCCAGGATTTAAAATTACCCTTAAGTCTTTTTTTAACGTTAGGGTAAAACCTCCTCTTCAGCTTGCATTACAAAGCTATGCTATCACATTAAATATACTAGAGATGCATTTTACTTCTGCCTTTAACTTAGATTATTAAAATTATTAATTTAAATCTAATTTACTTTGCGAAACGTATCTTTCTCCCCTTCTGTGTCACCATGATTTCTGGAAGTAAATGCTGAAAATCTCCCTCTTTCCAGTGTTGTAAAATACCAACTGAGAATTAGCTGTGCAGGATTGCAATAATACCTTAAACCAGTCACTACTGTAAGATCAAATCCTCAAGGCTATTTGTGTGTGGGAGGGGAGGAGGGGGGGAGAGAATCACATTTGGGATAAAATGCAAGGATTTGGGGGACAGAGTTGAAGGGGTTGTTTTGTTTTTTAATAGTAGCTTTTGCTACACCAAGATTTGGAATAAGAAGATAATCAATCTATCAGGCATGTGAGGCAGTCAAAAGTGCATAAGTACAACTGATTGTACAATGATCAACACTAATTGTGAGCTACATAATCTCTCTCCATTGCATGCCTATGTAATAATTAGAGTGTTATATATGAAGACAAAACTGAATCAAACCCTCAATCCAGCAGAGGAATTAAAACCGGAGTTTAAAGTATGTGAGCTGTCCCTCCATGTGTTTTCAAGTTAACCATGTTTTAAAATTTAATGCTTTGCTAGGTCAGGATTCAAGAGCACCAGGATATCCCGACAAAGGCAGAGTAGTGGCAGGTTGCTTAACACTTTCCATCATAAAAATTCTCGCATTCATTTTGTTCAGGAGAATACCTTTGAAGTTTGCAGCAGGACTCTGAAGTTTGGCAAGGGATAAGCCCTAGAATTCAAAGGCAAAAAATGACACAGATTTGTAGTTGAGCTATTCAGTCAAAATTTCCCATCCGTGATTTGCATAATGCATCTTGATTTCATCCTGCTGTGTGAATCGGAAAAACTATCAGAAAGGCAACTTTCAGGTAAGAGCCACACCTCCGCAGCACAGTGCAGCAGGTTTGGCCCAGCCCACCACTTAACTGGTTAAGCATTGTTTAACTATTTAGCCAGAATTTTACATCCCTAACTGGATGTATTTAACATTTGCACTGATCTCAAACTCCCTTTTCTTGGGCTTGTTGAGAATACAGTACCTCAAACTGGCCCTTTACATGGACACTTCTAACCCCTCAAGAAAGCCTTCTTTGGAGGAATGCAAGGCTACGGTTTTCTGGTTTAACACGGTGATTAATACTATGAACTTTGCACTAATCAGCAGAATAGATTCTAAATATTTGAGGCACATGAGAGAAATAAACCACTTTATCCAAGTATGTGTTTTAAATTGGTATGGTCCTGGATGGAGGGCTGGCCTAGTCATAGTCGACACTCTCTGACATGTCATTCAAAGATCCAAGGCTATGTTAATCAAGCCGAGAGCCATAGGCTCTTCACACAGAAAGCCAGACACATGATCCTTGCTGCTCTCTTGTTCTTCTCCTTCCCCTGCTCCCAGAAGAAGAGAGGGGCATTGCAGGGACCTCGTCACCTTGCTCAATTTCAGAAGAAGTCATTCCCCACTTAATGTCCAACAAGTTTGATTGCCAGCCCAACAAATGGAGTTATGATGAGTTACAGTTCTCAGTGTGAGATCCACTCTGCTAATCAGACTTCTGCCGCAGTAAGTTGTAAGAGGCAAAAGCAATCTCCGAATGGAAGCTTGCTTGATCTGCCTCTCCTCTCAATCAAGAGGAAGACTAGAGAACGAGACAGGCTGATATAGCTACCTGGAAGAGAACTCTGAAAATAGACCCTTTTGACTGGCTACATGTATCCAAGTTTGCAAAGAGGAACAATGATCTTTACTGGTGGCAAATGACTAGATGAGGTCAGGGCAGACTGGAAAGAGACAGGGTGAAAATTTACCATGGGAAACATACATGGCTTTATGGGGGAGCTGGTATAGGATATTTTTCATCTCAGTTCAGCACTCCTGGTCTGGTACAATGTTGGAGGGAGCTGTTCCCAAACATGTTACATGTAATCTCAAACTAGGACCAATAAAACCTTTATCGCATTGATAGAAGACTATCAGATAAGACAATCAGATAAGACAGCATTTAAAATCATTTTCACAAAAGGACAAGAAAAAATCCACCATGGCAGAGGCTTCGTGGAATCTCTGAAATCCACTAGTAAGTCAGCACTTCACAGGAGATATTTAGTACTTACTTTGCAACTTCATGAAATAGAAACACCTTTCATCTCGACAACAAATCCACATAGGCAGCACCCTTTCCTACTGAGGAGGAAAGGGTTAGGTGTTAAACCCACATTTCAGTTAGAAACCAACTACAGTGACACCTTAATAGTATTATGATAAAGCGTCAAAGCCGACAAGCCAATTTCACTTGTATCAATCTTTAACCAAGACAGTTTCTAATGCTTTTAGGTTTATTACAGTTTCAAAGTCAAGGACAACTCAAAATTGGCTGCAAACAAACATGCATCTTGACGACCAAGAAGAAATGTTCTACCATTCAATGCATCTGCAAAACAAAATCTGTTTGAGAAGTAGGCTTATAAATATTCCCAAAAAAGCTTGCAAAGTTTTGCAACAGGCAGAAACAAAACCAAAAACCTATTTCAAAATCTTTAAGTTATGGACATGGGGAACTTCTTTCTTACTCTCATACTCAAATACCGTTAACTGTCCATTCACCAAAGGCTGTCTTCTGTTATCCACAGAAGGCCAACAGCCCTCACCTGACCAAGAGCTTCCTACACATTACAACTCTGCTTTGTGGCTAGTTTGGCAGGAGACACCCCGAGTTCCCCTTGAATGGAACTGTGCTATGTAAAAAGCAGACAATTGCCTTCTCAGTATTCTACAGATACCTGATTGCTTCAGAGACAAAAAGAAATCCCCATCCCCCCAAAAAGTTTCCCATGACTTTCTATTCCTGACAGGATACAGAGGCACATCTCTCCAGAGCTAAACCCCAACTGCTTCGTTTCATTTCCTTAACATTTAATTTTAATTTTACATTCCTTTTCAGTATTGGATCACCTGCCTCAAATGCATACAAGCTGAAAAACTCAGCTGTGGGTTCACTGCATACATCTTCATCTCGATTTCACATTCTAAATGGCTGGTTAAGCATAAAAGGAGAGAATTGTATAGACACTCGCTCAGTTATTCTGCCATCTGCCCCTTACACTAGATTTTGTGAACAATTCAGAATTTGGTACATGCCTCCATTGGCTGTCTCATGTTCTAAACTGCAAGAACAAGGGGAAATTTTCAAAAGCACAAATGGCAGTGAGCCACTTAACTACAATAGACTTCCAGGGAGTTAGGCACTTAACAGCCAGCCATCTGTGTCTTTGAAAATCTCCCCCAGTTTAACGTTCCTGCTTAGTTAGTTTATGATTACATTCAAGTAGCACTGATTTCAGACTGGCAATTTAATTCTTTGGCTTTAGCTGTATTTTTACAGATATCAGGTGTTCCAGTACCACTGGCAATTCCTAAGTCAATGTATTCCAACTTAAAGTTGCCAGGTGCACATAAGCAATGTGATATCCATAACCATTTGAATTGAGCATTAGTGTTTCGCCCCTAAGGATCAAGAGCCAGCCCTCCCGCACATTGGGAAGTGGGAGAGGGGAGGCTTGGGGGGGGGGGGAGGAAACCCCTGCATGCTTGGGGCTGCTGGGGCCAGCAGCAACAACAGCCGTAAGCATGGGGGGGAGCCCCCAAGAGAGGCGAGACCAGCAGCGCCCCGAGTGTGAAGGAGATGGCAGCTGAAACTGGCCCTCATGCTTGGGGCTGCCAGCTCCTGCTGCTCCCCCCATACGGGATCCCACTTGGGTTTAACCAGTTAACTGATTAAGCAGGATTTTACAGCCATAGTATTATTAAGTAGAATTCAACAGGTTGCAAGTGGTAACAGACAGATCAAAGAAAGTTGCTAAGCTAAAACAAAACAAGCCAGTTAAGCCTAATACACTAAGAGAAGCTGTTACAAACCATAATTTCTAACCCCAGGTCTCATTTCAAGAGAAGTGCTTTCAAGCCAGAGCTGTTTTCTCTGACCTAGGTCTGGCAGCTCATCTCTACCCCTGCCATTAGAGTACTTGTGTTTCCAGGTGCATCATGTATCCTCTCAGGATGGGGAGCAGTCTGTGAAGCCATCTTGTTTTCCACTCCTTCCCTGGGGAAATTCTGTTTAAGAAAGTCTGTGTCCCAATCCCCACACTGCTGTGGAAAACTACCACACTCACAAAGGATCCCAGCATCAGGCGGCATGGTCGCTTGTCTCTGTAGGACCAGTCACAGTTTAGGCTTACTGGAAAAACAAAGGCTATTCACAGATCCTTGTCTTGAGCACCAAACCACAAAGTTCCTTAAGTATCACTAATAGCTTTCCAGGTTTAACCTTTATATTTCTAACTTCCATGCAAGAAAGATCCATGCACACAAATATACACATTTAGCAGATTAGAAGCTCTTAAATGATATGTTACTTCTGGTTTCGCATAAAGCATATTTGAGTTATACATATTCATATTTAAAAACATCTCCATAAACAACATGGGGGTGTGGTGTCAACTGTAATTCAACTTCCAATTATGTTTTAGGAAGTAGGATAGAATCTTGAATATTTGTCAAAACCTGAGAGTGGCATCTGCCTTTACAGTGGGATTTCGCAGCCTCAATACTTCCTTACTCAAGTGGGTGTATACATTCACACAAAAATAGACTAAAGGAAGACCTACTTTAAATAGTCATTTTCTCCTGTTTTGATGAGCTTACACCAGACTAGAGATTCCCACAGTCTCTTTAAAGACTTGCATGGCAATTTAAATTCAGTTGTTTGCCTAAGACTCTGCATGGTCATATTAAGTACACTTAAAACATGAATTTTTTTCTTAGTGGAGATTTCATTTTCTATTTCATGCAATATACCCTACTAATGTTTAGAAGTTACTTTTCATTTAAATTCTGGTATAAAGGGGGAAATCTATGCATGGTGTCATTAAAAGTGTTTTGGGGGCCACCTAAACATGAAAAATTTAGTGAGCTTCCTAATAGGAATAGCTATGTTTAAGTATATATTTGGGTTTAAGTTTCCCTCTTTCCATACTAGTCTGCACTCCCTGCCCCCTAACTTCAAAAATTGAATGTATCAAAAAGATCATGAAGTATAGAACCACTTCCTAAGAGGAAAATAATTAAAGAAGTTGAGGGAAAACAGTTGGGAAAAGTATGCAAAAAACAGTTGCAACATAATTTTGTCTGTTAAGTGCATTTGTCTTATCTGCTCGATTAATATACTGAATACTACGCATTACTCATTTGAGCTTTGTTTCTACATATGTAGTGTATTGCTGAACCACAGTATTACAGCTGGCCATATTTTCCACTGAAAACTTGACATTCTGGGCATTGAGATTAAGCTTTGCTGCAGCTTTACACAGTAAGCTAAGTAACAGTACAGAAAAGAAGCAGGATTCTAAATGTATCTTAACAGACAAGCAAAGTTAGAAGGACATCAGACTCTGTTGCAACAGCACAAATCCCAGAGCAACTCTTCTGGTGCTTTTCCCTTGTTCTTCAAGGCAACCAACCCAAAAATAAGAGCATCCAAATCTGAATTCTAAGATCAACTGAACACCACGGGACTAGGTTGTGGATAAAGTGGCTATGGAATGTGCATAGTATTTCAGCTAGTGGCATAGCACAAAAAGAGCAGAGGGTTGGCAAAATAAGCAATGTTGCTATGTCATGAACAAGATTATCTGAAAAGTTGCAGCTGCTGAACATCTGGAAAGGGCACACTTGCCAGATCAACTGCTGTAGACTGAACTTTATATTAGAAAGAGCAAGTCACAGTTCCAACAACTCTGGACAAATGTTGTGAATTACTATAAAAAAAGGAGGCAGATACATGTGGGAAAAGACAATGAAACCAACAATTGTTTATTTACATTTCATGTCAAGCTTTCAGTGGAAGATTACTACCATTGCCTGTAATTTTACTAGTGCTGGAAACTTTATAGTAAACTTGATATTATAAATATAAGTTATATTAAACACCTCTATTACAAAGATTCCAGTGACAGGAAACTGATCCATCTCCAGAATATCTCACCATATTAACACCATGCCTCACCACTGAAATGTTCCAGTTACATGACCTTCGTGATAATGACGTCAAAACATGAATTAAGGAAATCTTTTTTATATTAAAACCAATATGTCTGCCATTCAGACATAATACTAAGGAGAATGTTTAAACGAGAGCACCAGGACCAAAAAGCATTTCAAACAAACATTCTTCAAGAGCACAAAAGCAAGGCACTGGATTGGCATGTCAGAAAAAGTCTTCATTCCTCTCTCAATGGACAGAAATCTCCCTATTGTGTAAATACAGCTTTAGTCAATAGCATGACAAATCTGTACCCAGATAATATCACATGCTGACGCAAATGTCACAGCGAACTAGTCAAAGTACAGGTTTTCCAGCCTTCCTCTATTTTTAAACCTGGTTAGAATAGGCGTATTCCGGTCAGGGTTTTATTATTTTGTTTTTAAATACACAGAAGCAATTTTTGCAGTAGATCCTTAAGCAAAATAAAATGAACCCTGACCTTTATTTTTAAACAGCAATTAGAGAAAAATTTAGCCACACTGTACGCTAGTGAGTCTTGAAAGAGGCAGTGTCAGCTTAAAGCAGACACTGGAAAGCAGAATGGAAGGATGGAGGAAACTACACAAAACACTGGCACTGACAACGCTACTGGAAAATGACACAGATGGCTTACAAACAAGGGGGAGAATGCACATGGCCATACAGAAGGTCACTTGCAATAGGACTATTTTGTTGTTTGTTTAAACAGTAAAAGCCGAGTGCAAGCAAGCATGGGCACCCACATGCACACCATACAAGCAAGCCAAACGATCCCATTCCCTTTGCTGACCGTTCAGGTCACAGGATCTTTCAACAGCCAAGAGCAGTACTCCAGCAGGCAGACATGAATTAAGTAAAACAGCTACTCAACTGATTAAAAAAAAAAAAAACCTGTCCCTCACTGACCATCTTTTAATCGCTTTTCTTTTTTTAAAAAAAATTGCACTACTTAGTGTTGTTGCTTTCTCCCTTGGCTCCTGTTGCCTTTGGCATTGTTCACACTAGCTTTCCTCACACAGGTTCAACTCTGCCCCCACTATTGCAGCTGCTAAAGAAAGAGATGAGTGCTAATGTACCCAAGAAACCAGCAGCAGCTACTGTTTTTGTCAGGATATCAATGAGATGTACCCAAAGCAGGATTAGGCAAGACTAAAGGCAGAGCCACAAAGTTCAACAACAATTCATACAGTCTTCATATACTCCCTTGGCCTCCAATACATTTCCTTTAGTAGAATAAAGGTCCTAAACAATGTTACTGAGGCCATGTCTTCACTAAATGGAAGATCAACGCTGCTGCGATCATTCTTCCGGAGTTCCATTTAGCAAGTATAGTTAAGACTCGCTACATTCAAGTCCAAGGGCACCCCCATTGGCGTCCAGTACTCCTGCTTTTGCATTTGCTCCTGTCGGCCTCCCACTGCGGTGAATCCAGACCCTCCATTCAAATGCCCAAGCCAAGAGCTGTAAATTGGTTACACAACTAAATGCTTTAGAAGTCCTCTTATAAACATCAATATGTTTATCAAAATAAAGATAGGCTGCTTTCACAAAGCTGCTGTCTCATCACTCTTCAAGAGAAATGTAGGAAATCAAGACCTATTTAGCAGCTGAGCAAAAACTAAGCAGCAGCCCCACAAGAACAAGCTGTCAGTGCAGAATAAAAAGATTTTTATTCAGTAGATTATGCAAGCTTCCTCCATGACAAACTCCACAGCTGTCAGTGAAATAGAGCACCAAGAGGAACTGGAAATCAGTGATGTCAAACACCCAGCCTACAGAATGCATCTGGGTTCCTTAACATATTTGCGGCTTATGAAAAAGTCTGATTCCACAAAACTCCAGCTTTCGTTAAAAACAAGTTTTTTCTGGCTGGAGAGGGAAAAAAATTTTTTATATATATTTCAAACCTGAACAGAATGTAAACAGTGCACAGTTGTGTAGCTAAGCCTGCAACTAGAAAGAATGGCACCAAATGAGGCAAGTTGCAATTTGCTGCAGAAAGGGCAATATTGGAGGTGGTTAGGAAATGAGAAGACAAATGGGGCAGGAAACAGAATGGTAAAATACAAGCTGCACCTCAGTGTTCTGTTCTGATGGCTGGTAATCTCACACAAGTTCTTCCCCATTCAGCCATACAAGTAGAAGGCACAAATACGTATTCCTATATAGAGGGTTAATCCCAGATTTAAGTGTGATCCTCAACATAGCTTTAACTATGGAGCAGCCACAACTCAGTATCGTAAATAAGGAAACAACAAAAGCTTTACTAGATGGCATCCAATACTATACTACGGTTACTATACCTTCATTGCTAAAACACCCTCATGAGAATCTAATCCAGTTGTAGTTCCTATTCCTTTTTTCCAAAGGAATTAGAACTTGGAGCAGGATTTCACCTCAAACATCTCAGGATTTTCTTACAATGTTGTCCCCCCGAAAAAGTGAAAAAAAAATATAAAGAAAGCTTCTCTTCAGATGGGTATGCTTCTTGAAAGCCTGCTGGCTTGAGCTTGACTTTGTGGTTATAAAGTAAGAACATAACACTATCTGACTTTTAAACGATTCTAGCTAACTCATCTAACAAACTTCAGTGAAATTGACTAAATGGAGCAACATGCAGAACCTCCGTACAAGAAAAAGAAAGGAAGGGTTTGGAGGATCAAAAGGATGGCATTTTTATGATCTAAAAAATGCCATCTTCAGCAAAGAATCATGTATAGAGGGGATTTCTGGGTTCTATATATTTCCTGCCCAAAAAAAACAAACACACACAAAACTTCATATAGACTATAAAGAGAGGCCATTTACTCATGGATGAAAAATTATAATTGCTTCACCCTGACATCTGGTTTCTATTTCTCGTCTGTTAGATCAGATTACATAAGAAGTAGATGATGCACAAGATCAACAGAGTTCCTCGGTAAGTCTTGTGCCGCTCGAATGTTTACATTCTTGCACATAAAAAAAATGTAAGCTATGTTCTACACAGGCATGTTTCAAACCGCCAAAGGCACCCAGAGCAAGCGATCAATTCCAGAAGAAAAAAAAAAAAAGTTGTTTTTACAAACCTCTTTCTTTAATCCTCATGGCTTCTGCATCCCATCCCTCTAACCTGGTATCCCATTAATAGTCCTTGTTTGCAGCTGTTCAACCAGTTAGCTAGCCCACTTAACAATAGCTCCATTTCTCCAAGTCTGTGTCTCTCCAGATCCCTTATCCAAATGTGATGTGGGGCTGCTTCAAAAGCCTGGCTGAAATCCGGGTATATTATGCCCACCATATTCCTCACCATCCACCAACCCCGATACCCAGTCAAAGAAGGAAATCAAGCTGGTTTGGCGTGATTTGTTCTTAAAATAAATCCATACTGGCTGCTAGTGATTACCCTTTCATCTTCCAGGTATCAAGGTCAAATTATAGACCAGTCACAGCCTCTCAGCTCCTCTTCTCCCCCTTTTTAAAAGATGGGCACATTAGCCTTTCTCCAGTCTTTCAGGACCTCCCTGTCATCCATGAGTTTGCTAATATTATTGCCAATGGCTGAGATTTCTTCAGCACCCTGGAGTGAACAGCATCAAGGCCTTGCTGACCTGAATTTGTTCAAGCTAAAGCAAATATCTCCGATATGTTGACCAGTCTTGATCGGCACCCCCTCCCCTTTGCAGTCCTGGCTCGCACCGCCCGAGAGCTAATCCTGCTGCAGCATTGTACTTTAAATGTAGTAAAAGCCCAGCAGCTCTTACTACATTTAAAATGCAGAGCTGCAGCAGCGGTAGCAAGCACCCCCTGCCTTATCAACTAATCAAGTGGTTGATGGAAATTCCACTGGCTGCTCGATTAGCTATTTGCCCGTTACTTAACATCACTAGCTTAAATACAACTTTCTGAACTTGACTGTGCTTGTTTTGCTGTTTGCACGTTCTCCTTTCATGAGGGTCTTGAAGCCTATCAGATCACATTATCCCAAGTTCCCCAACACCTTCCCATTCACAACTAATTCAGCCTGTTGCTCAAGATCAGATCCAGAAAGGATGACCTTTTCTTCCCCAGCTGATTCCTCACCTTTGACTCAGAAAGCAGTCCTCTGTACATGCCAAGAATCTGCAGGACACATGCTTGCAGTAATAGTCTTCCAACAGGTAACCAGAGAAGTTCAAATCCACCATTAATACTAGCTCACCATAGGGATGTAAATGGTTTACTGGTCCCAGTTAAGCAGTAGGGGCTGGAGCAGCTCCATACCTGCCCTGGGCAGCGGGCTGCTTCAGCCCTGGCCTGCCGCCTCCCCCCCCCCCCCGGCCACAGGTTACATGCTGGCTCCTGGGGAGCCATATGCAGAACCTGCAGCAAAGCCTTTTCCCTGGGAGCGGCGCTAGCAGCGGCCCTTGCCAGACCCGCTCCCGGGTAGGCTCTGCTGTGAGCTATGCTGTGCAAAGCTTATTAAGCTCCAAGCTGCATGTAACCACTGTGATTTTTAGTGGCTACATGGTTACGTTCTGTAGTGAGGTTTTACACCCCTCGCTCACACATTAGTAATCTTGTTACTGCTTTGTAGAATGTCTCACTTCTCTTCTTTGATCTGACTGTCTAGAACAGTGGTCCCCCAACGTTTTGGGGCTGCTCATGCTCTGTGCATATGGGGGCGGGGCCACTCACAAGCCACGTGACTTGGGGGGGGGGGAAGCATGCGCCGCACGCCCGAGGTCGGCACCAGCATGTGCTGCGATCCTGGGCAGGGCTGCCCAGGTTCCGCGCAGCGCCCATGGGAGGGGGGGGGGGGGGGTCAGCACCGGCACGCACGGCGCAGCCGGGGCCAGCCATGCGCCTGGGGCTGGCACCTGCCACGCGCCCGGGGGCGGGGCCAGCCCAGATTGCTCTGCAGACGCATGTAAAGGGCCCAGCGGGCACCATGGTGCCCATGGGCACCGGGTTGGGGACCAGGGGTCTAGAACAAGCCCTCACCGTCCTCACCCAGAGACGCTAGGCGGCCTGCCGCTCACTACTTCTTGGACCTCTGAGCAAGTGTATGCATTCTTGATGTACAGCACAACACCTACTTCTTCCCCCCCTCACCTGCCCATTTAGTACAAGCTATCGCCCCCATTTCTGGTACTCTAACCACGGGAAATATCCTACCAAGTCCAATGCCAAATAAGTAATATTTTTCATATACCAGGACTTCATCTTTTGTTCCCCATAACCCTGCTTTCCTGTTTTTTCTTCTTGACTCTAATGTACTTGTGGGCTCCTGGTTCCCTTCTTCAGAATTTGGACCCTTGCCCTTATCTTCATTACTTTACCCTAGATACTTACTAGCTGGAATTTTTTCCTACCTTACCCCACAGGTCCTTGATTAGAGCTCTCCTTATCAGGTTAGCCAGAGATGTCCAAAGATGTTTGTTTGACAGATGGAGCTTCTGCCAGCACAGTAATCCCCTCTCCCAGAACATCATCTTATTGTCCAATAAGCCAAAGCACTCGTACCATGCCACCTGCAGCACCATGCTTTAATTCCACAAGTTGCCAATCTGACTGAACCTCTTCCTTCAACAAGGACAGATGGGACCACCACTTGCACCCCAAACTTTGCTCCTACTTTTCAGAGCTATGCTGTCTGCAGTGATCTGGGCAAGGGAAGTCTTGGCTGCACTTTTAGCACCCATGTGGGTAAACAGCAAGAGGTAGTAGCCGTAGGGTTTGAGTCTCAGCAGACTGCTATATCTGGAGTTCTAACTCTAGGCGAGCAGCACACTTCTGAATTTCTGATCTGCACAGCAGACTGTACTGCCCCCCTTCTGAGGGAGTCCCTACCACCAAAGCCCTAATAGGAGGAGGAGTGGTGGTCATGGAATCCCCATGTCCAGGACAATGCGTCCCAGGCCTTCCATTCAACAGGGTCTCCTGATCCCTTTTCAGCATTCAGTAGTAGTACCTGTGCCAACAAGCCGGGAAGCGGCAGATTATCTCTCTGCTGTGGGTATATTGATTCTCCTTTTGGAGGTCACAAACTGCCAATTTTCTTCCCTGTTCTTCAGTATCTCCTGCAGGGTCTTGGAGTCATTGGCGACTGTGCCCACAGTATCAAATCCTGGCTTCTATCCAGGAAGTCTTCCTTTTCTTTGATGCAACCCAGGATGAATCCTTGGACAGCCAAGCCTTTTTCTTCCAGTATGGAGACCAGTTTCCACTTCACACGGATGAAGTTGCTCCTGTCCTCCAGGAGAAAGGCAAGATGGCACACCCTGTGTGACTCACAACAGCTGACCCTTCACTAGCTACATTTCCCTCCTTGTTATGTATCAAGACCCTTTTCTGATGTGTATACTGCTCCCAGAAGCCTGAAAGGCAAAAACTCTATAGGCTCACCCCCAACAACATTTCACAGATTTCTTCCATTGGCTCAGACTCTTTGTGATATTGCTCTAATTATGCCATACTTACACCCATCATATGGTAATAATTGCCCACTGTGTTTTTGTAAATCCTCTTCAAGAGCAAGTATGTTAATGGTGTCATCCCTAACCACATCAAAATACATTTTCTTCCACTCCCCAGCACAGTTTTCATTTGGTACCATTCATGGGATGAGGAAATTAACTATAAAGCTAGCTCAAGTGAAAAGGTTGGTGGCCTAAAATTACACACACACACACACACACACACACACACACTCTTTTTATTATTTATTTATATTTATACGTGTGTGTTTATTTTAACACACAACCTAGTAAGTTTGTTACTTTTCTAGGTTTAATCTGGACATGTTGGGTGGGAACAGATCACTATTTTTCAGCATGAACTTGCACAAATACACAATTCTGGAAAATGTAGAAAGACATGCATTATATAATGTAATTCAAAAATACCATAAAATTATTTAATTAACGACTACATAATCCATATTTATAAGGGGCAGAGTTAAGCTTGTGTGCAACCTTAATTCTCACATGTACCTAACTATCTCATTATGAGTGTAAGTTTTAAATGAGATTTCCTAAATACCATTGGACTATCATCTCACTCCCACCACTCCTGAGAGACAGACCCCTCCTTAGGAGAACCATAAGTTAACTCCCTTCCCTCCTAAGCAACTCAGGAGCTATAACAGTTGTGTGTTGCAAGAGTTCTTACACATTTATGGCTCTGTGCACTTTATTGAATGAGCAGAAGTTTCTGTGAAGGAGTTCTGGCACCCTGCTCACAAAACCTCTGCTTCAGGGAAAACTATGTCCACATAAGATTTTCCATAGAATTGGTGCAGCAAACGACCTCATAAGATGCACTCCACTGAGTTTTTCATTACACATGTAAGGTCATAGCTTGTGCTTCTATAGCTGCACAATTTACAAACAGAAAAGTAGTTGTACAAAATGTGTTGAGCATATACAAAGTTTCATTATCAAACTCATAACTTAGCCTTCAGTGAGTACAGCATTTGAGTTATCCACTGAAAATGAGTTTCCAGTTGACTATCTACTTTAATTATGTTAGTTCTAGAATTTTAAAGAACAAAACAAAACCAACCATGTAGTATTTTACTGTTGGGGAAAGTTTTCCACTACTGAAAGACAGATGGATTTTTTTTGCTCACTTTTTTTTAAAAATTTTAGCCCACAAAATTGAACGAAGACCAGATTATTTTAAGTTTCAACTATGCAGGTGAAGATTTTGTTAGTTTGAGTGACTGCAACAAGAGGGTAAGAATGAAAATTGTTATGAAAACTTAATTACAGAAAGAACCATAACAATTACTATGACTCCACTATAAGTAAATGGCGAGATAATAAAAAGCATCTCTTATACACATAATGAATATAATACACACAATCAAATGCACACATCCTGCACACATCACTTAAGGGTATTTTTAAATGGCCACTAATAGTCTGACGTATAAAATATGCTTTTGATATTCATGAAGCTTTATGGATCGAATAAAACTAAGTTGCTGGCAACTCTGTTCTCTTGTATGTCGGATAAGATCCTGGTGCAATGACCGACTCCTCTAAGCTTTTCTCCTCCATATTGATCAAATTCACATGCATCTGATATCGCTCTCTTTTGACGGATTAATTTCTGATGTAGCGAATGGAACAAGATACCAACAAATCAAGTTTTAGACCAACAAAACTGAGAAAAGGAACTTATTTTGGACCAATCATTTTGTTTGGAGTACGTCAGCATCAGGCCTTGATTAGTAAGAAATTCTGTCCCAATAGTTCAAATAATATAAACAAGCCAAATAGAGCCAATACCAGACACACACCCATTAGCCTTCCTTGTTGAGCAAAAAACAAGTTCCTGAATCTATCCTTACTTATGAAGCAGATTTCTAATTCTTTATTCATTGTGGGGGCTTTTCTCTGAACCCTCTCCAATTGATCAACCTTTTTCTTGAATGACAGGAACCAAAACTGGACGAAGTGTTCCAGAACCAGTTTTACTGGTACCCAATACAGAAATGAAGTACCACCTAACCCCTACTTGAGATTCCCATCAATGCATGCAAGATTGTTTGCATCCTCTGCATCCTCTGGCCAAGCAGTTCATCCAGTCTGGCTGCCATGCTGTGGGCTAGCACTCTGCAAACGGTATGTATGGACCTTCAAGACCACATTTAAACCACTCAAGGACTACATGTGGGCCCCAACTGCACAGCTGCTGAAACTGGTATCCAGTGAGATACACATAGCACTTCCAGAATTAATGCCACCTTTAAACACCAAGGAACAATCTGCCACAACTATTCATTGTCAAACTATGCAGGACAGACACTTTCAGAATTCCCTCCCCACTCCCTCATCTATTTCCACCAGCAATCATTTTTCACTTCTGCTTAAATGCCAGACAAAACATCTTTAAGCTGCCAACATGCTCTCTACTGGCATTGCTAAGAGCTTTCTGGAAAGGTCAGGGGCTTGAAAAATCTGTGCAACATACCAGAGAATGCCCTATTAATACATGAAGCCTGGAATGAAAAATGAATCCCTCATTAGATGCTTTATGTGTTATTGTGGAAAGAGCACCATTGCGGTATTTGATAAGCCCACGCAAATGTAATAAGCATACTTCAAGAAAATGTTGGTCTAATAAGATGTTTAGAAGTGAGGGACTGACAGCAATATACATTGCACAAACTTGTACTAACAGGTGTTGTACTACCTGTTCTGCCAGTGGGCCTCAAACTGCAACCTAATCACTTTTTAAAATCCTATATACCTTGTAGAAAACATCTAACTCGCATACTAATCTCTGGAGTTCCAGATCCTTCCAGATTAAGAGGATGTTGACACAGAGATAGAAAATGAGAGAGGAGAACTCCAGCAGCACTCCTCCTGCTCCATTTTAATAGCAAGGCAACAGTCTAACAGATTGCTCCTGGCCTTCCAACACTCCAGTAAAAAGGTTGTACTTCCTCCACAGAGGCTGATCAATGTAATCGGGGAGGGGAAAAGAGTTAGTAAAGGCGATTATTTCTGGACCTGAAATGTATCAAGCAGTAGAATGCTGTGAAAAGAAAGCAAATATTCAAGTCATTTATAAACTCTTTATAGACATGGTAAAAAATAATCATGACAGTAAATACAAGGTTAGTCACATGTAAAACAGGAAAATATTAAGAACCTAATGAATGTGCAACAAAAGTTAGAGCCCTTCAACTCCTTTATTTCTATTTCAAATACAAATGATAACCTGACCAGATAGACAATATTTTCTGAACACTTCCTGTTCATCCAATTACACTGCAGGCGATGATTTCAGTTTACAGGTATTACTTTTTTCCTAAACAAACATGTGCACCAACATTCAATGCCAGGAAGGAAAGCAACAGAAAGCCTTATGTTGTGACTCAAGATTTTTTAAAGAAAGCAAATAAGATCAGGTTAAACAGATAGGTATGTTTTCACTGCAGTCAAGTCTATATAGGTGCTAGTGTTCTCAATACCATTGCACCTGAGGTCTGAGAAAAGAATCAAAATGAAGTCGGTGAATTAAGGTTCCCAAAAAAGGAGGAGTATTTATTAGGAGCTCACTTTTCTTTGGAGTGATACCCAACATGTTTTGTGTTCCTCAGACGCCTCAGTACCTTCCATGTAGGGTACATCTACACTGCAGTGTTATTTCAGAATAACTGACATTATTTCAAAACAACAAAATGCACATCTACACAGCAAGCCATTGTTTCAAAATGATGTCGAGCTGGAGGACTTACTCCAACTCCTGTAACCCTCATTTTGGGAGGAGTTAAGGAAGTCTAAAGAAGAGACCTCCCTGAGATCTGCTTTCTATTATCGCTCAGCAGCAGTTTGCCTGACTTTTCAAATCAGAAGCATCAGAGTCCAGCACGCCAACCAGGAGTGCAGAGACAAGCTTTGGCCACTACACACTCCAGCAGAGCATGAATGCATCCAGATCTAGGAAGAGCTGATGGTTGCTGAAATCTGAGCTTGCTCCAGATCTGTGGAACCACATCGTACTTGATGTTTAGAACACATTTCTCTCCAGGAACCTATGTGCATGAAGGTAGCTTTTAAAGAAAACAGAATTGTAGGTAACTAAAGCATATATATTTTTGGCAACAAACCCAAAAACACTCAAGACAAGGAACAAAGATCCCCATATCTGCAGCTAAGTGTAGGAAGAACAGGCACCCAATTATAATCCGATTAGTCCCCATCTCTATTTGGAACGTCCCAAGACGTCAGGGGCCACCAATGCAGTCCCAAACAATGGTTTTCAAGAAGAGTTCTCAAACTCAGTAGCACTACGAGGCACAAGCCCACAAGTGGGAATATGCAGATGACAGCAAAACAAGTGTGGTTTTATGTAAAGAAGGTACCTCAAATACGTCAACAAATGCAGCAGTCTGAATGTTTCTCCATGCACCACATGCTAGTATTCAAAAAAAAAGTCTGTATTCATGTCTTCTTAGAAATCACATACAAAGACAAAGTCATCTGTATTTTAATACCAACATCTCAGAGAAGCTGAAACATCCTCTATTCAAAAACATGAATTGTTCTAAAATGCTACATTTTCAGTTGAGAAGTATAACCACAGCAACCCAATTTTGCCATACCAGAAATGGGGGGAGGCAGGGAATTTTTTCAACCAAGAATAATGGATATGAGCCAAGATGCTGTTGAGCCAGAAAGTGCCGAACTCGAGTGTACTGTGACTATTTTACCCTGCCTTGAAAATGATTTCTGAGATATCTAGAGCATAAGCAATACACTTTTTGGGGGTGGCCAGGATCAACACACTGCACAGAACCGCTTCAAAAGTCTTAGGGCAACTTAAACAACTAGCTTTCCCAAGACAAGCCTGAATGCAAGTTTAAAGCTTACAGTTTGTGCTCCATGTTGACTTTACTGCCCACTTACAGCAGGTGCTCAATTCTCAACATAAGCCTTACTGAATATTCACTGTGGAAATCAGAATGAATACCACCGTGCTATTGTGTGACTGAATTGAGCCTTGCGACTCAGCCAGCCTATCAACAGATGTCCAGGTATTAATGCAATGGTATGGACTCAGTGCGCTGTTATCCAGCCAACCAATACAAACTGCTAGGGGGTTTCCTTACATATTTCAAGTTAAGAGTTTTAATTGATTCTGTGGTAGATATGGATACTATTTTCCTGGAGGGGATAAAACGCAATTATTTCTTTGAAAGCTTGTAACTAGTTTAAACTACCTGATAAATTTCCTGCCTTCCATTTCCTGCAGCAAGCAGTGTGTCTAGAGCGTATGATTATGATTGTTATAGGAAATGGTCAAGTAGATAATTTCAAAAGGGTTGCTATGAAGACAAATTATAACAAATGTACCTAGGTTTTTGTATAGCCTTCAGCACAAGACCATCGGAACATCTCACAGGAATAAGTGAGCTTTTACAGCACAGCAACCACAACCAAGTAGTACTATTGCCATGTTAAAGAAGGCAAATGGGAAGCACAGGGTAATTCAAAGTGACTTGCCCAGGGTGTCACAGGCAGGTTTGTTTGAGCTAGAAATGAATCCAGGACGTCAGAGGCTCAGTCCAGAGCTCTAACTAAAGCTGCAGAAGATAAACATGAACTGCAGTAAGGAAATACCAAGTCAGACAGGAGCTCAGATCTCTTCTGAATCACAAGGGAAATGATTTTGCCAATCTCTACGTAATTCTGCAACAGAAAATCCTCCTTAGCCTTTAACACAGGGAGCTGCTCACGAGCACTGGAACAGCAAGAGTTCAGGCATTTGGTATGGTGATATATGCTAAAGAATTATAAAATTTACTCTATTAACTATAACACATTTCTATTTTTAAATGCCCATTCTCATTTTGGAAATAAATTTGCAACAATATCTCATCTGAAAGAACAAATCCACAAATGCCTATTACTGAATCACCACTGCAGTAACTTGCAACCTGAAAAAAAGACAGCTTTAGAAAACAATCCACTTACTCCAGCATTCTTTCAGAGTTAGCTATTCTGCAGCTGTACAGCTAGCAACCTCTGGCCTACTTTCAGGCATGGGGAAGTCTGGCTCTGTGTTCACGTTTGCTATCGACAAGCAAAGATTTATGACAATATATTGACACTAGCTATTTCACAGCACATGCCAGAAAGAGGAGGAAGAATTCTCGTCAGGCAGGCACTTGGCAGCTCTTGAATTAAGTGCTAGGGAATGTAAGAGGAGTTCTTATGTGATGAAAGCCCATGCGGAAGAAGGAGCTACACAACTCTAACAGTAGCAGCAAGTACAACACACACAGATGAACATAATGTTGAGAGTCAAGGAGGCCAGTCGAAAATGGTTCTGAATTCATTAGTAAGTTGTATCCAATCAGCAGCTAGAATTGATAATACCTACTGGCTAGTAGGTATATATTTTCTCATGAAAAGAAATAAAATGCTAGGGTGTATTAACAGTCATTAGAAAATACTCAGTATAGTACTGTCAAGAGAAATCCATGTTATACTCCATAAGGAATACTGTGCTCAATTCTCGCTGCCCTGTCTCATGGAAACCACACATTGGTGCTTCAAGGGGAGCCTATAAGTTGGTCACTTTTTGCCTGAGGATTTTCAGCCAGAGCTTGTAACAGCTGCACTGTCCAAAGAGGCAGAAACAACTGAGGAACTAGGTGAACGATGACCACTTAAGGAAACTAATGAGAACAATCCTTTCCTTCCGATTGGTTGAAGCTGCTTAGGAGACAGGGCAACTATAAACCACATACCTTTGACTGTGTTTTACCAACACTACCTGCTGTGGCACCACCACAATAAACCCTGCCAAAAAACAGACCCATCCAACCGACCTTCCAACTCTGGAGAGAATAAAAATTGAATGCCAACCAGCTTGCCTCCTTAGAGCTTTTAGGCTTTTGTTTCCATCTGCAACATAAGACCCCTTTATCTGAGAAGATGTAAGGAAGTGCTCGCTTGCTTTCAGATGCTACAGCAACAGGGAGGTTGGCATATGTTCTTGGAGGAGTGGAAATCCCTTGATTAGGGAGATTCACCAGAGTGGATCAGAAGTGCTGAAACCAGTGTTACAGGAGCAAGAATTACCCCTTTGGTCTTCCATAAAAAGAAAGGAAATTTCTGCTCTCTTCTGATTAAAAATCACCCCCTTACTAGCTTCTTGTCCAAAAAACCCACCCTGTGTGTAGAAGCGGATGCTTTTCTCCTGCCTTATTGACTAAAAGTTGGAACTGGCATCAAAGCCTTTGATGTGACGATCTCACGTAGAATCAAGGTAAACAACTCAACAAAGTACTGTACATGGCCAAAGCCAGCCGGGGCATACAAAAATAGCTACTCTGCTCTGAAGGTTGCAACGGTTGGAACAGCCTCAGATTTTTATCCGATAGGAAAAAATAAAGTTTATCTGAAGCCAAGGCTGACAGTTCAAGCTCACCAACTGACCTTCATGCCTGTTACCAGCCCCATGTGAAGCTACTTGTGTGGTTTGGCAGCGCAGTACCTGGAAACAAAGTGAGTAAGCAGATTCTTGGAGAGAGGAAGGGGGTTCTGGACTGATTATTAGTTCTGTAGTTTCTTTGGCTGCCCAAACTCCACCAGGCCCACAGGAGCAGACCTTGTCCTTGGCAGACATGACCAGCCTCCAGCATCACTGGTTACACAGTGACTCCCCAGGAGTGGGCCGGTAGGGGCTGCAGAGCCCGCAGCTAAACCTTCTTAGGAGTGAGGCCAGCAGCTCCCGCCCTCTGTCCCCGCTCCAGACCACTCAGCTGCCACCACGAAGCCTCCTCCCCAGGAGCACGGCCAGCAGCAGCCCTGGCTGCATGGGCTGTGGGTGAACACACAGCTGGGGAAGGCAAGCCCTAGTCCCATCCCTTCTATTGAGGTCCCAACAAAAATACTCCATTCATTTATTCAGTTTGCAGAACAGTCCGTTCCTTGCCCACTCTCTCCACTTAACACTCAATGTTCTCCCTCCACCCCGAACATTCTGGGACCCCTTAGTCTCTCCATCCCAGATGGCACCATGGCCCCAATCCTCCCCACCGGCTGCAGCAGCACACCGGAGGCCAGGGTGCTCCAGCAGGGCTAACCCTAACCTTAATCCTGCCTACGCAGTTAACTGATTAAGATGGGATTGGACAGCCCTACTCAGGACCCATTTGTAAATGCTTATGTACTGTTGTAACCCAGTGCTTGGTATAAGGGTGGAGGCCCTGGGATGGGTTTGGTTGGATCCTGCCCATGGAGGGAAGAGGGTCTAACACCCCACACTTGTCAGATAACGTGCCATAAGAACGTACTATATTCATCTAGCATATCACAGCGTATGGCTAACTGGTTTTGCCAGAGCTCTGAAATTATGACCCTCACTAATTTTAAATCTTCTTTCTGCAGAAAGTTCACCAATGTTCTCTTGGACCAAGTATTTGCAAATTTGCCACCAAACCTATTCTCACAACAGCATGTTACAACAAGTACTACTGAAACTAGAAGCCCTAAGGAAGGGCCATGTCACAGCCCCTTTCCAAAGCTTCTAATTGAATAAGTGAACACTAAATACGCACCATTCCACTTCCATTCATTAAAAAAATGAGTAGCTTTTAAAAATCAGAGTTAGGAAAGCAGAGAGTATAAAGTCCAGTCTGCTATGAGAGAGGAAACTCCCTGACTCACTAGACACAGCTCAAACAGCTCAGGGATTATGTTTCAATGTCTTGGATAGCATATGACAACAGTGCCTGAAACCAAATATATACCGCTGAACAGAACACAGAGCGGTAAATACATGATAATGAAGAACAGTCTAACCGGTTTGCTAAACTAACTGGTCAAATACCCACAGGAAAAGAAGGGAGATTTAAATAGCTTTTTCCACTAATGTATCAACATGTTACAAAATGACTTGCTCCAGAAAATAATCACTAAAATTGGTGTCTAAAAAAACCGATTACATGAAGACAAGCTTAAACTATATGGCATGTCACAAGATGTGAAATTATACATGCCTTTGCTCATTTTAAGCTTCATCATGACCCTAAATAATATCTTAATTGGCCAAATTTTCTTCATTCCACTCTGCAGTAATCTCAGTATTATCTGTTTCAGCTTTATATAACCCTTCCTACTCCAACTATTTTTTCTGAGAACACAGTGTATCATATTTTCCTCCAACAAAATTGCACAGTAGAGGAATTAGTCACAATATCTATGAGCCTCAAAAAAACATTAGCTAATTACCATACTCTAGCAAGGAAGTTGTATAATCCAGCGATTAAAGGAGTAGTTATTCCAATTCTTTTGCATCAAGCCAATGCACTAAATCTGATGTTCTGAGAGCATGTGTTGCGATTTGGGCATGTCACCGTAAGATACCTGGTGCGATGCCATCCACCATAATCACTCTGCATGATCCCACAGTCCTTAGCATGCACCTTTAATTAATACTCTTCAACATATGCCAAGTGTCCAATGTACATCACCTTTTCAAACCAAATTTTTGATTCATCTGTAACAACCTTTTTATAGCTATTTCTGCACATCCCAGTTGTGGCAAGTTTGGGAATGGAGGACGAAGAGAGCCTTCTGTCACTTCAGTTACCAAAAGAAGTCTGCAGCATCCAATCAAGTTGAGCCAGGGCCTTTCTTTAGGCTGTGCACGTGATTAGCAATAATTATTTGGAGGAACATAACCAGAACAGCTTTCAGAGGAGAGATCTAGAAGCTGGCTTCAACAGGTTGAGAATGGTGCCAGAAGTACAGATTTCTACCTACCATTACAGAGCATGTTTTAAAAGAAATAGGCAAGAAGAATACCCCAGTGTAAACCACGGGAAAGTAAGTCATGATGCACCACTGAAGTCAGGCTCAACACTTGGAAAGATAGTTTGCCTCACTTTTAAAACTAACCTTTTATTTTGACTAACACTGACTGAAGTCAGAATTTCAGACTTGACAGGAATAAAGATAAGATAGGAAGCACAGTTCAAGATTAAATGGTCCCTTCTGAGAGCTGTATAAAGCATGTATTGATCTTCATTCTACACACAAGGGCAAGCTCTCTCACTCCAGATTTTCTTTATTTCCCTAAATAATTAGGGGGGAAAAAAAACCCAAGGAGTCAGCTGAAACAATATTCATGCTAGCAGAGATGACTGCTTCGAATTGTATTCTAGGGCCCTGTGTTTCCTAAGGAGCCCTTATTCACATCAATAATTACACTCTACCTACAACTCCTCCTACATACTGAATACTTAATTTGCAATATAGTCCATGTTTGGTCTTCGCTCTGAACGTTCATTTAATTCTGCTGTGCTGATTTTTTTTAATAAAATAACTTTAATCAATATTTTAACATCGAAGAGTTCCCAGATGGCAAGTGCCAAATCAGTCTTAACTAATATACAACCAGGTGAATGGGAACATGATGTATTACTCATTTAGGGAGCTAAGACTCATTTCAGAATAAGCTAGGCTGCAGCATAGCTAAAATTGTTTGGGGACTGTGAAAGAGTGATGGTCATAACAAAACACACAAAACCAACACTGGTTTGCACCTCTTTTAGAATTTCCAAATGCCCCTTTGCCTGTGCCATCAGCAAGGGCAGGGCCAGGCCTAGCAACTAAATATACAAACTGATGAAGACAAGGTTCTAGATGCTCATCTCTCTAATATCATAATTCTAAGAGCAGCAGAATTCAGATGAGTTGTGGCAACAGAAGGAAAAGTCAGAAGCAAAAAAACACCTGTTCTGCTACCCCTCCCTCACCAAGGCATCTGGTAGCAGCCTGCCATAACATTGCTTGGAAGGTGTTCATGGGGAATAAGGACCAACCCTTTAGCCAATGCCTTCTTACAGAAGTTCTGAGAAACATTCCCCAGGGTCCCTCTGATGTGGGAAAGCCCAGTAGCCACAGAGATTCTTGTTCTTGCTGTGCTCGCGTAAGGGAATGTGTAAGTACCCATTCGTTTGGAATTCAGTTCATCACGCAGTAATTGTACAAACAAGTCATTTGTACAATTTTACTTTTTCCATGCAAATATTCCAACACTCAAATTTTGACTTTAAGAACTAAATCAAAGAAACTTCTTCTTCTAGTTACTTGCTTGTCTCATTCAGTTCTGGGCCACGAGTTCCAAAAACAGGAACCTAATGTTAGAACTTCTATCCTAATGTAGGCTCCTAAATCCATGGAAAGGATTCTCTGTATTGCAGAGGAAACCAGCTAGCATCTCCCACTGTCTTCCTTGGCTCTACTCTATGCCCAGCATCAGAAACATTGAAGAGAATACCATGTCAAGTAACTTAAGCCTAAAGTAAAGGTTTTGCAAAAAAAGGAAAGTTATAAAATCAGCATTAATTGAAATGCCATATTGGGGGGGGGGTTCCTTTCTTGGGACTCCTTTCTATTCTTAAATAGAATAATTTAAGATTAACAAGACATTGTTCTAGTGCAAGACAACTTGAACTCAGAACTCACCCGACCAGTTTCTCTACCCAAACTGAATGAACTGTGAAGAGGCATTCTTTTTCCTTAGCTGAACCATATCCCTACAGAATACCAAGACTCCCTTATTTATTGTAAACCTACTATAGACTACATACACACAAAGCTGGAAAAAAGTGTGTGTTTCTCCTATGACTGATGATCAGAGGACAGAGATTCAGAGATATACTTGAGCCGCTAACCAGTTTAAACTGTATTAAAAGCACCCGTTTCCTAAATGCAAAGTTAATGTGGATTTGCCAAACAGTGAAAGTCAACAGTGAAGCTTCAGCTATAAATTCTTGGGTAGGAACTGGATATCAACAAAGTTTTCCTGCACAAAACAGAAGTTTTATACAAAAAGTCTTTCAATTATGATGCTCTTGACAAAAATACAGTGTTACAAAGTTTAAAGATATTTTGGCAGTCGACCTTAAATTAAGATGAACCAAGTAACTCTTTCTAACAAGTATTTTTGCTCATTAAAGGGGAAAGAGGGTGTTAAGTCATCTAGTTTACTCGTTAAATAATTGATATGAAAAGCACCAACAGAACCACAATCCTTCAATCACATGGAGACTACAAACCATTAACAGAGTACAGTATAATTCTAAAAGGAATTAAATATCTGAGCAAAAGGGAGTTCTTCAGAGAAACTGCTAAAAGGTTTAATGATACATAATTTAACAGATAGAAACATAAAAGGGAAAAATAATTCCCCACACTCTGGAGTGAGATTTAATATGGATGCAATCAATCTCCAATTTTATTGTAAGTTTCATTTTTAGATTAAGTATGTTCATGCAGAGAAGCTGGGTTTATTTTCTATTGTAACTCCAAAAAAATTGTTCATTCTGTATACAAAGTGCAAGTACTTCCAAGACAATTAAAAATCCACTTGCAATAAACAAGACATAGCTTATAATAGGTTGCCTTTTGCCAGCTCTTCTGATGATTTTTCTCTATATGGAAGGAAATTTTCCCCTTACCTGGATGGCTTTGGGAGCTCATCGCTAGTAATGTCTAGTCCTTTGGAAGGGATTCAAATGGGATCAATTTCCACACAACAGCAGCCCCGAAGAGCGCCAATGCTTCACCAACACACAGACACACAAAGGGGGATTAAATCATGAACACCAAATTAAATCCAGGGCACAATGACATTCTGTGCTGTAAACAAAGTAATCCAATAGGAAGGCAGAATATCTTCAAAAGGTTTTCAGAATGTGAACCTGTAATTAGAAGAAAAAGATTATATATTACACAATTAGGTTTCTTACAACTGCAAAAGCTATACAATGAGCACCACACAGTTTCTTGAGGCGTATTTTTAAATTAAGGTACCATTTAGAGGTAAAGAGAGACATCAAAATGTGTCGATGTGATTTTTTTTAGAACTTTTATAATTACAAGAAAAATGCACATAAATGAGCACCATATTTTTAAAAAAGCCATATATATCTTTAAATGTTTATTTTTTAATTAATTTGATACTTGAAGAGTACTGCAGGAAACCACTTCATTACCAAATTTTGCATCTTTCAACAGCCACATTCAGCCATATGTATGAATAACTGTTCTTCACCCATCTGTTCTCATTTGCCTCAACAGAAATCCAAAGAAAGATTTCTAAATGGCAGGTTACCATATGCCTCTAACAAATTATGTGGGGAAAAAAATCTTTAGACTTTAAAAATAGGAATAATCTAATATTTCTATAAATGGAAAAAGTAAAATAGACTCAAAAATAATCAGCTGTTTTCAGTCTTCTGGTTGGTCATACATTTGATGAAGACCTGTTAATCTGGTATACCCCTCAATCAGGGATGTTAAAATGTGTGTAATTAAGTAACCATGTAACTGATGAACATTTCAGCAGTTACACAGAGGGTAGCAGTCAACTCGCCAGGCCTAACGCACTGACCTGCCACAGCCATGAGATCCTGCTGTTGTTTCGGGGTCCTGCTAGCCCCTCCTCAGCCAGGGCTGCTTCAGCAGCTCACAAGGAGGGCCAGTTAACAGGTAAGCCACAGAATTACGAATTAACATCCCTAGAGTTACACCTTTCAACTCTAGGTGGAAGGACATGTCCTTCCACAACACCAGAACATATATACACAGTAAACAAGAGAAAGCGAGCTATGTCATCAGTAGTGTGCTGCGACACTTTTGTATGTTTATGTTCGATTTTGTATGCAAGTTGTTATTAAGAAATGGCAAACTTGGGGAAGGCAAGATAAACCAACAAGACAAGATAAAGATGTGGGGAGGAGGGCATGGAAAAGGTGAGAACTACTGCTCTGAATCTCTCCAGCTGTCCATGACTGCTAGATTTCAAGACCCCTTTCTGCTCAGAAAAAAAAAAAAAAAAATCAATCTGCAATTAAAGAAATCTGTCAGATCAATTGAGAACCAACATTTAAGGTTTCATAAGCACAAGATTTTTCAAAAAAAATGTCGTGTGTCTTAATTAAGATGACGACAGTTTTAAATGCTGTGTGTTTGAAACCTACACACTGTATCATTAGGCTAGTCCGAAAGAGACAGAAAATGGAACTAGCAGATTATGTTTCCACTGTCCAACTGCCAATGAAATGCAGAATATAAACAAGACAGTTAAAAAAAAAAAAGATTTTATTTTATCTTAAATGAACTAAGGTTTAGCTTGGTAAGGATGGTCACACACTCTTCCAGAGAAACTGACACACAGAAAAGACTAGACCAGAACAGGTCTATTTCAGCGTACCAGTAGATATTTCCCAGTAACTCCATCCCCTCAATTCACCACTCTTTGCCTTTATTTTAAATCAATTTTCTACCACATTTCTATTCTCTCCCCGCCCCCAGTTGTTCCAGACACCTCTACAGCAGCCCTCATATGCCAGTCCACATTTTGAGAGTGTCTCACAAAAATTGTTACGTGGTATTTTGTCCTTGAAAAGATTTACTGAATTAACTTCACTCTTCAGTATTCATCTGGCTGCTTTCTATTTATATCCTGCTGCCTGTGCCACCAAATTTTCAGTGGGCTAAGGCAGCACGATCTTATTGAACTGGCTCATGGCTCACAGTGCTATCAGATGGGTCTGGAAAAAAAATAACTGCCACCGGAATGGCTTTAGTAAAAAAATAAGTTGTAGTAGCCAAAGATTTTAAGGCTGTGGTACCTGATCTTTTCAACCTGCAGGACACGCATAGTGATCAAAACCCCTGTGTGCCACAAAGAGCAGAAAGAAATCCTCCAACATGAGCAGCCCCTGATGTGCACAGAGAAGGTCTACTCTGCTTCTGTGTCCCCCCTTGTCCCTTGCCTCAAGAGGCATACCAAGAAGGCAGGGAGGGAGAATGTCTGAGGATGGTCAATACCAGGCAAATCACCAGCTGAGCTTTGGTGGTCCCTAGGGGCTCATCTTGACTACATACCTTTTCTGAAAAAATGAGTACAGGATCTTTCAAAAAAAAAAGGGGGGGGGGGATTTTTTTTTTTTTTAAAGAACCACATCTAGACTGTGGTTTCTCTTTCGAAATACCCTTTTTGAAAGGCCGCTGGGACACGAAAATGCAAATGAAGCACAGGATATTTAAATCCCCGCTTCATTTGCGTTTTGAAAGTGCTTTATTTACATCCTTCTTTTAAAAGAGATGTAGTTTAGACACAGCCTTTAGGAAAAAGGAAGGAAGTGCTTATGTTTCCAGGAGCATGATGATAAACAGTCCTCCTTCCACTACCCACAAGAAGCCTACTGTTTCACCTCATCCCTCTTCTCTCCTCTATCACTGAATTTCCACCACACTTTTGATTAGTTCTAGAGCACTTGCCCCAGACCACTGTTTTCCCTGGTCAGCCAACACTGGGTAGAGGTTCACATATGAATAGGAGAACAACGTATGCGGTAAGAGAGTTTTCCAGATATGTTTGTACACATATGTTGCATGCAGGCAAAGCTTTCTATTCTGAAGCGAGTTAATTCATTAGTATCCAAGAATCCTATGCTGTTTTAACATGAGTGCATATGTTTTGACAATCTGCATAGCTCTTCCTTCCCTCTACCCACACTCCAGCTGCGTCAATGCATTAGTTACAGCTACATATTTGAACCAGCCAGTCGGTAAGATTATGACAGCCCCTCTCTTTACAAACCTCTGGGGTTGTGGGTTTTGGTTTGGTTTTAAGTTTAAACAGCTACTGAACTTCAATCAAGACCAAAACTTACTTACGGGTGAAACTCATAACATAAGAACATAAGAATGGCCGTACTGGGTCAGACCAAAGGTCCATCTAGCCCAGTATCCTATCTACCGACAGTAGCCAGCAACTCCAAGACAGGACTGAAAGAAAACTGGGCTGCTCAAGGCTGTCCATATAGCTGTAGTGATCTCATTTCAGACTGGAACCTTCTCTGAGATTCAGGCCTTTGATGCTACAAGATGGAGCACAGGGCACACTGTAATCATCCCAAATTAGACAAGAGACTTCCAACCGCTGCATTCTGTACTGACTACTCAGAGTAGTAGGCATGGTGCATATTACCCTGTCTGCTACAGACTGCAATGGCTTTACATTTACTTCTGTGCCCAACAGAAGGCCTCGTGACACAAGGCTTATACTATGTAAGAGTTAAGGACAACTTGTGTCATAGCCTTGTACAACCCCCAAGCTTTGTGAAAGACGCTCACTAACAGGAAGGAAAACGACTCACTATCACCAACAAGTCTTACTAGGACATGCAATCCCTCACTGCTAGGCCACCAGCGGCCAAGTCATTTCCACATGACAATTGCACAGTGTCCTACAAACGTTACAGGAACATTTAAGACTTGTTTCAGGATGGAGCGGTTAGGATACCACATCACTATCTTGATTAACCAGGCCGTTTCTGCACTTCACTAACCTCATCTCAGCCTACTGAAAGGCTGACATGGCATTCTGTCCCCATCTTTCAACTTTTGAGTTCAAAACATGTGCTGTGCAGAGCTTTGCTCCAGTTGGTTCATTCACAATGAAGTTAAGTTTGTATTTTTCCCCAGAAACCTATGCTATAATACCACCAAAGGTATCCCAGCTGTTAAAACTAAATCTGTCAATCTTAACAAGGGTATGCGTATCTTAAGTTTATCCTTAAGATCTACTTTATATTAACTATATATAACTGCAATTGCTACAGATAATTACAATACATGGTTTTAAAAAAACCATAAGCAGTAGGTGCTTTTGCTACAGTTTGTATACCATGGAATAACATCCATAGCCACATAAAATCAGAACATTAATATTACACGTGCACTGAACACCATCTGAAACAGCCAAGAGTGACTGAAGATTATGAACTACTAATTAGAACTGATGTGACAGGCACTTCCCTTAAACAAAAGGAGTGGGCTTATCCAAGAACAGCTTTGAGAGCTAACCAAAGGAACCCTCTCTTCGGAGAAACTGACCGCCATCTGGTGTCAGAGGATCATGGTTAGGGCCACAAGTTTCCAAAGCTGTGACCTCAGCCCATTCGGTAGGGACATGAGTAAGGGGAAGACTTGCTGTTCACTTGTCTGCATGGTAAATTAGCACATCCTTTAAAGCAAGGGTGGGCTGTTGCAAAAAAAGCAAATATGATTCTAGCTTGTATCAACAGGAGTGTTGTAAGCAAAACTCGTGAAGTCATTCTGCCGCTCTACTCTGCACTAGTTAGGCCTCAGCTGGAGTACTGTGTCCAGTTCTGGGCGCCACATTTCAAGAAAGATGTGGAGAAATTGGAAAGGGTACAGAGAAGAGCGACAAGAATGATTAAAGGTCTAGAGAACATGACCTATGAAGCCAGGCTTCATGAACTGGGCTTGTTTAGTTTGGAAAAAAGAAGATTAAGGGGGGACATGATAACGGTTTTCAAATATCTAAAAGGGTGTCACAAGGAGGAAGGAGAAAATTTGTTCCTCTTGGTTTCTGAGGACAGGACAAGGAGTAATGGGCTTAAAGTGCAGCAGGGGAAGTTTAGATTGGACATTAGGAAAAAATTCCTAACTGTCAGGGTGGTCAAATATTGAAATAAATTGCCAAGGGAGGTGGTGGAATCTCCCTCTCTGGAGATATTTAAGAACAGGTTAGACAGACATCTGTCAGGGATGGTGTAGACAGAGCTTGGTCCTGCCTTGAGGGCGGGGGGCTGGACTCGATGACCTCTTGAGGTCCCTTCCAGTCCTATGATTCTATGAATCATTTTTGGTCGGGGGGGCCCCATGCCAAGATTCTGGAAAGCCGTCAAGGGCTGCACTGTTCTATGGAGGTGGTGTGGGGTCTAGGATGGAGGGTGGGTGCAGAAGGGTGCATGGGGTAAGGGACTGGGGAGCAGGAGACCGTGTGATGTCTGAGGGGGAGTTTGGGTAAAGAAGGGGATTGTGACCTGGGTCAGGGTATTGGGGTGCAGGGTCGGGGAGGGAGGTGCAGGAAAGGATTTTGGCCTTGGAGAAGAGTGTAGGAACGGTGCAGGTTAGGGGAGGGAGTCGTGACCTGGATGAGGGAGTTGGGGTGCCAGAGGCAGGCTCTGGGAGGGAGGGGCTTACTTAAGCATCTCCCAGCCAGCAGCACAAGACGGGCTCAGATCCTTGCCTGCTACAAACCCAGAGCATTGAAAATGCAGCCTGCTCCCTCCATGTGGCTCAAACCCATGAAGGGCAAGAGGTTTGCTTTGCCCCCATCTCCCAGGCCAAGTTCTCAGCTCCTGTTGGCTGGCTGTTTCTGGCCTATAGGAGCTGAGAGACTGGTTGGGGTCAGCTCCTATTGCCCAGTTGTTTCCAACCAATAGGACATAAGGATTGGGCTGGGGGAAAGGGAGATCACCTGAAGCCTTCCCTGCCCTCCAGAATAGTGTGTCACACAGATCAGCCCTGCATTTAAAACAGAGGCTGCTGCACACCTCTGTACCAGAGGCAGCAGCAGGGGGTGGCAGCAGCTGGTCAGGGGCGCTGAGCTCCCGGACCCAGCACAAGCCGGGGGGGAGAAGATGCATGTCGTCTGTAGCATGAACCAATAATGAACTAAACTATCACATCCCTGACTCAGCCTGCGGGTTTAACAACTTCAAACGGATGGTGGCCAGCAGCCTGGGAATTTGAGAAGTCAAGTGTTCCAAGCAGGTGTTTCATTGATGAACTACAGCGTAGGACATTCTCCATGCCCTACCTCTAACAGTCTTTCTACAGGCTCAGAGGATTTGCTTACAAGCAAGAGTCAGGCAAGGGGACCAAAGAAGCAGGGAGTTGAAAAGCTGGATTGAATTCAGAACCAAGAAAAGCAGGAACAAGAAGCCTCGCAGAAGAAACTGCGTGGGAGGGAGCAAGGATGCAAGTCTGACTAAGCACTCCATTTTCCTGCTACCGAAGCCTCAGAGACACTGGAAGGGCAGCAGACGTGTCCAGGTAGCCCATGGTGCTGTCGGGAGTGAGCTCTTCAGGCCAGCGCTACAGTAACTACAGCAGCACAGAGTTAGACTCTGGAATGCAGGTTGCTCGTCACTGAACAGTTCTGTAACGCTGAACAAGCGGTTACGGACTTGAGCCACGAGGGGGTGGTTGTGGGGCTGCAGCCATGGAGTGAGGGTTATTAGGTTCCAGAGGGAGGGAGTGGAGTTGGCTCGTCTGACCCTTGAGGTACCATCAGGGCTCCAGATGGGAGGCTCAGGGATTCTGGCCCCCAGGAGCGCCAAGGCTTGGGGCTTCAGCCCTGCAGTTCTGCTACTTGTTTCAGCACTGTGGAGGTGTCTGGGCTTCTTACTGCTCAGCTTCCAATTTCAGCAGGGGGAGGGGAAAGCATGCCAGAACTCAGGGCTTTAGCTATGGAGTGGGAGCGCACGCTGGGGCCCGAGCCCTGGAGCCCCCACCAGCTAAAGCCCAGAACATACCATGGGGCTTAAACCCCAAGACTTCCCCCGCCCACACACAGAGCCTGACCCACCCAACTTCCCCCCCCTTGGCTGAAGTCCTGAGCCCTACTACTCAAGTCCTGAGCCAGAGTAGCCTGAAGTAAACAGAATAAAATTCTGAAGGACAAGTACTCCACTTAGGGAGGAAGAGTCAGTTACATACAGAATGGGAAGGGACCGTCTATGAAGGAGTCATGTAAAAGGGACTGGGGACCTTAGGGGACTGACTGTTGCAAAAATCATCATCATTCCGGGATTTGACGACACGAAAAGTAATTTGTCCACCCTATATGGCATTAATTACATCTCAGATCAGCTCTTACTACATTTAAAAAGGGAGAGCCACAGCACCGCTGCACCTCTGACTCCCTGCTCTCCAGCCCCACACCACGCAGATGGTGCTGGGAGGAAAGCGAAGTTACTCACCTCCCGTTCAGTAACTGTCGTTCTTGGAGGTGATGTCCCCACGGGTGCTCCACTATGGGTGCTGGGCTTGCCCCGGCGCCGCGGACAGAAGCTTGTGATGAGCAGTGCTCGGCCAGACTGCGCATGTGCCGCGGGCTCGCGGCTTCCATGCTCTTTTGTCTCGCGCAGTCTGGCCCCCCCGCCAGTTCCTCAAAACCGCCTTGGAGTCTGTAGGAGACAAGAGCAGAGAGAGGGGACTCTGAAGCGGGGAGGAGGGCGGGTAGTGGAGCACCCACGGGGACACCACCTCGAAGAACGACAGTTACTTCACCAGAGGTAACTTCGCTTTCTTCTTCGGGGTTGTCCCCGCGGGTGCTCCACTATGGGTGACTGCGTAGCAGTAGTCGCCAGAATGGAAGGAAGGCAAGGAGTCCCTATTTATCCGCTGTGGAGACCACCACAGTTGCCACTGCCCCATCTGAATGAGTGCCTAGAGAAATAGAATAGTGTTTGGCGAAGGTCTCATGTGAGGACCAGGTCGCAGTCCTGCAGATGTCCTTCAGAGATAACCCTCTATGAAACGCTGTAGATGTGGCCATGGCTCTAGTGGAGTGGGCGCAGGGTTGGGATGGAAGGGGTAAGCTTTTCACTGCGTACGATTGCGTTATGCATGAGGTTACGAGATTGGAAATCCTCTGGGAAGACAGGCGTTGACTCTTTGACCTCTGTGTCAAGGAGACGAATAAGTGGTCCGTACGCCTGAAAGGTCTAGTGCGATCTATGTAGAATGCTAAGGCCCTTCGGGTGTCCAAGGAGTGTAGGGCCGCTTCTCATGGTGGGGCATGGGGCTTCAGAAAAAAGGTTGGCAGGATCACTGGTTCGTTGACATGGAAATGGGAGATGATTTTGGGTATGAATCTTGGGTGTAGTCTCAAGACCACTCCATCCTTATGGAAAATTGTATATGGTAGCGTGGCCATCATGGCGGAAAGCTCACTCACTCTGCATGCCGATGTTATGGCAAGCAGGAAAACAGTTTTCAGAGTGAGGAAACGCAAGGATATAGTCGCCAGAGGCTCGAATGGCCACCTCATTAGGGCGACGAGGAATACGTCCAGGCTCCACACCGGTGGGACTGGGTCATGCAGTGGGGCCATGTTGGTAAGGCCCTCGAGAAATCTTTTAGTAGTAGGATGGGCGAAGACAGAAATGCCATCTATCGGTGATGTGAATGCTGATATTGCTGCGAGGTGCACCCTGATGGAGGCTAACGCGAGGCCTTTGTTCTTTAGGTGCAACGCGTAGTCCAGTACGGAGGGGATCGATGGACGTGTCAGATCACGATGGGTCGAGGTACACAGGAGGAGAATCTGCGCCACTTGTGAAGGTAAGTTTTTCTCGTGGTTTGTCGTCTACTGTGTACTAGGACGTATTTGACTGGAACGGAGCAGAGGGATTCAAATGGAGTTAGCCAGTTAGGAACCATGCTGTTAGGTTCAGCATTTGTATCTGGAGGTCCTCGGTCTTGTGTGAGGAGATTGTGGAGAGACGGAAGGCAGATCGGTGTCCGCGCAGAGTCGGTGGAGGAAGGGAAACCAGTGCTGGCGAGGCCAGTCCAGGGCTATGAGGATTAGCACTGCCCTGTCCGTCTTCAGCTTCTGAAGGACTTTGGGGATCAGAGGTAATGGGGGGGGATGCATAGAGGAGGGGTCCACACCAAGTCGTAAGGAAGGCGTCCCTCAAGGATGTGCGGCATAGGCCTGCCCTGGTACAGTACTTGCGGCATTTTGTATTGACGGGAGTTGCAAAGAGGTCCACTGGGGAGTACCCCAACGTTGGAAGATCTCGCATAGGACACCATCATGCATTTCCCATTCATGCTTCACATGGAAGGGTCTGCTCAGGAAATCTGCCGTCACGTTTGTGGTGCCAGGTAAGTAGGATGCCATAGGTGTTACTCCATGGTGAATGCACCAGTTCCAAAAGCGGATGGCTTCCATGCATAGGGAACGGGAGCGAGTGCTGCCTTGGCGATTCACGTAATACATGGCTGTGATGTTGTCCGTGAGTATCCTCACCGCGGTATTTCGAATGTAGGCGAGGAAGGATTTGCATGCGTTGAAAATGGCACGTAGCTCTAGAAGGTTTATGTGTAGCCATGCTTCTTGTGGGGACCACTGGCCTTGGACTGAGAGGGAGCCTATGTGAGCCCCCCAGCCTAGTAGGGAGGCATCCGTTGTGATTTGGAGGAGTGACTCCTGCCGATGGAAAGGTATACCCGACAGCAGGTGTGTGTGGCTGGTCCACCAAAGGAGTGACTGGAGAACGCCAGGTGGCGGCATTACCGGCCTGTGGAGATCGTATCTGGTGTGGTCATATACAAGAGTCAGCCAGTACTGAAGGACGCGCAGATGTAATCTGGTGTATTTCACCACGTATGTTGTGGCAGCCATATGGCCCATCAGTCTGAGGCATGCGATGAGTGCAACAGTAGGGCTAATGGTGGTGGTGTGAATGAGGTCTTGGATGGCTTGAAACCTCTGTAAGGGTAGGAACTGCCAGCAAGTGAGTCCAGGCGGGCCCCAATGAACTTGATGTTCTGAGTGGGGTGCAAAACGGACTTCTGCTCGTTGAGGAGTCGTCCAAGCGATTGAAAGACTTGCCTCGTGAGCTGAACCATCTGGGAGACCTCATGTGCAGAAGGGCTCGAGTAGGCAATCATCCAGGTAAGGGAAGATGAGTACCCCTTGGCGTCGGAGGAAGGCCGTGACCACGGATAGAACCTTTGAAAACACCTTGGGGGCTGACGATAGCCCAAAGGGGAGGACCTTGTATTGGAAGTGGTCCTTTGCCACGATGAAGCGCAAGAACCTCCTTTAAGTTGGATGGATAGGGACATGGAAATAGGTTGAGGGCGGCAAACCAGTCCTGTGAATCTAACGCAGGGATTATGGCAGCTAAAGTCGTCATTTTGAATCGTCGTTTCTTGAGATATTTGTTCAAACGGCAGAGATCTAGGATGGGGCACCAACCTCCAGAACTCTTCTGGGCGAGGAAATAATGTGAGTAAAAGCCCCTGGTTCCTGAAATCCTTTGGGACTGGCTCTATGGCACCTAGAGAGAGAAGGCGGTCGGCTTCTAGTCGGAGGAGGGTCTCGTGAGAGGGGTCCCTGAAGAGGGACAGGGTGGGAGGGGTGATTAGTGGGATGGCTAAGAAAGGGATAGGGTAGCCAGATTGAACAATCTCGAGGACCCATCTATCCGTAGCGATTTTTGCCCATTGACGTAGAAAGGGCCTCATCCGGTGGTGAAAGAGCTGGGTCGTACGATTTGTGATGCTGCCTGTGACTGTCTGCTTGCCCTCGACCAAGGCATCAACTGGCTGAACACTGCTCATCACAAGCTTCCATCTGCGGCACCGGGGCAAGTCCAGCACCCATAGTGGAGCACCCGTGGGGACATCCCCGAAGAAGAACCAGCTTTTAAGCCAGCTTTCCCCCTTCCCCCAGCTACCTCTGAAGCAGAAGCAGCAAGGGAGGGGAGAAAATGCAAGTAGTCTACTATTCAACTACTCTAGGGGTGGCCAACCCATTTAACGGAAACCCGAACAGCGTCGGAAAAAGTGTCAAGAGCCACACCAGAATTGTCGAGCCCCTTTAAGAAACAAGCTTAGGCTTTTTGGACACATCAGCCACCCGTTGACGGCCATCATCTTGGGCGCCATTTTGAATAGTCACCCCGGTGAGCACAGGGGAGCCGGGAGTCATTGGGGGGCACAGGAGCAGCTTTGCAAGCTGCACTTTTGGGGGAGAAGAGCCGCATGTGGCTTACACGCTGCAGGCTGGCCACCTCGAACTACTCTTTTACATCCCTACTATTACCAGAACAGTTATCCCCTTTTTGATTCTTGAGTTTTTATTCTGACAGGCTCTAGAATGGAGAGACACAAATATAATTAGGTTTGGACTGCCTCTTGTAAAAGGCAAGTTTTACAGTATGGGAGCCGCTAAGACAAAACACAAAATCTAGATTGTTTAAAAATTGTCAACTTGAAGTCAGTCATGAACTTACAGAATGCAACTTTCCTTGAGTGGCAAAAATCAATATACACTGCAACTCTCACCATCAGTGCATGAAAAAAGTCTGAGGCAGCTGCACACCAACAGCAAAATGGAAAAACTCAAGTCATATGGGTAAAGAATGCCAGTGATATGGGAATTTAAAAAGCCAGTTCACACTGACTAACCCTGAGGTGTTAACAGCAGTTAGACTGATTTTCTATAACATGTGTAGTGTTATTACAGCTTTTTTCCTCACATAAACCTACTTCCTTTCCAGCTGATGTTTTGCAAGGATCATATGAAGCACTGTCTTTGCAAAGCCCAAGACAAGGCAAGCTTCCCATACCACAGTGCTAATGTGCCTCCAGCAGTGGTGGGTAACCTACCGCCCATGTCTGTCTACATGTGGCCCATGAAACAATGTTCGTTGCCCATGTTCTTGCCAGATTCTGCTGGCTCCCATTTGCATAGTTTTTTCCTGCCAGTATTACTGAAGCGACATGCACGTGAAGCCAGGGTACGTGAAGTAAGGTGGTGGTGAGAGCCCTGCACTCCATCTGCAAACAATCCCCCGCCCAAAATTCTAGGTACGCAAGCAGAGTTAGCACGACCCAGGGCAATGAAGGAGAGCCCCTCAGGCTGTCCACTTGCTAACCTACACTGCCTACCGCTGATCTACAGAGATCAACTCTAGGGATGAAGGATAATGCTGTCCCTTGCCTCCCTGCCACGGCTGCTAACTGAAGTAGAGTACACGCCTCAGCATAGGAGAAAATTCAGTAAGTGGACAGATCCCTATGTCCACTAAAAACAGAACCAAGAATACTAAACGATGACCTGCAAGGGGAGGCGGATGTCAGCTTGTGTCTTCTGCTTCCGTAGGAGGGACAGTTTGAATTTCTTCAGTACTGTAGCACACCACCCTTAAGTGTGTGCTGCTGAGGGGCCAGGGGCCAGTTCCAAAGATAGCAGCACAGAAGCGAGGGCGCCAATATCATAACATGCCATTCTTACTTCTGCACTGTCTTACAGGCTGGGGGCGGCTCTGTGTTAAGCTGCTGCTCTCTGGCCACTGAGCCCTGAAGGCAGCACAGAAGCAAGGATGCAATACCACAACCCTGCATAATAACTTTAGGGGACCACAGGACCCCTACAGGTACAACATCGACATTTCAGATTTAAGCAATGAAATGTACTGTTTTCAAAATCTAGGACCACGAAATTGACCAATATGGACCATGAATTTGGTAGAGCCCTACTCATGACATCTCAGCCACAGTGTGAAAGCCAAGCAATAGGAAGACCAGGGATTTTAGGTCAATGTCTAATTTAACATTTTGGAAGAAGGATGACTGTTTCACATTCAACACCGTCACTCCTGCTAAGGCAGTGGTGTTCAACCTTTTTTAATTCGCAACCCCCAGGGCCGGGAAAATTTTTGTTGAGCAGGGGAAAAAAAAAAAAAAAAAAGCACCAGGGACATTGTGTTGTGGCCCCTTTTATTTAAAGCACCAATCTGCTCCCCTGCCACTCCCCTTGCCGCTGCCATGTGTACATCGGGCTCTGAGCCAGGAAAACAAAATGGTGGCCAACCCGGATCGAAGCGCTGCAACCCCCCAGGAAGACAGCTGCAACCCCCATAGGCGTCGAGACCCACAGGTTGCGCACTGCTGCATTAGGGTAGAAGAGCTCACCATGCAAACTGAAGAAATAGTCTGAGAAGAGCAAAGTTATCATTGCTGGTAATTCTAAAAGCAGTACACCTCAAACACCCACACAGGCCCAGTTTAAGTATCAAACAAGAAGTGCAGAAGTTTTTGAATGTGCATGTCACTTTTAAAGAGACCATCAAAGACTCTGAGGTTTATGTAGGCAGTATTATTAGTAGCACCAAGATCATTATTTAACTCAGTCTAGAAAAATATTTGTTTACTCTTTTGTGCTTTTGACTGCACTTTGTCTAGTCAGTTTTCCCTATTTGTATGGGTCTTTCAAACAGGAAATTTTAAGAAAATTGGATTGTAAACCCATAAAACCTGGGAGCGAAATTCAAGAAAAGGTATATCATCTGAAGCTATTTTTACCTTTTCTTAAATGACTAGATTTTAAGGTACTACTTACCTTTAACTCACTTATCTTCCAACAGCTGACATACTTCAATCACCTCTTACAAGGAGGAATAAAGCTCTTGCTTAGACATGTGAGTTAAATAAGTTTCCATTATCTACCTTGCCACACCAAAGGTTGTATACAGCTACATTTATAGCTCTTCCTACTACCTGTGTACACACTGACACACCACTTCAACTAAACATTCCTTCCTGGAGGCTAGATGTAGATAGTCACAACCATTTAAATTACATGTTCCTTTTCACTTATGCCTGTTGCAGAGTATAAACATACCTGTGTAGCCACACATTTAGTGTTCTCCTCATAGTGTCTTTGACTGCATTTTTTGCAGACACTTTAGTATGTTCCAGATTACTAGGAAGCCCAAAAGTGGTTATTTCAGGCGGTAATCCAGAAGCAACTGCTTGAATTTCATGTTCCACAGCCATTAGCTACTAAATCTAATGTGAGAGTTTCCAGGAAGCAGCAAAAAACAGGAATAAAATCCACCTCTGCTTTATGAGCCAATTTCTGGTTTACTCTGGGAAAAAAGGGGGTGGATAGGGATACAGTGTACTTTCAAAATTTGTCTACAATAATCTGGAGACATATTCCTGTCACCATGAACACAATATGATTAATATGTAACATTATGATGAAGGGAACATCGCCTAGAAATGGAGATTAACAAGTATTGCTTACACTAGGGTTCCTTTCTGTAACACCACAATGAAAACATATAGCTAGTTATGCTACAATACAGAAGACAAATGACTCCTTGGGACTTGATTTCTGTATTTTTTTACAATGGAATTTACATTTCAGCAGTATGCTTATTATGCAGTAATCACAACAAAAATACGCTTCTTTATTATGCTAAACATATCTGCATGCAAAGCACACTCAGGCTAGAAAGATGCAGATTCTAGGAAAATGACAACTTTTCAGTTATGAAATGGAGATGAGAGAAGTGAAAAAGGGCAGAGGTAGTACGGTAGTTAATCTCTGCATGCATAAGAGCGAAAACATAGATCACCCCTGTGAATTCTACAATAAGACAGTAATGTAATGTATACACCCAGTGTATTTTAGTGCTTTGAAAATTACTATGGCATGTAAGCAAGTTATCAAACTGTCGTATGGAACTAAATCCATCCTGGTCAAAGTGAAGAATCATACTTCACACTCAAAGAAACATTGAGCAAACAGTTTTCTACTCGCAAAAGATTGCCTCAATTCAAAGTACAGTCAAGTATTTATGAATCACACTTTGAAACAGTATGAAGTTTATTGCTCCAATTTACCAGTAGTATATAATATTACATCAGTAAAACAGATGAGCACCTTATAATAAAACCATCTGTGTTCAAATATACGAGTTTAAGGTGATAAGTATGAAAATACACCTAACAGAACTGGAGCATTATTAAGCGCTCAGTACTTATCTCATGAGCTCACCTACCTCAGTATTGATCACAGCACCCAAGTGCATAAACAGTATTTGAGTTCACAAGGTATAATATGCACTCAGGTAATTAAGATTATGTCCCCTTAAATACTAGTCTTTCAACATTAAAATGAAAATATTTTCTACTACACAGGGAATGTGTATGCACATTTCCAATTCTGATGTAAGCAAAAGTCCAAAACAAAACTACTGGGATCCTACAGAAGAAGAACTGGAAGATATTAGCATGTTATCCATTTTTCATCATCTTATTAGTGTAGTTCCTGTAACATTAGCAGTTACATATTTTTAATAAGGCAATATTGTATAGCAGTGCAGAAGTAAAAGATTACATTCGTTTATCACCAGAACCACATTCTTAACTATATACAGAGAAATAGCATCACCTCTGCAAAGTAGTAGCAGATGTCTGGGCCTTACAAGTTGGCTGCCCACTAGATGAGAAGTCCACAAACTGGAGCCTGGGTATTTTTTTAGAGTAACTTCATTTTATTCAGGGGCTCATGTACATGGTGAAAATATAGTCATTCAGTACATAGACAAATCCTTTTTGCCAAAATCTCAGTCCAGAACACCAGTGCCTGATTAGAGCAGTCATGGCAAAAAGCTTCTCTCAAGTAACCTACATCACAGAACAATAAGACCATACCAACACCGCTGCATCTCTATTACAAAACAATAAGACACTTCCCCTCCCCCCCAACTCTATCCACTGCTTGCATATTGAGAGAGAACTTGTAAAATTATATGTAATAGCACCATCTGGTGACTCCCACTGTAACAAATTCCACACGGGGTAGGAACCGCTCATTTTTGTGTGTGAAACATTTTTAAAAAGCTGTCTCAGACTTTTCCTTTCTTTCTGCAGTTAAATAGGACTGCAATGCTATGGAGGTGTCTCACCACAACATAAATGCTCCCAAGAAATGTTGACTGGGAAAAAAAAGTCCACTGAATAATTCTTTGCAGTCAGGTACAAAGCAGAGAAGTAGCAACCAACTAAAGTTCAGTCTAGGTAATTTCTTGTTATTCCTTGAAAACTCTTCAGCCATTAAGAAGTGATGAGATCAGACAGAGGTTTCCTCCACCCTCCCTCCCGAGATCATCCTCTGGTTTCAAAATGGCCAAATAGCCCAAGCATTTACTTAATTTAATTATTCTGCAGATATTATAAAGAGATCAGTACAGGCTTGAAGTAAGCAATGACCTTGCCAAATGTTTTAAAAAAACAAAAAAAAAAGATATTTCCACAAGGACTGAGGAAAATGCTTTTTGCTGAAGAACACTGATACTATGGAAACAAATGCTGCATTCCACAAGTGGAAGAAGCCTATAAGGTTAGAATTACAGTTTAAATGGCTCGTTTTAGTATTTAAAGTTAGTCTTTCAGGGAAGGCATCAATACACAAGATGTGCACCTCCTGCAAAAAGGATTTGTCATAGGGCTTTTTCTTGTGGGGGGGGGGGGGGGGGGCGCGCCACGGAAGGAGGGTGATCATCCAATCGCTGAACAGAACTAGAAAGAACCTTGAGAGATCATCAAATCCAGCTGATACATCCCAGAACAACGCAGGAGGGGGTTGGGGGGCCAATAGAATCACACTGACTCATTTAGCTTGTGGTTCACTATGACGCCTAGATCCCTTTCCACAGTACTCCCTCCTAGACAGTCACTTCCCATTTTGTATGTTTGCAACTGACTGTTCCTCCCTAAGGGGCATACTTAGCATTTCTCCTTATTGAATTTCACCCTATTTACCTCAGACCATTTCTCCAGATCACTTTGAATTATAATCCTGTCCTCCAAAGTAGGAATGTAGAGTATAGCCATTTAAACAAGTAACCAATAAACCATGTTCATCAGTTACGCAAATGGCTATACACGGCTCTCAGTCTCTCTCCTTGGGATCCACCTGGCATCCCCGTGCTGCTAACTCTGCATCAGAGGCAGTGACACAGGACAGCAGCTGGCTCCCTGAGAGCAGAGTGGGAGCCACTGGGTGCCAGCTCTGGCTGCCGCCCCGCATGTAACCTCTAAAAATTTCAGGTTACACAGTTATCAAATTACACCCATTTTAACATCGCTACTCCAAAGCACTTGTAACCCCGCCCAGGTTGATATTATCTGCAACTATGCAATGGTGTTCTCCATTTCATTATCTAAGCGGTCCAATATATTGAACAGAACCAGACCCGTAACTTATCCTGGCGGAATCCCTACTTGTTATGTCCTTCCAGCACACCCTTCCAGCATGATTGAGAACCATTAGTAACTACTCTATGGTAACTGTTATCCAAACAGTTTTGCACCCAACTTCTAATAGCTCCCTCCAAGTTATATTCCCCTACTTAAATCCTCCTGAGTCAGCTATTGTGGGGGAGGGAGGGGAGGAAGAGAGGGTTAGCGTTTTGGGATAGTCCATTGTTATAGCAGCCCTCCTTTCAGAGCTTAGTGCTGTTTAACTGTCCAAGTAATTCAAAAAAATCAGTTATTAAAACTGCTTTTGTCGTGTTAGAGTCTATGGATTCAACTGTTAATGAGAAGGGCGTGTGAATGAAGAATGACAGATGCTGTACAAGGATACTGAAGAGCCAGGGAAATTGAGGATACTGTACTTCGCTACACTCCTATAATGCCATTGAACCAAAGGGCTGGACCAATTTTAAGAGTGCTAGAATTCCTTTTGAAGTCAAGATGTGAGCCACTTTGTGCTGACACGTACAGGACAGCTCTCAATACTTACGCCAGTGGCTTAAATAGAAACTAGATCACATACGACCTGAAGTACTTATTACCTAATTTCTATTCACTCAACTAGCTGGATTTGTCAATTTCCTTGTGCACACATGTTTGGCCACATCACTAAAACCACCATCCCAACTGGCTCACATGGGATGGGCAAAGAAGCCAAGGCTTGACATGCATGGAAAATTCAGTCAGGAGAGATCTCAACAGGTAAGAGCTCAGGCCCAACAGAAGGGGATTGTGTCAGAGCTTGCCGCACTACTGACTATTCTGTGCTTGCTTCCTGTCTCAGGGACTATAGTTGGCATGCTTCATAACCAATAACCATCACACACAAATTGTGAAGACAAATACTGTAGTCAGCCTGAAGTCTCACATTTCCCAGACAAGATTTGTGTGATGCCCTTCATGTCTCTAAAAAAAAAAAAAAAATGAACTTCTATGGAGATTAAACGAAATGTGTGTCCGCAGAAATGAGCTTTACCTGAAGTGAGGATTCGAAAAGTCTTATGTAGAGAAAAATGTTTCCAGATCGCCACAGACTCAACTAATATGACAAAAACTAATTTTAATGACTTTTTCCAATAACTGGATGAGTTAAATAGCACAGATAAGCTCTGAAAGGAGGATTGTTGTAACAATGGGCTATTCTGAAATGCTGCCCTACTCCCCCCAATTCTCTGCAATGAGGGACCTCAGGCAAAAAAGAGGAATAGGAAAGTAATAGGTACACACTAGTTGATTCAGGGGGGATTTAAATTGTTCCTATATGACCTTACAATCTCTACCACTTCGGGTTTGCCCTGCAATAACTGCTGGAGAGGACCCCAGCTGACATGGCCCACAATCATCGCTTCTCCATCAATGGTTCTCTTGCATCCACATTAACACAGCAGTATCATTTCCTAGATTTGCTGGAATTCCACACCCACACACTGGTCACAGCACATGCTCAGAAAGTTACAGTTTTCTGTATTTAGAGACTGTTTCAGAATCTGGGTTTTCTTTGCCAGGATTAAAAACAAGCCTCAGAGCTCTACAGGAATTTAAATATATGATAACACTGTAAATAAAAGGAAACAAATTCCTTAAGGAAAACCTCTAAGTATGCCAGATCAGTTCTCAATAGTAGCTGCTCTACTTTGCACAGAGATAAATATTTACATTCTGGAACAGAGAAATTACACCTTATGTTGCAATAAGAGGAATGCAAACCCCATCAGTCTTTAATATACTTTAAAATCCTAAACTCTTGTCAGAGTTTGACTGCTTGCAAGTGCCACATTAAATATTTCCTATTATTCAGCATTTTTCCCCCCATTAATCTACAACTTTTCTACTTACAGTACCAGAAAGAAAAACTGTACAATTCAGGAGGGAGTTTATCAAACCTACATTAAAAATGTAGAACCGATCTTCATGAGGGGACACCTCATCACTAAAGGATGTAAAAAATAAATCACTTGTGACGAGCATGTGTGTGTGTATATATACACACACACGTATGCACACTACTGAGCGTTAGTCTTATCTGTTTAAAGCATCAATTCATTCCTCTTTAGAATGCCCCCTTAATGTTACAATCACTCACTGCTTTAAAGTGTGCAGGCACTAGATTTTTCTGTTCCAAAGCTATGCTGAATTAGCTCTTTGAGGTTGTCCTTCCTGACTAGGGTCATCGCATCCAAACACGTCTGATTGTGTATCATTCTTGGCAATCATTTCCCTAGAATGAAAACAGGGATGTGGAGAGCATTGGTCTAAGAACTGAAAGTAGCATCCAAGCGTACTACTACACTATTTCTCACTAGGATGCTATGACAGTTCCTATGCAGTCAAAACACTCTTACACAAAAGCTCTCAAGTACCGCATCCTACACAGAAGAATTACATATCAAATTTTTGTCTTGACAAATCAAGAGGAACTGATCTCAGAAATAAAAGTTAATGCTAGTTTATGTACAAATGATTGCGACTTGATCACACTTGCATACAAGCAGAATGAAGTCCTGTGCAGTGATAATATGTTACTTGATGCCATAAAAGGGCCAATTTCACAAAGCTGAAATCAATCATCAGCCAGACCATCTGGGAGGAAGAATTTAATCAGAAAAACATCAATGCTGGAAGTACGGATGTAAGCAACTAGTTGCTTGTATGCTTATTGGGTAGTTGAGTAGTAATTCAACTAGTCACCCCCTCCCTCCCCAGCTCCATCTGTCAGAGAGGCACTTGGGGGGGGGGGGGGGAGAGAGGGAAGAGCAGGAAATTAATTCCATCAACTACTTGATTAACCAACTAATCGAAATTTAACATCCATAGTCAGGAGTTGTACAAGAATACTATACTAAATGCCCTCTCCTCTTCCCCCACCCTTGCTGCCTCTTTTGGATAGAGGCATTAAGTGGAGGAGCGACTAATCTGTTTACTATAGGATAAGCTTTTGCTTGATGTTTTGCTTATTGGATAGTCAACTAGTTCATTAATCGCTTACATCCCTATTGCTTTAACACTTGTCTGATTTTGAGAGCAAAGTATTACTGAAAAGTTGCTGAGTCTCTACCATACTGATATAAAATAAACCAATCACAATAGAAATATTGTACATTCTATATGATACACTGAAATGTGAGCCCTATAAACAAGTCCTCGTATGAAATTTTAGTATGTAATGACTTTGCTAGTGCTTTTTATGTAGTCTGCTGTAGACTAGGCAAATATCTAGAGGAGCTGATGTATTCTCTAGAAAACCAATGCATACCCCAGGGTATACGTACCCCTGGTTGAGAACCACTGATTTAGTGGATATGCCAGGGAATTTGATGTCAGGAGTATTGTATTCTATCCCTGACTGCCAGCAGCTCAATTTCTTGCCTTCCTGCTTCCTTGTTCATGTAAGGATATGCAGGGCCTCATCTTTTATAGCATGTGTATTAAAAGTCTCCATTGCTAATGTAAGGATATTAGTTTCCTTTCTTTTATAGCAGAAAACAAAGGAATCTTCCTGCGTATTTTGCACTTTCCGTATGTATTCAATTCATGGAGATTCAACTATACTGAGCTCTGAGGCAACTTCTGAGTTTTCTGTTTTGGTCTACTGTGCCAAGGCTTTTCCATTTTGGTTTTCTTGAGTTTAGTTCAACCTCATCTTATGTGTTTAGTTTTATCCTTACCATAACCTAGTATGCCACTGCCAGTCTAAAACTCAGTAAGAAATGAGACTGTCAATCTCCAATTCAATATTCCAACAACATTATTGACGGCTGCCATTTAGAATGAAACCTAGACCCAGCAACAACCCAATATGCCACTATTTCTGCCTGCTTGCAAGTGTTCATTGTTAGTGTCCCTGATATCCCCTCTCACCCCAAGCTCACCTTCATGCCCATACAGAATAGCTTGATGTGGCTGGAAACATCTACTTGGAACATTCACTGACATTTGCGTCGAAGCTAGTTGTGGGACAAAACAAAGTTCATAAACTTGAACCTACCAATGAATTTCAGATTCACCGTCTACACCAAACTATCATTTACATATTGAAAAATTGTAACTGCACATAATAATTGGATAAAATTAAAATTGGCCATTATGACAAACACACAAGCGGACAAATGATTTTACACAAGTCTTAAGTGAGGAGGCAAAGATCCCAAATATCAATGTGGCCCTACAACTACATATAAAAAAAAAAAAGTCCTGCCCCATCTCAAGTGACACTACGCATGCATGTTTCAGAAAGCCTTCGACCACCATGCCATACATGAGTTACAAAGCTGGTATGTGCTTCTGAGGAATACCTGAGTCTCTGACTGACACAGAGCCCTTAGAAAAATCAATCAGGCCAAACTACAGATGAGGATTTCCCCAGTGACCCCAAGAGCAGAGGCATAGGATCCCCATGAGATCAGCCATCCAAGGATGCTCAATGTCACTACGTCACTCAAAGTATCTCCTACAGCTTAGTGGCTCTGAAAGACTATTCCTGCTCCAGCCTGTGTCTGCTCCCGTTCTTGAGTCCCTGCTCTGATCTCAGGCTGCAGTCCCTGCCTGATCGCTGTTGCTTCAACTACACGGCCTGAGCATTCATGACTCACTTTCTCCATCTCAGCTGTTGGACACCTCTGCAATGACCATCATGGAGAGGACAGAGTTGATCCAGAGCCTTAGGGGTCAAGTTGCTCAGCTGCATCTGAATAATGCTGCCCTCCACTCTTTGGTCCTGTACACTTCAAAAGAGAGAGGCAGTGGGAACCCACGCCAGGAGCAAAGCAGTCCCTGCTGGCATGGGTTCCCCTCCAGGCTTCTTCAGGAGCGGCTCTCCTACATTCCAAAGGGAGAGCAGCAGCAGTGGGACTGGTACGAGCAGGACTGTTTCAGTCCCTGCTTGGGCCATTTTCCCGCTGCCTCCTGCCCCCTGCCGAGACGGTGCTGGAGGGGGGGGGGGGAGAGGGAGAACGACTAGTCGAGTTCCTACTCAGAGGGAATGAACAGAGCAGAGCAATCAATTGAGTGATCCATCTGAAGTCATCCACTCCCCGCTCTTCTGGAATCAGAGACTAGGAACCTCCAGAGCATGGGATTGCATCCCTGACCATATTAGCTAATAGTCAAAGAACCTGCTCTCCATGAACTTATCAGCTATGTCTACACTCGCAGCTTCTTGCCCGAGTAATATACAAATGAGGCTAAGCATGGAATATCACTGAGCCTCATTTGCATACCTAAGGAGCCACCATTTTTTCAGAAGAGGCTCTTGCGCAAGGAGCATCTACACTGCCCCTTCTTGCGCTAGAAAAACCCTCTTGCGCAATGCCGTTATACCTATTACTTGACAGGAAGAACGGCATTGCGCAAGAGGGCTTTTCTTGCGCAAGAGGGGGCATTGTAGACGCTCCTTCTTGCGCAAAAGCCTCATGAAAAAAAGGTGGCTCATTAAATATGCAAATGAGGCTCAGCGATATTCCACACAGCCTCATTTGCATATTACTCGCGCAAGAAGCCGTGAGTGTAGACATAGCCATCCAGTTTAACCCAGTGATGCTTTTGGCATTCACAACATCCCTTGGCAACAAGCTATATAGGCTGTGCATTCTGCGAAGTACTGTCTTCTGTGTTTTACATCTGCTATTCATTGCACTGGGTGACCCCTGGTTTTTGTGCCACGTGAAGGAGTAAACACTTCCTTATTCCCTTTCTCCACACCATTCATGACATTAGACTTCATTCATAGCCCCCTTTATTCTCTTTTCTAAACGAAAAAATCCCAGTCTTTTTAAACCTCTTATGGAAGCTGTTCTATACCCTTAATCACTGTTATTTCCCTTCCAAAAAGATACATCAAGATGGGGAAAGGTACTGGGAGATACAATGACCAGAACCGCATGCAGTGTTCAAGGCATGAAAAACCACAGATGTATATAGTGGAATTCTGACATTCTCTCTTTTCTATCCCTTTCCTAACATGGTTAGCTTTTTTAACTGCTGTGTCATACTGAACACGTTTTCAGAGATTCAGATACCACTCAAGAAAGCTAACAGCCAATTTAGATCTCATTTTGTATATATAACTGGGATTGTTTTTCCACTTTGTATTACTGAGCACTGAACACCACTGCAGTTCATATGGCATTGTATTGCCCAGTCACACAGTTTTGTGAGGTCCCTTTGTAATTATTTGGCCTGTTTCAGGCTTAACTATCTTGAGTAATTTTGTATCATCTGCACACTTTGCCACTGTTTGCCCCCTCTTTCAGACCACGTATGAATACGATGAACACAGGCCACAATAAAAATCCCTGGGGACACCACTATTTACCTCTCTCCACTGAATAAGTGATTCCTGCCTTTTGTTTCTGCTTTTTAATCAATTATGAATCCATGAGGGGACTCGCCCGCACATTGCCAGATGCTGGCCTATGTTCGTGTGTGTTGTGTGCTGTCCCAGCTCTGCGCAGCTCATTGGCACAGCAGACCGATGTCAAACTGCCCAATAATCACCAGCTTGTTAGCAGTGAAGTGACTCTGCCTGGTTTATTGTTAATGAAGCACAGTCCTGGGATCCCATAGACTCAGGGCCATTAACACACCCATCACAATAGATCAGCTCAGTCAGGGCAGAACTTTGCACTGCACGGCCAGGCTAGCCAAAGACACTCCCTTTAAGGCTCCATTTTACACACTGATACAAGCAAGTTATGTATTGCCCCACTGGCAGGGTTAGCTACCACCATCTACCCTGTACATGCTGGTTCCATCAAAGTGTTTCTATCCATGACACTGTTATCCTGACCTTATCTCTGAGGCCAATGTGCTCCTGTTATGCCTGAGGCCTGTTTCTCACTTGGTATTGGGCTATCCTGGTATCACCTCTCAGAAGAGGTGTGTTTTTGTAATACCAGTCTCACTCTTGCCAAATTCTGTGAGCCTGCTCACAGTCTGACTTGACAGTTTTGCTTCAGAGCCATGGCTTGACCACTACTTGACTCCAGGCCTCTGATCCAAGGACTAACGTCGCAGACTCTCTCCACTAGGTACGCTCACTGTGCTCAAGAGCCCTGGTGAAGGACGTTATCAAAGGCTTCGGAGAGTCTAAGTATACTATATCTACTGGGTCACCCTTGCTCACCGGCTTGCTGATCGCCCCCTCCCACAGAATGTGAAGACACTTGTGAGGCATGATTTCCCTTTACAAAAACCATGTTAACTCTGCCCTCACCAATCATGTTCACCAATGTTTCTGATAATTCTCTTCTTTACTACAGTTCCAACAATTTTTTTTGATACTCAAGCTAGGCTTGCTGGCCAGGATCATCTCTGGTGCCTTTTAAAAAACTGGCATCACATTCTCTATCCTCCAGTCAGCCAGGGTACAGAAATACAACCAGCCATGATACCTTCAGAACTTGGCCCGAAGAACTTTCCACTACCAGAAAGAGTTGATGAGGACCACCATTAAAGCTGTGGTTTGCTTCCAGTGCCATGGCTTGTTCCCGAGTCCTGAAATGCATCTTGATGACAGGATCGAGACTGGGTTTAATAGCAATCTATTGACCGGTGAAGCCCTGGACTGGTATTACTCCTCCTGGAACAAGCCAGCCCAATTCTCAGCAGCACGGATGAGATCATCCACACCTTCTTGGTAATACTTGTTCCAAATCACATCCCTACCACTCAATCTGCCATTCAGTTTCTCCCACAAGGCTGTCAAGCCCATCTAAAGCTTAGGCTCTTGAATGCTGAAGACGGACAATCTCTCTCTCCTCCTGAACGTGCTTGTGGCTTTGTGACATTAAGCTAGCTCTGGTGAGATGCACTGTTGGTTCAAACTGCTCTGTTATTGTCTTTAGGTGATCCTGAAGAGATAAGGAGCAGCTGAGCACCTCCGACTGTGGGTAAGAGCTGGACCAAAACGGTGCCAAATAAATCTTCCACAAGCTTTGCTTTCCATTTCAAAGGCAGGTACGGAAAGCAGAAGCTAGATTCCCAGAGGAAGGAATCCACTGCAAAAAAGCTCGCTTCAGACAAGAAAACAGAGGTAGAGGCACCGAGACAATGTCTGCTCAGTAAACCACCATCAGGAGGCACAGTCCCTACCATAAAGCTCTGCTTCCAAATCTACTGGATTTGGAAAGTCATCGAACTCAGAGGGTTTCCTGGCCATGTACTATACCCTATACTGGAGACAGCACTTCTAAACACTTGACAATAGCTGAAAAGCAGAGACCCACTCTTTCCTGTTTCCACAGTCACCACAGACCGCTGATTAAACAGAAGATTGAATATTGGGCCTACTCTGCAGGATCCTAAGCCAATAACTGAGTGGCTGAGGCTTGCTGATCAGTGCCAGCAGCAACAAATTGAAGTTTCCAACATTTCAGGTCCATTTTACTGCTGCTGATTGCAGGTTCACAGCAGAAGTGAAATCAAGGGTTACAAATATCCCTTCTCTGTTGCTGTTCAGGAACAGAAGACAGAATCAAGACAAACTCAAGCCATTTGCGCCTCTGAGCACACAAAGAAAAAAAAAAAAAGACAACCTGTGTTCACTTACCACAGACAACAATCTTCAGAAGCCAAACTGACATGAACAAGAACAGAGAGGTTACTCACTCTGGGCAGTAACTGGAGGATGCACATGGCCCCTGCCTCCAGTGGCTTTGAGCAGCATGCAAGGGCGCAGAAGGCAGGGAGCCTGCCCGAGACTCCCGCTGGACTGCTGGCCAGGAACTGCTTTGGGAAAACACTTCCTAGCCAAAGCCTGAACTAGGGAAGTGAAGGTTTAACTCTGTGGTATCCAACACATTAGCCATTAGCCACATGTGGCTATTTGGCCAGTTGAGTATGGCTAGTTTGCTGAAGCAGCAGCCACTATATTGGCTATTGCTTCAGTACTGGTTGGATACCACGGCCCATGACCAAGTTCTTGGACTGCCCACCCTGACCTAGAAAGAGCCTGTAGATGGAGACACTGTGGACCCTATAGATCCATCAATAATTGACATGAACAGACCAGGAGACCTCCTACAGGACTTGGTTCTGTCCAGATAAAAGGATAATGCTCTCCTGACATCCAGTTTGTGTAAACAGGATCCTCCCTGGGCTGGCAGGGTTTAAGGGGGAAAACAAACAGATGAATGAACACCAAGCAGCTGAATTCATTCTTAGAAATTGCATGCTCTGCTTTCCCAGGACCACCATGAGGCACGGCTCAATGCCCTACCCAACCCCTGTGGGATGAGAGAGTATGAGTGCGCTATTCTACGCCCTTTTCCAACAAGGCTGCTAGGAAAGACATGAGTCAACCAACACAGTCCAGCTAGTGCCTCCCCTTTCCCAGCAGCTTAACAGGCTCACATGCTGGACTCCCCAATTAGGGGCTTATCTGAAATCTGCTGGGTTTTTATATGGGCCTGCTTGTAAGATTCTGGCTCATTTTTCAAGTTGATCTATATACCATCTAACGCATAAGAACCCATTTGATGCATTTACAAAATTCTCAACTAGCTTATCTGTCAGATACAATAGAAACTGTTTCAACAAACAGTATTGTGAGATACAAGCTTTCAAGCCACGCCGCTGTTCTTCTATTTGACAATTGGTCCTATAAAAGATACTCCCTCACCCATCTTGTGTGTCTAACATCCTGGGACCTACAATGCTACAATTACACTGCAGCTGACAGGTTAATAGGACAGATTTCCATCCAGTCTCTTGGAGAACAGACAGTTAGTTCATTACATAAGAGATGGTTTTCAATATACCTCAAGAGAGTTAAACATAATACCATGTGGGGAAATTAGGGACTTTACAGCTAAGAAGATTTTTGGACCTTCCATATCTGAATCTGAACTGTGAGGAGTTGCCTTCTCCCTCATTCTTGAGAGTTAGATAAACTGAACACCCAAACAGGTAATGCTCAAAGTTAAGGCTGATCTTCCAAATTATCAAACTGAGTTAGACATACTGGTGTGAGTGAAAGGTGGAAGAGGCATTCACCAGGGCTACGTCTACACGAGTTCTCGGCAAAAATATGCTAATGAGGGACTCATTTGCAAGAGTCGCAATCTCATTTGCATATTTTCTGCTGATCCATTTTTGCTAGGGGTTTTTACGCAAAAACAAGCAGTGTGCATGTTTTCTTTGTGCAAAAAACCCCTTTCCCACCAGATCGGTAAACCTACTTTTTGGGGCATAATGATCTGGTGGGAAAGGGGGTTTTTGTACAAAAAGAAAATGTCCATACTACTTTTTTCCGCAAAAACGGCTTGTATAAATTATGCAAATGACACAGATATGCCAATGCATGCCTCATTTGCATACTCACTGCCAGCAAAACCGGCAGTGTAGACATAGCCCAGGAGCAGAACAAAACCAGCCTTACTTTCTTGGATTAACCCCTCCTTAAGTCACGCTGTCTCAATCTTGCAGTTTAGTCTGGTTTTTAAAATTAATACAGGCCCAATAATGCTTAAAATGTACACATGTTGGAGCTCCCTGGTCCAGCACCCTCAGGACCTGACAGGACCTGGATGAGGGATTTTGCTGGACTGGGGAGGTCATTTCTGAACCCCCTGCTGCCGCCCCCACGGCCTGCCTGCTGGCCTCCAGAATAGCTCCTCACCTCCTGCTGGCCTCGCTGCTCTGCTGACCCTGCTGGGCAACCATCACAGCCTTGGCTCCAGGTCCCACAGAGCAGCTGCGCGTGCCACGCTGGGGCTCCGGGTCCTGCGGGGCAGCTGCACGTGCCACGCTGGGGCTCCGGGTCCTGCGGGGCAGCCGCATGCCACAGATCCCTGCCCTACTAAGCTACCGCAGCTCCCAGCCCCATGGGGTAGCCATGCGCATCTCTCCCAGCCCCCTAGACAGACCTGCTGCCACACACTGCCGGAGCCCACTGTCCTGCCGGCCCCGCAGGGATCCTTGCCACTGGCCCTCAACCGGGACTCTCTGGTCCTGCAACATTCATGCCGGAGATTGGCAGACCAGAGAATCCTAGTTAGAGAGTTTCAACCTGTACTATTACAATGGTATACAATTAACATCTCCTTTTCATTAGGCTATGCTGTACTATTTAGACTCAATGCCAAAATTGAGAATTACATATTTTAGAGGAAATTTTGCCAAGAGAGTCAGGCCTGTTTCTTGACTGTCATAGGAAGAACCTATATCCCAAATTTCAACACAATCTAGCACAAATACCAATACAAAACCAGATGACTGAGCAGTTCCCCAGGGAAAATGTAATTCCATGATAGTTTGAACAACACTCCCACTTTGAATGCTGGTTCAGGCTGTCATACAATAGAACTAATTTATTGTTTCAGGCTTAAACATCAATCCAACAAAAGCATCTGAACTGCATAAAACTAAATGCTTTATAAACAAAGCTAAACCAGAAAACCCTAACATGCACATATTTTATACAGAGCAGACAAAGTGTTTCTATAAACTCTATTAGTGTATTTAGAAAACGTATCACACTAAAACAATGTTAACAAAATACAAAGTTTGTAAAAGCTACAAGATTAACCCTATGGTAAAATGAAGTGAAAAAATCATCCTTCAAGATGACTGTCTCCCTAAAGAAAAAAAAAAAACAGAAAATTAGAAATGAAAAAAGTTTCCTTGGCCAGTGTTCCTGTTTTTCCCCCCCTTTCGCTATTTAAGGCTCATGGTTTTAAAAGGGTGCTCTCTAGTATATTAGAGTCTCCTTCATGAGGCACTGTGATATTGGAAGTTATTAACAGGGATGGAATCCCAGTGCTACAAATTTGGAATCCATTTTTCCCCACAGGATTGCAGAGAAGATGGCAGAGACAGCTTTGCAGATTAGGAAAATGAACAAATATGGGGGAATCTAACTTGTACTAATGATAGATCTATAATGAATTACTTGCTGTGTGTCTCAGGATTCAGTTAGTGCAAACTGAATAAGGAAACCAAAAGCTATTTTGCTCATTTGACAAGTGTAATTTAGTTTTATTTATAATAAACTCAAAGTATCTTTAATAAATGTTAAGATACTTTGTAAAGGTAGTTAAAACATAAGAGATCTCACTATAGCACTATTAAATCTTTCCAGAAAGTAAGGAATATATTAATTCAAGGATCTACTGTATGGCTGTGTCTACATTGGCATCCTTTTCCGGAAAAGGGATACTAATGAGACACTTCGGAATTGCAAATGCCGCAGGGGATTTTAAGAGGAATAAGGGATCTTCCGGAAAAGGCTTTATTTTCCGAAAGATCCCGTCTAGACTGGCGCTTTTCTCCGGCAAAGCCCCGAGCCGGAAAAAAGCGGCAGCCATGTTCATGCAAATGCCGCGGGGGATATTTAAACCCCCCACAGCATTTGCAATTCCGAAGTGTCTCATTAGCATCCCTTTTCCAGAAAAGGGTGCCAATGTAGACACAACCTATATGTAAAAGGTAAATGTATACAAATTTAATCCAATAATAATGCTTTCCTCAGAATCAACATGCGTCTTTAAGAGGTCACCTAGACCACATGGTTCTGCCATTGTTCTGTTCACTGTGCAGGTCCCCACATTTTATGTTCTAATCCTGGATTTTTGCCTCCTTACTCTCTCAGGCCACTAATTTACAGTTCTGTTATGAAATCCCATCTTTCTTAAGCAGATAAATACATACAGGACAGGTCTTTAAGAGGTTAGACTTCACACCAGCATGCCAGCCAGATTGCACTTGAGAGACTACCTTGGGTCATCAGTTTCAGTAATACAGAGAGAAGAGGAGAAGTAACCCACTATCCATGGTCCCCTGAAGATCACATTCTGTTAAAGGATGATATCGGTTTCCAATTCCTTAAGATAAGATGGTACTGAATGAGTTGACCCGGATTTAAATTAATGGAGATTACCTATCTCCTAGGACTGGAAGGGACCTTGAAGGTCATCGAGTCCAGTCCCCTGCCTTCCCAGCAGGACCAAGTACCATCTCTAACAATTTTTGCCACAAATGGCCTCCGCAAGGTTTGAACTCACAACCCTGGGTTTAGCAAGCCAATGCTCAAACCATGGAGCTATCCCTACTCACATGATGGAATCCTCCTAAGGTGGGCTTTTCGGTTGAGGATTGCAGGGGCGGGCGGGGAGGGGAAGCGACACTACCACCATGTTGCTCTTATGCTAAACTTCACTAGCAGAAGTTATGAGCCTGCCAATGCTCACTTGAAGTCTTCAGGCCATCCGAACTGGCTTCCAGCTCTATGCCCGTCACACTAGGGAACAAAAATCCTGGGGGTTGATTGCCAAGGACAACCGAAAAGTTGGTCAGAGAAGAGAGTCTCTCTCTGATGACATTTAAAAATATTTCTGAATTTGAAACTATGGTTCAATCATCAAAATAGAGGATGATTATCATAGGTCTGTCCCCCAGATCCCCATACATTCCTCTGTGCTACTGATACAATGCCCTCTGAAACAGTTTGTCACCAAAACAACTCTGATTTATCCATCATGGAAACAGAAGGGGGGAAATGAACTAGATCAAGATGTGTACCACAATAACTACCATGACAGAGATGTAAATATAAAATTTCAATAATAGACCAAGCAGAAAATCTTTGCACAACACTATAAAAGCTTTCTAAAGGATTTTACAATCTGTTCTTGTTTCATTTTTTCTGCCTTTCTACAGTCGTGTATGCTCCCCTTCTCTAACCTTTTCTATGATTGTAATGGTTATACAAGAGCCCCATCTAGGAAATGCAAGGAGTATTTGTTTTCTCTCCCGAGTTTAACTGCAAATCCTTTCCAGGTAAAAAGGCATTACCCAAGATACCCAGCTTATTACACAGCACTGGTGAGGCCAAGAATCCCTCCACGTCATCATACATAGCCTGACCAATGTCACCATACATAGCCCCCACCCCCCGCACTTCAGTTTCCAAGTTCACACCATCACACAGTAAGAGAAATTGCTTATCCAAGGCACTTAAATACCACCGCAGCTGGAAGCATATAAAAGAATCTAAACAGAGCATGGCAAGCAGGATTCCCACCACTGTCTGGAGACAGGACATTAATTTAAAAAAAAATTACCTGGCCCTTATGGGTGAGAAGAAAGCTTGCAAAACGTGAACTGCATAAAGTGATGTACTGCTGTCCTCCTGGTTCTACAGGCTGTCAGCGCCAATACCCCTGCCGTTCTTTAGCATCCAAGATCGGATACAGGGTGAGAATGCTCACCAGTTTTCACTACTTTGAGACTTCTAGGCAAAAATGAAACTGACAAAAATCAGGTCACTTGCATTATGCCAAGATTTGAGAAAGTTGGGAGCAAGAGTAAAACCAAGACACCAGAGCTATTTTTGGGGAAACAGGCTTAATACATCACTAAGAGAAGAATCAAGTATAAGAAACGGACACTCCGCAGCAACAAAGCAGAGGGATGAATTCAGGAAAGCTCCATTTTCATATCAATGTAAGAGGACAAATTTAGTGCTACAACCACAAAAAGTCTAGGTAAAACGTTAACTACAATGTCTAACTCTATAGGTCGGGGTGAAGCAGGAAAGAGACAATACATAGGAGTTGGCAGAGAACACAAAGCAAGAAAAAGAACACAAATATGAGGGGGAATTAACCATCCTCCCCATGAGGGGGAAGGGGGAAAAGCCGAGTAAAGATAGGAAGGAAAAGAAAATGTAGCAAGGAGTACTGATTGAACAATACTTGACAAATATTTAATGAATGTTACCACTGTTCATCAAATACTGTACTCCATTAATACCTCTGTGTGGTTTTCTACAAGCACAATAGCTAGGCAAATACTACTCTGCGCACACGCTACTTCTGATGGTATTACCAAATATATTCAATCTATATTTCTTTTGCTATTTTTCAGCTGTAGTAGTAACTCACATATTAAAATATCTTAAATCAAAGGTTGTTAAATACTGTATTTAACTATTTGAAACATCTGAAAGTGGCCTAGAGCCATGAGAGTTGCAGGGGTTATAATACATTTTCACCCAAGCACAGCAGTTTAAGGCCTTGGGCTACAAGTATCAATTATTTCTGAAGCCCTGATTTTCTTCTCTGTTTTATAAATTATTTCTTCCTACAGTGCCAACAGCACACCATACTGAACTTCAGAAAGGGCACAGGTGGCTAGTTACAGCTGACACTTTCCCAAATGTTAGAGACATACTATTTGCAATTTTGGGGGGAATCTTAGAAAGGCATGTTTTCATCTTTGGCCTTATGCTGCATAGACCCAATCATTCTCCACACCAAGGAATTAAGAGTATACAACATCAAATCAGTCAATGATTGATAAGAGCAAACAATATGAATGCATTACAAAAAAGTACTCAACTTAAAGACACATTTAGGAAAAATGCGTTATCTGGACATCTCTCAGGCAACCAGATTTGAGATTCAGACTCTCTTTGAAGTTACCTTAAAAAAAAAAAATCCTTGACTACTCCCTACTTGTCAGAACTCTGAAGGGCATTGTCAATATGACAATGCTAAGCAAAAAAAAGAGTTGCACCTATTGAGTCTAGAATTTGTACCTACTAGTTTCTTTGATATAGGTTTTGTACATCTTCAAACAAAAAACTGCCTGTAACTTCCTAGAGCTACCAACTTGGGCTCCAATCCTGAGGCAGACTGCTGAGTCCTGGTAGAACCATGTACTATCTATGCTCATGGTGTTCAACATGCTAGTCGCTAGCCACATGTGGCTATTTGGCTGCTTGAGTGTGGCTAGTTCGCTATAACAGCAGCTACTATAGGGGCTACTGCTTCAGAAATGGTAGGACACCACGGGAACCAAATTGGAGATTTTATACCTTCTACATCTTCAAATCAAGGACCCCACTGGATACTGCTTTAAAAGTCTACCCCAAAGGTGCAAGTGGAAAGATGTTTCTAGCAGTTGCCTGAGGCAGGTGGGCTTAAAGTCATTAAAAATACACTTGGATTTTAATGGAAATGTGCAAGTTCTTATTTCTCACTCTTACTATTGCAAAGCTAGCTCTGATGCTAAAAGAATGAGAATTGATTCCCTGTTTTCATGAATCTGGACAGGACACTCCTAGATCTCTGCCAAAGTTTACAGTCATATTAATTAGAGTATATAATGCCATGTGAGCAGAAAAACTCATGAATCAGGTCAATTGAAGCTGCTGCTGCTTCAGAAAGCTACCAGCACTGGCAACTGCAGTCACAGAAGAGTAATTCATGGTAGCGAAGAATCTTGCAGATGGCATAGAGTTTGCTCCCAATCTCAAACCTCACAGTAAAAAGAAGGTTCTAAAAGATGGGTAAAGTAGTAGAAACCCTCTCCCCGTACAATGAAGCTCTAAAGAAAAGGGGAGAAAAGAAACAGCCTCTTCCCTTTCAGCAGCCAGAGGGGAACAGGGCATTAAGTTTCAGATATCTTTTAACAGAAGCTCCTTGATAGCAAGGCCAGCAACCTAACAGTTCAAAAGCAGAGTGACAATTCATGCTCCTGGATATAATATGGTAAGTCCCCACCTCATCTTTCATATCTACCTCAGGCTAGCAATCAGCTGGTTTTTTCAAGAGTGTCTATTAAGTGGGGTAGTAATACCACCACCAGCATGGAAAAGACATTCATTTCTCCTTTGTGCCATCTTCACAAAACCTGAATTTGAAGCCATTCTGGAATCTTTAAAGCATCATAACCCAAGTGAAATTTGAATGTTGAATACATAATTTTGTTCCCAGAAATTTAAACAACACATAATCTGTAAATAACTAGATTACTTAAAAATTGTAATATCCATCACTACACCTTGTTAAACAGATGATTAATTTCAATGGACAAGAGATCTAATTTATGTTATCAACACTACATCAGGAATTTTATGCGCAGATACTACTTCTTCCTAATTTTTTTTGGTTCCTAGCTACTACTTATAACAAGACATAAGATTCTAATGCCACTGGTTTCTTACCACTGACCCTATCGCCTGTTCAGACTTGTCTGATTACATTTGCTGTATGTGAACTTATCAGCATGTTGAAACTCTTGGCCCATGAAAGCAAAATTTTCCAAGTGTGTTCCACCAGATGGGACAACGGCTTTTAGTATGAATTTGTTTTTACATTACCTCCTCTATTAAATAACTGACAAGCTTGCCATCTAATCTCATGTTATTTTCAGAATGTTTGTGTTGGTTTTATCCAATTTGATTTCTAAACCAAAATCCTGAAGCAAAATTAAATACTGAAGTCCAAAGACAGCATTCTAAAAGTCCAAAATATAAGTGAACAATTTTTTATTAATGAAGAATATCTGGTAAAATGTTCATGCCTAAGATGTGCAAATATACAACAAAACATTCATGAAGTTTTTCCCCTTACATATTTTGGTTTATACAAAAAACTGTGTTCTCTTCTAACTGGGTGGTATTTTACATTTCCAACTATAATTGAGTGAACAAGTTGTCATGGTTACAATGGAATTGTGCAATAATTTTGTTGGCTTGTAATTGCTGGATATTTGTATACAAGCAGCTGAGCTTTCTTAATTCAACATCTCCTAAAATCTTTCAGGCAGATTCTGGAGCTTCAATAGCATCTTAATGTGAAAACTAACCATTTCTGACCCTTCCACCATTACTAGAATTCAAAGCAGTGACAGATCACATTATATAAAAAAAATCCTGTTTGGAATCAGGCTACATAAACTTGTATGCTCCTTAGCTCTTTGTAAATATTGCCCTTTGTAAGACAGCTCATTTAAATAGATAACCTCATGTAACTTTTGACTACAACCAAAAGCATTGACAGCAGCAAAGAACTCACACGTCACTTTTATTGATGCTATGTTAGAGAATTAAATCCAGATGTACTCCCACACCTTTCGTCACTAAGTGTGAAACTCACCTTAGGTGCACAGTGCAAATAAAAAAACTCTAGGTGACTTACTTGATTTAACACAGACATTTCTATGTTAGCCCAGAGAGACAGATGTGGATGGAACAGCCCCAATAGACAACTACTACTGTCTGCAGGCCCTGATTCCTGGCTGATGGGTGACTGTCACCTGCCCAATCCACCCACACTTCTCATTCAGACAACTACTTGGGGAATTTGAGCTTTATTTTACCCTAAAATATTATGCAAATCTATAATTATGGACACTGTTAGATCCAGAAAGTCAACATTTTAAAAATGACAAGTCTAACATATGCAAAGCTTTATATGAAAGCTGTCACAGCACATCTAATGACAAACTGAAAAACCCTTCAGTCTCATGCAAATACATACATAAGCCACTTAATATCATTACATGTATTTTGAGGAAACAGAATGGATCAGTTTTATCTCCCTCCAAAGGGTAGGAGGTGTTTTGGTATAAAGTCAAATAATCATCGTTGTAATAAAAGTGATGTTGCTTAAGATGTCATGCTACACTTGCAATGCCACAAAAAAATTAAAGACATTCAAAGATTGCACAGAGCATCGTCTGATTAATTCATGCATCACCCCCCTCTTCCCACACACACACACACCCCACACAAACACCCCAGCTCAGCAATATCTCCCTTCCCATTGCACTAAGAACATTATAATGATTTTTTTTAAACTATGACATGACAATTGTTGCACAAACCAACATTTTATACAGTAAAACTCCATTTTAAACACACAGCAAATCAGAAGGAAAAGGGAACAAGGCACAGTGTATGGGCCAGAATGTTACCTGTAAGTTTCCTTTGATACAGTCATTTTGTGTTGTATGTTAACAGTATAGAAACAGCCTTGAAGTCATCATGAAAATTTGTTACACAAAACTATCTACGCTTACCAAACAAAATAATTCTGTCTTATGGTTTGCCAATTGATAAGTGTCTATTTGGCTCACGTATGTGGACAAGCATAATTTTGTAATGCTAATTTACTAATATCTCAAACAAGATAATACAACATAAGATATAAAAACTATCATAAGCATGAAATGCATAAGATTCTTTTACAAGTCCACACTTTAACCACGATGAATTTTGGTTACCATAAAAAAAAAATCAAAAGAGCTCCTTTTAATGGGTGTTGCATTCGATAGACTCACTTTTTAGCGAAGCATGTACACTGTGGGCCATCATCATGTTAGCACAGGCACATGTGCAGAAGGTGCCAGAAAAGATTCTGAGAAGTTTTATAAGAACACAGGCCACCACAACTCAGTTGTGTGCCATCTCCCTATTATAACTACGCAGTCAAAGCAGTAATTAATTACAGTTTAAAGAGCTGTCTTCGCTTCTTTATCCAGCAATCGCTTTTATATTTTAGTTCTGGGTTATGAATAACTGAACCATCCAAAGTCCTATCTTATCCAATGGAATACAGCCGGTCCCCAAGTTGCAAATGGTCGACTTACGACTGTTCGCAGTTACGACCAAAACTGTCGTAAATGGCAGACCCTGAGTTAGGAACGCAATCCGCGCTTACGAACAGCGCAGTCACATGTAACTCAATGGGGTCCGACTTACGAACAAACCGAGTTACGACCCACTTGCTTGGTCAGTAACTGGTTCGTAAGTCAGAAAGAGGATATATTTGCATATTTTCTAAACGTAATAGGTATTATCCTACCTATCTATTTTATTATATAATACACACACACACACACACACCCACACCCACCCACCCCCAAAATATATATCTCCCTCCCTCCCTCACTGGGGGGGGGGGGTAAAACTAAAGGACAAATTTGACTTTTGTTTTAAATTGGCTTAAAATGAAGAATTCTAAACAGCTTCATCAATTCACAAGTGAGCTCAACCTTTCTTATGCCAGAACCCCCCGCCCACACCCTTGCCACTCCAGAGAGCACGTCTTCTCTAGTAAATGGCTGAAAGGGACAGACTGTTGCACTGGCTAGGGAGGGAGCTCTCTAGGCAGGGCAGTAGGAGGGACATGAGTACACCCACACCCTCACTACTTCCATCTGCAAGGATCCCCCTGCCGCAGGAACACTCTCCCCCCCACAGACACCCCCAGTGCCCGTGACAGCCTACCAATTCCCCCACACACATACACCAGTGACTGCTGAACAGAGACAGGCACTCAGCCCTCCAAACCCCTGCACACAAACACAGCAACGGGTGGGCCGCACAGACAGCAAGTATCGGACAGACTGACCCACACAGCTTCCCCCGTACACAACAGAGCCAAAGCCTGACAGACAAATGCTACCCAACATGTACAAGTGACTGTGGACAAACACACAATTCCATCCCCCCCAATCGCACACACACATACATCCCATGTGTGGCTGTCCGATAAACATACAGTCCCCTCCGCACACACGCCACAGACAACCCGCCCCCACACACACACCCCCATGTGCCAGCCTGACACACAAAAAACCCCACCCACACATGCATATGCATGCACACACACAGCCTGGGTGCCTGACACCCTCCTCCCCCCCACACACAGCGCCCCAGTGCCAGACCCTCCCCCCCACACACAGCGCCCCGGTGCCAGACCCTCCCCCACACAGACAAACCCAGGGTGTCGGACTGCCCCTCCCACACACACACACTAGGTGCCGGACTGCCCCCCTCTCTCCCCACACACACCCCAGATGCTGCCCCCCCCACACACACACACAAACACAGACCAGGTACTGGCCCCCCACACACACCCCTTATGTCGGCCCCACACACACACGTGGACATGGACACCCCCCCCCTCCGCGTTCCAGCCCCCACACACACCCCGTGTGCCCCCCCCACACATCCCTTGTGTTGGCCCCACACACACCCACCCCCCGGACGCGCAGCCCCCGGACCGACCGGCGGCCCCGCCCCGCGACACGCGCTGGCGCGGCCGCTCCCCGCGCACTCACCGGCCGCAGCGCCCCACCGAGCCCCGCGCGCAGCGAGGCGGCACCGCGGCTCCAGAGAGGGCGGAGCCGCCGGGAGCCGGCGAGGGCGGGACACACCACAGCCCCGGCCCCGCCCGCCCCATTCACAAAAACCCCCGGCCCCGCCGCGCCCCGCGCTGACTGGCCGCGCCGGGGGTCAGTCACCTCGCCACCCGCCCCCGGCACCCCTTCGTCCGCCCTTATTGGCGAGCACTCGCGGGCCCGCCCTCCCCGCGCTGCCGCCCAATCGCAGCAGAGCGTGACCCTTCAAGCGGCTCAAATGCACCCGCCACTGCGGAAAGTACGCCCCCCATTGGTGCTCCGACCTGCCCATCAAACCCTGGTCCGGAACCCTCCGCGGTTCTTCGCTCCGGCCAGGGAGAAAAATAGCCGTGCGCGGCCCATCCCTTTAAGGGTCCGGCGGCCGCGAGCCGCCTCCGCAGAGCGAAAAAGCAGGCGGACAAAAATACCCGCAGCCTTAAAGGGGCCGCGCCGCGCCTGCCGCCTCCCCACGGGCGCGGCCCCCGGCGGAGCGGCGCGCGGAGCCGGTACTGACCTGTGCGGCGGCGGCGGGCGCCCGGGGCGGTGGCGGCGGCGAGCCACGGGGAGGGCCCGGCGCGGGGCGGACACAGCGGCGCGCGCGCCACCAACGGACTCAGCCCGTGATGGGATCCGCCATTTTGGAATTTTTAGATGGAAAGTCACGTGGTGCGACCATGTTTTCCCTGCACCAATCAGGAAGCGGCGGCTATTTATAGCACCTTCCCCCCCCCCCCCGCTTCCCCCTCCCATGAGGCACGAGGGGGGATGGGCCGCGGAGCCGGGCGGCGCGCGCGATGCGGGGGCGGGGCCGTAGAGAAACCGCCTTGTCCCCCCCGGCTCCCCACATCGCCCCCCCTCCCAAAACCCCTCCCGACATCAGCCCCTCCCAACCCCCTCCCCACATCGCCCCCTCCCGAAACCCCTCCCCACATCAGCCCCCCAACCCCCTCCCCACATCGCCCCCTCCCAAAACCCCTCCCCACATCAGCCCCCCAACCCCCTCCCCACATCGCCCCCCTCCCAAAACCCCTCCCCACATCAGCCCCCCAACCCCCTCCCCACATCGCCCCCCTCCCAAAACCCCTCCCCACATCAGCCCCCCAACCCCCTCCCCACATTGCCCCCTCCCAAAACCCCTCCCCACATCAGCCCCCCAACCTCCTCCCCACATCGCCCCCCTCCCAAAACCCCTCCCGACATTAGCCCCTCCCAACCCCCTCCCAAAACCCCTCCCGACATCAGCCCCCCCAACCTCCTCCCCACATCGCCCCCCTCCCAAAACCCCTCCCGACATTAGCCCCTCCCAACCCCCTCCCAAAACCCCTCCCGACATCAGCCCCCCCAACCTCCTCCCCACATCGCCCCCCCTCCCAAAACCCCTCCCGACATCAGCCCCCCCAACCTCCTCCCCACATCGCCCCCCCTCCCAAAACCCCTCCCGACATTAGCCCCTCCCAACCCCCTCCCAAAACCCCTCCCGACATCAGCCCCCCAACCTCCTCCCCACATCGCCCCCCCTCCCAAAACCCCTCCCGACATCAGCCCCCCCAACCCCCTCCCCACATCAGCGCCCCCATCCCAAGGCCCCTCCCTACATCAGCCCCCCCGCTCCTCCAGCCCTCCCCCCAAATCCCCTCCCCACATCAGCGCCCCCCCTCCCAAGGCCCCTCCCTACATCAGCCCCCCCGCTCCTCCAGCCCTCCCCCCAACCCCCTCCCCACATCAGCGCCCCCATCCCAAGGCCCCTCCCTACATCAGCCCCCCCGCTCCTCCAGCCCTCCCCCCAAATCCCCTCCCCACATCAGCACCCCTGCTCCTCCGGCCCCTCCCCACATCAGCACCCCCCTTCCAAGCCTCCTCCCCACATCAGCCAACCTGCTCCTCCATTCCCCTCCCCACATCAGCCCCCCGCTCCTCCAGCCCCCTCCCTACATCAGCCCCCCTCCGTGTTCCTCCCCACATCAGTTCCCCCCCCCCGTTCCCACATCCCTCTCTGCACATCAGCCCCCGTTCCCCTCCTGCTCCCATCCCCCTCCCCACATCAGCCCCCCCCTTGGCACCCTGCCCCCCCCAGAACTGGATCCTTCTCGCACCAGCTCCTGCTCCCACCTCATCTCCCCACATCACTCCTACTCCCACTGCCCCCCCCCCCGCACCAGCCTCTGTTTTGTCCCTTCCCACAACATGTTCCCCACCATCCCATCCATCCTGCACTAACTCCTGCATGCCCTCCCATCCCTGTGCCACCATTCCTTCCTCTTCCTGGTGCCTCATCCCTCCCACATAGCTCTTGGCACTCCGGAGTCCAAACAGCTGTTTGCCATAGGTCCCACTACCCTGTCCCCTTTAACTAGTGGTTGTCCCAAACCCCACATAGGATGTTGCAGACTATCATGGCCCTTAAGAGTCAGGAAGAGTGGCCCTTTCCCTCGCATGTCTCCTGGATGCGAGTAGCTGGACAACCTCTCACATCTACAGGAGGCTTCCAAAGATGGATGCTGTTCCTCCTCAATCCTCCAAGGAGTGTGTACTAACTAGTCTTTGAACTCCAACAGCTCAAAGATCATGAGTCAAGCCTTCCTTCCCACATCAACAGAATTTGCTTAAAAATCCTGAGATTTTTTTAAATGTTTGGTCATTTTCTGTACCTTCTGATTTCACATTGTCAGAGTTTGCACGGTCATGCGTCTCTGAAAATCACAAGGGCTTGCAACATGCTCCTTAAATGAAAGCTGAGACTGTCACACCACGGGACGCTAGGCATTGAGGTTTTTAAGAAAACCCACTATCACGACTCTTGATAACACTGCAAGAATTGACAGCGCTGTAGAAAAGTCCTTGTTTTTGCCCCAACCCACTGGAGCTCAGGCAGAGCTTGGCAGGAATTTTTGGCAGGATTCGCCACATGAAAGCAAGGAATCCCTAAGACAGCTCCCCCCACACACGCACACATGCACCCCATTCTCTGCCTACCAGACTGGGTGGGGTGGTGGGACTACAGGATTCTGTCCTGCAGGGAGCTGGGGGTGGAAGAGTTTTAGCCCTGTGCCCAGGCATGCACCACCTGGTGGGGCAGATTGAGTATGTCTTGTGGCTCTTGAACTTCAAAAAATTATTGGCTGAAGCTTAGAGGGTAAGTTAAGCCACTCCTGTACTTTCTGTTCAAAGCAGGGGCTGAGCTCCTTTGCCCCTCAGCTTACACAGGAGGTCTTCTGGCAGGCTCTCCCTCATCCAACTCCAGATCCACCTCCACTCACTGGTGGATGGGGGGGAAATGCGTGTGTGTGCAATAAGCACAGCAAGGGCTCGGGATGACGTCAGCGAGGCTGCAGAGGGGGCATGGCTGAGGGAAGGCTGAATGTGATGGAGTGCAGAGAAGGCGCATGTGGAATGTGAGGGGGTGTGGAATGGGGTTGAAGTTTGAGTTAGCTGAGCCTTTATGAAGGTGAATTGGGCAGTGGGGGAGTATAAAGTCAGTGCAAGTGGGGTGGATGTGCACAGGAAGCACCGGCATGTGTGGCACCTGTTTGAGTTGAATTTTCATGCCAGTTTGGCTATTCCTGTCCCTAAACAATGTCATCTGTGTGCCTAGAGCCCTGCCAATGGCAACCTTTAACAACCTCCCCCCCCCCAAAACTCCTCCTCTTCCACATACACATGCCAATTCTGACTCAAAGACCTGGCTTACACTACCATGGGAGATCCATCTAAGTTATGCAGCTTCGGCTACACGAATAAAGTAGCGGAAGTCAATGTACTTAGCTCTACTGACCGCAGTATCGTCACTGCGCCGTGTCAACTGGACGCACTCTGCATAAGGCGGAAGCCCCTTTTTGTTTCCTTTCTAGTTTATATTGGCAGGGGGGGTGGATTGTTTGCTCATTTTCTTTAGTTGGTGAAATTTTGGGTTTGGTTCTGAGCTAGTTCTGGGCCAAGTTGCATCAGTGTGCATTTTACTTTTTTGTGTGTTAATTGCTAAGAGACGGGGACAAGGCTCAGATTCTGAAAGATATGTAGGTGCCTAAATACTTTGGAGGATCTGGACCTAAGTAACTTAGGTGTTACAGTTTATTAATAGCTGGTAGAACAATTCACAGAATAAGATTTGGAGGTGCTTTAAGTTCCTGTATGGGTCTGATTGAGCTGTGATCAATGCAGGACCAAGGTTGATTTACGTCCACTTTAGTGGCTCCATTTTAGGGTTCAGTTGGGAGGTGTTTTGGTCACTAGCATAATTAGAGCAGGCTCACTGCCCTAAAAGGGGTCATTCCAGCATCTGAACATAACTGGAGCCTTGATACACTGCCTGTATCCCATTTCTTCTGGATATTTCCCCTTGTGCTTGGAGCTGAAGGCTGGGACCTAGGCTCTGACTAGCTCTACTTCTGAAGGAATTCCCAACTGGCCAGATTTGCTAGCTTCACGGTCTTTTTGCAGTGCTGGAGTACCACACAAAGGTGACAGCAGAAAAGAGAATTGTACCCTAGAAGATGCCTTATAGTATAGCTATTGTCTTCAAGATTTGATGGATGTATTATTGGTGCATGGGCATAGGTGCACCAATTAATATCCAGTTTACGGTAACCAGGGCATGGCACAATGACTGAAAATTCAACCTTGTTGCTGTCCCTCTAAATTAAAAATAAAAAAGTTAAGCCTAAGAAGCATTTCTACTATATGTTAAATTCAGGTGCATTCAGGGTAGTCTGTTTTCACACTGTAATTATTCTGAAAATTTTGCTTAAAAGCTATTGAAATCCACAAAAAAAAAAATCAGCATGGCTAATTCATAAAGGCTCAAATAAGATGCAATTAAAGTACTTCCCACCCACCTCTACCTTATCTTTAGCTGATTGCTACTTCTTGTTTGACAAAATGGTTACATTTTTTGATGTTCTTAATAAAAGGAAACAGATATCACCAGGCCCCAGCAAGTCTACCTCCCAGGCACGTGGATTGAGTGAAGGTAGAGTAAGACAGCTTGGGGGTTCCTGCTGCACTCCCCCCCAAACTCCAGCACTCTGGTACCAGCCCTAGATGTTGGTGATGTCACACTGTTTTGTAATTCTGGGCGCAAGTTTGACAGCTCTGTCCCCTCCTCTTCTCATTGTTCTTGTCCCCTTGATTCTATTTGCTTGTTCCTTCCTGCCATCCCACTCTTGCCACCACAAAAGAATACATACCTTTCAAGAGATCTCTGTGCTGGTCAGCAGGAGATCCCAGCATAGAAATCTAGGGTAGTCCAAGGAAGGAGCAGGCAGCAGAGGTGTTGGTTCCTCTCGTCATGAAGATAATGGAGAACGAGGAGGAACCAGGGGAAGGAAAGGTCTTACAGACCCACCAGATTCTAGTATTGACAATTGTTCAAGAAGCCATCAAATAAGGAAACTTTGGCTCCTCTGTGTCAAAAAAGTCACTTAGAGACTCTAAATTCTTGAGTATTGGGTGAATCTGCATCAAAACTGAGCCAGGCTCTGCAAAAGTCCAGGGTGGTACCAAGGATGCAGTTGGCTATGGTGGTTCTGGTTTAGTAGAGGGTGCCAGTACTGGACTACTGGTGGTTTGGAGGTGCCAGTAGAGTAGTCTGAAACACCAGACATGGTATTTTGGGAAGCATGGAGAGCTCTGTAAATGGCATGGACTTCCTTGGCACAGCAGTGAGAGTCTGTGTAGAGGGATTGTGCTTAGGCAGTGCTGACGACAGCCTTGGCACCGAGATATGCTTGGTCCTGTGATTCTTCTAAGAGGCGGTCATTTTTGACAAAGAGCTCCCGATGATGAGAAAGCCTGGAGCCTCCATGGTACCCATTGTGGGACACGGGCTCTCCAAAAATAGTTGCTTTCTGCAATGACAGAGGCTTGTTTGAAGCAGGTTCTTGCTGTGGGGATCTGAAATTCCTCTTCATGGAAGGCCCTCTGGGTTGTTATCCTGCTAAGTGCCAGGTAAACACATATGGACGGGACACCGTGCTCACGTGGAAGCAGATATATCAAGAGTATTTGGGCCTTGATACCAGGTTGGTCAAAGGGTGTGCTACATCAGGAAGGAGCCTAAATCTAGTCTCCCTATTTTTTTAAGGTCTGCTTTTGAAGGACTCCGGCCCATGCCCAAATGTCTACAGTGCAATTAAGCAGCTCCTCAGCACAAACTCCTGTCCCGGGCCAGCCATGCATGTTTAACGGTCAGGTCGACACACCCACTGTCTCAGGCCAAAGAAGGAACTGAAGGCAGTTCACCCACCCTGCCCTATTGAACCTTGGTATGGGGCACAAGGAGATCTAGAAAGCATGCGCGGGCCAGGGAGGCATTGCTGCTGAAAATCTCCTATACAAGCGTTATGCACACCTGACATGGAACACCCACTGTGACACTACTCAAAGAAGGACCCATAGATGTCCTTTCTTACACCTCCTTTTCCTACAACAAGTCCCGACTGAGTAAAACACTAAAGCACATGCTTAACTTTCAGCAGATTGTTGACTCATCGGAAGAAGTGGGTTTTGCCCACAAAACCTCATGACACTATGGATATATTTTTGTTAGTCTACACAGCACTCTTAGCTTGAAATAAGCTATGCAATCTATGCTATGCAAATCAAGTAGCTTATTTTGAAATAGTGCCAAATTACAAAATAAGCTGTCTACACGGCACACAATTTTGAAATAACTCGCTATTCCAAAATGCCCCTTCATGCTTGTGAAATGAGGGTTACCTGGCTGTCAGAATAAGTTGCTCATTATTTTGAAATCTATTTTGAAATAACAGGCTGCTTCAATAGACAGGGAATAGCTATTTTGGGATACTTCCGGTGTCCTGAAATAGCTCTGCCGTGTAGACCTACCCCAAGCTGCTACCGCGCCACTCTTTTTTAAAGCCGGTGTTTAAGTCCCATGAAAGTCAGCGGGTGTTAGGCATTTGCTAACATTGAATAGGGGAGGCTTGCTAAGTCAAAGGGACAATAATTACTAACAGATTTTTCTTCCGACTTTACTTTTTTATCAATGACAATCTGGTTACTGATTAGTAACTTGTAGACAATAAATACCCAACATATAATAGAGAAAGAGAGAGCAAGTGAGAGGGAGACACTGAGTCTGTAAAACCCATTCCATTTTCAACCATCAGCTCAATACGGGACTGTGATCAGCCGCTGGGGAAGCATTGTGGGTGTGCAGAGTGCGTGTGCGCACAGCAGGAGTCTAAAAGAAAATATTGATTCATTTTTCCATTATTTTTCCTTTGGCCAGAAAATAAAGATAGTCTGTAATGTGGAGGGTAAAAAGCCAATTAGAACTGAAATAAATGTAGAGAGAAAAAACCCGCATAAAAGAACAGGTTATCTTTTTCAATAAAACTATATGCAGTCTGGTCCCTGGGCGTTGGTTTTCAGTGAAGATATTGACTTCCAGCTGAATGACGAGTAGACCATCTTTCTACTGAAATATTGATAGTAGATTACACTAAACCACAAACGCTCTCCATAAAGCCCATCATTTCTAATCCTAATGGTGTTTTCTTTCCTTGGGATGACTACTACGTTCATGATATAATGGCTTTATTCTATCTTGGGGGAAAAACTTTTTACTGTGCAGCTAAATTAACTTGTCAAAAGACTTCAAACTTCGGAAGCTTTTACAGCTCAATTCAGAGCTATTATTCCAGATTGAATGAGAATGCTGTGGACTGTAAAAGCTAGCAAAAATAAATTTCACAAGCATTCATGGACTGAATGAAATACTTACTTTTTGTTCAGGCTGTATGTCTTTCATTGAATAGTCTCCGAATTGCTGTATTTTGCCTATAGACCCTTAGCTCTGTAATGAAAGACAGCAAGCTTTTTATCTGCCGCCCTTGAAACTACCACCCAGCGTACGCTCCCTATGCCCTCTGGATAATATTTAGATTGTATCAAACTCACTGTCAGACAGACTCTCCAGAAATGCAGAGAGTGCTCGAGAAAGAAGGCTCACTGCTAAAATTAGGGCGAGAGCAGTAATATAATACAAGGCCATTTATTCTTGTGGAGGCTTTTTCTTAAAACAGAATCACAATGCGTTACAGCCAGCTGCAGCCTATGCATGCAAATGCACATAACTGGTTGTATCAGTCATGCAGGCAGGCGGCACTGGCCACACCCTGATGCCCTCACAAAAGGGACACAAGTGAAGCAGTTCTCTACGCACATCTCTCTGTAAAGCTAAGGGCACTTCCACCGCCTTCTTCCTTTGGTGGAGCCTGCTCTGTGCATCCAGGGAGGGGAAAGAACTGCCCCAAGTTCTGAAGTTTGGTACGGCAGCCCCCAAATTTAGAAAACTATCCTGCCTTTGGATGGATGGAAGTAAGGAAAAAGACAGACAGACAGACAAAATACCCTTTGGACCAGGGATGTAAAAGACTAGAAGCATTTGCTTATCGGATAGCCTTTGGACTAGTCAGTACCCCCCTCCCCTTTGCTCCCTAGAGGCAGCAAAGAGGGGGACAGGGATACTTCAAAGTGGCATTTCAAAGGGGCAGCCACTGCACAGCTGATCCATGAATCAGCTGTGCTGTGGCTGCCCCTTTAAAAAGCCAGTTCCGCGCCTTTCAAAGGGGCAACTGTGGAGCCCAAGGGTCAGCTGGGGAGTCCCCAGCTGACCCCAGGCTCCGTGCAGCATGCAACATAGCATGGAGCCCGGGGTCAGTGGGGGCTTTTGTACATCTCAAAGGAGGAATGTGGAAGTGCCTGTTGACTAGTTGACTAGTCAACTAGTCAATTAACCGCATTTTAACATCCTTACTTGGACTAGGAAATAGGTATACAAGGCTAGGAGACTACTGAGAACAATTGTCATCTTTTCCACTAAAGATTTCATACTTCTGATCACTTCACACCCTTGTGACTCAACACAGGGGTAGGCAACTATCATTCCCCCTGTTTTACAGATAGTATAACAGTTGGCAGAGCAAGGAGTAAACTCCATCTTTGGATCTGCCATATCAGTGTCTCACCCTCTTTGCCACACAGCCTCTTAGAAAGAATCCGTCACAATGAAGTCCATGGTCTGCTATCTACCTCTGCCCTAACCTAGAGGCAACACTACTCTTACTGAGCCAGGCAGAGAACTCTGGGGTCCTGATACCCAGCACCCCACTCAGCTCTCACAAATAGCCATGTGATCTACTAGCAGCTTGTCAAAGAGCAGATGCCTACATGGAAATGAAAAGAAGGAGGGTTTTTTTCAAGAAGTTACTAAAACAGAAAAGAGGACATAGGCAAGCAGTTAGTAGAGAAACATGTCAATAAAAAGTTTTGTTTTGTTTTGTTTTGTGGTGGGACAATCTTTAGAGCACCAGGGGAAACACCAGTAAATGTTAATTTGCTGATTGTTACTATCAAGGCTCATGAGACTGGAGGATAAACTTAAAAACCAACAAATAATCTGGTAGCATTTTAAAGACTAACAAAACATGTAGCTGGCATCATGAGCTTTTGTGGCCACAACCCACTTCTTCAGATGACCAGAGTATATGTGATGTGTATATTTGCTGAAAGAAAGATGCCAGAGAAGTTGTCTGGACGGCTTGCTGGGAGAGAAGGAAGAGGAGGGGGGAGTGATAGATGGAGGAGTACATAAAGAACTGGGAATAGTATGGTGACAGAAATGTTCTTGTAGAAGATAGTGATCTTTTCATGCAAGGACTGGAACTCTACATCCACTATCCTTGAAAACACTCAACGTTACAGGACATGTAACACTGCTACAAAGCTAGAAATAGATGGGACTCTAGCCAATATAGCTGCTTACTCACACGTTTCTTACTTTCTCATAAGTAACCAACCCTGGTGCTGGAGATATGAAAGGTGCAGTGTGATACGGAAAGTCTGACAGCAACGTTAGGCATTGGAGCATGGGGGCTAGAAACAGTTTAACGGAGGGCGGCTCTACATTTAACATGCTGCAGGTTCTACGTGCTGAGGAGAGAGCTTCTCCCATTGGCATAGTTAATCCACTTCCAGGAGAGGTTGCTGATGAGAAAAGCCCCACATGGGCAGAGCACTGTCTACACTGGAGATTAGGTCAACACAATTGTGTCACTTGGAGTGGGGATTTCTCACACCTCTAAGCGATCCATTTATACCCAGGTTAGTTTGTACAGGGCGTCCCTGCTATAAGACACCCTCGTATATATCTGTTCTGTACTAAAGTCATTGACGCTTGTAGGAAATGATGCATGATAAGTCCTCCCATTCCCTGCTCCTAAGTCACGCAAAAAAACCCCACAATTTACACAAATGGAAGTCAGCTGCCGGAAAACAATTCCCCACTGTGAGTTCAAGTTTTTGGAATGTATCTTGGACGTATAGCAATGAACACCTGTCACGTAGACTTGGCCAGAGCTGCAGCAGGCTACCAACTTTTTGTCGATGCGGTGTTTATTTTATTCAAAGCACAAAACAGGAACCTCAGCACAGCTGGTGTGACAATACACAACTAAGGAAGTGGACATAGTGTTGTTGCCTTTCGTTCATTGCACTCTGATAATCTTCCTGGTTATCTTTGCCCACTTTGGGGATTGTCAGTTGATGGCAATGCTGACAAATGTTCTCTAATCCAGGTGCTACTAGACAGACTCATACACACAAACCTGATCTGGAAACAAACAGGGACAGGACTGTCCAATGGCATAGGTGGTCTGCTGTTCAGAAATTCGTTATTTTGGCCAGCCATGGTTGCTCGTGGCATTGTCTGACCAAGATTCCACAGGAACAGCTATTTCTGCTTTCCCCAGAATTGTCTGGTTGCTACAATTGGCAGAAAGTGTGTGCATGCAAAGTGCCCCTGTTGCATTCATCCTCTGTGAGTCACAAGTACTCCGAACTGATGCAGTTCCTAAATAGGTGCATCTATGCAACTGTGCTTTGTACTTGGCCAAAACCTCAGTCGTCATGCTTTGCCTTTCCTCTGACAAAACCAAAGCCACAGCTGGTACTGGCTCGGCACCCACTAGGAAGCGCTGAAATACCTCTTTTCCTCACGCTCTTCTTTAGGTACTTCTAGGGTGGCAGTCAGTCACTCTCTTAGCCTTTCCTCCTGCCACCGCCAGCTGGCTCTCTAGGAATGATGAGAAAACCAGAATGGCAGAAATGAAGGAGAGCCGGACCAAACCAGCGAAGTGACTGCGGCCAAAAGGAAGAGCGAACGGAACTGAGTAGAAGGCTGCAGTTTAGTTAGGGGGAGAGCCCGTCCTATAGAACATGCTTGAGCATTTACAGCTGAAATGATATAACGAGCTTTCTTAAAGCATTGCCATAGCCAGCATGGGAGGTGCTGTCCATCTCCTGGGGTTTCTGGGCTTGATAGAGAAGGTGGAGAAGACAGACTTGTGTAGAGTGACCAAGAGGGAACAGTGTAGTTTCTAGGCTGTGGCTAAAGAACGTGGTGCAAAATGTTATGGTCCCAGCCCAGCGGGGGTGGGACAGGATAGCAGAGCTCTGGTTCCATGCGGTGAGGGGGAAGAGGCGAGGCAGTGTCGTAAGCTCATTGAAGGCAAGAGAGCTGAAGGGTGGGTAGGCCTGGCCTCCCATAGACTCCTCAGGGTCCACTGGGGGGGGGGGTTGCCAAGTGTAAGGAGGGGCCCTTCAGCTTTTCCCAAGGAGAGAGGGAATTCCACGGGGACCCTCCTGCCCCGTCCCTTCCCCTGGGTTTTCCCTCAGGAGGGGATGAGCGGGGCCAATAGCAAGAACAGAACATTTATGGAGTATGGCATACATTTCCTGGGCTCCTTTCTGGCTGAGTCTGTTCAATTTCCCCTCGGAATTCTGCTAGCCCTGGGCAATTATCACACCCGAAAGCACAACGAAAGCTTCTTGGTGCCCTGACCGGCAGGAATCTGAAGCAAGGTTTCCCTGCTTTCGCACAGGTCACTTGCTTGCTTAGCCCTAAGAGCTACAGCTGTTAGTGCGTTTATCGCGGTCAGCTATTTCAAGGGAGTTTTTCCAGTAAAGTAAACGATCAGGAGCACAGCCGCGGCTGATAAAACTCACGGGCATTGTCAGCTCCCTCTTCCTGGTTGGTTTGGAGAGAGACTGAGGAAGGACTTTCCCTTGGAAATGAGCTTTGGATTCACTCTTGGTGCTGCATGTGAACTTGTGTCCCTCAACATGACAAGCACAGAGTGGAAAGATCTGTTTAACAATCCCTTTCCCTTCCCATTCGACCACCCGCCTCAGCCCGTCAACCTCTGCCAGTGCATTTCATCGCCCTTTCTGGGGTCTGCAATTCCAGCTCCGCCCATCAATTTCAGTGCTGACCTCAAACGTGCCGGGACTATCGCTACACATTCCAGGGCTGACTGGGCCACTGCAAATCCAGATGCTCCCGGGGGAGCCATGCAGACGTAAGTGACAGCATCTGCGGATCTTGGGACAAGGCTGGGGATTTGGGCAGGCGAGCCAGCCTGGTGCTGACAGTATGGAAACTTGTTTGCACATTCCCGGATGAGGTTCCGAGAGCATTGGGGGCCTCAGTGGTCATCGCGGGGCGCTAAGGGGATGTCTCACTGCGTTGAAAGACCTGGGGCTGGCTCCTGCCACCTGACTCGGGCTTGTGCAAACATGCTTGTTCATCGTAGTGCAGAGGTTTGGTGCTAGGCTGCAGCCTGAGCTCTGAGCATGAAACAGCTCCTTAATCTGAGTCCCACAAGCATGGGTGGTGGGTGAAGGCTCAGCTGGGGCAGGCAAGCCCAAGCTCCACCCCTTCTGCCAAAGCCACACCTCCTCCCCCAAGACCACACCCTTCAACAACCTGCCCCCCAGCCAAGCCCCGCCCACAAGTCAGATCCTTCCTGTCCAACCAGAAAGCTGGGGCGGGCCCCCTCTGGCGGCTGGGTAGCATAGGCAGTTTTGGGAAAGCAATGCCTTCCCTTGCCTACATTACCTGCTGCTCATGCCCAAGCACCTGAGTTGCCGGTACAGGCCAGCTGTGAGTATCTAAGTGCAGTGCAGACATACCTCTAGGGTCTGATTTTTCAGAGGTGCCAATCACCCACAACTGCCACTGAAGACACTGCCTCTGAAAACCTGGCCCAGGATTGCTTGAGCTGGGAACCCAAAAATGGAGGCAATCAGAAGTAGAGGCAGCCTCTGAAAATGTGGGCCTCATCGCACTCTGGTGACCTCTTGAATTTGCATGTGCATAGACAAAACAAGCAACTGCAAACTCTGGGAAGAATAAGTAGAGGTTGGACGTCCCTGGTCTGGCACCCTCAGGATCTGACTCCGAATGAGGGAGTTTGCCAGACCAGGGGAGGTCAATTCCAGCCCCCCTGCCCAGCTCTGACCTGGCCCCCGCTGCTGGTTCCTCTAACCCCCTGGATTGGCTTCACTTCTAGCCCTGGTCAGGTTCCCAGCTGTGCTGCTGCCGGTCTCGGCCGGACTCACAGCCCCGGCTGGGCTCCCTACCACCCGACTCACAGCCAACTCCTTGGGGATGTTGTGAAGGCCAAGACTAGAACAGGGTTAAAAGAAGAACTCGGTCCGTTCATGGAGACGAGGTGCTTTAATGGCTATTAGCCGGGACAGGCAGCAATGGCATCCCGGTCTGTGTTTGCTGGTGGGTATTTTTGTAGCCTCAATTTAAGCTCCACAAGAGCCTGTGAAAATAGAAAGTACGTAGGGCCCTGTTCTGTGCGAGTCCCTGCATGTGCGCCAGCGGCGCACCACCAGCAGAACACGTGGCCCTCACTTCCTCTCTCCCCACCCAGCCAGCCAGCCGCTAAACGTCTTTACAGAGACCCACAGATGACACCGCCAGGCAAAGATGGGGGAAGTCAAGTTTCAGAGCATGAGCGAAGGCGGCCAGTGGAATTAAAAAGCCACTTGAAATAGATTTCCTTAAGTCAGGAAGGCTAATCTACCCAGAAATGCAACGCCCCAGGCAACGCAGCAGCTTGTTTCAATAAGCATTATTCCCCTTAACCAGCCATTGGAAATGAAATAGGGCGGCGGATGTTTATGCTATTAGCTGCACATGTGATCGTTCTGTTACCTTCATCCTCCCTCGGAGGATAGGCAACTTCGGCATTTGCCTGGACTACACTCGGGGCCTTAGAAATCCTAAGGCCAGCCCTACGCAGTACTCTTAAACTGGCGCCTCTCTGCCCAACGGCAGCCAGGGGGACGATGGTTTTTTAGAGGTGCAATTTAATGAGCCTGAGCCACACACTAATGGACTATTTCAAAAGCAGATGTTAGACTAAGGTCCTGTGGACGAACGTGGGACATTCAGAAACGGACAGGACATGCCTGATAAATAGCTTCATTGCCACTCGAATGGCTCTTTCCCAGGGTCAGTGCTCTGCTAGTAAGCCAGGCAGGCTCTCTCACTTGTAAAGTAACTAGATCCTCTCCGGAGGGAGACTCCAAGCTGCAGCAGCCACAGAACAGGGCAGGCAAGACGCAGGTGGGTGGACACTAAGAGCCGATGGTGCTCCACACAGTTGCATATTCTGCAAGTGGGTCAAAACGGCCCTGGCGTGCATCAAGGTTGTGCTGGCGTAGCAATGGGGGGGAAATCCCACACCTTAAGAGGCAGAGCTATGCCATAAAACCCCAGTGTAGATGCTGTTAAGTCAGAAAAAGTCCTATAATAGTTTAAACATCTGATTAACTAATATAAGCTACATGGGAAAAGGACCCTTCTGCTTGTCCAAGCTGCATACCCACTAGGAAGGTTTTCCAGCCTCACGGTACCAGCCACACTGACAGCCCTCTTCTAAAACTTCAGGGGTAGCCGAGTTAGTCTATACAGGATAAACTTAAAAAACAACCAATAGTTTGTTGGTTTTTAAGTTTAACCCTTTTCTAGTAGGGCCCCGGCCTCTTTCCAGAGCAGTGTTTCACCTAGGCATATCGACAGGTTTGCAAGAGTTCTGCTCACTTTTGGGGCTAGGCTCTCAAATGTACTCAGCCCTTGAAGCTCCCCGGAGGTCCGATTTTCAGCACATGGTCTTTTGTAAATCCTGCTCTGGCCATGCAGAAGATGACTAGGCAACAGCGTTAATCAAAGCCAATTAGGTGACCTATGGCTCCTCAGAGGACTTCAGCTAGTTGGTGTAGTGCTTTGATTCCTGCTGTGACTATTTAACAGATTTTGGCACAGTCTGGGTACGTCTCCACAGCAGGGCTTAGCTCGAAATAAGCAACGTCAATTATGTAGCTTCTTTCAAAATAACTTATTTCAAATTGCGTGTGTCTACACAGCACTTATTTTGCAATCGAGCCCGCTTCCTCCGCCTTCCCTTACTCCTTGTAGAAGGAGGGTGACAGGAGTTAAAGTAAGTCCTCTAGCTTGACAGTATTTCAACATTGTTTCGAAATAGCTGCCTGCGGTGTAGACATGGACTAAGTTATTTCAAAATAATGTTGCTGTGTAGACGTACCCTCTGGTTTTTATACCTTAGCTACAGATTTATTAGAGATGGGTATTAGAAGCGCAAAGGAAAGAAGCACTGCCTCAAGCTAATCTAACTTCTTGACTCTCAATGAACCATAGAGCAAAGAGGAGGGCAGCCAAGCAAAGGCAGTAAAAGGAGCTGCTCTTTGAATGCTCGATGTGGGCCATCGCTGTGCTTTGGATTTGATGCATGCTCTAACTAATAGGTATTCCGCTTGTGCGAGCCAGTTGACATTTAAAGAAACACATGTGCTGTCCAAGCCTCTTGTCAATTGAATCCATCCTGGGAATGTTAGCGGAGAGGATCGCGACTGTAGACATTCCAGGCTGGGCCGGCTCCGGGTGGCATCCCTCCCGAAACCATGAGACATACTTCATGGGAGAATAACAGATGAACGGACGGGGGTGGAGGGGGAGGGAATATCTGCAGTAAACCCAAAACATGTGGCTTCAAAGGGCTAATGGAACTGCTCTTTCAAATGGGCCAGCCTGCCCTCTGGCCAAAGATGTAAAGAGAACTCCATTTCTCTGAAACTGGAGGTGGCTGCACTGGTTGATTTCACTAATTCTCTCCTCTTTGGTCTCTTCTGATAAGTAAAAGAACGGGGGGTGTCTTGTGACAGCTGCTTAGGAAGCAAAAGCCGCATGAGCCACGAGGAAAAGAGCCAGCCATGAGAGAGGCTCCAGTTCTACTGCCGGAGCTAGAAAAAACATCTCCCTTTCCCCCTCACCCATTGTTACATACCAAGCTGTGGGGGGTACCCAAAAGACTCATCTCACTAATCTTCCCCCGAATCTTCAGGCCACTCTCTTGGTTTTGGGGAGAAACCAAGTCCTCAGGAGGGAGACCTGTATGACGAGTCCCAGTTCAGGCCACTCTGTCGACAGCACCACAATCAGGAACGATTTTGCAATACCCAAAGTTCGGATTGGCTGTGACATTGTTCCTTGGCCTCGCCTCCTAGAGCTAGCCCTGCCGCCGTCTTCCTGCAGTCCACGCCAGGTCTGGGGCCAGGAGCAAAAAGCAAAGACTAGCCTCAGGTCAGGCCTGGCTGGGGAAGAGGCAGGAGCTAGCTGCCTCCCTCCCTGAGGGGGTGGGTCCTAAACATGCCAATCACGGCAGCCAACTGAGAGGAAGCAGCATCTCCCCAGCCATCTTAAAGGTCTTTCCGCCAGCCGAAGGGGAGAAGCCAGGAACCGAGGTCTCAACTGGAATCCAGGGACAACCAATGCAAAATAAAGGACAGGGGAGGGTCACTGGTTCTAAGCAGGGACAATATAAAGCAAACCCTCATTCACAGAGTATTAGAATTACTGACGGTTTTATCTTCTAACCTTGATCAGGATTCAAATCATGCTCAGAAACCACTAGATTGATAACCTATCAGAGTGTCATGTTTTACAGACCCTTGCTTTTCTTATAGCAATTTATACCACTTACTAACAATTATAAAAAAGAACCATGCACCCAGAAAAGTGAGGGGAGAAAAAAATGTTAGAAACAAGATGCTGATCTTTTTGGGGTGTACACTTGAAGTAGTTCCTTGCACGGACACAGTCCTATTATAGGACTATTACTAACCTGTTATAAAAAGCAAGTAATAGATAGCTTAATACATGATTTATTAATTGTTACAGATTGCAACAGAGTCCAACAAGTCACGAGGTTGCTTATAAACCACTAGAATAATCGGCCCCCTTACAATGGTCAAGATGACATGCTGCTCCTGTCTATAACATGCCTATAGCATCCCTTAATCATTTATTAACTCATTGTAAACAATATCCCTATCACTGGAGAGATTTAAGAACAGGTTAGACAAATGTCTATCAGGGATGGTCTAGATGGTGCTTGGTCCTGCCGTGAGGGCAGGGGACTGGACTTGATGACTTCTAGAGGTCCCTTCCAGTTCTAGTGTTCTAGGAGTCTATGATCTAACCTTCCCACATGTCCACCCCTTGTAAGGGTCAAACTCAAAGATAAATAATGATAGCTCAGATTTGGACACTCCTTTCTGCCTAGTTCCTGACTTTCTTTAGTAGATAAAGGTATTCACTATGGGTACGTCTAGACTACAGGCTTTTGTGGACAGAAGTTTTGTTGACAGATACTGTCGACAAAGCTTCTGTCGACAAAGAGCATCTAGACTACATCCAGTTCTGTCAACAAAGGACAGTGTAGATGCAGTAACGCCTTCTGTCGACAGAACTCTGTCTACAAAAGGCATTATTCCTCATAGAATGCGGTTTACAGCCGTCAACAAAACTGCTGAGTTCTGATGACGTTATGTCGACAGAACTCAGCAGCAGTGTAGACGCAGGTATAGTTTTGTTGACAAAAGTCCACTTTTGTGGACAAAACCCAGTAGTCTAGACACACCCTAAGAGTATAGCCCTTTGACTGTACAAGGCACAAAATGTTGACTTTCTTGTTCCAGTGTTATATCCTGGCAGAATCTAGCCTTGAGGTTTTTGACCTGTGTCTTTGCCTGATTTCTGGGCCTCTTGCAATGTAATTTCACTCCTAATGATGTACTTGAATTTTCTCATTATTCAGCAGCTGGGAAGGGCACTCAGCTTTGAATAGCAATCTGCTCGCATTGGTTCAACGTGTAGGCAGGTTCAAGTTCTTCTTAGAAAGAGTGAAGTGTAAACTAAGCCATATACTTAAAGGACAATGTCAATCAGTTATTTCTCGCAGAGGGGTTTTTCCCACTCTTAGTTTAGAATACTACTTTCCAAAAAGCTTGAGTATAATTTTTCCCCTTCTTTTGTTCTCTCTCATTTCACAAACATTAGTACTTTCTATCTAGCCTCCCTGCTGGGAGCCGGGATGAAATAAACAGCTCTGTTAGTAACAACTCAAACAATTTTACCTTCTAGTCACGCTAAAATACCTTTGTCCGTACACCCCCACTATCAACTGTCAGCACTGCTTTGGGAAGAGGATTTGCACAGCCAGCAATGGCAACCAAACAAAACCCTTAACTTTTCATGTGTCCTTCAAAAAAATGACTATTTAAAAACCACACTTGGTAGGGTCTGAAAATGTGCAACTAGCTGCATATTAAAATCTGAAGGGATTCAACAAGACTTCGAAGTCAAAGAGTTTTAATTGATGGGCGTTGCTATGAAACAGAAGGACAGAATAAAATAATATGGAAGTTCATACAGGGATAGGTTTATGGTGCAGTTAAAACGCAGTCTTTCAAGTTCTTAACGCATAAGCAGGGTTTGACTCCGGAAGATGTGCAAGGTTGGTTTTAAGTTTTGTGTTGTTGGTTTTGGGTAAAGGCAATAGTAAGACAGATCTGTGCTAGCGGCAAGTGAGATTGCTCTCTGCCTTGATGAGTAACTAGGGTCATTTTGGGGGTACAGTTGTTTCCTAGGAAGCAGTCATTTGTATTGGGCTGAGATTGGGGAGAGAAGGGATTTCCCTACATGCTGTTTGACCACCTCCACTCCAGGACTGGAATGTGTGTGCGTGTAAATAAACCGGTGAAATATATACCTTATTCCACGTCACTGATTTAATCTCTCCTGGGAAGTCAACCTGCAAGATCCTGGATATCTGCGACTGCTCGGCAGAGGGAAAGCACATATCAGAACCAGACACTGGTATGAGAAAAAACACAATGATGTTTTATCAGGTACGGCCAACTGTGAAAAGGCTCATTTGTTGGGCAATGACAAATGGGGCAGTTACCATTTCTGAATGCAGGCCCTGAATTAGCTAGGACATACATAATTGCAGGCAGGTGCCTCTTGAGCACAGTGAGGCTACTTGCATGCTTACAATGATGTAAATGTGTTAAAAACCGGGCCCGGGTCACAACCTTTGTGAGCAGAGCTCTGCATCCTGGACAGCACTAACTCATTTATCTTGAGGATGAACCATCCTGGTGCTTCATTTCTGTTCATCCCCTTTTTCTGTTAATGACTGCTTGGTTTATAAATGAGTGGTCCTGCAGCACCTTAGAGACTAACCAAGCTGTACAGAATCATGAGTTTTCGTGGGCAAAACCCACTTCCTCAGATGAGCTGGAGAGGAAATAACAGAAACAAAGAGATATGTATAAGAGCAGAAGAAATGTGAGTCCCATGCATATCTTTTGATGGGGAAATGCAGATGTTAATGGCAGGAGAAATTAGCTTTGTAATGTGCTATCCAGTTAATGTCTTTCTTCAAGCCTAGGGTAACAGTGTCAAATCTGTAGATGAATTCCAGTTCTGCAGACTCTCTCTGTAACTGGGTAGTGAAATTCCTTTGTAGCAGAATGGCTACTTGTAAATCCATGACTGAGTGACCAGGCCGGTTAAAATGTTCCCCTCCAGGTTTCTGCATGTGACCATTCCTGATGTCTGACTTGTGTCCATTTATCCTTGGGTGCAGAGACCGTCCGGTTGGGCCGTCGTCCATGGCAGAGGGGCATGGCTGGCACTTGATGGCATGAATCATGTTAGAGGATTGGCAGCTGTATGAGCCCTTGATGTGGTGGCTGATGTGGGTAGGTCGTGTGATGGTGTCGCTTGTGTAGATGTGTAGACCGAGTTGGCACTGGGGTAGGTTGCTGGGGGAGTATATCTGAGGTGTGGTGTGTGGCTGCTGGAAAGATTTGCTTTGTTTATGACCAAGTGACTTGTGTATCTCTGGCCCTCGGACTGGTGTAACTATGAAAGGGGAACCCAGCCCAGTTTGTTATTAATGTGGGATGGCACATGCTTCATCTATTATTAAGGAGTGGTATAAATGACTGCCTGCTGTCCATTTACTGTAGTGTAGAACGTTACTATTAATTATTTAAAACAGACTAGTTTGAAGAGAAGTCGAGGCGAGGGCCTCAAACGCTTGGCTGGTTGTGGGGCACGTATTCCTCCCCCAGGCAGGCACCTCTGCTCGGTGGCGGGGTGCTCAGTTCCAAAGGTGTCCCCTTGTCTAATGAAGCTGCTTTCAGCTCCCCCCCCACTTTTTTGGCCGTGTCCGCTGATCTCCACTCTTGTGGTAGAGCTTGCCAGCTAAGAAGGGCCTTCACTCACACGGCCCTTTAAAAATACATGAATATAGCAAAATACGCACTGAGCGAGAGAGAGAGACACCCTTTCTCTCACCCCTCCAATCCCTGGTTCTCGCAGGTAACTTAACCCATGCTTGGCCAGGGTGGCTCTTTGTCCCCTCCGTGGTCAGACTAGATGGAGAACCAAGCCTGAGAGACCAACACAACAGGGCTGGCTTTGGCTCCAGACATGACTCCGTAGAATGGAAAGAAGCACTAATTTGACCAAAGTTTTAGCTACCGCTGGTCTCTCTAAGTGGCACCACCAGGAGAGGGGGAGAAAGAGGAGGCAAGGTTAGAGATCCTGTCCTGTTTCAGGGCCGTGTTTTCCTCTCAGACTCCCACGGCGGGTCTCTGACTTGTAGAAGCCATAACTGAAGAAGAAACCTAGAAGAGCCCCTGGGGCTGAGGAGAGGGAAGGAGCGCTGAGTGCTGGTTGACAGGTTGAAATGACCTGCCCGGCGGGGGGGTTTAGAGGGGTCAGATGCTACAGAGAGACACGAAAGCACCAGATCCTGCGGATGGACCCATGCAAAATATCGGTCTTGAAAGGTGCATTTTACCTTTCGGCTCCGGTATTGACTATGGATATCACAGTAGCTCCGAGAGGCTCCGACAGGGCAGAACTATGCCGAGAGCTGTACGCACAGCGAGACACAGCATGTGACAAGGTACTTACAATCTACACCGACACAAGGTGGGGCATGGCTGGCCCACGCCCACTGGGCAGGTTGGGGCCTAGGGCTCAGGTCTCCCAGCGCCCGGTCCTATGCTCTGACTCCTTGATGGCACGCTCTTCCCTCGAGCCAAACGGGCCAGGCAGACAGGAAAGCCAGTCTGCTGGGCTTCCAGGGGTTGCTACGGCTCTGAAGAGCTTGAATCCAATGGGGGGGAGAGGCCAGACCCACGGAAGGATCAATTAGAAATCGGAGTGTGAGTGTGATTGCTTTGTGGTGCTGGCAGGAGAAAAGCGGACTGCTCAGGTGTAATCATCCCTTCTCTATTGATTGCAGCATGCGTCACCAGTACAGAAGTGTGGGAGGTGCAAGCCTGCCTTACAATCAAATCGGCAGCCTTCCGGGAGCCGAACAACACCTCCTGGGGGAGGCTTTCTTTCTTTTCCCTTTTAAAAAAAAATAAATACATAACATAAAAACAGGAGAGGGAACAAATGTTCCCAACAACACAAATCAAAACAACCTGGGGAGGAGGAAAAAAACAACTTTTTTTTTTTTTTTTGCAGACAACCTTTTAAAAAGGACCTGGGTTAGTGGTAGTTAAAGGTAACGAGGCCCTCTAGCGGCCTGGAAGTGACAGTGAAGGGGAAATTCCGAGCTCCCATGGCTAGAGGGGACCCCTCTGAACGATGAGCGGGCTCTGCTTTGCACAGCCCCGGAATGGCTCCCCATCCTAGTTGCCAGTGTAGCCGCAGGAGCTGGTCTGAACACGTCCCCAAACCATGGTTTCCCAGCCAGATATGTTGCTTCTTCGAAGCCAAAACATTCCTGAGGCGCATTGATTCTGACAGTTTTCACAGGCAGGATTTGGAGGTCCAGGCTGGAGTCTCCAGTCACTTCCAGACAGAGACGCCAACCCAAAACCTGACCTTTTCTTCCACACCCCTGACACGTCTGGGCCAGCGATGGCGAGATTCACCGGAGGGCTCCCACTTGGTTCATAGGCCCAGCTCTCCCTGTTCCTGCTGGCCCCTCCTGCGGTATTGCTAGGTATTGCCCGGCCAAGGTCTGCCTTTATCCCGCCAAACTCGACGGGCACATTGCCTTCGGCATTGAGGCGTGTCGGATGAAGCGGTAGAAAACGTAAGGGAGTGAAGTCCCTCCGGCTCCTAAACCACTCTCCAAGCTGCTGTGTGCGTGGCTGCCAGGCTGGTTTTCGAGAGCATGATCTTCCCTGCACTCCTGCAGGAGTCGCCAGGCAGGAGTATGTGCGGCAGAGGGAGGATGCATGATGAGGGGGGCAGCAGGTATGGTCAGGTCCTCCCACAGCCCCAAGCTTCCACAAAGCCCTAGATCCACGCAACGGCGGCTCCAAGCGACACAGAGGGACAGCCCCCACAGAAGGGCTGGTCACTGTGGCTCAGTTCCTCTGTTTGCATCTGCACTGAATCCGTCTCTGGGTTCCTAGCTTTGGGACTCGCTAAGGTGGGATATGCATGGAGACTGCCATAGAGCATTGGATTATGGGTAGGATGGTGGCATGGATGGCAATTTGGGTGCTGGGGCCATGGGGGAAACATTTCACAGGCTAGCTAACAAAGACAGTCCAAAATTCAGTTCTTCAGTAAGGGCGCATCTACATGGCAGGGCTGAACTCGAAATAAGCTATGCAAATTGAGTGACGTCAATTGCGTAGCTTGTTTTGAAATAGGGAGCGTCCACCTAGCACTTATTTCGAAATGGAGCACTCTTCCTCCGACTCCCCTTATTCCTCATACAATTTGGGTTACAGGAAGAGTGAGAAGTCCTCCAGCTTGACTGTGTTTTGACACGATTTCGAAATAACTGCCGGCTGTGTAGATGCGGACTATATTACTTCAGAATAGCGCTAGTTATTTCAGAATAGCGCTGCAGTGTAGATGTAGCGTAAGAGGGGAGAATGACCAACAAGCTGCCATTTACATTTGATCTTGCCATTTTTGCACAGCTCCATTACTAACCTCTCCTTTTTTCTGCTGAGCTGGGGGAGGCTATCTGGGATGACACAGTGGCCTCTTCTCTCGTTCTCAGCCACTTTGTCAGTGGCCATAGTCACGCTCTTGTTCCCAAAGATAGGCCTTCCACTAGCAGATGTAGACACTGCCTTGTGCTTTTCCCTTAATAGTATTTTTGTCCCCCAAGGGGCTGGCACAATGGATGGTGGCTGCCGATCTGGCAATAAAACCACATTTAGGCTTTTATGGAAGAAAAAGGCATTGTGTGCACTCAGTAAAGTGGCATGGCCCCCGCAGTGCTGTTACACACCAATGTGAAAATCCCTCATCCCCAAGGCCCTACTTAATTTGTGGGACTTTCATCACCCTTTTGAGGGGCCTGGCTGCCCAGGTGTGAGGCACCTGCTGCCAGTCACAGCTAGGGTTGCCAGGTGTCCAGTATTCACCCTGACAGTCTGGTATTTTTGCCTCCTTTCCAGTAAAAAAATTCAGAGAATACCAGACACCTAAAATGCAACCCTACAAGCACTCAGCACCCAGCCTCCCTGCTCCGCAGCTCCCAACACCCCCAGCCCTCCAACCCCATGCTTACCTGGGTCCGTAAGGCTGCTGGCACAAAATGGCTGCCGGCAAAAAGACCAAGGGGAAGCAATGACTCCCCTGGGTCTTAGTGTTCAACCACTCCCCTGTTCCTATCCCTGCACTCACTCTTAAAGGACATGCTGTTTTAATGCTGTTTTATTTTAATTTTTTTTTTTGCTTAACAACTTTGGTTTCCCTTTTTTTGTTTGGTATTTTTGTTTCAACCATCTGGCAACCCTAGTCACAGTTAATAAAGGGTCCGTTGTAACTTTCCCACGTGTCTCCATGTCATGCCTACAACTCGGCTGCCATTGTTTGACAATCATGCCATGCTTCAAACAAGGCCCTATTCCTAACCCTGGCGAGGGTGGTCAGGAGTCATCGACAGTTTGTCCAACGGAGGCTCCGTTACCTCAGAAATGGCAAACCTCATCCTCTTGCCTTTCCTAAGTGGTGTGAGCACTTTAACCATCCCCTGATGCCCTGGGAGATGCAGGTTCTCAGCACCCTTGTGCATCAGCTGAAGGGAGCTGTTTTATGTCTCTTCCTTGGATGCACCAGAGTGCATTTCCAGATGTTTGTCTGGGGGGGGGGAGGATTGGCCAGCCAGTTCCCACTGGTATTAATTGGAATGACAGAATTAAATCCAGGCACGTTGCTTTGAAAACGTGCTTCGCTGCAGCTTTCTGGCCAGACACTGTCACGGGTGGCTGCGCTACATAGCCTTAGCGCTCATTTCCAGCCCGAATCCCAGGCGTGGAATAGCAAAGCAGAAAGAAAGGGATTTCTGGGATGGAGCCTTTTGCTCCATCGAGCTTCCACCTCACTCTCAATCCCAAAGGCTGAGTGTTTCTCACAGGGTCTGCCTTCAGCTCTGAGAAATACCGTTGCTTTCTCAGCTGGAGTGTGCAATCCATAGGCTTTGCTGTGGCTATGTTATTCAGGGAGACAGATGGAAGGATGTTTTATGGCACTTGGTTTGCTTCTGGCTGTGCCCCAGGAGGCCTGCATGACCCTGGGTAAGCCAGTCGCCGAGGGGTAGCCTTGTTAGTCTGTGACTTCAAAAACAAGCAGTCCTGTGGCACCATAGAGACTATCTATATATATTTGTTTATTTTCATGAGTTCTGGTGGGTAAGACCCACTTCCTCAGATGAGTTGCCCTGGAAATAACAGAAACCAAATTATTTATAACAAAAAAGAAAGGTTCCTGTCAATTGTAGGACCGGTGCTAAAGGGACTCATTGAGTGGGCTGGAAGCGTCCCATACTTAGCTTTTAATGTAACAATGCAGCATTAAAGGCAGGGGAGACTGGCTTCATAATGCGACATCCAGTTATGTCTTTGTTCAAGGCCAGGGTAACAATGTCAAATGTATAGATGATGGGTAAATCAGTTCATCTACCTTCTGCCTCCATTCCCCAGCTGTAAAACGGGAAAGATACTTCTGTGCCTGTCTGGGGGGCTAAGAGGATAAAATCCACTCAGGATTATGATAGACTCTGGGCCGTGCGAGTACCCAGAGTCCTATGTTGTCCAACACACTAGCCACTTGTGGCTATTTGGCCAGTTGAGTGTGTCTAGTCAGCTCACAACATTATTTACATTTTCAGAATAATGTGACTTTAGTGGCTACTGCTTCAGAACGGGTTGGACCCCACGGACCCAGACAGATAGACTAAAATGTGCATGGAAACCACAGCGTCCTAGTAAAGTCCTTGCAGAAGCAATTGGGAACGGTGGGGACTCTGCAGTCTATCATTTCCGAGACAGCTCTTTGGAAGTTGATATAACCTAAAATCACATCCCACTGCGGTGCGACTGGTTCCTTCTGTTCGCTTTAAATTTGGAAAGCCCACGTTCCCAGTGATGTTTTTCTGAATGTGCTGTAGTCAGTGCTCCATTTACAATAGAGATGTTCATCTATTTTATGCTTCAGCTTGTGAGTAATAAATTCGATTGATATTAGTCATATTTCAAATGCTTACCTTTCAAAACTGCACTGGATTTGATAAGATAATCTTCCAATAGACACGTAGGAAGTTTTCATTGAGGGACTGAGTCCTCTTGGCAAATTATAACCTGCCACTCTTTGCACTGCCTTGGTGAATGCTTTTGTTATGGAAATGTTTGAAACTTCAATTGCACAGAATCAATAGCCACTTAAGGGTAGATTTAAAGCCAACCATGGATTTTTTTTCCCCATCATTTTGTGAAATCCAAAGAACACTGCAACCACTTGCGATTTGATGGAAATTTCCCCCCATTTTCTGACCTTCATTTCAAAGGCTTTTCCTCATTGGGAGTTTGGGGCTGTCATTTGTACAATCACACAACTGATTCCTGCCCAGCTGCAAAGTTCTTTTTTGCAGATTGGCGTGACGTACGAGATGAGCCAGTCTAAGTTTTATTTGGAAAACGGTAGTGTGGCACTGCTAAAAAGCTGTTTTATCCAGAGAGGTGTTCACTCTGAGCAGCAGGCTCCTAACTGGCACGTTTATTAACACTCTCCCAAATCTTGCACCTGGCTCAAAAGAGACAGGTATTTTTGGCTGACAAATGATGATCTCCCTCCTCCCCGTCTCGGATGCTGTTGTCATTGTTCAGTAACATTTAACCTGCATTATTTCCTGAACACTAAAAACCCAGCATGGCTGAGAAATCAGAAATACTTTGGTTTAAAGACTGATTTTATTTCTGACAAATAGCATTGGGCTTAAGAATTTTCTGCTACTCGAGACATGCGGCAGATGAAGTGCAAAAAGTTTTCTTGTCCCATGTACATGGTCAAGATTTCAAGAATTTGTCTCATTTTATGCTATGACAAAACAGAGACCTTTCCTTTACGGGTTGAACCTCTCTAGTCCGGCACTCTGTTGTCCGGCAACACCTGTGGTACAGCATGATTTGAGTTAGTCGGTTGTCCACTTATCATGAGTGTGGCTAAGTTTCCTGTGGTCCCATAGTTTTACAGCCGCCAGTCCGAGCTCTCAGTGTTCTGTGCTGTGATTGAGCTCTGACTGACTGCACAATGTCTTCTAAGAGCCCAGTGAGCAGTGGAAGTGTTGGTGATGCTGCTAGACAATATTGGCCTCCTGTGGTTTGGCTAACTCTCTGGTCCATCACCCGTCAGGTCCTGAGGTTGCTGGACTAGAGAGGTCCAACCTGTATTTATTTATTTTGGGGGTGGAAAATGAGGCACAGACCCAACCTGGAGAGGATGTGGGAGACAGGTCTAGTTCTGATTTAGAACCGAATATGGACTTGAACCTGGATTTCCTACATCTCAGAGGATTTTCCTTCCAGCCATGGGACTATTAGATATTCTAGGGCAGGGTGCTCTCTGACCAGAAAATCCGTCCTGCACCCGAAAAACAATTTGGATGAAAGGTTCAGTTTCAACAGATTGATATTTTCCCATAGAAAAAAATTGGGCAAAATTTCCTGACTAGCTCTACCACCCTCTCCCTTGGATGTAATGTTCTATGAAATTTATGACTAACCTGAAGCAAATTCTTTCCAGCAGCCACACATCATACCTCAGACTCATCGAGGAACCTACCCCTGCAACAAACCCTGTTGCCAACTCTGTCCACAGATCTACACAAGCGATATCATCCCAGGACCTAACCACATCAGCCCCCACATCAGGGGCTCATACAACTGCACATCCTCTAACGTGATACATGCCATCAAGTGCCAGCAATGCCTCTCTGCCATGGACATTGGCTGAACTGGACAGTCTCTACGACGATGGATAACTGGACACAAATCGAACATCAGGAATGGTCACATGCAGAAACCGGAGGAGAACATTTTACCCTACCTGGGCACTCAGTCATGGATTTAGAAGTAGCCATTTTTCTACAAAGGAATTTCACTACCCAATTACAGAGAGAGAGGGTGTGGAATTAACAGTGCAAATATGACACTGTTTCCCTGGGCTTGAACAAAGACATTAACTGGATAACGCATTATAAAACCAGCCTTCCTTACATTTAACACCTCATTGACATCAAAAGCTAAGTATGGGAGGGTATGTCTATACTACCACCCTAGTTCGAAGTAGGGTGGTTAATGTAGTCATACGAACTTGCAAATGAAGCCCGGGATTTGAATTTCCCGGGCTTCATTTGCATAAAGCCGGGCACCGCCATTTTTAAATGTCCACTAGTGTGGACTCCGTGCCCGCGGCTACACGCGGCATGAACTAGATAGTTCGGACTAGGCTTCCTATTCCGAACTATCTAGTTCGTGCCGCATGTAGCCGCGGGCACGGAGTCCGCACTAGCGGACATTTAAAAATGGCGGTGCCCGGCTTTATGCAAATGAAGCCCGGGAAATTCAAATCCCAGGCTTCATTTGCAAGTTCGTATGACTACATTAACCACTCTAGTTCGAACTAGGGTGGTAGTGTAGACATACCCGGATACTGCCAGTCCACTCAGTTAGCCTCATTAGCACCAGCAATACAACTGGCAGATCCTTTTTTTCCTCTCCCTTCTTTTTCTGTTATAAATTCTGAAGGTCCCACCTTTTTTCTCCACTCAAACTCATCTGAAGAAGTGGGTTGTGCCCATGAAAGTTCAGGACACTATAGATATATATGTGTTAGTCTCTGAGGTACCATGGGACTCCTCGTAGCTGAAAGTGGGTAAGAGATGGGGGGGGGGGAGGGAGAGGAAGAAAACAAGTTTGCACAGTGCCAGTGAGCTAGTCCACTGCCATTCCTGTTAGTGTCACATGGCCTACTCCCAGAGCAGAGCCAGGGCCTTCCTTGACTACAGTCAATCGAAAACGTAGAAGGAGAAATCTGGTACTTGGACACAGTTAAAACTGCTGTGTAGCCTGATTAACAGAACACAACTCTTAGGTTGTTAGCTGGGAAAAATTAAAGCTGAAAACAGGAGTCAGTTCTTAGCCTGGAAAAAGTCTCAGGTGGGAACAGACACAAGATGGAAATGCAGAGACTCACTAGAACATTATCTGCGAAAAATCCACTCAAAGGTCTATTTAGATCTTGAGCATCTGAGATGAGGATAACCAGCTAGCATTTGAAATAGAACCTTGAGGTCTATATGAATAAAGGGAGGTGTTGTTTGATGGGTGGGACATTAGTGCCTAGAAGCCCCAACTAAGATTAGGATCTTGTGCTCGGTGCTGTACAAACATGGAAGAGGTGGCACTCATAGGCCCAAACAGCTCACCATCAGCAGGTGGTAGGGGAAAGAGTCATAGAGCAGCGATGTGACTTGTAGAAAATACAAATTGTGACCCATCAGAGATGTGCAGGAAGATGCTGGTAACAGCAAGAAAAAGGGCAAACACAAAGCTGAGGAGGTAGTACTGAAAGCAGCTTGTTTTAGGCCTGCAGCTAGGTCAGGGCTACAGAGGGGTTCGGAAGCCCCACCCCTGTTGGGAAATAAGGACTGATGGATTTAAGAGAGTCCTTCCCTCAGTAGTGTTGCCCCAAATAGACATCAGACATTTGAGGCCTGGTCCTCTCTTCCCCTGTGCTTTGCATGGTTCTTTGCAGCAGTGCAAGACGTGGTTGGGAAATGAGACTCAGACAGCTTCACACAAACGCATTGTGCACTGCTGCAAAGAACCAGGTCTGCAGGGGGAGCAATGGCAGCCCCGTAGGGTTTTTGCACCAAAAAAAAAAAAAGTGTGGAAAGGAATAGGCCTTTTTACAGAGCAGCCTTGGAGATGGTGAGTGCCAGGAGCATCGGGCGTGGCCAGCTGTCGGCACAACCGGGGAGGTGCCGCCTGTCTCTTTTTTATATAGACGTCAAGATTCGATTCGATTCAATTCTGCCTGGGGACAGCCAGGCCCGGCATGTGTCCCCTTCCCCAGTTGAAACCTTCCACACGTTTCCTAGCACGAGATTCCCATGCAAATGGTCCCTGCGGTTGTCAGCCCGCTCGGGCTCCTTCCGTATGCTGTTTCTAAGTTTGAAGAATGCCTGCTGGGTGTAATTAATATTCCTCCTCCCACACTTCCCATTACGCCTGACAGTAAAAATTAAAACATGAGCCTCTCTTCATTCAACCCCAGCCCACGGGAATTAGACTGCACAGGAAAGTTGCTACTAAAAGGAAAGGCTGGTGGAGCTGTATTCAGCCAGGCAAGGTGTAGTTTTCATTCAGTCACCCTGATGGATAGAGGATCTCTCGCCTCATCCTGATTGGATGCGAGGCAGTGGCACTGTTCAGCCGTGTGTGCAGAGTAGTGACAACAGACTGCCCTGCGGAGCCAGGTTACACTCTCGCTTTCCTTCCCTCTCTCTCCAGGGAGGGATTTCTGCAGTGGTGCTGCAGTCTTACCGGGGCCAGTCAGTGTTGCTATGAACACTGCTGCCTAGGAGCAGAGACTAAGACGGGGAATAAGAGAGGCTGGCTCAGAACCTTCCAAACTCAGCTCCTTGTCAAGCCGCGTGTTTTTCATTACAAATTGCCTTGCCCCCCCTCCCCAGCATAAAGGGTGAGATTCTGATTCTGAGCATTGGTGGCAGATGTGTTCACTTGGGTGCAGAAGTAGATGTTTAATAACCAGGCAGAAGCAGCATCGAAATATAAATCAATGATTCTAAACAGGCTGTTTAACACCTGGCTCATTCTTACACTTTATTGAAATGTCATTTGCCTGCCGAGGCTCAGTGTGGTTTCCCCAGGGCGACTTTGCGAAGGTTGCTGTGATGCTGGCAGCCGGAACCAAACCTGCGACCCCTGGAGCTTAGTGCGGGAGCCTCTCCAGCGAGAGCGAAAAGCCATCTTGCTCGCAGCTAAGGCTGCAGAGCAGACTAATTGTTCCCTGCGTAAGTGGTCTCAGTGCCACTAGATGGGCTGGCGCGTGGGTCACACTGCCGCGGAGGTGTGTACTTGCTCGTGTGCGTTTACACATGGGTGATACACACTTCCTGTTTGATTTTCTTGTGAGTCGCTCAGGCGAGTCGCAAATCTTTTCCCTGTCCCACTCCACTCCACTCTTGCTGGCAGCAAAAGGCTGGAGAGCAATTAATCCAGCTGCCAGACTGACGCACGTGACCAATGACTCCTCCTGCCCTACTTCTCCTCAGCTCCCGTCTTTGTAGATCGGTGGGAGGCGTCCATTAGCTTCCTGAGAACTGCCTCTCTTTCCTCTCCTCGCAGGAATCAGGTCCTCAGAGAGTGTTCCAGGAGCACAGGGAGTCTGCTGACTGACCACGCCACTGGCAAGCCACGGTCAAGGAAAAGGTCAGGAAGTAGCTGGAAGAAAGCAGCTCTCCCCCTCTTGCCAATCGGGATGAGGTTTCTGCAGCCAAAAGTGTTCCACTCCAACTCCATCCTCACTCCAGATAGTCCCTGGGGATGAAGGGTCCAGTGTGCATATGAGTTTGCAGGGTGGATGAGGATTAGCCAGTTGTAGCGCAGCCCAAAGGCGGCTGACATGGGTAGGATGGGGAAGCAAGGCTAATATTGAAATATTGAGCCTGGCAGCATGTTCATCAAATTGTTCTCCTTGGCCTCTGAGGATAGAACAAGAAGCAAGGGGCTTAAACTTCAGCAAGGGAGGTTTAGGTTGGACATGAGGAAAAACTTCCTGCCTGTCAGGGTGGTGAAACACTGGAATAAATTGCCCAGTGTGGTTCTGGAATCTCCATCACTGGAGAGACTGAAGAGCAGGTTGGACAGACACCTGTCAGGGATGAGCTAGACGGTGCTTGGTCCTGCCTTGACTTGATGACCTCTCGCGGTCCCTTGCAGTTCTAGGGTTCTCTGAGTTGTTACACAGCTCTGCAGTGCAGGGGCTTGTACCTCAGGAGCGTCGACTGAGTTCAACACACACTTTAGGCAGGGAAGCAGATTTGGAGAAAGCTGGTTTTGGATCTCCGAACCCCAGGGTCTGCATAAGGTCCTGGATAGACAGGCAGGGCTCTCTTGCTTTCGCTCATCCCTTTAGGATCTCACTTTTCCTGCAGGCCCTCAAACGTCATTGCAGCATCTGATCCGGCTATGGCCACACAGGACTGTGTCGGGGATGAAAGAGCAAGGCCCCTCCCCCTTTATCTTTCCCTCACTCTGAGATTTTGCCACATCCAAAAGGAAACGTTGTACTAACGACTACAGAGAAACACAGGATGGATGCAATCATCCACTCCGACCAACGTGGCCAGTACTAGATGCTTCATAAGGCGGTACAAGAATCCATGTAAGAGTGTGGGATGACCTGTTCCCAGAGAATTCCTTCCTGTCCTCCAATAACTAGAGGTCAGTCAGTCCCCTGAAGCATGGGGGGTTTTAGCCACTCTGAAGTTATCAGACTTAATTCAATTGAAATGGTTACAATGCTGGATGTTTGTGTGGTCCATTTAACTGTCTGATCTCTTTCTGAATCCTGACCAGCTCCAGGCATCAACAATCAGCACAACAAAACGAAGGAGGAAAAACACACTTGAAACAATTATTGATTAATGGTGAACTCTATTTAAAACTAGGCCATATAGCTGGGATCTGCAACAAAACTGACACGTCACCGTATTCACCTACCGAATTCTGTTGGTTTCGTTGTGGAGTTTTCTTTATTCTTTAAATGGAGCTATTCCCTAAGTAATGCAAGCGCTATACATTGCCCGTCTATGATGCATCGTACGTTGCTGATGGATGTTCAATAAAGGAAACTACCATTGCAGAATGTGCAGGGGGTAACTGAGTTAGTCTGTACATGATAAACTTAATAAAAAAAACCAACGAAAAGTCTGGTAGCACTTTATAGACTAACAAAACATGCAGACGGTATCATGAGCTTTTGTGGGCCCAGCCCACTTCTTCAGATGACCGTGGCTTCAACAGTTTTTCCCTTTCCACTTGCCAGCTGCCTAACGTCTTCTAAGTGTGATACATTGCGAGGGACAACCTCGTTAGGAAATGAGCACGCAGGGGAATGGAGAGAAACCCAGGGTGTATTACCACAACGGCTAATTGTTTTTTCCTGTGTGCTTGTGCAGACCTATCTGCTCTAACAAAAAACCCACGTCAGAGGGTGTGCTGAATGTGGAGAAAGACCCAGCTAACACTAGGGAACAATCGGGTTCTTTTGATCCTTGTTAAATAAAGCCAAACTGAGTAAATTAAGTTGGGCTTTAATGAAATTTTTATAAGTATGTAAAGGTTGGGCTAAGAGAATGGAATACAATTTGTCTGAACCGCGCAGTCTTTTTAAATTAATTTTTCATGATCCAGTTCAATTTTTCTGTTTCTGGTGTATTCATTGAACTCCATTATCTGCCTGCGGCGACAGATTTAACCCTTGTCATTCCCAATTGTTTGCAAGCAGCTGGCAGGGGCCTTTGGGTCAGAAGTTTGTGATTAGGAAAGGCTACCGAGCCTTTATGTTCCCTCAGAATGAACAATGACTTTCCCTCTCAGCTGCTGTCTATAAACTCTCTGTCAATGTTATTCTTCCTCTTAAAGCGGATCGTATAGACAGCCCGCGCCTCCTGTTCTTTTGCAAACATCAAAGCTGCCTCCGTTGTTCTGTAAATGTCAAGGTGCTAATTAGTTGAAACAGGAGTCAGCTGAGGACATACCCAGGCACTTAAAGAGAGAAGATTCAATTCAGTAGAAATACAGCCGTGCACAAAAAGCATTGGGTGTCCTTTGAATTGTCTGCTCATTGCATCTGAGGGAAGGGGTGTTCATTATATGCCAGATCTTAGTTCCTCTAGAATGTCATGATGCTAGCAAGAAGGTTTCAGGCACAGAGAGAGGGCATATGGTACCTTAGGGCTAAATACTGAATGTTGCTTGCTGATGGAAAGAGGAGTATGAGGGGCAGAGGACAATTGTCGGGGGACCCAGGCAATTTTAAATGGCCCGGGGATACTCAGCCCTTTTCAGTCACCTGGGTAGGCCGTAGGGCTCCCAAGTGCGCGCCCGGCAGTACCGGCGGCAGCCAGGTGGGCATGTGGGAGCCATGGCTTTGCCAGCAGGTCTCTGGGCACAGGCACGGAGCTGCCCAAGTGGCGGGCAGACTGTGCCCACGCAGGCGCAGCTTGTGTGTGTCTGGGGCCCAGTGACTAAATTGCCCCCGGCCCCGGAATTGCTGTCGGCGGGCCTGGCCAGGACTCGTGAAAAATCATTCAGGGCCTCTCACATCACGTCCCTGCCAAGGAATAATTGACTTGGGGAAAAAAAATCAATTCAAGCTTTTGAACAATTGCACGTTCAAATTAGAAACTAAGAGCTGTTCCGAAAGCGCTTCCCACTCAAAAGCAGGTTTCAGCACAGTCCTCAGAGACAGAGAGCAGGCTGGCTTGTTTCTCTCTGCATGGCAAGATTCACCCCTTAGGGAGAAGCAAGCCCGGTCACCGCTTTGCAGACTACCTTCAGGTTCTGTTGTCAACACACAGAAAGACATCGGTGCCACCTTCTGTGAAGGGTACAAACATTTCTAGATCCCGGGCTCAGGCAAAGGTCTTAATCATAACACCAAATTTCTTTAAAAGCAACGAGGAGTCCTTAAAGACGAACACGGATTTATTTGGGCACAAGCTTTGTAGGGAAGAGACCCGCTTTGTCAGTTGCATCTGATGAAATGGGTCTTTGCCCACCAAAGCTCACGCCCACGTAAATCTGTGTGAGTCCTGAAGGTGCCACACGACTCCTCACTGTTTCTGCAGACACAGCCGAACCTGGCTCCCCCTCGGAGACTGCATTTCTGTAGCTAGCTTCCAGAACTGATCTCCCATGGAAAGGCTCCCTAGCGAATGCCAATGACATCAGTTCCCATGGAAAGGCTCCCTAGCGAATTCCAATGACATCAATGAAATAGACGAGGCAATAAACTCCCCCTCCCCCCCCCGGTGGAAATTGCAAATGTTTGCTGAAGGGAGCAGAGAGCAAGGCGGGGAAGGGGAATGGGCAGGCAGTAGAGAACAGCGGAGTGACACAAGATTCACAAAAGCAGCGACGACTCCTCCAAATGGCTGCTCACCTGGTTGGTCCTCACCTTCTCCTTCTCCAGCCACTGCCTTCTGCCCTTCAGTATTTGCCAGCCGGCCCCTTTTCCCATGACCTGCGCTTCCCAGGATTCCCATCCAGTGATGTCAACCACTCCTCCTCCTCCCTTTACTGACTCAGTCGATGTCTTCTGACCACTTCCTCCTCGGTTCCACTGCCTTTGCTTAGCAGATAGTTGATTAGTCAACTAGTCCTTAACATCCCTAGTTCTGGGCACCACATTTCAAGAAAGATGTGGAGAAACTGGAAAAGGTCCAGAGAAGAGCAGCAAAAATGATTAAAGGCCTAGATAACTTGACCTATGAGGAAAACTGAAGGAATTGGGCTTCTTTAGTTTGGAAAGGAGAAGACTGAGAGGGGACATGAGAGCGGTTTTCAAGTACCTAAAAGGGTGTCACGGGGGGTGGGGGGAATTGTTCTCCTTGGCTGCTGAGGACAGGACAAGAAGCAATGGGCTCAAACTGCAGTGAGGGAGGTTTAGGTTGAATATTAGGAAAAACTTCCCACCTGTCAGGATGGTGAAACACTGGAATAAATTGCCCAGGGAGCTTGTGGAATCTCTATCCATGGAGAGATTTCAGAGCAGGTTGGACAGACACTTGTCAGGGATGATCTAGATGGTGCTTGGTCCTGTCGTGAGGGCAGGGGGCTGGACTCGATGACCTCTTATGGTCCCTCCCAGTTGTAGTGCTCTAGGATTCTATGAGAGAGGCATGGGTAAAGCTGTTGTGTGTGTGTGTGGGGGGGGGGGGTGTTACCTGTAAATGTTCCTGCCCTGCTCTCAGGAGGCACTGCTTATCCCTGGCAAAAGCCCCTAACCCCGTGCTCTGCCAAGTGCCCTCTGAGCCAGTCTCCCTGCATCTTCTCTGCAGAGGCTGAATGGCTCAGAGCACTTCTACTCCACTCCCACCCCTCCAGATGCACCCTTAGGTTCCTGCCCTGCACTGGCACAAGGCCATGGCATGGGTCTCTGAGGGTATGTTTGCAACATTCATGTTGCATTCACTGTGGCTATGTCTACACTGCGGGGGTTTTCCGGGATAAACTCTGTCGTGTCCAGGGATCATGTCTGCTCTTCCGCTTTTATTTGTGGAAGAGCAGATGCGCTCTTTCGGAAGCCCTGTCGTCCTCCTCCCACGAGGAAGAAGGGCTCTTCCGAAAGAAGAGGTCTTCCCAAAATTTGGCCCAGTTCCAAGTTGGGCGGGTGTAAACAGGTACACAATTTGCGCTTTTTCTGATAGATCACTGTAGTGTAGACATAAGCTGTAGAGAATATTGAACACTGGTAGGATATTATAACCATTCACTGGAATTGTGTTTCGCTTCCTTGGGTTATACATCTTATCCATGTTTGAAATCCTCACCCTTCTGCGCTACAGCAACTAATTGCAACAAACAGAAGGCTGAGTCTTCACCTGGACAAATAAACAGCAAGAACAAGCAACGTCTTAAGAAGCGAAATTCTGTTTGCCTCCTGGTGCTCTCACTAAATGGCTTGGCATTTCCTTAACGTATGCGGGAGCAGAGGCTGGTTTGGTCCCAGGCATGTTTTATGAACCAGAGAGTACTTGGAATGCATCACCAACAGATTTATTTTGTGTTTATGGCATATTCATGTTCCTAACTAGCAGCCAAGATCAAATCTCAGAGGCAGAAGAGCTCTGTATCTCCAAAAAATTTGCTACCATCTTAAATACATGTACTCAGTTAAGGCATGGCAAGAACTAAGCAAAAGTTTTTAGGTACATAGATTATTCACCAAAAATGCCATTTTGGGGCAACCAAAACTCTTTGAGAATATGGGTCCAATTTGAAGAATAGCTTTGGATGAACATCTCTAAGTTGAATTATTTTATTTTGACATTTTTGAAATAAAACATTTTAACTTTTCATTTTGAAATGATGTTTCATTAGAAACATAAACTAGATTTACTTTAAAACCCAAACCAAAAAGGATAAAAGTACCTATAAAATAAATGGAAAGAAATGAGTACACATTTGGTTTGGGCCAAATAAAATATTTAATTTGATCTGAAACAATTCCCCACCTCCTCCGGTTTTTCATTTCAGTGAGAAAATCTGAAAAAAAATCTATTTTGGGTTGACATGAAATGATTTTTTTTCTCTTTTTTGTTTGACCGCTGAACCCAAAAAGATCAATTATTCCCTCAGCTGTAGCTATGATTCAAGTCTGCTTTGAAGTACATTGGTCAATGGATTTTCATGCAAAATCTTTACTGAATTAACTTTCAAAGACAGACTTCGGTAGTGTGGAGAATTTCCAAATAGACCATGCACTGCGAACAACTCTATCACTGTGCACACTCAAATGATTCAGATGGACAGATATCGCTGCTAACTCATTGTGCCTTTTCGTTTGAGTACCACATCAGATTCCAATTTACCGCTTTCTGTCCCATCAAATAAGTATGTTTTATCCCAACCCTGATCAGAGTATTTCAGTACAATAAATGTCTTAGCACAAATCTGTCTTCTGTCCTCAGTCTAATTTTAAACACCCAATATATTTTTTAATGCAACGTTTAACTCAAGATGTGCAAGCACAAAAAGATCCCTGTCTATACTTAGCATGCTGACTTAACTAGCTCATCAAAAATTAAGCTTTTGGCAGTGTGATTACAGGTAGACTTACAGGGATGGTCTAGACAGTATTTGGTCCTGCCATGAGGCAGGGAACTGGACTCGATGACCTCTTGAGGTCCCTTCCAGTCCTAGTATTCTATGATTCTATTATTTGTTTGAGTATCTTTTCAAGAAGACTTCTCAGGTCACTGAACGTACATGCCCTGGACTGTAATAAGGGTATGCTCAATATTTTGCTTCCGGTAAATGAAACGCAAGTTTCCATTTGAGAGCAGGTATTGCCACCAGACACTGTTGTTCACACGTGCTGAGTCACTCTCCTGATACATGAGGCAATGAAGTCTTGTGATTGTCTCTGGGGTGGTGAGGTGAAACCAGGTGACACGCATCTCATGCATGCCTACAAAAAGCCTAACGAGAATTGCCCTGGGACGAGGGCTGCTTTCCCAAAGGAACATTTCACAAGCTCCATGAATGGTTTGACTCTTCTCCCGACACAGCCCCCTGTATGCCGCTGTTTCCCCCTGGTGCACCCACTCCAGCTGGAGAATGGGCAGCCTCTGGCATGAGTAATCTCTTGGGTGAAGCTCCAGAACTCTGCAGGCAAGATCCCCCCAGCACGGGGGAGACACAGACCCAGGTGGTGCCTGCCCTGCTGACTTCTGGCCTTGGGGAAGAGCCATAGGGAGGAACCAGCTCCAGACGTTGGTGGGTAGGCGCAGCTGCAGAAGCAGCCAAAGTAGGAACCTCTGGACAGTCAGAGGTCTAGACCTTTCTACAGTTGGACTGGACTTTCTCCATCCCATGCTGGCTCACCAGTGCTCCCTGTACAGCACTGTCTCTCCACCTCAGCTCCGCTCCGCACCTGGCCTGTTCCCCCTCTTTTCCCCTTGCCCAGTCTCCTTCACTCTCTTCCCTCCACCGCCCCCTCTCCTACCCTTTTTCCTTCCCCCCATCCCACTGTGCACTCTTCTGGTGTGTCTTGCCCCTTGGACCTGTCTGGTCTACATAGATTATAAGCTGTTGGCGACAGTGTGTTTACACAGCGCTTGGCACACTGGGGCCATAGTCTGGGTTAGCCCTGGGGCACTAAACTAATACACATCCTTAATACTCCTTTATGATGGCAAGTGTTAGGCAACAGAAATGTCAGGGCCACAGGGCCATCCCCAGCTGTTCCTCTAACATTAATTACAAAAAAATCCCCTGGATTTCACCACCTATCAAGGAGGAGAGAGAGGAGGTACACACTGCACAGGACAGATGTTAATCGGGGAGCTTAATGTACAGCTGGAAGGTGCTTAGATACGATGGTGATAAGGACAGTCCAAGAAACTGAATAGAATAAAAGAGAACACTACCATGTCACTGGGAAAAGTGAACACCAATACCAATCTCTCTACCCCACACAAGTGCAAGACCCCGTCCTGTCTTAGGCTGCCGAGAGAGTTCCAATGTCTGCTAGTGCGGCCGGAAACTACGGGTCATGCTGCAAAACAACTGACAGGGTGCCTGACAGCAGGCTGTTTACAGCTCCTGGGAACGTACCATTCACCTGCCCCTCTTGTTTTTTTATGCACAAGCCGTTGAATTTGTGCGTGTGTGTGTGTGTGTGTGTGTGTGTATGCACGGTGACAATGCGTGGGGGGAGCGCGCCTGTTGTTTGTGAGTCACCCTCGGCTCTGAAATACCATTTTCAGATGAGGAGCAGACTTATTTTTCTATTCTCCATTTTAAAAAATGGCTTTCAAAAAGCCAAACCAGCTGGCATTCTTGGGGATTGCATCACAAGTGGGTAATAGCCCAGAGTCACCCGCTAATGCGATGTGATACAACTTGAGAGACAGAGGGGCGGGGTGTGTGCTATTTATAAGTTAAAATACGTCCCCCCAGGTAACACCCTGACAAGCTAAATTATTTCCAGACGTATTGCTTCCCGAGTCAGGATACGCTCATTTCCTCACTGCCAGAGACCCTCTCAATTGCTGGGAAATGGCTTTAGGGTCCAAAGCGATTAGGTTATGGTGGCCTTATTCTTTTTGCGGTGGACATTGATGAATAATGATAGGGGAACTCCGCTCTGTTCTCAGCCCCCTGGCTAGAGGGAAATGGAGTGAAGAGCCAGCAGGGAGGTTCACATGGCGGCATTTCTGAGTGTGTTCCAGTGAACGGAGTGCTTATGAAAGCGAAGGGCCAGCCGCGTTGCTTTGGGATATGCACAGAGCTACAGTCAGCGCTTGCGTAAGCTTCTTCGCCACACCCAGCACGCTCTGCTACACCGGGCTCTGCTGAGAGAGGCCTGCCAAACCACAGGGTGGGCTCGTAACACAGACACGCTGACTACACGCGTCAAACCTGCCTTCCCTGGCACGCGGGGGGCAGAGGCAGGTTCCACTTGGGTCCAGGAACCGGTTGCAGAATGAGGGACTTACAGAGCAGGGCCAGGTTGAAAAGGCAGCTACTTGTGTGAATCCCTGTGGAAGGGTGAAATCTGTTTTTTTTCCCCCAGGCTGTACTGCTGTGTCTGGCTGACTATGTGGGAGGCGAAGGAGGAAGATTCAGAGGGTGAGTTTTCAAACCCGCCAAAGAGAGCTGAGTGCCTAATTCTTGCTAGAAAGGAGCGGGCGACAGCCAATTCTGTAGGCAGCTCTGAAAAGTAAGATATTTACACATCCCCATTACCTTGAACACCTCACAGTCGTTCATAGGGATCTCCTCACCCCCAGAAGCACTGACCATCTGGTTTCCCCAGGAGCACTCGACCCCCCACGCCGTCCGAGGCCTCCCCTCCCCCCAAATCCCTCCTCTTCTCTGTCCCTTCCCACCCCGGCTCCGCTCTCCTCCCAGCACCTCTTGCATGTTGCTGGACAGCCGATCTCCGGCAGGCTGGAGGTACTGGGGGGAGGGAGAGGCAGCTAAGCACCCACCATTTTTTGACTCGGGCGCTCCAGCTCAGAATCTCTTTATCGATCATCTGGAAGAAAATATAAAATGGGTGCTGGTAAAATTTCCAGAGGACGCACAAATCGGGCAAATAATGATGGTGACAGGCCAGTTATACAAGTCCCGGCGGGTGCCTTGAAAAGGAGGGCTTGTTAGAACAATATGCGTTTTAACAACACCAAATGAAAGGCCACAGATGTAGGAATAAAGGAACAAAGAGCATAGGCCGCACGCGTATGACACGGGGCTGCATTCTGGAAAGCGCTAACAGGTCTGCAGGGGTCACAGTATGATCAGTTGAATACAAGCTCCCAGTGCAAATCTGTAACAAAGTGGGAGAACGCGATCCTTGTATAAACAAGAGAATAATAAGTAGGTTTAGGGCGGTGGTATATGCGGTATCCGTGAGACCACTGCTCGCACACCGTGGCCAGTTCTGGTGGCCGCATCTTACAGAGACATTGAAACACCAGAAGGGGTTCAGGAGAGGATCATGCTTGTTCCTCATGCTCTGGAAAACATGCCTTATAGCAAGGAGCCCATCTACTTAGTGTATCCAAAAGAAGAGGCGATTAGTTCGCATCCTACACGTACCTACGCGGAGAAGTGATTTCTGGAACGGGTGCCTCTTTAACCTAGCAGAAAAAGTCATGCTGCTATCCAAAGGCTGGAAGTGAAAACAAGGCGAATTCAGACTCAAAATAAGGTGCATATTTTTAATAGTGAAGACGATTGGTGTCGCTAAACTATGGGCGTGGTGGATTCTCCATCACATGAAGTCTTTCAACCAAGACGGGAGGTCTTCCTGCGTGGTATGAAAGAGTTCAGGCAGAAGTTATGGGCTTAATGAAGGAATCATTGGGTGGAATTCTCTGGCTTGTGTTATATAGGGGATCAGGCTAGAGGATCTTGTAGTCCCTTCTGGTCTTGGGATCTATAAATATGCATAATGAAAAGATCCAGGCCCTGCTTCTAGATACTGGGAAGCTAGGCCAAGTAGGCATCTGGGACTTCCACTAGTGGACAGGCATTTTGGGGTGACACATAACTGGTGTCAGCAGCATAGCGCATGTCTTGGGGTGAAGCTGCTGGAAGGGGATGAGACCCGAGTACCCTGTGTTTTGATGTTCTTCAGCTGCCACATGGCCTCTTTCAGCCTCTGCAGCCAGGAACATCTTAGAGCAACCCTAAGGAAGACTAAACCAGTGCCCAGCCAGACCTAGGAAGCAGGAAAGTGCTGAACAAGAACCACTGCTCCTAGCTCAGCTGCTGTATTAAATGGGGGCCAAATGCCATTATTTTCCTTTCATTCCTGGTAGGCTGCACTCTGTATTCCAAAGAGGAACTTGCGTTCCAGCCCCGGAGCCAGGTGGGTTGTGGAGGAAGATTACAGGTGTGTTTTCATAATTTCCAGGAGGCATGACAACTGTGGAAATGGGACATGTTTAATTCATATAGCGGTGGAAGGCATCCTTCAGAGTGAAAGAGAAATGAGTTTCAGCATATGCAGACAAACACATTGACTTAAATCAGTTTTGCCAGTAGCCTTAATTTCCTGTGAACAGCAATTACAAAGGGATACACTCGGGAGTGGAGGGGGGCGGGGTTGTAGGCTTGTCCGCGAAGCCAGGAAGCAAATACAGAAGAAAGGGAAAGAATGCAAGCCTGTGGCAAATGCCCACACATGACAAAAAGTGAAACAGCCACCCTCTTCACCCCGCTTGCCATTAAACCAGTGAGAGAGCTGCTCTGCTCCTTTGTTCCCGCTGAGTCACTTCCACTCTATTTACAGAAAATTCTTAATGGAGAAAGACCTTTTACTTTTCATGCCCAAATTGCATCTGCTGTTAGCGCCTTCTGTTCACATTTCATTCCTCTTTATGATTTCCACCCTATTTACATTGACACCGATAAGCCAGACACTCCTTCTTGCTACGACGTTCTTGTCATCTGTGTTTTCTGGGGCTTTTTTCCGCGTGTGACGCCTTATCTTGATTTCTCCGCTTATTTACTGACCTTGAAGTTGTCATAGTGCACAGCGAACACACCCTCCAACACATCTCTCTGTTCAAAACAAGGCTTGCTCTAACTTTGTAATTTTCATGTTCAGCAAAGTGATATACCAGCACTAGCATAATATGGTCATTTTCTCACAACTTCAAACCGAGCATCTTTATTAGCAGGTGCTAAATTGCTGCTCCAGCTGCTGAATGGTAACAATTAACTCAATTAACATCTAAACAGCTGTAATTTTTGAGGAAACGAACAACATTAATAACCACCAAAAGGGAAAAAAAGCTGCAATTACAAATGTGGGGAAAAAAATCACGCCACAGCTACAGACAGGAGTATTCTCTTCCCAGCATCCCCTGGAGAGCTGTTAAAATACAGCCTTTTTCCCCCCTGAGCGTTGGCAGTATGTGTAGTTAATAATATGCATCAGACTTACTGCTATGGATCAGAGTATGGATTGGAATGGGTACAGCTTAGTTTGTGCCCCCAGGGCTAAGGTCTGAGGGCTTGGTTCTAGCTAGGACATGAAGCAGAACGTACCAGAAATAAGAGGGGAAAGGATGTGCGGCTTTTCACATTAGAATAAGGAGGACTTGTATTTTGCTATTCAGTTCTTTATTCACCCCTTACATAACACCACAAATACGAGAGTCTCCCATTAGCTACAGCCATTAGTTGCCTGTTCCATGTTACAGTCCCAACTTTTACTATAAAGAGTGGTCTTTTGATCCCTACAACCCACACTCTGACACAACGGTTAGCACTTTTTTTCATTAGTGTACCAGCCCGTCACAACAGAGAGAGTCACCAGCACTATATCCTCACACTAGCTATACTGATTAATAAAATCGGCAAGGAGCTGTGGTAGACACAAACAGGCTTCCATGCAGCCCCAATTCCAAGTTGGTGGTTTACTAGCTACCACATCCTGTGTAGAGCGCCACACAACACACAGAGACATCTAGTGGTTGAACAATCAACTCGCCACTTTTGTTACTCAAGAGCAGAGGTAGGTAAATAAATGTTTCATAGAAATATTCCTCTGAATTATTAAATGGAGTCGCTTTGGCCTTCTTGTGCCCTGTTTGCATTCAGTTTCTGTCAACATTTTAGGGGGTGGAGCCTAGCGTTCACTGCCATGCCACAGAAAGCAAATTGCAATGGCTCAGGCAACAAGTATTGGAGCAACCTGAGTCTTAAAGTCACTTTTGCATGAGAATTGACATCCAAAGTGTTGATTTTTGTCCAGCCAAGATCCATAAACTGACCTGACTCAGCTGACAAATCACAACTAAATTTGCAGCTCTAATTTTGAATACCAGTGATGAATGCTAGAAGGAGGCATGCCAAGTCGACAGTCTGCAGAACTATTACTCTCCCTCTCTTCCTGTACCTCAGTCAGCTTAATCTTAGGGCATTGTTATTGAGTGCTCCACAGTATGCCCGCTCCCGATGGCCGGATGCCAGGCCTTCTGAGCCTTCCCACAGCCTGCTGGCCTGGGGACACAGAAGACGAGAACAAAAGCTGGAGTCTCTTTGGATATGTTCATATGGCGTTTTAAAATGTGCAGCCCTGAGTCTCAGTGCCCGGCGATACAGACTCCAGCTCGCACTACGGCACTAAAACCAGCCACGCGGAGATTGCAGCTTGGGCTGGCTCCGAGACACACCACCTTTCCTGGCTTCAAAACCCGAGCGTCAGATTGTTAGTACCTACCTGGGCGTGTGCCCCGCAACCCCAAATCTACTGCCCCAGGCTCTGAGACTGGCTGACATGCATTCTCAAATGCAGGATGGACATGCTGTCAGAGATCATGCATACAATTTTCTAAATGCATGAGTGGCTTCGGAGCTCAAGTCCCATTTGTAAAAGTGACTTAGGCACTTAGCAACCTTGTGTCCCATTGTGCTAAGCGCTTAAATCACTTGGGAGCTTTTGAAAAAGCACAGTGATGGGATTAAAAGACCAACTCAAACCCATCTCTGACAGACTGGTAGTGAACATGGCGTGTGCTTCCCCGGCCTGAACATGCAGATTTAATAAGCGCCATTCTCGCTTGCATTTAATGTTTAGATTAAATTTTAAACAGCATTTAATTGGCAATTGCTCCATTCTTCCCATTTATTTAGCCTGCATTTCACTGTGCTCGTTTGAAAGTCAAATTGAATATATTTCTTTTTTTGGCACAATATGCTCTCTAATTCTGTGTGATGATCGCAGGGGAACTACAGCCAGCCCCCCATATGTGAATGCTAATCACTTGTCATCCACCTTCCTGAAATGCATGTGCTTTTGTTAGTGGAACAGAGAGACACATACAGCCTTTCCAAAAGCAAGTGTTTGTTCCTCAGTGCACTTCATTACAATGTTTATTGTACTCCACTGTTCTTTTACGTGTTCCTACACTAGCTGCTGAGGTCGCAACCCCAGCAATTATCAGTGCTGGGATTTTCAAAGGAGCCTAAGGCTCCCCCGAGGCTCCTCTGGGAGTTCCAGTTTATTTCTGGTCAGATCAACATTTAAGAGCATTTCTCAATGATAGTGCATTGCCTTATGTGAGTTGTAATTCAGACTGTGTGTAGCTCTCATTCTCTCCTGTGGGCTAGGTACCCTGGCTGGACTACATTTCCCATGATGCAGCACAGTCTTCTTGCTGACTGGCCTGTCTGGTGCATCATGGGAGATGTTGTTCAGTCAGTGTACCCGGCCTATAGGGGAGAACAAGGCCCCAGTGCAATCTGTACTACAACTTCCGTAAGCAATGTGCTTCCATTGGGAAACAGTGTAATGTTGAACCGACTCAGAATGAAACATTTCAACCATTTCATTGCAGATCTGCAATCCAAAATATTTTCATTCTGGCTGAACTGACCTGAATTTAAATTTTCTTGGCAAAACTGAAATTTCCTCTCAAAAAATTTTGCTTTTGCTTAAACTGCATTTTCCATTGGACGACCATTTTGATGGAACATTCCTGGACAGGTCTTCTGAGTCACGGATACGACACAGCAGCCTTCCTCCCAGTCTACTAAGTCCATGTTCACGCCACAAACTACAAGTGTGTGTCCACAGTGGAATAAAAAAAATCTACTGCCCTGAGTCTCACAGCCCAGGTCAGCTGATGTTGTCTAATCCTCTACACGTGAGATTCCTATCAAATGGGAACAAATGATGCTTTGCAGAGACAGGTCTGTCACACACTTTCAGAGCACTATGGAAATGCAGAGTATTATCAATGTGCAACTAAAGGTAATTTCCTCTCTTCCCTCCCAGCTCAGAGCTGAAGTAAAACGTGCGAGAAAATATGTGCTGCTCAGTTAATCAGTAGGATTCGCAATCTGCTCCCATCCAGTGTTGAAGTTCTCAGCCATTTATGAATGACACCAATGTATCAGCTCAGACCTTCAGCTCCATTAAGGCATGTATCCACACCACGCCAAGAGTACTAGACCTTTGTGATATCAGAGGACATGCAACCAATCACCACTCTCACCCTACAGCTAATTTGCATGCCACAATTTCATTGGCTGTATGAAAAAGACTGCACAGATGGGCTTATTTTGGCCCATCTGTCAGGGGTTCTTACTAGGGACTTTGAATAGTGGTTAGTAAGCTAATCGAGTAGTCAATGGAATCTGCATCAACTACTCAATGAGTCAATAAGGGGGTTCACTGTGGCTCTGCTTTTTAAATGTAGTATGAACTCACGGCAGATGGGCCAAACACTGGATGGAAGCAGATTGGGAATCCTACTGATTAATTGGACTGAGTCAAGCAATGACGGTGCTGAGGCATAGCATGTGGGGCAGGGCCTGTGCATGTCCAAGCCCTGTTCCATGAACACTGATTTCCCTGTAAAGGAGAATATCCAATAAATGAAACTGCTGGCATTAGAAAAGGTTCAGAAAAGGGCAACTAAAATGATGAGGGGTTTGGAACGGGTCCCATATGAGGCAAGATTAAAGAGACTGGGACTTTTCAGCTTGGAAAAGAGGAGATTAAGGGGGGATAGGATTAGAGGTCTATAAAATCATGAGTGGTGCAGAGAAAGTGAATAAGGAAAAGTTATTTACTTGTTCCCATAATATAAGAACAAGAGGCCACCAAATGAAACTAATGGGCAGCAGGTTTAAAATAAATAAAAGGAAGTTCTTCTTCACACAGCGCATAGTCAATCTGTGGAACTCCTTGCCAGAGGAGGTTGTGAAGGCTAGGACTATAACAGGGTTTAAAAGAGAACTAGATACATTCATGAAGGTTAAGTCCATTCATGGCTATTAGCCAGTATGGGTAAAGAATGGTGTCCCTAAGGGTATGTCTACACTACAAAGTTAGTTCGAACTAACGGACGTTAGTTCGAACTAACTTTAATAGGTGCTACACTAGCGCTCCGCTAGTTCGAATTTGAATCGAACTAGCGGAGCGCTTAGTTCGAACTAGGTAAACCTCATTTTACGAGGACTAACGCCTAGTTCGAACTAGCTAGTTCGAACTAAGGGCTGTGTAGCCCTTTAGTTCGAACTAGTGGGAGGCTAGCCCTTCCCAGGTTCCCCCTGGTGGCCTCTCTGGGCACAACCAGGAAAACTCTTCTCCTCTCCCCCAGCCCCGGGCCCTTAAAGGGGTAGACTCTGGCCAGACGGCACTTGAGACAGCCAGCCCTGCCAGGAGTCTCTGCCCCGAAGCAGTGGCCCCACCATGAGCCAGGCAGCCAGTGGGAGTGACATGTCCCCTGCCCAGTCCCCCAGCACCCAGGGGCCAGCCAGGGGCCGTAGACGGCGCGCGGCCTCCTGGACTAGTGCGGAGGTCATGGACCTCATTGAGGTTTGGGGGCAGGCCCCCAACGTCCATGATCTCCGCACTAGGAGGAGGAATGCGGCCGTCTATGGCCGCATAGCAGCCGCCATGGCCACCAGGGGACACAGGCGCACCCAGGAGCAGGTGCGCATTAAAATAAAAAAGCTGCGCCAGGCGTACGCCAGGGCCACCAGGGGTGGCGCCACAGCAGGGGCTGCCACCTGCCCCTACTTCTCTGCCCTCAACCGACTCTTGGGGGGCAGGGCGGTCCGTGCCAGCCTGGGGGACAGTGAGCCGGGACTGGAGGGCCCTGACCCGGGCACACCGGAGGGGCCACCGCAGGATGTCCCAGCACCGGAGTCGGCAGGGTCGTCCAGGGAGACCGTACCGGGTAAGTAGTTTGAATTAAGTAGTTCGGGGGGGGAGGTGGCAGGGAGACCAGGGACCGCGCGCGTGGGCCATGCCTTCCACGGATCACGCAGACACCTGTACACGTGCGAGCACGTGCCATGCCACCCTTGGGCAGGTGGCTCCAGCTGCGTGACACCCAGGGGCCATTGCCCAATAGGCACATGCTTGTGCAAAGAGACGTGACATGCTCCCGACCCCGGGGCAGGACCCAGCAGGATGATTTCCCTTCACATGTCCCCTCTACACGGAGGCAGGGGACATCTCCCCTTTCCCCCCACCGCCCCGGCCACACTATACATGGCACAGGGACATGGGTGCGGTCTTGGGGCAGCTTCCAGTCCCGGGGAGAGCCAGACATCCTGACCATGGCCTCTGTACAAGCACAGCGGCTGTGACGGTGCAGGACATGGTCACCCTCACGTTGCGGAGTTGGGGAGGGGGCTGGGCATCATCCTCTGCGTCCCCAGGGAGAACTGACCCCTTCTCTTCTTTCTCTACAGCTGCACCAGCTGCTCGTGCAGGGCGCACCACCCCGCCTGGGACATGCTCCCGCACCCGCGGCCTGCTCCGGACTGCCAGCACGGAGCAGGAGTACCGGGACCAGCACCTTGGGGCCCTGCGAGCGGTGCACCGCACACTGCAGGCCTGGATGCGGGAAGACCTGCAGGTCCGCCACGAGCTGCTGTCTGAGGTCCGAGGGCTGAGCACCAACCTGCAGCTCCTGCTGCAGAGCATGGTGCCCCGTGCTGATCCTGCACCAGCTGTCCCCCCAACTGCTGTCCCTCCTCCCACTCCTGCTCCCCCTCCCACCTCTCCCTCCTCAACCCCCACAACCTCTTCCTCAATGTCCACACCCCCCACCTCAACCTCCGCACCCTCCACCCCATCGCCCCGGGGACGCCGAGGCCCCCTCCCTCGCTGTACTGGGAGGCGGTCGGCCCGGCGAGACCCCCACCCCTGATCCTTCAGTTTCCCCACCCCCTCCTTTCCCTTGCTTCCCCCTTTCAGCTCCCTCCTCCCAGTTTTCCCCCTCCCCTCTCCCAGCCTCTCTCTTCCCCTCTCCCACCTCCTTTTCCCAGTTTCCCCGAGTTTTGTTAAATAAACAGAGTTTCTATTTTTGAACACATGTGTCCTTTATTTTGTACATCAATAAGAAGGGGGGCTAGGGAAGGGTAAGTGGAAGGAGGTGAGGGAGGAATGGGGCACGAGCCCCCGATGGGGAGGACTGGGCTGGCTCTGCGGGTTCTGGGGGTGGAAGCTCTCCTGCAGCCCCCCGATTGTCCCCTCTCCCCAGATGGCAGCATGCGGCAAGTGCAGCCGGGCTGATGGCCGAGTGGTGTGATGTGCCCAGTGTGGGTACTTCGGGCACTCCAAGCCAGGACTGGTTTGTAAGCGGGGCACCCCTGAGAACTGTCTGTCCGGGGTGGGGGTCGGGACCCTTTAAGCACAGCCCTCGGCTAGCCTGAGACAGCATCTCCACGCTCTAAGTCCTCCTCTGATGCCCTGCCAGCACTGCTTCCGGCCATCCTTAAGCCCTGTTCAGAGTCCACTCAATGTGGACTTGCTAGTTCGAATTAGCAAAACGCTAGTTCGAACTAGTTTTTAGTTCTAGATGCGTTAGTTCGAACTAGCTTAGTTCGAATTAACTAATTCGAACTAAGTTAGTTCGAACTAGCGCTGTAGTGTAGACGTACCCTAACCTCTGTTTGTCAGAGGATGGAGATGGATGGCAGGAGAAAGATCGCTTGGTCATTACCTGTTTGGTTCACTCCCTCTGGGGCACCTGGCATTGGCCACTGTCGGCAGACAGGAGACTAGGCCGGATGGACCATTGGTCTGACCCAGTATGGCCGGCCTTCTGCTTTACCAGGGTCATGTGAACCATGGAAATTCACAGCAGGAATGTGCTCTTGTCTGGGGATGGAAAAGCCAAGGACCGTGGCGACTGCGTTTTCAGCTCATCCCGTGCCTCAGTGGTACCGCATGGATGGTCCTTTCCTCAAGAACAGAGGGGCCATCTTGCCTACTGCACAACGGCTGGGCACATGCAGGTTGAACTGAGAGGGCCCTTTTAGCCGGGATCGGAAAAGGTTGAGCGTTCTTGGTTGGCACCTGACCCTTTGAGGGGTCTACACGGGGGGAGAACGGCAGCTCATAAAGCAGTGCCCATTCCAGCTGTGCCCTGTGACGTCTCTGGCGACCCATTCTTATCCGGGCTGTCTCCAGGCTGGTGGCCCCACGGGTGAATGCTGGTGACATTATGGGATGTTTCTGCATCGTTACCAACCCAGAGAGCTGGGGACTCTAGTTGCCACAGCAACACAAGTGAATAATAATGAAGCACGCGACCCTAAGTCAGAAGTGTACATTCCCCTATAGCGCAACGGATGCAGGCCATACAGCTATTAAAGAACAGCTGCCAGAACCCACCAAATAGGGAGAAACAGCTGTGGAAGAACAATATTCTTGAGAGAAGCTGCTCATAGAATCAGGCCTCGGCCTAATGGACAAGCCCGTGACTAGCAGGCTTGCAATCCTAGGGTCATGGACAAATGGGTCAGATTCTCTCAGCCTCAGACCTAATGTGGCTCTTCACCTCTGTGCCGAGTGGCTGCCAGACATTGCTACTGGGGTGCGGCATGAATGGACGCTGTGTGAGACATGAGCGATAAATCCACCCAGGCTGCTAAAGAGGAAAGGGACTGATGCTGGAAACGTATCGACACCCTGAGAGGAAGCCTGACAGGGTTTTACCATGGAAGAGCTGCTTGTGGAGGGAGACAGCCGCTAGCTAGAAAATACTGTGTTCTGCCTTGCAGTTTAATTCCGCCGAAAAGCAATTTAGCAGGTGTCAGCTTTACGAAAACAATGGACTCTCCACCACGGGTTGATTTATCTGACACCTGGAGGCCTGCAAGGACATGGTTACCGAACAGTCCTCTGCAGACAGGGGAGAGATGTGAAAGGAGAGGAAATCATTAAATACAACAGACACAAATTGGTATTTTTAAATTTCACACACATACAGCACAAACCAGTCAGCACACACTGACAAGGCCAGAAAGCAGAATAGAAACACGGTCCAATGCATAGAGAAAGGCCTGGTAATAAGCAGTCCTCAGAGTGAAGAGGTCCCCCTCCTAGAAAAACTGGACATTTCAACTAGAAAATACAACCCCCAAATTTTGATCATTTGTTGATGAAAATTTGAAATTTTCTGCAGGAGGAGGAGAACAGATTTCACAAAAGACTGAGTTTAACGAAGCCTCCAATTTTCTACTGAAACCAAGTTTAGAGGGCAAACTGCAGCCAGCCTTAATAATTAGACTTAATACTCTCTAGGTGGAATTTGCTATTGGGAAGTCCGTGGCATTGACAGCAAAATTAAGCCACCGCTGGTGCTATTACCAATAGCGGCATCCTGCAGCTCTTGCTAATCAACACAGAACACGCCCCACTTGGCTGGACTGCCACGAGCAACGATAGAACTCAGCATCTCTGGGAACTAACAAAACAAGCTTCCCTCGCCTCAGCGAAAGAACGCAGCATGGCTAACCTAAGGGACTGCTGCCAGTTCTAACTCTCTCTGGGTATGTCTACACTACAGCACTAATTCGAACTAACTTAGTACGACTTAGTTAATTCGAACTAAGCTAATTCGAATTAGTGCATCTAGACTTAAAAACTAGTTCGAATTAGCGTTTTGCTAATTCGAACTAGCATGTCCACATTGAGTGGACCCTGAACTAAGGTTAAGGATGGCCGAAAGCAGTGCCGGCAGGGCATCAGATTAGGACTTAGGGTACGTCTACACTACATGCCTCTGTCGCCAGAGGCATGTAGATTAGGCTACCAGGCATAGGAAAATGAAGCGGCGATTTAAATAATCGCCGCTTCATTTAAATTTACATGGCTGCCGCGCTGAGCCGAAAAACAGCTGATCAGCTGTTTGTCGGCTCAGCGCAGTAGTCTGGACGCGCGGGTGTCGACATCAAAGGCATTTGTCGACCACCCAGGTATACCTCATCCCAGGAGGCATACCTGGGTGGTTGACAAATGCCTTTGATATCGACACCCGCGCGTCCAGACTACTGGACTGCTGGGCTAGATGGACCTTTGGTCTGACCCAGTATGGCCGTTCTAAGCTCAGGGCTCAGGGTCGGGGGTCTCAGTGGACCACCTTGATTTTCATGCCAACCTGCTCCTGGGTGACCAGGCTGGCAGCTACCCTGCCCTAGACGGCCACTTTCCTGTGCCTAGTGCGGAGGTCGTGGATGAGGTCCACGATGTCCGCACTAGACCAGGCGGGCGCCCGCCTCTTGCAGACCTGGGCAGGCTCCCGGGAGCCGCCAGCCTGGTCCCGGGAAGAGGTGGAGGGCTGGGTGACAGCGGGTGGCCGGCTCGAGCTGTGCCAGTTGCAGGGTCTGCTGGCTGGGTGCTGGCAGGCTTGCACCTGGCACCGGCACCGTAGCCAGCCCGTGCCCCTTTAAGGGCTCTGGGGCCGGGAGGGGGGCAGAAGAGTTTCCCTGGTGGTGCCCAGAGTGGCCACCAGGGAAAGCTGGGGAGGGCTAGCCTCCCACTAGTTCGAATTAAGTGGCTACACAGCCCTTAATTCGAACTAGTTAATTCGAACTAGGCTTAGTCCTCGTTGAATGAGGTTTACCTAGTTCGAATTAAGCGCACCGCTAGTTCGAATTAAGTTCGAACTAGTGGTTTGCATGTGTAGCGCCTATCAAAGTTAATTCGAACTAACGTCTGTTAGTTCGAATTAACTTTGTAGTGTAGACATACCCTCTGTAGGGACTAGCTACTGGAAGGGGACAATGAACCGCATAGCAGAAGCATGAATTAGAAATACCTTAGCAAAGGAGGCGCTAGAGAAACGGCAGCCTAACCGAATGGCCACAGTGTGCTAGGTTCAGTTTTCAAGTGGTTGCTTTCGACAATTTACACAACACTGGCTCAGGCCCCCACCCAGAAACCTGGGCAAGAATATATTCCATCCCGTGTGCCTGGTAGGCAGTACTTCCCCACCCACAAGCACCGCATGCTTTGGTGGAGCAGGGAGTGGAGCAGAGATGCAACCAGGGACGCCTACAATTCATGAATTAACAAATTCTATGAGGTAAAACTCCCCCCTTCCCCCCGGGTGTCTTACCTGGAGCCCCAACTTTAGGCTGCCCCTGGCACTTTTGCGTTCTAGCCGCCTGCCTCCCCCACAGCTCCCTGCCCACCAGCTGTTACCTTTGGGCACCCCAGCTCTGCCTCCGCTCAGTGGCGTAAAGGAGGGTCAGTGGTATCAGGACCCGTAACAATTTCCTTATCGCCTCAGTGACAGTCCCAAGAGAACTCGATGGAGGTTCCCTCCCTCTCTTCCTTTAGCTCGGCCGCCTCTCTGAGGCATATTTGATGCTATTTCCTTGCCCCCTCATTTCCCAACAAGGAGCAACTTACTGACATGTAACCCAATGCCCCTGACAGTAACGCAAAGAAGGCCTGGAGTGTTGTGAACAAGACACGAGACGTGATTCTTCCACTCTACTCTGCGCTGACTACGCCTCAGTTGGAGTCTTGTGTCCAGTTCTGGGCACCTCATTTCAAGAAAGATGTGGAGAAACTGGAGATGGTCCAGAGAAGAGCAACAAAAATGATTAAAGGTCTAAAGAACATGAGCTATGAGGGAAGGCTGAAGGAATTGGGCTTGTTTAGTTTAGAAAAGAGAAGACTGAGAGGGGACATGAGAGCAGTTTTCAGGTTTCTAAAAGGGTGTTACAAGGAGGAGGGAGAAAAATTGTTCTCCTTGGCCTCTGGGGACAGGACAAGAAGTAATGGGCTTAAACTGCAGCAAGGGAGGTTTAGGTTCCTATCTGTCAGGGTGGTTAAACACTGGAATAAATTGCCCAGGTAGGCTGTGGAATCTCCATCCCTAGAGATATTTAAGAGCAGGTTGGACAGACTTCTGTCAGAGATGGTCTAGACAGTGCTGGGTCCTGCCATGAGGGCAGGGGACCAGACTCGATGACCTCTCGAGGTTCCTTACAGTTCTAGTGTTCTAGGTTTCTATGACTCTATGATTCTCCTCAGAGGCCTGTTTCTGTCCTCTTGTGTGACGTGTGGGTGAGAAGAAGAAGGGCCTTTGCCCCAGATACTTCTATCCCTTCCTCAGAGTTTTTGCAGCGCTCCTTTCCAGGAAGAAAATATCAGCCATTTTCCTGCTTTGTCTGGCCTGGAATTCTGGTATCCCCTGAGCAGGTTGTGCCTCTTGTTCGGTTTGCAAATTGTCCAAGAACACTGTATCGTCTTCTCCTGTGTAGACCTTGCTGACTGAATCATTTCTGTTACGAATTCTTGGTCTGCAGTAAGACACTCATTGCTTTCATTACTGAAGGCTTTGGCCCCTGTGAGGAGGGAACATCTGGTATGTAATGTATTCAGAGAGGGGAAGGGAAGATCTAGATCAATTCAAACCCTCTTCCGAAAACTGGAGCTCGCTGCAATTGTGGTCAGTTATTGGTCTCCTAAAAGCACCCAAGCCCTCTGCTCTGTCTTCTTTATCCAGACAGCCGCCTGTCCGTAGCGAACCGCGAGGTGTATTTACAGCTGAGGAGGAAGGGGAAGCGCTGTATTTGAAAGGTTCCAATTAGACTCCAGGGAGCACTCTGAGCTAAAGTATCCAAGGAGGCCTGGCAGAAATACTCTTGGCACACTGCGAGTTGTACCTGTAAAATCGCCCCTATGCAGCCCAAAGAGTCTGACAGCGGCCGCCCCAGAGGTTTTGCTCCTCCAGGCAGGTTTCTCCTCCATTTACCAGTCCACCTCTTGCTCCGTGCTGGGATTTTTCTTTCCTTGCTGATTCCTGCTTCTCGTTCTTTCCTCTCCCATTACCAGGATGGAGGTGTTTCCTTTCCTGGATTCTTAAACTCTAGTGATATTACCATAGGGGACCAGAAAGCAGTGGAAGTAGGTTCTCTTCCTGCCTCTCTCCACTTTCCCCGTGTGCTTGATGGGAATAATTGCTTGGCCTCTCTACTGCAAAGCACCAACAGGAGCAAGACCTGCAAGGCAGTTATTAATCATAGCACAACAATAACACCCATGGTTCTGGGACAGACTCAGAACAGCTCCAACATCTCCAAGACAGTGCAGTACAGCTAGGCTGGTCAGAACTGGATTTTGTATCCTTTTGATGGATAATATTGATGTTTCGTTTCAAGCCTTTCCATTTTAATTCATTTAAATTTTCACAGATGTGCAAAATTGGGGAGGTTTTTTGTTTCAATTATTGCTTGAAATAGTCACAGTTGCAGCAGTGTCAGACAATGTGTGCATGTGTGTGGGGGTCAGACAACAATTATTTAATTGCAGTAGGTGTTGAGATTAAAAAAGGTAAAGCTTTATAACCATTCAACACAAGCTGTTAACATCATATGTCCAAATTGTAGCCTTGTGGTAGACACATTTTGTTTACTTCATCAGTCGGTAAATATCAATACTAACGTATGCAATTTGTATTTTCCATTGGTGTGTGTGCGTGCAAGGCGAAAATGGATGTTTATCAATGTTTACTGCTAAAAATGGAACCCTTTCCAAGGCGTCAGAGAGTATTCACCTGATGGTGCTGCTAGAGGGAGCTTCCCCACTGACAAAGATCAGGTGACCAGAGCGATTTATGGAATCCCACTCCATGGAATTTCCAGCCAGCTGCCTGGCCGCTCCAGGTAATGTTTCTGCCGTCACTGATGGACAGTGATGAGAGGGTCAGGCACGGTCATGAACACCAGGACTCGGAGTCTCATGCCACCACCTGAAGACAGGCCAAGAGGGGTAGTTTCATGTCCTTGTCCTTCCTTTGCACGTGGCAGCTGGGCCGGGCTGGCCACAAACGGGACTAGGGGGGACATGCTGTCCTTTGCCAAAGGGAGGTGCAAAATGCTTCTGCTGCTCTGCAGAGGGAGTTGGGACTGCGTGTGGTTCAGCGCTTCCACGAGTTCCTGCTAGGGGCTGCAAGCCTCCATCCCCGCCTCTCCTTTGAGCTGCGCCCTCAAGGCACAATTCACCCTCGGTTTTGTCGCAAACCCATTCACCTTTCGTGCAAAGCAAAGAACGGGGAGAACAAAGCATGCGACAGGCAGACGGCTTCCTGCTTAGCCCATGCGAAATCCCCGCTACGCTGGCACATGTGGAGCAGTTGTGTGGTGGCAGCACAGGGCTTTAGGTAAGGGCAGAGGTCAGCTGTGCATGGACGTCTTCAGAATGGATATTAAGCCAACACACAAAGTTGCTGGTGCTGCAGCACAAGACAAGGCCTGGCTTCCAAACCACAGGCTCTCGCTTGTTCCTTTGGCCCTCGCGGGAGCCTATTTAGAGCTGATGGGAAATTCTGATGCAACAACGTTTTGTTGGGGGTTTGCCAATTGTGCAAAATGGAAATAGCGGAGAGGGCTTGATTTTGCTGCCATTCTGACAGGACCCAGGCAGGTGCCCATCTGAAATGGAAAGCCCATGTTCCAGACACTGTGACTCTGGATCAGTTGGCCATGCGGACTGCCCCAAATCCAGCTCCCTCCCAGGTCTTCCTGGAACTGTGGCTCTGGGCAAGCCGGTCTGGGAGCAGGCTCTTCACAGCTCCCTGTGGAGAATTCTGAAATAGTTTGGGTTCCATTCGTCTCCAGCATGGAGTCAAATTTCAGAATGTCGAAGTCCTTTGTAAAATGGGATGAATTTCCCTGCCTCGCTGGAAGTTTCTCTCTCAAAATTTTAGTGTCAACATTTTTGGAACAGCTCCTCATGCTATCATCATGGCTTACGTCATGCGTTACTCACTTGTGTGCCCACTAATTACTGCCTGCTGCTTTTTTCTTTTAATTTGCTGTAATTAAGAGGACTCTCAAAAATGCAGCGAGCTTGAAAATGAAACTATTCCTTGAAAGGCGTAGCGATGTGGTGGACTTCTTCACTAAGTTTCATGCCTAGAGAGGGAATCCGCAGAAGGTTCCAATTAGAGTTTCTCAGACAGGTGTTGCTAGAACGTCACGCAGCTGGCTTGGCCTGGAAGTGCTTTGACGTTACCCAGATTTCGTGTGGTCTTTGCAGGTTTGTGGGGTGGTGGAGCGAGCTGAAGACTCTGACTAAAACATAGTCTAGGACAGTCGGAGGTGTGCCGCAGAGAACAACAGAATTCAAAATGGCCGCCCTCAAAGGGGCAGGAAACCTTTTTTTTTTTTTTTTTTTTTTGCTATATAACTTTCCCCCAACCCTTTTTTTTCCTCGATAACTTTCTCCCCTGACCCTTTTCCCCCCCCGACTTTTTTTTTTTTTGTTGTTCAACAAAAAATTGGTGTTCCTCATAAAAAAAAATTATTGTTTGGTGTTCCTTGGTCTTAAAAAGTTTAAGAAACACTGGTCTTGGAGGTGCCAATGTTTGGCCCAAGGAAGTTTCCAGGTGGTCTTCATGTTGTTACTCTGCTTGAAGAGGGTGTTTGTGATGAGCAGGTTCATGTGCCACACACTTACTGAGGAGAATACCTCTGGGGTTTACATTTCCCACCCCTGTTATTCCTTTCTAGAACGGAAAGTCCCATCCGAGTCTGGCAGGGAAATCTCTCAGGAGGATGAGTTTGCAGGCCTTAGGTGTGGCCGAGAGGAGAGTGTAATAAAAAACTGCTCCGTATTGTCTTCCTCACCATCAAGTGTGGGGGCGCCGATGCTGCTGACCGTCACTGTTGGCTGTTGTGCGCTCGAGCCAAAGAGTCAAGAGAGGCCGGTAAAGCCCACGGGAGCTCCAAAAGCTGACTGGAGATGTTATTTTTGATGGCAAAGCCAATCCCGTCAGTGCGTCTCTCTTCTGGTGACTTTCCTTTTCAAAAGAAGGGGCAGTCACCTCCAGCCTCTTTTAAATTGTCCCTCATTGGCCTGGCGGGCCTCACGACGAGCTGCAATGTCAGTGTGGAGTCTTGCCAGTTCTTGAATTTGTGGCACGCCTGGGCTTTTGCTGTGGGAGTCCACAAGAGCGTGGACATGCCAGGCAGCCAAATTCATCGTCTTCTATCTTTCATGTTGGCCATGGAGTTGAGTGATCCCTCTGGATGCGGCCGTCCCGTTGGAGGAGTGCGAGACAACCCATGTTCAGGGCACTTTTTCTGGCTTCCGTCCCATTTGGGGTGAGCAGAGGGGATCCTAGAAAGACTGGCTACGCTACCGAAATGTGCTTCTGTCTCACCCAAGCAGAAAACAAGTGTCGTACGGCTGCCGCTTGCCTGCAGGTCTGTGACTAGGGTGTCCCAGAAGTCACTGCCTCTCTCTTCACGGGCACGGCAGGGCTTTGTGGGAGTGGGAGCCCCTTGGCAGAGGGCTGCATGGGAAATCTTTTCGCATGGGGAAACCAGTGCACCGGGGGTAACCAGACAAGATTTGCCAGGAGGAAAACTCAGACCCAGTGGCAAGCAGAGCCAAAAGAATCAGCGGCCTTGTGAAGTGTGGATGGTAGCTAGTCAGGAGTCTCGCCTCAGACCTGTTCCCAGGAGCTCCCTTCCTGGAGCATGAAAGGCAATAAGGCTCTGAGGGTCTTTAGCCCATGCAAACCTCTCCACCATGATAAGGGTGCAGTCACCCAGAGAGACACCGTCATGTATTAACTCTGGAAGGACACAGAACTGATTAGCATGGCCCCTATGCAAAGATGACACACACATTTGTGAAGCACTGCATATTTCTTGTGTAAATTCTCTACCACTGGTAATTTCAAAATCAAGATTGGTTTCCTGGTGATCTGCTGTTTTTACTTCTTCATGCTAGGCACAGTCAACCTGTGGAACTCCTTGCCAGAGGATGTTGTGAAGGTCAGGTCTTTAACAGGATTTAAAAAAGAGCTAGATAAATTCATGGAGGATTGGTCCATCAATGGCTAGTATAGGTAGGAACAGGAGCGGCCCGAGGCCGGCTGCGGCATCTGGTGCCCCAGGCGGAAGGCGTGATCGGCGCCCCTGCCTGCACAGCCGTCAATGGCTGTGACGTAATCATTGGGTGCCTGGGCGCCCTGCAACATCATAATCAGGCGCCCCAGGTCGGCAGCGCCCTAAGCAACCACCAAGTCTGCCTATGCTCATGGGCCGCCCCTGGGTAAGAATGGTGTCCCTAGCCTCTGTTTGTCTGGGGCTGGAAATGGATGACAGGAGAGAGATCACTGGATTCCTTGTTCTGTTCACTCCCTCTGGGGCACCTGGCATTGGCCACTGTCAGAGGGCAGGGCACTTGGCTTGACGGACCTTTGGTCTGACCCAGTGCGGCCTTTCTTATGCTTTTCTAAGAGATTTGAAGCAGCTCAACCAGGAATTATTTCAGGGAAGTCCTCCAGTCCGTGTTACTCAGGAAGTCAGTCTAGCTGGTACCTTCTGGCTTTAGGAATAATTTAGATCATCCTCATAACACCCGTAGAAGATAGGAGGACTGGAATTATTTCCGTCCCATCCTGGGGGGAACCAAGACAGCAAGGCAAAAATCAAATAAAGCTAAGGCCACTCTGAGGGTGGGTCTAGACTACAGGGTTTTTTTCGAAAAAAAATGGCCTTTTTCGAAAAAACTTCCTGTGTCTAGACTGCTGTCATGTTCTTTCAAAAGTAAATCAAAAGAACGAGGCAGTTTTTTCGACGGCAGAAAACCTCATTTTACGAGGCTCCAGGCTGCCTGGGTGCTCCCTTTCAAAAAAGCGGCTTGCTTTTTCGAAAGTACTGGCTGTAGTCTAGACGCTCTTTTTCGAAAGAGGCTTTTTCAAAAGTATCTTTCGAAAAAGCCTCTTTTGAAAGCAGCTTGCAGTCTAGACATAGCCTGGGAGTTAACATCAGCACTGGGATCAGAATTCAAGAACTGCTGAATCCCAGTTTTGTGTTTTCTATGCACCAGTTCATGCCCATCTAATGTTACTGGTGCTTACATTCTCGCAGTGGACACTCTGAAAAGGCAAATGAATGGAATTCAACAATGTTGCGTCTCTTGGATACAAACTGGCACCGAAAGATTTTCTGTGTAATGTTAATTGAAAAGTCCTGCTGGCACTTAATGCCAATTCCCGTCCTTCGCCTCAAGAAGTGCATGCTCATAACTACGACATGACAAAACTTTATCCAAAGATAAAAATATGAATCTGTGTGCCCTGCCCAGAGGCCTAGCTGCTTCACGATCAATGATAGATTTTTTTTGAAGAGCCAAAGGATAATCCCAGTAGCTGACAAATGAGGCGACCCACTTGACAGTTTCCTTCTCCTCCTTTCTCTCCGGCATGCCGTTACTGGTTTTGTGGTGCCCATCAATACAGCGGCTGCCGTGACAGACTGACAGATTCTCTCCGAATGACAGACAATCTGGACAGACAACTACCTATTGTTCCTGAAATAGAGCAGGCTCTCGGGAATGGATGGAAAGAAAAGAGAAAGAAGCAGAGGTGCTGCAGCTTTGGCTAAGGCTAGATCTCTCCAAATGATCTTTGCACTCCAGAGACCTCGCTACGGGGTTTAATCCCAGAGGGGGAATGCCTGGCAGTGCATTGCCTTGCCTCGGCTCACTGAAGGCCTCTTTCCCCAGACCTCGCCGCATGTAAGCGCCACCCGTGTACACACACTCTTGTGCACTCACGTGTTCATTTGCACCCTCTTCCTGAGGTGGGACTCCTATCCCCGCCCCCCATGTGGCCTCTGCATTGTCCCAGGTCTGCCACGAATCCTTTGCACCATTCTATTTGCTGCCTGGAAGTTCCCCAGCAGAAAGAAATCCTGGCGTGGCACCGAACCAGGGTTGTGGTACTGCCCACTCACTGCCCTCTTGCCAGAGATGCAAACGGAGAGATGGTCTCCGTGGAGTCTGGGGCAACTGAGCATAAGTGAGAAAAGCCTTGGGGTGGCTCTAAGTTACGCAAACTTGCCCTGTGCTGGGACTAGTCCATGAAGACAAACCAGCAGGTGCCCTACCGCTAGCTTTGCTTCCTCCCTCGGCTGCTGCAGCTAGTACGGCTTGAGCAGGAACGGGGCCGGTGAGTCTAGAGAAAGTCCTGATGTCACTGATGCAGGAGGCAAGAAGAAGGCAGCATCAGTCACACCATGCTGGCTCCTTTCTGAGTCTGGCCCTTTAGGTGGAGGGAGCAACTATCCAGCCGGGTGACAGCAGAGTGGGACGGAGGGGGCCTTGAGCCACAGTCTAGGTAACGCGGTTAACTTTCCATTGTTACTGGGACGTGTGAGGGCACTCGGCGTTCATGAGGACTCCTCCTGCCAGAGCATGCCAGGGCCGCCCCGACATCTCGCCGGTAGCAGTGATGCCACAGGAGGCTCCTTCTCGCACTGCTATGGCCACACGGGCGTGTCAACCCGCTGCAAGGCTGCCTTCCAATGGATCACCACTGCTTCTGCATTGGACCCTGTCCCACGGCACTTCTCTGCTAGCAGCCTCGCACCAGCGCTTCCGCTGCGGACGCCCCATTGGCCCGCGCTCGCCACACAAGGAGGCATTTTCCCCCCACGGATCCAGCACATAAGTCCTCTTTTTGCCTTTGAGTTCGTTTCCCCCCTCCCAGCGGGCACTTAGCTCCAGGCCTGCCGACGAGGGGGAGAAGGTGGAGCCCGAGCCCTTTACAATGCCGCTGGAGCATTATCCCGCCTGGTGTGCTCCGGGTGGCTCTTAGGACTGCCTGCGGAGCTGGCTACCTCCTGCACATCTGAGGGCACAGAACCTCACTTGCCCACTCTTGGGACAGACCCCTAACCTCTGGCTGAGTTTCTGAAGTCGTAGAATCAGAGAAGATTAGGGCTTGGAGGAGACCTCAGGAGTCATCGAGTCCAGCCCTCTACTCAAAGCAGGACCAACCCCAATGGAATCAACCCAGCCAGGGCTGTCAAGCCAGGACTTAAAAATATCTAAGGATAGAGATTCCTCACCTATAATAACCCATCCCAGTGCTTCCCCACCCTCCTAGGGAAATAGTCATTCCTAATCCCCAATGTAAACCTCCCCCACAGCAACTTGAGACCATTGCTCCTCATTCTGCCATCTGCCCCTGCTGAGAACAGCCTCTCTCCATCCTCTTTGGAACCTCCCTTCAGGGAGTTGCAGGCTGCTCTCAAATCCCCCCTCGCTCTTCTCCTGTGCAGACTAAACAAACCCAAATCCCCCAGCCACTCCTCATAGGTCATGCGCTCCAGCCCCCTTGCCATTTCCTTGCATAGCTGACTGGCAGGTGGCTATTTTGCAGAATGGACTGAAGGTGGATTGCAGAAGGGGAGCACGTCCACCTTGGTCACCACCTTCGGCTGTCCAGGAGGCTCCCACACAGTTGTGCCTGTATGCTATGGAGCAGGGCGTGAGGGATGTTTTGGGCCAGGATCAACGGACAGCTGCAACAATTAGACTAGCTGAGTTAGGCTATTAATCCCGTCAACGTGCCTTTGCGACGGTATGAGGTCCAGACAATCCCTTGGAAATTTCTAGCCTCTTCTCTAATGAGGTTTGTGCGGGGCAGTGTTTCCAAGGGATTATGTGCAATAGCTGGCTAAGATAACCCTGCCGCTGTTTATGCAAATACAGAACCAAAAACCCCCTTGCTTCTTAAAGAAATAATGGAAGGCATTCAGGGCGCGAGCCAATTCCGACCCTGTTAGCATCCAAGAGGTCCCCACTCCAGAGCTTTTTGGAAACCCAGGGCTGGTAGCTTTTAGCATTTAAGAAATGGTTTCCTCTCTTCATTGACGAACTGTCTCTTATTCCTGCAAAACCCACACATTCCATGCCAAAATAAAAGCCCACTTGAATATGAAAGCAGCGCTCATCGTCAGGGGAAGGGAGAGAGAACAAACGCTAGCAGTCAGAAATAGATAAGGCTTCCAGGAACAAATAACTGCCATACTGTTTTATTCACTTCATGATAGCGCAGGCAAAAGAGATTTTACGAGGCCAACACAACCTCCCTTTTTCAGTTGTTAAGAGCTGGTTTGGGCTGTGCAGAAATATGTCCCAGACTCAGGTCATGGAGACCCATGGATGCCTTGTTCTCTCCTGTTGATTAACCCAGATGGGGTTAAAAATCTGTCTTCCGCTTGACACGGCAGAAGGGGAAATCGGTTCAATCCTGCAGCCTTTGCTTATGTCACAGCTGGTTAGCTCAGGTTGCATTTTGTTCTAATGGGCATAGAGGAGGCCACTGGAGAAAGAGGAGACAATCCACTCATTGCAGGGATTCGTGGAGAGAAGGTCTAACGAGTGGCTTGGGGCTTGACGGAGTTTACGCACAACGTGATATGAAGCTTCTCGAGAATATCGGGGGGTTATCAGGAAGGCGAAAGCGCAAATGGAATTGCGACTGGCTAAGGATGTGAAGGATAACAAGAAAGGTTTCTACAGGCATGTTAACAAGAAGAAGGTGATCAGAGAGGGTGTGCGGCCCCTAATGGATGAAGGAGGTAACCTAGTGACAGATGATGTGGGGAAAGCTGAAGTACTCAATGCTTTCTTTGCCTCTGTATTCACAGACAAGGTCGGCTCCTGGACTTCTGCGCTAAGTGACGCAAGATGGGATGAAGATGGACAGCCCGTGGTGGGTCAAGAACAGGTTAGGAACTATTTAGAAAAGCTAAACATACACAAATCCATGGGTCCGCACTTAGTGCATCCGAGGGTACTGAGGGAGTTGGCAAATGTCATTGTGGAGCCTTTGGCTATTACCTTTGAAAAGTCGTGGAGATCAGGAGAAATCCCGGATGACTGGAAAAAGGCAAATGTAGTGCCCATCTTCAAAAAAGGGAAGAAGAATGATCCAGGGAACTATAGGCCGGTCAGTCTTACCTCGGTTCCTGGAAAAATCATGGAAGGGATCCTTAAGGAATCCATATTGAGGCACTTGGATGAGAGGAAAGTGATTAGGAATAGTCAGCATGGATTCACAAAGGGCAAGTCGTGCCTGACTAATCTGATTAGCTTCTATGATGAAGTAACTGGCTCGGTGGACATGGGGAAGTCAGTGGATGTTATATACCTTGACTTTAGCAAGGCTTTTGATACGGTCTCCCACAATATTCTTGCCAGCAAGTTAAGGGATTGTGGATTGGATAAATGGACGGTAAGATGGATAGAAAGATGGCTAAAAGGCCGGGCCCAGCGAGTAGTGATCAATGGCTCGATGTCAGGATGGCGGTTGGTTTCTAGCGGAGTGCCCCAAGGTTCGGTTCTAAGACCGGTTTTGTTCAATATCTTTATTAATGATCTGGATGAGGGGATGGATTGCACCCTCAGCAAGTTTGCGGATGACACTAAGCTGGGGGGAGAGGTAGATACCCTTAAGGGCAGAGATAGGGTACAGAATGACTTAGACAAATTGGAGGATTGGGCCACAAGAAATCTGATGAGGTTCAACAAGGACAAGTGTAGAGTCCTGCACTTGGGACGGAAGAATCCCAAGCATAGTTACAAGCTGGGGACCAACTGGTTAAGTAGTAGTTCTGCAGAAAAGGACCTGGGGGTTACAGTGGATGAGAAGCTAGATATTAGTCAGCAGTGTGCCCTTGTAGCCAAGAAGGCTAATGGCATATTAGGTTGCATTAAGAGAAGCATTGCCAGCAGATCCAGAGATGTCATCATTCCCCTTTATTCGGCTTTGGTGAGGCCGCATCTGGAGTATTGTGTCCAGTTCTGGGCCCCCCACTACAAAAAGGATGTGGACGCATTGGAGAGGGTCCAGCGGAGGGCAACCAAAATGATTAGGGGGCTGGAGCATATGATTTATGAGGAGAGGCTGAGGGACTTGGGTCTGTTTAGTCTGCAGAAGCGAAGAGTGAGGGGGGATTTGATAGCAGCCTTCAACTTCCTGAAGGGAGGTTCCAAAGAGGATGGAGAGAGGCTGTTCTCAGTAGTGACAGATGGCAGAACAAGGAGCAATGGTCTCAAGTTGCCGTGGGGGAGGTCCAGGTTGGATATTAGGAAAAACTATTTCACTAGGAGGGTGGTGAAGCACTGGAATGGGTTACCTAGGGAAGCAGTGGAGTCTCCATCCCTAGAGGTGTTTAAGTCTCGGCTTGACAAAGCCCTGGCCGGGTTGATTTAGTTGGAACTGGTCCTGCCTAGAGCAGGGGGCTGGACTTGATGACCTTCTGAGGTCTCTTCCAGTGTTATGATTCTATGATTCTATAAGCTGAATAAACCCCCCTGCATGGGTGAAGTGGGAGTCCAAGCCAGTGGGAGTGGAGGGCAGATGCTGCTCTGGGAGCTATTTTGCGAAATTGTCTAGACTTGTCTAAATGGCCAGTGACTAACAGTCTCCCAAGCTCCTAACCCAGCAAGGGTTCTGGAGAAGGCAAGGCATGGACTCGTCCACCACGGACAACGAGGGACCCTGATCCTGCAAACATCTCTGTGTGTGCTCAGCTCACTTTTTCAAAGAAAAGTCCTTGGGCAATTGGAGGCAGGGATGGGTTTTCGAATCCCACGAGAACATGGGCGTTACTTTGTGCATCCAAGGGGAATGTTTCTCATTATCCTTCCTCTCAATTTAATTAATCTGCAGTCAGTAATGAACCTTGAAGTTTCAATTAAAAACATTGTTACTAATCAGGACAAGATTCTAAAGAGTTGGGGGCTCTGGGTAGGTTTGCAGTGGCAGGGCGGCAGGGTCTGAACCGGTATTGCTACACGCTGCTGGCCCATCTCTTCATTAGGATATTTACATCCATCGGACTTTGCCCGTTCCGTCTGTTGCTTTGGCAATCCCACGGGAGCTGAGTTTCAGAAGAGAGAGGCCTGAACCCGTGGGAGATTTTTGGTTTTGTAGTAAAACGCAGGGCTTGGAAATAAACCTATTTACAGAGGAGATTTCACTGAAAGGTACCAACTCCACAGCTTGTCAGTTTTGCTTTAGGAACAGGGCTCTGCATAGGAAGGGGTTCCTTGGTCTGTGTATTTTCTGATGCTTAAAATCTTGTAATCGGAGAGCTGCATGTTTTCAATTAACTACACAGACTGCCTCGGCATTACCGTGCAGTTCTGCATGGCAATAAACACGAGAAGCCCCAGAGCAGAACTGCTGCATTGATCACATTAGCACAACCTGATCTGATCAAGGTTTGTCTCTCCTGTTTGACCCATCGCCCTCAGATGTACTGTGCTATCCCTTCCCCACGGTTCACGATGCCAACTGTGCTTCAGTTTAGGAAATCCCTAAACTTGCTGCCATAGAAACATCACTGGGATTTTGGATACACAAAGGCCTGTTAGCAAAGCCAGACTACGGCCCTATTCACAGCTGGCTTCCCCACAGCATTGAGACGGTTGTACAGAGGGATTAGACACAATGAGAGAACTGCAGATTCCACCGATTCTTGCATGGAGTCGCAGAGAAAAGAAAATCGACATTTGTAGTTCGTTTTCCGTGGGAGCCGACGTCAGAAAAGACAGCATGCTCCTTCACCTGGCGTCTGCACCCGAATGATCAGAAATTGGGCTGAACTGCTGGCTCTGCATGAATAATGTCAAACATCCCCCAGTTTGGGAGTAGTCACATCTGGTCTCTGGTGCTGGCTGATTGACCATAGAATCCTAGAACACTAGAACTGGAATGGACCTCGAGTCCAGTCCCCTGCCTCATGGCAGGACCCAGAACTGTCTAGACCATCCCTGACAGGTGTCTGTCCAACCTGCTCTTAAATATCTCCTGAGATGGAGATTCCACAACCTCCCTGGGCAATTTAGTCCAGTGTTTAACCACCCGGACAGGCAGGAAGTTTTTCCTAATGTCCAACCTAAACCTCCCTTGCTGCAGTTTCAGACCATTGCTTCTTGTCCTGTCCTCAGAGGCCAAGGAGAACAATTTTTCTCCTTCCTCCTTGTGTCATCCTTTTAGATACCTGAAAACCTCTATCATGTCCCCTCTCAGTCTTCTCCTTTCCAAACTAAACAAGCCCAGTTCTTTCAGCTTTCCCTCATAGCTCATGTTCTTTAGACCTTTAACCATTCTTGTTGCTCTTCTCTGGACCCTCTCCAATCTCTCCGCATCTTTCTTGAAATGTGGAGCCCAGAACTAGACACAGTCCGCCAACTGAGGCCTAATCAGTGCAGAACTGGGGCCTAATCAGTGCAGAACTGAGGCCAAATCAGACCATGAATGGATATCACTCCATGACAATGTACATCCAGTTGTCCAAACACCACGTGGTTGTAACAGCTTGTGGTTAACTCTGTGCCTCCAAAGACGACAGCTCCCAGCCATTCACCCACCCAATTTGAATTTCTGAGCTTTCGTTCCTCCACAGAACCTGGGCTGCGGTTCCACTCGACGTGGCAAATGAGCCGTTCCAGCAGAGAGATGCCAGTTAGCCAGGAAGGTCAGTCATACATTAGAGTAGGTCGTGGGTACACGTGTTCAGTTCCGCAAGTGATCCACAAAGCCCAACCCCAAAGATGGATTTCTCCAGGAGAGACCTGTACTGGTTCATTGCACAAACACAGCAAAGAAGAATCTCTGTACACACACATGACATATAGATACATTACAAATCTAGAGGGAGTCATGTGGTCTAGGGGATGGGGCACTGGTGTGGGAATGAGATAAATTCGATTCTCCTCCCAACTCCGCACTGATCTGCTGCGTGAACATGGGAAAATAACTTCTCCTACCTGTGCCGTTGTTTCCTCTTCCGTCCTTTCGACTGATTATTGTAAGCTCTTCAGGGCCGGGACAGTTTCTCATTCCCTTTGTACACCATTTGTCCCAACAAGACCTTGATTCCAGCTCTCCTCAACAGCTGACAGCCCTGGGTGGCCTACCGAAAATACCTGGCTAACCCTGCCTTCCCACATCGCCTGCAGTGTCTGCCACTGAGTTTGCAGCTCAAGGATCAGACTCCTCAATCACTAAAGGGCCCATCAAAAAAGAAGACCCGTATGAGAAATCCCAGCCCTGCCCCTCCTGCTCAAAGCCTGCCCCTTCTGGGGGCTTGAAGCAGCCCCCCCCGCACGGTGCCCCAGCAACTCGGTCAGCAGCCCTGCTCATAATCTCCACATGAAATGTGCGTGGGACCCCAGTTCTAAGGCAGAGGGGCCTTGTTTTCCCCTTTATCCCACACCGCTGATTTTCCCGCAGTAGCAGTTTCCCACCTGCCCAATGAGACACGGCAGGCCGTGATCTGCTGCCAAACTCACACATCAGCAGAAATGTGAGACAGGCCTTCCTCTCAAACAAGGGCTGTGCTCGGTCCTGCTCTCAGCAAGCTGATAGCAGAGAACAAACGGGAAAGCAGCTCTAGGCGGGCAGTTAGCTGCCCAAAGGAGAGGGCTCCATCCTTTGACAAACCGAAAACTGGGGAGGAAGCGCTGAAACTAAAGCACACACTCCTGAAAAGAAGAGACACTTGCTGGCATGTTTTCCGCCTTTCAGCCACGCTCAAATCCCATGGCGAAGGGGGCCATATAAATACCTAGCTAGTAGTTTGATCAGATGGACCAGCATTATTAACAGTATCAAGGCCTACGGCACCCACCTTTGATCTCACCAGACACTAACAATATCTCCAGTAAAACCTGCTGTAAGTGCCCCTCGACAAAGGCCAGTTCCCCGTTTAACTAAATGCCAAACAGGATTATATTGTAAACTCTAAAGACAGAAATGTTACCGGGTGGAGGGTGGGGGAGGAGATCAAGTTACATTCACGAGCCATAATATGCTGGTGGTAATTTTCAGAGCTGGATGGTTGAAAATGTTGCCTCATTGCCACACATGGATGTCATTTTGCTAAATGTAAATGGACATTTTGTAAATACTCGAGTCTTAACAGTTTTGGTCTCCCTTGAAGGAACCACCCAAATGGCTCAGCTGCATCGGTGCGGGTGGTGGGTTGCCGATGGCAGACTTTTGTAAAATACCCGGCGGGTTGAATTCTATCCTTCGCCTGGTACCATTCACATCTGCTGCTCTTTTACAGTTACAGACCTAGGCTGAGAGCCGCCTCGCACCCCAGTCCATGGCAAAACTCCTGTTGATTTCATCCGCCTACCTACTCTGGGGATGGGTGCATAAGGACTGAGTGGGAAAATACCTCGGGACCTGACCGGTGCAGAACCAGAGGATTTGCCGGACCACGGGAGGTCAATATTGTCTAGCAGCATGACCAACACTGCCCCTGCTCACTGGGCTGTTAGACATTTAGGGGTAAATTAGAGCTAAACAACAGCACAGAACACAGAGCCAGGACTGGTGGCTGCAAACAAACTTTATGGGACCACAGGAAACTTGGCCGTGCCCATGCTAAGTGGACATACGGCGAACTCACATCCTGCCGGACCACGGATGTTGGCAGACCAGCAAGTACCGGTTTAGAGAAGTTCAACTTGTAATATGTTCTCTCCTTTGTTGAATTCTCTGCCCTGCATTCTCCTTCCTTTCCCAGTTCTGCTACATGTCCTGGTGGAAAGTATGTCCATGGGCAGTTACGTAAAGGGTGGCAAAAGCTTTCCACAGGTTTGGCTCTGCAAAGCACCTGGGAGAGACTCCTGCTGCTAGCTCAGCGGCTCTGACAGCCGGCGTTCCTTGAGAGACTGCTCTCTGAGCCACTGAAAAGCACATCAGAGCGGCAGGCTGGCTTCCTACTCGGACCCAAACCAGAGAAGGTATTGAACTGACGCGATTGATTTTTGTCTTTTGGTTCATTTGCCCTCCACTGAAGCTCCCGAGGGCTTTCTAGGTCTTGTTACAAAGCATCTTCTTACATCTGCAAGGGCTGGCTCAGTTCTCACAACAGCACTTACAGACGGGAAAAAAACGTGGGTATTATCAGACGTGGGGCCAGTCCCAGGCAGAGCCAGCGTTCCCCTCTTGGCATGTGCTCATTCAAAATAGGAATATACTATTTCCCTTGTTAGATCAGACTATGAAACTATCAAGTCCCCGTGACCTACCCTGGCAGTGGCCGCTAGCTGATGCATCAGAGAAAGATGATTTCCACCCCAGCAGTATGCAGCTAGCTAATTGGGGCTTGCAATTCTGCATACAGAGGGAGGAAATTGTATTTGACACCTGGGTTGATCAGAGTACTCCATGAAGGAGATGGTCTAGTGGCCCCGGAGGCTAAGCTGGCGAGAGAACTCAGCTGTGAGGAGATGGGTGGGGAGCGATGGGCCCTGCAAAGAGGTCCCAAGTTGTGGGCCTCACATTTACAATGCGGAGGATTAGTAGAACTGCACGTCCCTGTGGGGCAGACGGAAGGAAAGGTGCACTCTGAGGTGACATGAAGATACAAAGGGTATGTCTACACCGCAGGAAAACACTGATTCTTAGAGCCCAGGTAAACTGAGTTGAGTTGGTGGGGCTCGGGCTGACGGGGGAAAAATAGCAGTGTAGACATTCCAGATTGTGATGCAGCCCAGACTCTGAGACCCAGCCCAAGCCCAAAGAGCTACCCCGCGGTTTTGAGTCCCACAAGTCCTAGCCAGCCGACATGAGCCAGGCATGGCTGTGTCACTAGGGCTACGTCTAGACTGCAAGCCTCTTCTGAAAGAGAGCGTCTAGACAGGAGCGGCCCAAGGCCGGCTGCTGCAGCTGGCACCCCAGGCAGAAGGTGCGATCGGTGGCCCCACCTGCATGGCCGTCAATGGCTGTGGCATAATCACGGGGTGCCCCGGAGCCCCGTGACATCATCATAGGGCGCCCGGGCCGGCGGCGCCCTAGGCAACTGCCAAGTTTGCCTAGGCTCATGGGCCGCCCCTGCATCTAGACTACAAGCAGATTTTTTGAAAAAGCGAGCCGCTTTTTTGAAAGAAAGTCTAGATGCTCTCTTTCAAAAAAGCACAGTTTGCATGCAATAGCACACTTTTTCGAAACAGCACTTTCGAAAAAAGGCGTTATTCTTCATAAAACAAGGTTTTCTGTGGTCAAAAAAACTGCCATGTTCTTTCGATTTACTTACTGGCTGCAGTCTAGATGCAGGGGAAGTTTTTTCGAAAAAAGACATACCGTGGGTGTGTCTTGACTACAGGGTTTTTTTGAAAAAACCTCCCCTGCATCTAGACTGCTGCCACGTTCTTTCGAAAGTAAATTGAAAGAACGTGGCAGTTTTTTCGACCGTGGTAAACCTCGTTTTACAAGGAAGAATGCCTTTTTTCGAAAGTGCTCTTTTGAAGGAAGGCGCTATATAATGCAAACTGTGCTTTTTTGAAAGAGAGCATCCAGACTGCCTGGGTGCTCTCTTTTGAAAAAGCAAGCCGCTTGTAGTCTAGATGCTCTTTTTTGAAAGAGGCTTGCAGTCTAGACGTAGCCCCTAGGTCTTTTGTGGCCATGTCGATGTACCACAGCGTATGGGATTTGGGCCATAGGGGGCAGGGACGGAGGCAGCGGTAGGAGAAAACGGGCAGAGCACACAGCCACGGTGGAAGAGTGTGAGGAGGCATGTAGCGTGTGTGTGAGGACAGGGAGAAGGCGTTTTGGAAATGAAACGTGGAATGTGATGCAAAGGCAGGTCGGGAGCCAGAAGCGTGTGGGCCTTTGTAGCTCCTTACCCATAATTAGGGGGTGCGGTGGGAATATAAGGAGCTAGGAGATGAGCGCAGACAAGATGGACCTCAGAAGGGGGCTGCAGCAGTCGAGGTAGCTGAGGGATGAAGCTGTCTGAGCTTGGAGGCGATTGCAAACGGCGGGACACCTCTGCGGAGCACAGCCACATATGGGGGTCACGGCTGATTTGCAACTGAAAGGAGGAAAGATGGAAATGGAAGAGGCGGCCTTAATCCTGGCGAACTCTGAGGTGGGGCCTGGGATGAAGGATTTGGGGTGCAAGGGCTCTGGGCTGGAGTCAAGAGCTGGGAGGGGTTTTTGGGCTTTGGCAGGGGGTTGAGGTGTGAGAAGAGATACTGGCTCTGGGGTGGGGACCAAAATGAAGGGGTGAAGGTGTTGGAGAGGGCTTTGGGCTGGGGCCAGGGATGAAGGTGCAGGAGGGGTCTTCAGGCTGGGGCTGAGAAAGAACCCAGGTAGGTTCTGGCAGCCGTTGGGGTCTTCCCGTAACTGGCAGGACAAGTAAAGAGGGGTTTCTGACCTCTGATCTTCTCAATCTCCCTGGGAAAGCTGCCCACTCCCCAGGCCTGCCCCCCGCTTTCCCGATGAGACAGCCGTGGATTCCAGTTAAGGTAATCGTCTGGCTTAATAATTCATTACCTGCTTTCAGGGGAGGCCCAGAGGAAATCTAAAAGGCGGCTACATGCATTCCCAGCAACCACACCGTTCAGAGGCGATCCTTGTGAAAATGGAAATGCAGCGAGAGCATTCTTAATAACGTCAGGGGCGGCGCGTGGCACCCTCTGTGCTGCAGAGGTCGGGTCGTTCACCTGCAGCTTTGATGTGAAATGTCACCTGGCGAAACACAGCCACCCACTGTGAATAAGGGAGGTGACAGTTAGCCACCGCTCAGGCCTATGCCTTTAATTACGAGGTAAAAAATAACACGGTCCCTTGCAGGACCTTGGAAGATATCCTGCATCTGCTTTACATGCCGGTTAGCCATAGCTCGCATGGCAAGAGCGAGGTTTTAAGGGATTATAAGAGAGAGCACACAGATCACAGCAGATTACCTAGTAAACAAACAATCCACCAACTAACCCTAAAATACTACATTGCTAAGGCACATCCAGTCCATCTCCCACCCAGGCTGATGATACAAGCAGCCACCAGCTTCCTATACACAGGCTAGAAATCACATTAGCTTGGGTCCAGTACTTCCACCCGTTCAGGCCTTGCTCCTTAGGTGTTTCCAGGAGTGCCCTTGTGGGGGAAGGGAGCCCCTCAATGATGTCCCCATACGTGGCACCAGGGGTCCTCACCAAACTGTTCCCAGCCCAGTTTGTGGAATAATTCGGGCCCCTCCAGTGGAGAGCACTGTGATGTGGTCTGGCCTTTGCCTGCCCTGCTGAGAAATCCAGAGCCATTGCCAATACTGTTAACTTTCGATACAAAAATGATTCCGGTATGCAAGGAAGAGATAGGAACTCAGCAAATCAGAGCCTCTCCAGGGCACTTTACATGACCCATCTTGTGCAAAATGCACCAGTATGATGCTATGATGAGGGCATCATACTATCTCATGCCCCAATAACATGGCTGTGGTGAATACGGGGCCTCGTGCCATAGTGGGGTCCTATCATGCATTGGACCAACTTCTGCTGGCAGGGGAGACAAGCTCCCGATCTACACAGGGCTTTGCTTCAGGTCTGGGAAAGGGACTTGGAGAGTCACCGCTACATAGAACAGACAGTACAATAACACTTTTTTCCTCCTGTTGTGTTAATGGGCCTCTTCACCTTGAATGGGCCTTTGCCATAGGTGCAATTTACTTATTCTACATGATCTGTTGTATTTAGCTGTAACTCTGGCTCCCTCTCCTAGGCCTGTGCTGTTAGAAAGCTCGTCTCTTTCACCGCCGGTCTTCTCTCTAATATTCTGCTTCTTCCTTATGCTATTTCAGTCATAACCCCCCATCCAGCCCCCACTGCCCTTCCTCCTCTGCTGGGGCTTGTGAAGCAGCTGAATGCATCTGTTTGGGGCGGGGAGGAGCCTGCCAAACTCTTTAAGGTGGAGAAGCAGCAGCTTTTGAAAAACGAAAGAACGATTCTTTAATCCTGCTCCTTAGGCAGGACACAAAGCCTGGGCTGCAGGCAAACCCCCTCTTCGGGGAGGCCAACCTGTCACCCCTATCACCGACCGCACGCCCAGAGGATCCCTGACCCACCCACCCCAGCTGCTCTGAGCCGCTGGTCCAACCTGACCTCTGGGCCAGCCACAGCAAGCCAGACCGCCAGCTGGAGCTGAGTCTGAGCCTCTGCTGGCTTCAGGGGAGGGAGAAGGAACGTGGGTTGGGCCACAGCTGGGATGGGGGAGGCTTAGCACGCCCTGGCCTTTGGTACCCAACACCCTCATCACTCAGCTACGTCACTGTCACTAACCCCACCACTGCCATGCTTTCTAGTCTCGCCCTCTCCTGTGGGAGAAGGGGCTATGGCACTCTGGTGGCATTGCAATGCTGGGCCCCTAAATCCATAGTTTTGGCACCTACTAATTGGCCAGATTTTCAACGCTGGAAGCACCTGCAACTCCCACTGACTAAATAAAGCCCCATCCCTCCAAGCCCTGAGCTCCGCCATGCACATCGCCGCTGGAGCCGCCGAGCGTGGAGCTCTGCTCTTGAGAACATGCCCATCCCCAGTGCACGGGCACAGACAGGGAACATGTCTTTGGAAAGGTGGAGGGGGGCGCGCTGCTCAGGATGGCAGCCCTGCCCACGTGGAGTACACAGGCAGGCTGCTCCAGTAAAAGGGAACCATCGATGAGAACACAGCAACGCTGCTTTGCACAGCCTTAGGATCTGGTCCAATATACTGTACTGCAGGATGGTTCATCGTTGTTGTTAAGCTGACTGGTATAACACAGACCTTAAAATAGCTCCTAGGGGCATCAGAAATGGGTCCCAAATTCTCTGAACATGCAGCGGGGAGGTGCATGGTAGCCCTGGATCCATCTCAAAACCTAGCCATTAGAGAGAAGGAATACGGAACTGATTGTGTATCCAAATGCCTTGCCTTGTCCCACTTCTGAGATAGGATTACTGCAGAATTGTTGCTAAAATGCGACCAGCTGTCCAACACACGCACGCCCCTAGCCATCCACAGATAGCCAATTCCCCCCAGTTCACTGAGAGTCGTACGTCAGTGGAGGTTTTGCTTAACGCCTCTGTCCCTGGAGAACTCACAATATGAATCCCAAAGACTCAAAATCGAAGAGTACAATTAACCCCATCCCACCCCCATTTTTTTAAATCGTGATTTTTTAAGCCCCGCTCATGCTCACTGAGGGCCTGGCTCGAGGGCTTGGAGCTGAAATATCTCCACAGCTGTCCTTGCAGAGGCCGATTTTTGTTCACATGGAGCCCCCGTTGCACCTTTCACTGGTAGAGATTGTCAAAAGGGAGAATTCATTTTAAGGCCCGTGCGCCCTGCCAGCTTTTTTAAACAGCATGAAAACTGGAATATTTTAAGTGCGTGGTAGGGGGCCATGACAAACATGTGACTTAGCATATGGAAAAAATCTGTCCATATTTCCATATGTTGGTTTCAACGCGCGCCTGACTCCCAGGATGAGAGCACCTCGTCTTTTGCAAACCTCGCCAGCGATTCGGGATGGGAGCCCCGCCCTACGCTGAGGATTAATACTGCCTGGCCGTGGGACTGCGGATCACGGCTATGCAAAGACTATTATCAATATGGGCACAGGCGCCACCAGCCGTAAGGCCAGGGCACGACGGTCACATGCTCGCACCTTTCACTTTCAGCGAGAGGGAAGTCTGTAAGAAGCAGGGAAGGAATTCCAAGGGGGAAAATTCCAAGGGATTCCAAGGGATTACTGCGGCGTGCACTCCGCAGGCTGTCGGAGATCCACAAAGAGCACTGACCAGCTCCGACGTGCAACGGCCCTGGCTTTGGGTGTGATCATTTCCGCAACAGCAGTGAACTCCTTATCGTCTTCTATCCAAGCTCTGAATTATTTACTGCAGCAGAAAAAACATTCCCCGCTCCTATCTTAAAGGCGGGAAGCCGCTATACATGCACCGCATGCAACGCACACGTCGGGAACAACGGCAGACCCACAAATACGCTGCGTGAGGTTCAGTCAGACACCTGCGGTTGTGTCTGACTATTCTTTGTGACAGGTCCCAGGAGAGACTGGCAGCTCCATGGTGCTTGGTGTTATAAGAATATTTTGTGAGGCAGTCCCTGCCATTGTCAACTTACAGCATCAATAGCAGCACAGCCTGGCAAAGTGACTTGCCCAAGGTCACAAAATAGGTCAGTGGCAGAGTCTCCTGACCTCTTGCTCTGTGAGACCTACTGCTTCTCCTAACTGTGTGCAGACCAGCAGCCACTGAGCAGGGTCAGACAGGAAAGGTGGAAGCTGCTGACATTGTGAACGGTTAATTTTTGAAAGGCAATTAAACCTTTCAAACCAACCATCAGAGATCAATATGAATACTGTGTGGGGATGGATTATCTCGCATCTGCTGCTGTGGCATTCTTACAGCTTCTGCAGAAGCATCCTGGGCTGACTCCAGAGATAAGGGGCAAAATGTGCCATGGGCCTGATTTAATGAGGCAATTCCGTATAATGGTTATCTGTGTCACAGTAGCTTCTGAGTGTGCTACACAGTCCTGGGGGCTGTGTAAACACCCAGGAAATGACTGCCTTTACTCTAGGAAAGGGTAGTCGAATCAGCTGGAAGGGGAAAGGAAGGAAACACACATGGGCACTGCTATGGACACAGCGCAGGGAGACAGAGCGAGGCACAAGAAGGAAAAGACATTTGGTGAAAACATTTGGAAACAATTTTTTTTTAGTTCCAAATTTTTCATGAATTGGCTGGGCAAAATGAATATTTCCCAACCATTAACCCTAACCCTGCGCCACTCGCTTTTCCTTTTAAAAACTCCTCCCCCCAATCTTTTTCCAGCAAGGGCAAGGGAGGGAGAAGAAAGGAGAAAATGAGATATGCCCCAAAAAAGTGAACAGCAAAATTTCAGAAAACACTGGAAAAATCATACCCATTTTTTTCCTTTTTGAATTTGTCAAAACCAGGACCGATCAAAGAAACAGAAATGTTTTCACAAAAACATTCTGATCTTTGTCAAAATCTGATTGTTATTAGGGGCTCGGCAAGAAGTTATGTTGTAAGGCTCCTAAGGGAGACCTGACGATCTATATGCAGGTGGCAGGACAATTAAAAAACCTAATAATCAAAAGAGATCAATGAGATTGGTTTCCCCCACTGGATACCAGCAAAATCAGATGGAGATCAAAGAGAGGAGGGAGACGACCCCAGGGGTGAACAGCAGTAACAGCATCAGCATCTTAATAAGCTCTGTGCAACGTGGAACCAATCCAAAGCCCGAGCAAGTCACTGGCAAGACCCCTGCAGACTTCACTGGGCTTTGGATCAAGCCCTATAGCGTTCCAGCTGCATGCGAGATCAAAATGCTCTGTGACACGCTCGTTTGATTAAAAATGCATGACATCCACAGTGGCTGAGGCCCCCAAATCGTGTTGTTAATATTTTATTTGTACAAGCTGTTGGAGTGAAACAAATTTATTACCCCTGCTCTCCAGCGGGGGGCTACCCCAGAAGCTGAAATGTTATGCGTTACGAGTCGGTAATTTCTTCTTCATTTTGCACCCCCCCACCAATCACACCACACAAGCCAGAAACACAAAGCAGCCCCCTTGGACTACTGGTTTCCCATCAAGCCTGTCGGCTACAAGGCGGCTACCTACCGAACAAATCATCAGGGATCACGGGATGATGTGCAAAATGCTTTGTAAAAGCAGCAGGAAGCTACTTGGCCAGGACTAGCATCAACCCCCTTTTCTGACCCCTTGTTTCCTCGGTGCTTACAGTTCTGACACAACCTCCTTCCCGAGTGTTTATTCTAATGACACCGCCAGTCCCGCTTGCAGAGGCAGCGCGTCGCCGAGACCTGCATCTTTTACCGCCCTGTGGCTTTTGTTGTCTGGTGCCACCGGAAGGGGCCTGCCGCTTAAAAGTCTTTGTTTACCATTGGAAGGCAAGACGCCGGCGGCTCGGTAGAGCACATTCGACTCGGTGGGCAGACACTTTGGTGTGTGTCCTGAGCAGGTCCGTACAGACGGATGGACGTGCAGCTACAAGGCATGTCTACTCAGCATGGCTGCGTCTACACTCTTGCTAATGCTGGCATAACTTATGTTGCTCAGGGGCAGAGCCAACCAGTCTAGGGGATCCAGGAGGGCTAATGGAGAATCTGGTGCCAGCAGCAGAGGTCAGAGCTCCACTTCCCGCCACCAGTGGGTGTGGGGGGTGGGCCCAAATCCTGTCACTGGGGCCAGGCACCCCACTCATCCCCTGGGGGGCATTGCTTGGGGGACGGAGCTGGGGAGGGGGTGGAATGGGGGTGGGGCAGGCAAGTTGTCCCAGACTCTGTACCCTATAAGATGGCCCTGCTCAGGGGAATGTGGAGTCCTGGAGGTAACTAGAGAGCGATCGGCAGTTGATTTAGGATAAATCAGCCCCGCTGGATCAATCGCTGCCAGGCTGATCCAGCCTGTAGTTGGACTGTCTTTGAAAAATGACTATCGGCCAATCCAATGGGAGGAGTCAACATTACCATGGGACACCAAAAGAGGTGCTCCTTGGCTGTGTCTTGAATCCCAGCTTGTTTGCGGGCAGGAGAAAGGGGAGCATTTCAGGTCACTGATCTGTCGTCCCTCCACCTGATCAACAAAGGGTGCAGCAAGGTTTCAGCTCCACCCCCCACCCCCGAGCTCTCCCAGGCAAAGAGAACGAATGGGGATTGGAGAAGGGACCAGAAGGGATCCTCAAATTACAGAGAATGGAACTCGTCCACACTGGGGGGGGGGGGGGGGGGGGGGTGTCAGAGACTTATTTACTGAAAACAGGGGTTTTCTAAAAAATTTTTTAAAAGGATGTCTACAACGGTTTCCATTTTATTTTTTCTAACCTCGTTACAGTGAGAGCAGCCGTTGCTTTAAGTAGCGGCTCTGACTGCAGCGGGTGCAATAGCCGTCTTGACTTCCAGGCAAAACAGCCCTTTGCAGACCTCACTGGGCCCTGGAGTTCTAATGTCTGTTTCACAGAGAGGACCCCCTGCAAGGTACGTTCCCCATAGGGTCGCTTGTTCCCTGAAACTGATGTGATATACCTAATGAAGGGCTATCTTACAGCAGCAAATTAAACAGCATTTGAAACTTCTTGGAGCCTATCAGAGCAGAAATTCCTCTTACGTACAGCAGTTAAAACCTCGCTGGTAACATACTAATAAATTGGCAGCTTCCTCTTTTTTATGCTTCCAAATCTCCTTTGCACTTAGAGCTCCTTTTATTTAACTGCCCTCAAACACTGTGCAAAGAGGTAATATATAAGAGTCCCCCTTGTGTGCTAGATATGCAGGGCCCCTGTAAAACAGACAACCATCACTGGGATAGCCATGTAATAGTCTGGGAAACTGAGGCACGGTGATGTTACGGGTTCTGCTGGAAGACAGAGCACATTGCTGCTGGAGCTGAGTCCCTAGTGCTTTGGTTTTCGATCCCATATGAGTGCCACTCACTGAATATTTGTATGCTGCGTGTACATATTTCTGTAAACCTGCTCTTGATCAATATGCTTCATGCATCCTTTCAGTAATTAGGAATTTTATTTTGGTAGGAGTACTCTATCTTTATACTCCCATTATGGTCCATGCACCCCCTTTCCCTCATCCTTAATCTGACCCTCCCTTGACATACGCCACACGTTCCAGCCCAGGGTGTGTTCACACAGCAAAGTTATTTCGGAATAACGGCTGTTATTCTGAAATAACTATGCGAGTGTCTACACAGCAATTCCATTATTTCAAAACAATTTCAAAATAACAGACGGCTTATTCCGACTTCTAGAAACCTCATTCTACAAAGAACAATGCCTATTCCAAAATAGCTATTTCGAAATAAGGTGTGTGTAGATGCTCCACTGCTTCTATTTCGAACTAGCCCCTCACCAGGGCCATTCCTGCTCGGGCTCTAAATAGCACGTCAACACTCGGGAAGCCAGACTCAGACTAATTTTGTGGCTTCCCTGCAGTGTAGACATGCTATTTTGAACTAAGCTATTTCAGAATAACTATTCCAGAATAGCTTATTCCAAAATAATTGTGCCGTATAGATGTAGCCCAAATGGCCTAGATGGTCTAACTCAAGTGCAATTCATGGATTAGAATGCCGGCTTGGATTTTTCCTTACTCCAGGGCCATGAAAGACAAACAGCATATTGTTTCTCTCCATTTTAAAGGGATTATCGTCCTTTTTGTTGCTTATTGTCCCATGTTCCACAAGAGTACAGAGCCTAACATGTAACCTGAGCACAAACCCTTCTCTCATGAGTTCCATGAAAGACAGATGCTTACTTCCCGACCCTGAAACAATCATCACTGACAACTTTGCTTCTTGGCATAAATTGGCCAGAGGAGAGTGCAGAAATGCAAGGGGGAAGCAGCATTCTGGGGAGGGGACATTCGTTTCTCAGGCAGCAAGTGGCAAAGACCCTACAGTTTCTGTTCCTTGTTTTACGCACTGACCTGATGTTATGATTAGCCATAGCAACCCAAAGTGGCCCACAAAAGCTAACAGATCCAAGCCCCCAGAGGAGTAAATTTGACCCTGTCTACCCTAAATTATCTTCCAAATGCACCAGACTGACTTCTCACTGTTGATGATCTCATATGTCGATATTCAAATGCAGCTTTGAGAAAATAATCATATACACAGACAAATACCCGATCTCCCACGTAAGCAACTCCTAATGCACCTCAGATCAGACAGTAAAAACTGGAGTAAAATCCGACCTCCATGGAGGTCAAGGGCGATTTTGCCACTTGTTACAAAAGGAGCCTGGTTTCACCCCCAAATATTCCAGGGGAGAGAAAGAGGAAAAGAAGGCAGAATCCAGGTCAGGCAGAACTGCCGGGTCTCAAGGCATGGATGAGATGGTGGCGTGGGGAGGAGGGGGTAAGATTTATTAGGAACTGGGGAAACGTTTGGAAGGGGGGAGCCTATTCAGGAAGGATGGCTAAAACCAAAATGGAACCACAGGGCTGGCACTGACAGTTAAAAAGGTCATAGAATAGATATTTAAACTAAGGGCTGGGGGAAAGCACATGGTTCAGACACATCCCTAGAGGGAGGATCGGTTAGTGAAGAGTCGCTATGTGGTTGGAAGATGATAAAATACTAGTAGGATCTGACAAGAAATAGCTAAATGAAAGAGAGTCCTGTTCATTCACCTCATGTAATGGCAGACAGCTTGCAAGCAACAAGTGCTTCTATACAGCAACCAGTGGGGCCACCGGGCGATCGAGAGGCTGAAGGAGCACTCATGGACTTTTATCCAACACCTCTCCTTCTTGGGGCCTGGGCGCCAAACAATTAGACCTCTCCTATTTGGATTCCTAGTACAGGCCTCAGCCTGACTTGTCCACCTCTGGCCCTGAGGGATGAGCAGGCAAACTCCCTCTGTGGCTTTTCCGGCCCCCCCTGGTTTCTCGGGGTCCTGGCAGCAACCTGGCTGCTCTTCACTGTCTTCTCCAGCCTGTTGCTTGGCTATTCTCTAGCCAAGCCTCTCCGTTATTTATCTTAGAACCACGTGACCTTCATTTCCCCACTTTGAGGAGTAGAGCTGGCCAAGAATTCTCTCTCTCTCAATGGGCTAGACACCCAGAGACAGGGCTGAAGGATTGGGGTCTGATTTTTCTGTTACTTGCCCCAGGAGTGGCATAGCTCACTGCAACCAGCAGCATCCCACTGCAGAGGAGAGGGGAACCAGGCCCCTGCTGTGTTAGAGACGGGATCTGAGCAGAACGAGACGCAGAGAAAGAGGATGACATGGCGTCTAGCGCTTTGTACGTGATTGCCTCCACATGGGGTGGCAGCGCCATCGCAATTTGGCCCCAGTCACACGGACCGAGGGCTGTGACGAACAGATTGCTTCCTTGTCAAACGTATCACTGATTCTGCAGCCAAGTTTCCTGCCTGCAAGCCTGCAGCATTGCCGCTCCATTGCTTTCATATGCAAAGAGGATGTGCGCTCCATTGCCAGTAAAATTCGAGTGGGTGGAGAGGACATCTGCCTTTCCCATGCGATGCCTGCCAACCTGCCTCTTTGATGCTCCCAGAAGCCAAAAGCTCCCGCTCGCGCTGGTATTTTGACAAGCATTTCTGTTTTTCTTGACACAATGGGCAAAGTGTGTGCGGATGTCACGTGCCACCTGTCATATGCTTTTCATGCCATGATTAGCAGTTGTCGCAGCCTTCTGGAGGACGCTTGGCATGGCAGTGACCAAAGCAGGATTGGCAGCTTGGCTGGCGGGTGAAGCCAGTCTTGTGAACTGACCATTTAACGATGGGGCAGAGCTTTCAGGGCAATGCTTCCGAGACGGCTGCGGTCGAAGCACTTATCTGAGGTTGGTTTTGGAACACCACCAGCTAAACGGAAGAGGGAACAAAGTTGATTAAGGAATATGTCAAGGCAGGAATGAGGCCAGCTGGCAGGGGAGTGTGTTTGCAGCAGGGGTGAGGGAACTACGGATTTGGGGCTCGTTGGCAATTTTGAAAGAACTGAAATAAAAAGGTTTCTGGCTGAACAGAAAGCGAAAAGGGTCGGACATTTTGGTGAACCAAAAAAGAAAAAAGAAAAAACGTTGGGTCTGTCTGGAAGCCGGACTCTGCAGCACTCCCAGTGTCCTGGCAACCGCACAAGCACACTTGGCCTGTGATAGGCTGCCTAATTTGGCTACGTCACCTGATTGGCTGGAAGAGTCAGCAGACTGGCTCTTAAACCAGGTTCAGCTGCTGCTCAAAGCATTTGCCCATCATTGAGATAGGCCTGAACTTGCTTGTACTTAGCTGTGCCCCATGTCTTCTACCCGGCTGTGTCCCGGCCTTGCCTCATTCCAGTTCTGGCCCTGGATGCTGGCTCTCACTTTTGGCTCTGACTCCTGGCTCCCGACACCCACTGGAACCGCGAGACTTGACACCTGCTCCAGACACTAGGCATGAGTTGACCACCCGTGCGCCAGTCGCTGACCGTTTCACTTCTACAAGGTCAAAAGCTTTCATTTCAATTTCAGCCCCGTTTAAAGGTTTTTACATGTTTTTTAGACCGAATCAAAATAAAATTTTAAACCCAAATATTGTTTCAAACTGAAAAATTAAAGGGCCAGAGCAAAAGGCTTTGATTGTTTTTCAAAATGTCTTTGTTTTGGATTTTTATTTGTCCCCCTAAATAAGCAAACGTGGTAAAACTGACACAGATTTCTTTCAGGGTCACTAAATCTGCATTTTTCACCAAAAAAGAAGCGCTAGATGGAAAACTCTGCCCAGCTCCAACAGGGAGCAGGGCGTTGGTGCATCTAAACGGGAACATCGGTTGTTTCTGTAATTCTCAGCCTGCCCACTGCAAGAGCCTACTCTGTGGTCTACACTAGGGAGTTATTCTGAAATAGCCCCCCTTATGTCAAATTAATAATTGGCGCATCCACACGACCAAGCCCGTTCTTTCGAAATAACGGGCTGGTTATTTTGAAATCTGAACTCCTGCTTTCCTTGGGGAACAGGCTTATTTTGAAAAAGTTATTTTGGGAGCTGCTATTTCGAACTAATTTCCTAGTGGAGACATGCCCTTATTCGGCTTTACACCACGGCCCTTTTACCCCATACTGGCAGCATCGAGTGTTTGAAAGTGTGTGTCTACACAGCATTCTGGAGAGACACCCCCCAGACATGGGGTCACATTAATGCTCTAACGAGGGCTGCATAGACACGGTGGTGGGGACTGGGCCGGGGCTCTGAAGCTTCAAAGCCTGAACTTCAGAGCACTGTCTGCAGAGCTCTTTTCAGAGCCCTTGCTAAGCCCTGCTGGCCTGAGCCTGCCAACCTGCGCTGGAGGCTCACTCCAAAATGCTGGGCAGACACCTCCCACATGGCTGTAAACGAGAAGCTTTCAGTGTCCTGGATTTTCCCGGGCCACTGGTTCCTACCAGGTCCCCATGTCCTGGGTACACTTTGCACCTACAGTTACCTGACTGCTCAAAAGGGCAACTCACCAAGAACTGGGCAGGTACCCGATGGTAGGGTTGCCAGGTGTCCGGTATTGACCTGGATAGTCCGATGTTTTCGCCTCCTGTCCAGTAAAAATATTCAGAAAATACCGGACACCTAAAATGTCTGGTATTTTCTGGGTTTTTTTCCCCAGACAGGAGGCGAAAATACTGGACACCTGGCAACCCTATGACACACTCGGCAACTGGGCCCAGCCCCCAGCCTCCGACACCCTCTACCCCCAGCCCTCCGCCCCCAGAACCCCAGCTTACCTGGCTCCGCAGGGAAGCTGTGTTCTGGTTTCATCAAGAAAACAAAATGACCACCATCAAAAAGCCTAAAGACCAAGGGGAAGCAATACCTTCCCTGGGTCTTAGTGCTCAACCGCTCCCCTATTCCTATCCCTATTCTGACTCTGCATGCACTGAAAGGGCTATGCTGTTTTAATGCTGGGTTTTTTTTTTCTCAACAACTTTGGTCTCCCCCATTTTTTTCCCCCCGGTGTTTTTTTTTTTTTTTTTTTGCGGGGGGGAGGGGGCGGGTTCGATATTTTTGGTTAAACCATCTAGCAACCCTACCCAATGGACAGCCCTCTGTGCCAGGTTCCGCAGACTTCAGAAAGCATTACCCTGCAACCTGCAAATGCTAATTCATGCCTATGTAACCTACACACCTTCTGAGTATGGTGTGCTGTCCTGTCTTCGCTGGGCGCCGGCTGGCTTTTAGCTCAAGCTGTGGAAGCCTGTGCGCTAAGCTCTGGGGGTCCCAGGTTCAAATCCCTCTGTCGGTGTTACACATGCAGATTTCCAAAACAGAAACTCCCACATCTTTCCACCTAAAGAACCCAAGCCAATGTCCCATTCCTCCCAATGAAAGACTATTTTACTCTGCTATAAAGAAATGTAGGGATTTATTGACTGGACGACTGCAGCAGTGAAACGAAATGGTTAACAGGCCATATGTCAGAGATGTTCAAGCTCTGTACATAAATACATATCAGAAAGGAAAGCCCGTACCTTTTCTAAAGCCGGGTTTGGGTGACTAATTTGCCTGCTGTATTAGTGCAACTTTGCATGCAAAGACCGGGTAATTACGAATGCAAATGATCACTTTGCATGTGCTCATGCTGGTGCAGTAACTTGTACATTCAAACCATTGTCACAGCAGGCCTCCACACTTGAGAAAGTGAGGATTTTGCTGTGTATTTGGGAAGGGGCCTTGGCCTTAAAATCTCTTTAACTAAAATTAGGAAAATAATTAATGTCAGTAGCTGAGTGATCTGACAATAAGGACTAATCTGTGTGCATGCAATGGAGAGACACAAGAGGCTATGGTAAATGTCTCTGAGGTGCCACAGGACTTCTCTTTTTGTTTTTTTTTTAGAAAATGATGAAGATGCCTTTAACTTTCAAAAATGACAATTGAATATGTATCCCCTGCTTTCCCCTGCCGTTCTAGCGGTAAGGTGAATACTGCATTGCCTTAGAGGTATCACCACCAGCCATGAGTACGCAAAAATGAGCTGCCGCGAGTTCACCATGTCAACAATTCCAAAGGACGGGCTTCCTCACACTTCCTGCAACTTATCTGTTCAGTCCCCAAATGAGCCCCAGATGACTGGTTGGAGGTACCTGTGGGAAGAGCACGGAAAAAAAACCCGAGAAGAATCCAGCCTGAAAGTTCCATTTGTGTGGAAGAGGCACCGTGATCTGTTGGAGTATGCATGGGGCTGGGACCCAGGACCTTCTGCATTGGGATTTTTTTCTATAGTGATAAAGCAGCAGCACAACAGTTACAGCAGCATCACTGCTTCTGTGTCAGGGTCAATATAGCCAAGACCTCTTGAACTGACTCTTTCTGGCCAATTTTAGTGCTGCCACTTGCGCAGCTGAGTCAACCCACACACCTTATGCTGGCCTAGTTCTTCCTTGAACCCTGATATAGCCTTGGCCACCACAACATCCTCTGGCAAGGAATTCCACAGTTTGACTGTGCAAAGAAATACATCCTTTTGTTTGATTGAAATCTGCTACCTATTGCCTCTTGTGTTATGGGAACAAGTAAATAACTTTTCCTTATTCATGTTCTCCACACCAGTCATGGTTTTAGAGACCTCTATCTTATCTCCCCTTATTCTTCTCTTTTTGAAGCTGGAAAGTCCAAGTCTTATTAATCTCTCCTCATATGGCAGCCATTCCATACACCTAATCATTGTTGTTGCCCTTTTCTGTACTTTTTCCAGTACCAAGATGTTTTCTGAGATGAGGTGACCACATCTGTGTGCAGTATTCAAGATGTGGGCATCCTGTGGTTTTATATAGAGGCAATAAGAGATTATCCGTCTTATTCTGTATTTCTTTCTTAATGAGTCCCAACTTTGTAGCACTCCCTATCCCCTCTACCCCCCCGGCTGCCTCTATCTGAAAGAGTCAGCAAGGTGGGGCGGGGGGGAAGCGGCTAGTTGACTATCCGATAAGCATTTGCTTTTGGACAGTGGACTAGTCATTCCCATCCCTATCCTGCAAGTCAAGGGGATTGTAGGGGGGGAAGCCACAGCCATGGAGTCAGCGATCAGTCCACTCTGATGTCATTAGCATGGACGTCACACTCCCATGGCTGTGTCCCTTCTTTCCTTTCCTTTCTTTTAACTTCAGCATCGCAGGAAGAGTGTGGTAGCGCCCATAAGCTTATGCCCTAGTATCCTAATACACTTGTAAGTCCTTACAGGGTCACTGGACTTCTTGTTGTCTTTGCTGAAATGGACTAACACACTACTCCTCTGAAACCAGTCATGGAAGTGTGTGTTGTGTGGGCAGAGGCAGGGGTGGTGGGGTGCAGCTGATATTTATAGGGGGGAAGGAGTCAATATGCTTATTGTGGGACAGCTACACACACACACACACACACACACACACACACACACCTGCCTAAATTACTTTGGTCTCCTACTGATAGAAGATTTTTTCTGCTCAAAAAAGAGAGAGAAATTCAATGGCCAAGAACGATGAGGGTGCTGAGCGGTGGGATGGGGCGCCCTTGCAGAATGCTGAGTTGAGAAAAACTCAAGCTTGGGAAAGCCAGGCGTCACAAAGTGAACTCTGCTGTCTTTCAGATGTGTCGGGATGCCTACTACATGGACTGCACCTAGAGTGCGTGCCCATAGCTCTATTGGCTACTGCCTGCTCCGGGGGAACAGAAGGTGAAGAACCTGTACATGCCAGCAACTGTGGGATTGCCAGTGTAAAGTCTGGTGTGTTAATGGCTAGTATTCAGGCTTTAGTGAAATAGGGTAGAGTTACCTTAACGCTCCATTTCCTGGTTATCTGAAGTTTGGGTTTTGCTCACCTCTGTGTTCTGCAAGGTGATGGGGGGCAGTGAGTGAGAAGTTGAAATGACTCAAATTTGTGGCACCTCAGAAAGTTGCAGCATGTTCACAGTTGCCATTTTTGCAACACAACGGCAGCTCACAATTTTCTCACAGTCCTATAAGTAGTTGTTTCAGGATTAAGGTGTATTTAAAAAGGGTGTTCAAATTGTAGGCTGTCACTTGAACTTTCAGGGATTTACTGGTCCTGCCTACAGGTGAGGTGCCTCTGTAGGGAAGCATGTGATCTGGGCTCAGCAATCTTAATTCTGCAAGAAGACAAGCCAGAGTAAAATGGGGTGAGTTGTGCCTGTCTCTGTTTTAAGGAGCAGTCTGCTTTGCCTCTCCCTGGTTTTGGATTCCTGTGTGTTATTCTTCTGAATTCGAAGAAATAAAGCAGGGTTACCTTGCAATCTTCCAGCCAGATTTTTTTTTAATTTAATTTCTCAATGGAGACAAAATTCATCCGTGGTGTCCAGTGGATTTCTCCAAGGGCCGAATGAGTTTGGCACAGGGGCTCCTGTGTTGTTGCTGCAAGCTTTACTTTAATACAAAACAAATCTAGGCACAATTAGCTTTCGTCTCTCTCTAGGGACTGTCCTGAGGCTAACACTGCTTATTTAGCTAGGTTAGTCTGACCTCTGAGAGGAGCAGGAGATTATAATCTGAAACGGGAATGGGAAGAGGTTTAGTTAATGTTATTTCCTGTTCTCATAAAAGACTGAAAAACAGATACGTGTCATTCTGTTCCTGGACTGAAGTTTCACCTTTAGGACAAAGATTTAAACCAAAAGTGTACGATCTCGTTAAATATCTGGAGACTTTTAATTGGGTGCTTTGCTACTTCAGCTCTTCTAGGGTATGTCTACACTACCCTCCTAATTCGAAATAGGAGGGTAATGTAGTCATACCGCAATTGCAAATGAAGCCCGGGATTTGAATTTCCCGGGCTTCATTTGCATAAAGCCGGCCGGCGCCATTTTTAAATGCTGGCAGTTCGAACCCCGTGCCGCACGGCTACACGCGGCACGGAGTAGCTAGTTCGGATTAGGCTTCCTAATCCGAACTAGCTGTACTCCTCATTCCAGGAAGCCTAATCCAAACTAGCTACTCCGTGCCGCGTGTAGCCGCGCGGCACGGGGTTCGAACTGCCGGCATTTAAAAATGGCGCCGGCCGGCTTTATGCAAATGAAGCCCGGGAAATTCAAATCCCGGGCTTCATTTGCAATTGCGGTATGACTAATTACCCTCCTATTTCGAATTAGGAGGGTAGTGTAGACATACCCCTTGTGGGCAACTAAAGGAGCCATTTAATTGAGCAGACAAGAGCAAAAACAAGATCCAAGTAGTGGAAGCTGAAAGCCAGAGAAAAAATAAGGCACATTTTAAACAGTGAGGGCATGTCTACACAACAGAGTTTTGTCAGGAAAACGGCCGTTTTTCTGGCAAAACTTGAGGAACATCCACACTGCAATTACTTTCTTCCGCAAGAAAATCAAAAGAACAGAGGTTTTTTTTTCTGGTATTGGTAATTCTCATTCTATGAGGAAGAAGCCTTTTTTTCGAAAGAGCTCTTTTGCCAAAAGGTGTGTGTGGATGGGGAAAAGGGAGTTCTTTCACAAGAAGAGGAAAAAGAAAAAAGCACAGATGCCCTGGTTGCCATTCCATCCATAGCAATCACGGCTTACACACGAGAAAGAGTCCATTCAGTGTGGACGCTCTCTTTCAAAAAAGCAGATCGCTTTTTCGATGCACTTTTGCAGTGTGGATGCTCTTTTTCGAAAGAAGTTTTTTCAGAAGATCTCTTCCAAAAAAAGCTTCTTCCAAAAGAAGCCTGCAGTCTAGATGTAGCCTGAGGGTAAAGAACCATTGGAGCATATTACAGAGGGATATGGAGTCTCAGCTGGCTGGTTTTTGAACTCAACACTGGATATCTTTCCAAAAAATTATGCTCTAGCTCAGTCTTCAGATATGGGCTTGATGCAGCAATGGCTTAAGTGACATTCATTAGCCTAAGTGATCCCAATGGTTCCTTCTGGCTTCAAAAATCCTGAGCTGCCCCCATTGGGACAGTTGTCCGGTTCCTTTGCAGCATCAAGGCAAAGAGGAGAAGGTGAAGATGGAGGATCTGACCCAAACTAGTTTTCCAATCTGCTTTCTATGGCAGAAGGTGGGGCCTATTGCAAGGGCTGTCCGGCTGGGAAGTGCTCCGTCAGCATGTCAGGCATTTCCATAGCAGCACCAGGCTGCTGCTTATTAGCATGTGATCCATTTGCTTTCTGGAAAGGAATGTACTGTTTGCCCTTAAAGGGACGTACGATTTTCAAAAGCAACATGCCCGGCTCGCGCCATTCCCATTGCTGCTAATGGAAGTCATGTGCCCAAACCCTTGGGGTTCTACACAACTTGGAAGCTTGTGAAAAGCTTTCTTGGAAGTTAGTCCATTAATTTTAAAAGCATTTATTTAGCTCCTCGTGGAAGCCAAGGCCAATGCAAACGATCAAGAGTCAAGTTTGGAAGCAATTTTTGCCATGCATTCAGGATGGGGAGAATATAAGAAAACCACAACAAATCACAGAGCCCAAAGTAGACGCTTTGCTCTGGCAAAACACACAACATGAGCCTACAAGCAGGGCTGGCTCGGGCCATTCCTGCGACGCATGTGCAGCTCCGCCCCCGGGTGCACGGTGCATATGCGGCCCCGCCCCCCGGCATGCTGTGCGCCTGATTGCAGCTCTAAGGGGCACCGCACAGCACCTAATGGCAGCTGTAAGGGGCATCGCACAGCTGCGTTTGTGCCCCATAAGTTTGTTCCTGTTCCTGGATGCGCTCTCTCTCTCTCTCTCTCTCTCTCTCTTTCTTTCTGTGTGTGTGTGTATATATCGCGCTCAAAAAGCCACAAATTCATCAGTTTCTACTTTCCACAAAATTTTCTGCACAGTTCCCACAGACACGGCACGTATGAAAAGAACAGGAGGCATGTGGTGGAGGCGTTACTCTCTTTCCAAGATATTCTCTTTCTTCCTCTGTCTTTAAGAGACACTTAATTGTAATCCTTTAGTTTAAGGCCATTTAAAATACAGAATCATCTGGCAACTTTTTTCTGGTTCTTCCAAGCAATTAAAACTACTTCTCAAGACCAACTTATCTGGAGGATGACAGGATAATTGGGGACCCATTGGTGTAGCTGTCCTGAGATGTCAAGGATATACAGAGGTGCAGTCCTAAGATTCCAGCGACACACAAACTTAATAAGTGTTGGGGTGAATCTAATAACCACTTTGCAGTTCTCAACAGCTCCGGAGCGGATGCCAGCCACGTTCAGATTTTGTTGCCGTTCTATTCAGTTCCATTTAACCCCAATAGCGGAGGAACAAAAAGCAACGCCGCTCTGCTGAGTGATCTCTAGAGTTTCATGCTGAGAAGCTCATTTGTTTTTTGTGGTGCAGTTGGGCCCCGGAGGACATGACGTTTATAAATGCCTTTGCTGTCATTTTTTTTTTTTTTTTGAGCATGGGTGAGGGAGTACAGTGGGCCCACGGAAGAGAGGAGATGTGTAAAAGCAGCCAGCAATGGCTGAACTCTGTGCCAAGGGTAGTTAGTGAAATTCCCCTTGAGTATGACGGGGAGAGAGTGGAGCCAATGCTGAGAACCTCGGCTGACCTCCACTGGGTCACTAGCAGAACGAGCAGCCAGATGGAGGCAGCTAGGAACAGGTCTCATTCTTGTCTCGGCTAAAGGACTGTGTTCCGTAGCCGGAAGGAAGCCGGAGTTCCCTCGAGTTTCGTAGGCGGAGCTGCTGGAGGGAGACAGGCCCAGAGACTCCTAGCGCGAGGCACATACAAAGGGGGTTAGTTGTTGTCACGCATGAGGCTGCTGCTCCAGTTTGAGTCTGCGGGGGTGGTTACGCCTACCAGGCTGGATGGAAGTTGTGAGCTCCATGTTCTTTCCGCGGTGGGCTGCATCCTGGGGATGCTGCGTCACGTGGTGCGCCACGAGAGGCCAGTTCACTCCAGAAATGCCGACTGGCTCACGATGGACCCGTCCAGAGCAAGGCCCCGTGTCACAAGGAAGAGAACTTTCCCAACTGAGGTATTAGCACAAGGTGTAATGAGGAAGAGGTGGAAGCCCCTTTCAACGGCCCGTGCCCACCTGGACAGGACGTGGCATTGAGGACAGGACTGTGAGACACCGCCCAGCTTGGGCAGGGAAAGGCCACGCGATTTAATAGGATCTTTCCCTTTCTAATGTCTACTGTCATTCAAACTACTGTGTGGAAGGACTGAGTTTTGCTCCGCATGTTCAGGAACACTGGGATTATTCAACTCCGCAGTGTCTGGAAAACCCCTGTAGTTAGATGTTACTTGGGCCACGTGTTCACATGCTGGGGGAACTCACTGGCACAGACAAATTCCTCCTCCTCGGCTTGGTTTATAGAACAACTGGGAACCAATCAGCACCCTCACACACAGAGACCCAGCAATCAGCTGCCAGGAGAGGGATTCTCCAGCGGAGTGGAGTCACAAGGCGCAGAGGGTGGCAGCTTGGCCCATACTGGTGGCTAAGCACAGTGCAGAGAGTGGTTTCAGCCCCGGGGCCCTGACAAATACAAGCTGGGGAGTGGCGGGGTATTTCCGTTAGCCAAAATTGAGAGTGTTGCTGAGTCTCTCGTTTTACCAAGGCTGTTAGCCCATGCTTGGCGGTAGGAGCCATTCCTACCAGCACGGCTCGACGACACCTCAGTGCCTGGTCTGAGAAAATGGGTAGGGTGGGGAGGGCTCACAGTGGCAAATTTGTCCATCAGCTTGGGCCTCTGCTACAAGCCAAGTGATTTGCATCCGGCTCTGTTGCCACTTCCTGTGTTTCTCATTGACTGGGGAACTGGCAGCCTCCCCCACCCCCAGTCCAGGTGTGGGAAGGGTGGCTCCATGTTCCCAGAAGGGGTGGACAGCCAGCCCTCTGTGACAATGAGTAACCTAGGAATTAGCAACAGAGCACATCTCCCCCTCCCCCAGACTTTAGAGCCAGACGAGGTCCCTTTGCTCCCCATCCATGAGCCTGCTCCTTGATCCAACTGGGGGCACTTGATGGACAATGGAGGAGCTGCCACGAGGAGAAGTTACAAGTTACTGGCAGTAGCAATGCCTCTCAACCTGCCATGACGCACACGTAGGATGCAACGTGTGACAGACCCAAACTGAAGGAGCCAAAATAGTTCTTCGTGTAACATTCCCCGGCCATCCTAGACTAAGGTAGATTTGTTATAATCAAGGTTGCATGTACATTGCTGCTAGCTAGGCCTCACCCACAGTCCTGGATAGACAATACTGTAGGGGTTGTTCCTTTGGGGTGAATCACTCTTCTGTCATCTCCATTTTATGAGCTTTGCTGTCTGAGGTAAATAATTTGCCTCGGTAAAAGTGAGGGGCACCCAATTCGGGTGGAACTCTGTGACTGCAATGAGGGACATTTGAGTCACAGGTTGATATGGTTTCAGTTGAGTTGGGAGGAGATTTTAATTTTAAATGCTAACTGGCCAGGATGGGCACATTAATTCCCTCAGCGCTGAGAGTTAAAGCACACGACCCAGGGTCAAGGTGAAGACTGGTGGCTTACATTCCTCTCAATCACGTTTCGTCGCTGGCCACAAGCTTTTTATTTCTGGCGTTGTCTCTCATTTGTGATTGACTAGTGGCAGCTGTGCTTTTGGGAGAAATGGGACATGTCTGGGCAATGTAAACCCACATCATAAAATGAGGGATCGTTTTACGGGGCAATTTCATGGCAGGCTGTACCACGGAATCTATATTTGTCACAGACTGGTGCTCCAGCAGCTCCACGTTCCTGTTTACAAAGTACAATTAGCTCTTGCAAGAGCGAAGAAACCCCCAACAAGCTGACTGGAGAGTAGCTGATGCAGTGGTGTTTTCCCGAGTCTGCAAAGAGCCTGGAACAATAGCTCTGAGTGGTGGAACTGCTCCATTCCTCTTTGGGACTCACTGACGCTGAAGCCCCAACATCAGTTGACACTGAAATGCTGGATTACACGAGTGACGACTGTTCTAGCAGAAACATGCTTGATTTTATAGGCGGATGTCGTAGTGCAAGGGAAGGGAACCCTTTTCGGTCAGGGGCCACTGACACACAGAAAAATCATAGAGCAACATCCTTCATACTAGTATATCTATGTCTACAGTGGGGGGGAGGGGAGTCACACAGACTAAACGGGTATAGTTAACGGTACAACGTGTGTGTGTGTAGACAAGCCCTTAGTCACTTCTGAAACGGGGATTTAAGTCCCTAAGTCTGGGCAGAAACAAAGCCGATTTAGCTCTGTCTTTGAACGGTCGGGAGGAAGAAGTGAAACCAGACCAGGCATCCTTAGGGAGAGTACGCACCTCCTGGCTGGAACACCTTTCCCCACCCTTCTGACCAGTGCTGGATGAAGACATAAGCTAAATAAGTGTCATCTTAGGGCCTCACAATATGAGGAGCCTCTAAAACAGAAAAAAGAACAGACTCCATTTCACATTCTACCAAAACTGGTTGCTAAATAAAGGAGATACAGAAAAGTCTCTTTAAGTATATCAATTTGACACTATCAATTTAGGATTGAATAAAGACTGTGAATGGCTAGCCAACTACAAAAGCAGCTTCTCCTCTCTGTGTGTTCACACCTCCACCTCAGCTGCTAGAAGAGGGCCACATCCTCCCTGACTGAATTGACCTCGTTATCTCTGGCCTTCCTCTTGATTGGTACTCCCTTCTTTTCATGTGCCTGTCTATTTATACCTGCCTCAGGAATTTCCATTACATGCATCTGATGAAGTGGGTCTTTGCCCACAAAAGCGTATGCTCCAATAAATCTGTTAGTCTATAAGGTGCCACAGGACTTCTTGTTGTTTCTTTGAATATAGACGTTTTCATTTGAATATGGCACAAATACACACATCTGGCTACACAAATACTCCGACCTTACCCTTCATAAAGTGTTCATTATTGACACGCAGGAAGCAAGGGCTGAGACCCGCCCTCTCCCGATAATTGCACAAAATTAGTATGTCTAAGAGTAAGTCTGCTGTCAGTTTCCTAAGGCAGCGTGTTGTTGGCCAGCTGCTCTTGATCAAATACTGGCTGAGCCTTCATAACTCATCTAAATAAGTAAATAATCCCACTGCCAATGAATCCAGGAAACAAGTGAGGTTGGAGATGGCAAAGTCATGCAGCAATCCTGCCAAACTCGTACTTGCATGGGAATGGTCTTAGGAGTGACATCATGGGCAATGGCCTCTTGGCTGGTAACAGCCAGAAAGCCACGGTCGTTCATTTATGATCCTGCACGGTCAGTCAGATAGTGCCCTCCTTAAGTGTTAGATCGTTCTTTCCTCTTTTGATAGGCACATATGCATTCTTGTTTTAGGGTGCTTGCTGCTTTCTGCGCCACAGGACAGATTGCAGGTGATCATCTTATGGATTTGGCTGGGTGGACCTCGAAGACGATAAATTTGTGATGCTAAACAAAAAGGACATCTTTTCTGAACAACTGGGATTGGCCAAGAAAAAAATAAAATATAGTAGAACCATAGATGACCATGTGGGCAAAGATTGGCTTATAGACAAGTAATTCTGAAAGGTGCTTGTTGGAGTTAAGGACTGAGTGGCTATGTCTAGCCTGGCATGATTTTCCACAAATGCTTTTAACTCTTGCGCAAAAACATTTCCGGAAAAGGGCTTTTGCCTGAACGGGAACGTCAAAGCATTTGCACAAGAAGCACTGATTTCCGACAGTAGAACATCAGTGCTTTTGCGCAAAATCAAGCGGCCAGTGTAGACAGCTGGCAAGTTTTTGCGCAAAGGCACTTGCTTTTGCAGAAAAACTTGCCAGTCTAGATGCAGCCACTGTGTTTAGCTAGGTGGATGAGAAGTAAGTAATCGCATATACAGTGGAGAATGGTTCTGGTATCCTGCCAGCCCCTCAACGTTGATATAGTCTCTCCAGGAGAATGGAAAGGAAATTCAGTGGGAGGTATAGTCAACCAATTAGGGAAGGATGTTCAATCCAGCCAGAGAGGGCTGTAGATGAAAACCTCTCCAATACTTTATACTACAGCATATTAAATATCTTGATTTCCTCAAGACAAGCAATTTCTTGATGGAAGCGAGTAAATTGTTTGCAAAGAGGACTGACCCTCATTTTACAGACCATGGGGGTGTGTTCGCTTTGTTGTGTGACAAGAAGTTCCATGAGTGAAGATTAAAAGAAAAATAGAAAGTACTTTTTCTAAAACCCATCTGTCTTTTTCCTGGAAAACAGTTCCGTGCGCTAATTCTATTGTATATACTTATTAAACAAATATTTCACTAGAAAATTCCTCGCTGCCATAAAAATCTCATTTCCAGGGCTATCCTGCGGCATGAGGTGAGCAGGCAATAACTGCTCATTCCCATAATTACAGAAATTGTATTAGCAGATTACCATGAAGCAGCATTCACACGGAATAATGCAGTTACATGGCAATGCTCCTAAGTGGATAAAAAAGGCCATCTTGTCTCTGTGGTCTCACAACCGGCTGCATGACTTTGGTGTCACGGGACTCGGTAGGGGAATTTAAACACCTGACTTCAGCCCTGGTCCACAGCCCATTGAAAGATGTGGCGAGGCTTCTATTTATTGAGGTGGGCTGTACTGTGTCAGCTTTCAAAAGTTTTGTTTCTGTTGTTTATTAGGCAGGGTTTCTTCTAAGGCAGGGGTGGGGAACCTAAGGCTGGGGGCTGGATCCAGCTTGCCTGGATCTGGCCCCCAAGGCTCACGGCTCCCCGCAGCATTGGGGATCCCACACTGGTGCTCCAGCCCTCCTGTTGCCCCACCAAGGGGCTGGAGAACACAAAATCTGCTAGCCGGCCCCCCCTAGCCTCAGCTGTGTGAGGGGAATGTGGGGAGGGCCTTTCTGCTCCTTTGTTGGGGGCCACATCGGTGAGGGTTTGTGGGTGGTTTGTTTGTTTTTTTGCTTCTCACTTGTGCGCGACCCCTGCCAGCTTTTTCTGTGGATCAGTAGCTCCCGCCCCAAAAACGGTACCCCACCCCTCTTCTAAGGGTTGATTTTATGCACTGCTACAGCCTGCTGCAGGCGAGATTTCCCCAGGGCAGCTGACAGACCGTGTGTGACAGACAGCTGAGAGTGTGTGTGGAGAGGGGGACAAGGTTCCAGGAAGGGGCAGGGCCTCAACCAAGAGCTTATTTAAAGGGCCCAGTGTGCCGGTTGCTGCAGAGACATGGGATTCACTAACAAAGATGGCGGAAGCAAATTTACAGTGAGACTGTGTCATATTGGACATGAGCCCAGAGCAAGCTGGTCCTTAGAGTTGGCCAGGAGTTTTCCAACGAAAACGTGTTTTCACTGGAAATTTTGATGAGCTGAAACCACGTGCAAAACGGCAGCAGGTTCAATGAGACATTCGACATGAAAAATTGTTGTTTAAACAAAGTTTTGCAATTGTCAGACAAGGTTTCAGTTTTGAGTCAAAAATTGACATTTTTTAGTCAATTTACACTCAAAAAAAAGGTGCAGAGGACAAACGGGCAAAAATGAAAATGGAACATTTTGATTGGCCTGACCCCAAATGTTTTGACTGATTCAAACCATTGTTTCTTCGTACCGTGAGTACGAAACGTTTACGATTCTGACTTTGCTGCTATTTAGGTCAAGAACAAAAACGGAAACGTGGGACGTTCTTGGGGGGGGATAAGAACAATATTTCCTGGCCTGCTCTAGCTGTCTCCACCGTTGCTCAGCTGCCCTGAGAAGCCTGGCAGGAATAACCTTGCTCTACTGCAACTCCGGTGAGCACTTCCATCACACACATCCCATTGTGAACAGCTAGGCTGGTGGGAGTGGGAGTCGGAGCAGGTCTGGCTCTGCCTCTGCCTCTGCTCAAGGACCAGAGTAGCTGGTTGGGAACGGGGCAGGGGGGAGGGAGAGAACTTGACTCCCCCAAGCAGGGAGGAACAGAGAAAGAATCAGGACCGAGTCTTGCGCTCTTGGGGCGATGCAGCACTTCATTCAAAGCAGATGGCAATGTTACAACCTTGCCTGGTAAGAAATCGCATGAATTTCACACTCGCTGTAACGCTGCCAGTTCGAATATTTCTCAGAAAAGTAAGAACATAAGAACGGCCAGACTGGGTCAGATCAAATGTCCATCCAGCCAGAGTCCTGTCTGCTCACAATGGCCAATACCAGGTGCCTCAGAGGGAGTGAACAGACCAGATAATCATCAAAGGATCCATCTCCAGCCCCTGAAAAACAGAGGCTAGGGACGCCATTCCTACCCATCCTGGCTAACAGCCATTGATGGACCTAACCTCCATGAATCTATCTAGCTCTTTTCTGAACCCTATTAAAGTCCAGGTCTTCACAGCATCCTCTGGCAAGGGGTTGACTGGGGTCTGCTACCTATTCCTTTTGTTTATTTTAAACCTGCTACCTATTATTTTCATTTGGTGACCCCTAATTCTTATGTTATGGGAACATGTCAATAACTTTTCATTATTCATTTTCTCCATACCGGTCATGATTTCCCAGACCTCTATCATATCCTCCCCCCCTTAGACCAGCACTTTTCAGCTTAGAAAATAAGAGACTTTTCAAATCTCTCTTCATATGGCCCCCATTCCAAACCCCTAGTCGTTTTTGTCATCCTTTTCTGAACCGTTTCCAATGCCAAGTATTTTTAACCAAAATTTGTCAGGAAATAGGTCGTGGTGCGAGCAAGTGAAAGATGCTCCTCCTTCACGGGCTACTTCCAAGAAATGAATGTGGAGGTAGAGTGTTTTGGAGCAGCTGCACCCACAAAGCAGGGTTGGGGCAGACACAGAACGTTCCCCAAGTCACCTCACTCCCTTTGATAAGAAAGTACATTTGAAACCCAATGCAAATCCAACTCCTGCTAGCTCCTCTGTCGTCACTTTCAAAGTTCAGACTTAACCATAGAAGGCTGCTGACATATTTATTATCCTTTTTGCAATGCCATCTGGCATCTGTGCATTACTGGAAGATATAGATCTCCATCCATGCCTATATATATATATATATAAATAAATAAATAAAACGGGGAGGAAAATCTCTTTTCCTCTAACAGTTGTAGAAGCAAAAAGAAAAACCCCTCCTGCTAACCATATGGAAGATTTTCTTCTGAAACGATCCATTTGAACAATAAGGAGATGCCACAACCAACATGCAAAAAAGATGTTTTAGATCGTGGACATACTGCCGGCCCTGGAGGAGGAGAAGAAATGCAGAGGGGACTAGATGCGATTACCAGAGGAGCTGACATGCTTTTTATTAAAATTACCTTCCCTGTTGAAAATCAGCCCCAAAACCTACAGCGATGGGAACAAAGTGAGACAGCTTGCGGCATGCTGTGTGAATCAGAACACAGGCCTTTCTTTGCCTTCCAGGATTAGCATCCTCAGGCGCCTTGCAAAAGCAATAGGTGTGAATGCACCGTGGCTACGGACCAGGTTTGAAATACATGTTCTCTGCTTGGTAACAAGGGGGAGTGGAAGATGACTGGCTTTTCCTCCTGGCTTTACCTAATACATAGGCTGCAGTATTTTTAATAATGAACAAGCAACATGAGCAGGCCGGGATGAATGGAGAAGGAGTGGACTGGGAAAACCATACGGCGAGTATAATCAGGCCTTAGCCCGGCACACTTGGAGAGATGGAGTCAAATCATAGTTCTCAGATTGCCATGTCTTGGCTCTTACTTGTGAATCTTAAAGCACCTTCCCAACAATGACTTGAGCCTCACACCACTCTGCGGTGTGATATTTTCCTTATTCCGCAGCAGGGTCGGTACCACAGCGTCATCCCCTCCCGGCAGAGGGCAGCAGTGCAGGACGGGAAGAGCACATGCTCTGCTCATGCTCCCAGCAAATTTTGTCTTCCCTCCAATGTGTCCTCAACACAGAAAAATCCCTTGGAACAGACCCTATTTGCTTACAGGATGGCTCAATAGATAGCTGGGCCAATGTCCCCTCATTGCTTTAGGTCGGTGCTTACACGGCGTCCATCACGGAGGGATCCCAGTCCCACAGCTGACCTGCGAGAAAGCGAGCGATGCCCCACACGTACAGAGGTGGCACCGAGGCACAACGCTGATTATATGACTTGTCCCGCGTCACCCGGGGAGCACGTGGCTGCGTTGACAATCGAATCCGGGTCCTCCCGTGGCATCTGCGCACTGGGAACACCCGTCTCACCTGCGGGCGCCAGGAAGGGGCTTTCGCAGACTCAGAACAGAAAGCTCTGGCCAGAGGGCCGGACTGAGGACACTGTGGGCTGCCTTTGGATTTCTCGTGCGAGCGACGGTTCACTAGGTGGCGTGGCACTGACAGTGACCTCCCCCACTGGTGAGAGTCCATGACTCACAGCCTGGCCTTGGGTGAAACCTGGCCCTGTGGAGCTCCCGTTAGCTTCTGTGGGGCAGGACTTCTAAGCCTTGTATTCAAGGTGAAGAAAAGGGTCATTGGACTTCTTGGTGCCAGACCTTCTTGTGGAGAGACCTACACACCCCAGCCCCATTTAGCAGGGGAGTCAGGAATGGACCTGCAGGCGGCATCTGACCTAATTTCAGAGAGAGGCCAAAATTTCTCCTGTTCCTCAAACCAATCCCGGCTCCTTCCCTCTGGCATTTTTGGCTCCTTCTTTTGACCATCTTTTGCTGGTTTTAAATTAGCTGCCCACGCGGCGAGCAAGAGCCGGATGTTCCCAAGTGAGTCCGTTTGTCCCAGGATTTATTTATCCTTCATCCCAAGAAGCTTTCCACTCTGGGTCGTGCCAGCTTTAGACAACGACGTTTCCTCCCTGCACCCCATCCTCCCGGTCTGAGTCCAACCGACCCTGCACAGCAGCCGTTCCCACTCCTCTCCCCCTCCCCCCCCCCCGGCAAATTTATGTTCTGAATGTCGTTAAAATATTTTGACCAGGAAATCTAGCTGAGATCGATATCTTGTGGCAGCTGACGGGCCCCTGGGCCGAGGAGCATGAGATAACCCGTCGCATTCCAGCGCGTCTCCCCGCAGCGACAGCTTTTGGCTAATGGGACTGGCTTGCAACCTCTGTTTGAAGCCACCTGCCCACTCCCACCTTTAGAACAGTTTGCAAAGCAGACTATCACTTGGCTCCCTGCCCACCGCAGGGAAACAACACCACGTGTCTGTCATGGGCCCGTCCCAGGCCTGCTACTCCCATTACAGATCCCAGCATGGGCCACTGCCCTTAACAACAGTCAGTTGGCCTGAGTCACCGGTAATCCGTCATTAAGGGCTAATTATTTCACCCCGGATTTTGGGGGGTGGAAAGTGGTGGCAGGAAGCCAAGAGGCCTGGGTTGGTGGTAAATCACTAGAAATCAAGAGTCATTTGGCATCTCGGCAGCTTTTGAACTGGAGAGAGTGAGAAGGCTCAGGGTGCTGTTAGGGACCCGGGGTGTAGGCAGTCAGATCTAGTGGGCAGCGCAGGGACACAGGCTGGGGAATGAAGCCAAGGGCAGGGGTGGACTGGCCCGGCTGGATACCGGGAATTTTCTGGTGGGCCGTCATGCGGTGGGCCATCGTGTCTGCATGTCGTTGCCCCTCACTCCAAGCGGCTCCATGTCCGCACTGTATGCGGCACACAAGAGCCCGACCTGCCACCTGCGCCGCGTGCTGGACATGACGCAGGGGGCAGGGCTTGAGGGGCACGCAGGGATGACGTCATGGGAAGGGCCGTTCTCAACCCATTTCCTGGGCCTATTTTGATTGCCAGTGCGCTCCTGGCCAAGGGTCAGCACCACAGTCAATGGCCTGTTACCAAGAGCCTGGGGCCAAGCCAGAGTCAGAACCAGGAAGAGAAGTGGCAGGTCAGAGCCAAGATCCAACACCAAACACCAGAGCCGGGGGCAAGCTGAAGTCAGAGCTGGGGTGGGAGCCAGGACTGGTCCCCTGAGGATGGGCGGTGAGGCGCACGGGCTGCGGGAGAGGCCAGGGCATGGTGGGAAGAGGAGCAAAGGCAGGGATAGGGCAGGACCCAGAAACAGGGTTGGATGGAGGATCCTGGCACAAGCTGGGCCCAAAGCAGCCGCAACAGGAAACCGCCTTGTTGCTCAAACTTCCTGTTCCTCCCTCCTGGCTCAAAGAGTGTAGCTGGACCAGCCGTGGAGCCGGGTGATCCCCCAATCAGAGCGCCTGCGGCCGGGGTCTCAGCTGGGGCCATCGCCCTACTCATGTCTCAGCCCCACCTGGCTTCCGGAGGTGGTGGCGGCTCTCTGGGGACTCCCACACCTGGGATCGAGGACATCACAGGTGCCAGACACCGAACTGTGCTAACCACCGGAGAGGGCTGGGCTGGGTGGATCCGTGAGTCAGACATGTGCCGACCATATTGGTGAACTTCATTCAGGGCATCAACTGCCCCACCAGCAATTCTGTGGCTAAAACCAGACACTCAAACTGGTCTCCAATGGGCTCACCAAGGAAAGTGAGAAGACCAGCGGTGGGAGAATGCTTTGCACAAAGCAATCCCTCTGAGTCTGACCTCTCCGCCCTGGCCCTCGACGGAAACAGCGCCACACCTCCAAAAGACGAGTCTGGGGACTCAAATGGCCCTATGCTCCGGAGCATCTCCCTTCCCAGGGCCCCTCACAGTGCACCCCACACGGGTTTTTACACCTCCCTCGGCCGGGCTGCTGAATGGGGCTTAGTCCGTCCGGCTCATCCTGGGAGTTTGCTCCCAGTGGAGAGTTCTCGCCACTGATCCAGGAGTCACCCCAGCAATCTCCTGTGTAGGGTAATCCTGCTCCCTCGCCTCCACCCGCTAACGGCAGTTCCCTCCCTCTTCACGGCCTCCTCCGTGCCATACATCCTTGGCAGGGCTGGAGCGGAGGGTGCCCAGGTCCTTGTCGATGTGGAGTCACCCCGACGCATCTCCCTTTCTGTTCTATCTGGTCAGTGCGCCCACAGCACTCCAGTTAGCATCTGCAGGAGGAGGTTACAGGAAAGCCTTTTCCCCACCCCAAATAAGCTTCTGGTGTTTGGAAATAAACCACAGCAGTACAGAGCAGCAGGTGCTACCTTGTCAACTGCAGCACGGCGCGTGGCCTGTCACAAGACAACGTTCTCATGCCGCCCGAGGGAAGCAGATGGCACTTCAATATACTTCCAATATGGACACTGAAAGCACAGCTGTAGTGACGGAACGTGTCCTTGGTTTACCTGACTCCCGAAATACAGCGCCGCACAAACCTTACCTTGTCATAAAGAGATGGAGGGGGAGCGGGGAGCTGGAGGGTAGAGCCCCAGGGAAAAGCCTGATTTCCATAGCCCCCAGAAAGGTTATTCCTTCTCGGGCAAGTCAAAGTGCCCTGGGAAGCAACCCGAAGAGCTCCGAAGTGAGCCCTCTGTACCATGTGTGCCCTTTCCCTCCGACCCAATTCCTGGCCCGGGCCCGAGCTGTGTCACAAACGCGTTCTCCGCCTGTCTCCTCCTGAACAAGGTGGCGGTCCCGCCCATGACCCAGGATGCGTTTCTCATGGGATTTAGTGTTGGAACCGCCCCCCGCCCAATAGTCACAGAGCCACATGCCTCAATCCGGCCACTAACCTTGCGGCTGAGAGTGGCCGAGCCCGCTGCAGGCTCAGGGTCCGTGCTGGAGTGGACTACAGCTGTCCCGATCACAGTCTCTGCACTCACGGGGACACAGTGGGGTCTGGCCACGGGTGAGTTCCCAAGAAGTGCTCCTGTGCCTCTCCGGAGGGAGGGGCTGTTACCAGAACACGTACGATGCTCCCCTGGGCTTTGCCCACGGGACCTGCAGCACATGAGCTGTGCACGAGCCTCTCTGCTCGTGAGCTAAACCAGGAGCGACACCTCTTGCAACCCTCTGTGGCCGACTATTGTGCGCCGTGCCACGCCTTGGACAAATGCCACAGAAGGTCACCAGGAGCGGTTCCTAACTCAGCCTCTGTGGCAGTGCTCCTCAACTATTTACCGCTGTGGGCTGCATGTGCAGATACACCAACTACCTGTATGGCCCTGGGGGGGGTCGCACCGCCTGCGTCTGTGTGCTGAGTGGGCAGCAAGCTGTCCCTGGGCTGAGACCCACTGCTCTGTGGGGCAATCCCATCCTAGAACCCCCCCAACACTGGAACGGGAAGGGACCACGAGAGGTCATCCAGCCCAGCCCTCTGCCCTCACGGCAGGACCAAGCACTATCTAGACCATCCCTGACAGGTGTGTGTCCAACCTGCCCTTCCATATCTCCAGTGATGGAGATTCCACAACCTCCCTAGGCAATTTATTCCAGTGTTTCACCAGCTTGACCGTTGGGAAGTTTTTCCTAATGTCCAACCTAAACCTCCCTTGCTGCAGTTTCAGCCCATTGCTCCTTGTCCTACTCTCAGAGGCTGAGGGGAACAAGTTTTATCCCTCCTCCTTATGACACCCTGTCACGGGGCCGACTCACCACCATGGCGCCTCCAGTGGGTTGCTCTGGGAATTAGCTTGAAGACTCGCTGGACGCCACCCTCTCGCTGGTGTCTCGCCGTGTCCTCTCTGACCACAGCATCCCCATCAGGACACGGCCCTCTGGCAGTGCCCATGCCAATGTCTGAGCCCCCTTATGGTGGTGGGGGGGGGGGGGGATTATCCTGCTTGCACTCCTGCCTCAGTGACCTGCTGCCAGTCTCCATCTAGCCTCTGCCTCCAGGGCACACTGCAATCTGGAATGGCCACTCATCACTGACAAAGGGGGCTGCACCTGCTACCCCTGCTTACCATGGCTGCCCCTCACAGCCCCATTAGCATCAGGCCTTGCTTCAGGCCCTGCAGCCTGGGAGCTTGCTTGGCCAGAGCCCTGCTCCACTTCCAGGAAACCTCCCACTTCCCTGGCAGTCAGGTCCCTACTACTCTCTGCCCAGAGCAGCCAGGAGTCCTCCTTTATACAGCCCCCAGCTGGGCCCTCATTAGCAGAGCTGCCTCAGCTGGGGCTTCGCTCTCAGCCCTCACTCAGGGCTGGGGCTTTTGCCCTTAAAGGGCCAGTGCAGGGCAAACGCCCTGTCACACACCCGTTTAGATACGTGACAGCCGCTCTCATGTCCCCTCTCAGTCTTCTCTTTTCCAAACTAAACAAGCCCAGTTCTTTCAGTCTTTCCTCATAGGTCATGTTCTCTAGACCTTGAATCATTTTTGTTGTTCTTCTCTGGACCCTCTCCAATTTCTCCACATCTTCCCTGAAATGCGGTGCCCAGAACTGGACACAATACTCCAGCTGAGACCTAACCAGCGCAGAGCAGAGCGGAAGAATGACTTCTCATGTCCTGCTCACAACACACCTGTTAATACAGCCGAGTCATGTTTGCTTTTTTTGCAACAGCATCACACTATTGACTCATCTTTAGCTTGTGGTCCACTCTGACCCCCAGGTCCCTTTCTGCAGGACTCCTTCCTAGAGAGTCGCTTCCCATTCTGTGTGTGTGAAACCGATTGTTCCTCCCTAAGTGGAGCACTTTGCATGTGTCCTTATTAAACTTAATCCTATAGACATCAGCCCATTTCTCCAGTTTGTCCAGATCAGTTTGAATTCTGACCCATCCTCCAAAGCAGTTGCAACCCCTCCCAGCTTGGGGTTACCTGCAAACCTCATAATTGTACTCTCTATGCCGATATCTAAATGGTGATGAAGATGTTGAACAGAGCCGGTCCCAAACCAGACCCCTGCGGGACCCCCCTTGTTCTGCCCTTCCTGTGTGACTGTGAACCATTAATATACGGTACAAAGGCGCCTTCATCCCACTGCTCTCTAGGCTGCGTTGTCCAGTCCTCTCCTCTGCGGTCCTGGGAGCTCCTGGCTTTCTGCATTGCCCCCTTCAGCACACCTGACCTTGACTATCTCACTCAACCTTTAAAATGCCTCTGAAGCCTCTGTTCAGGGTCTCCCAAGTCTGTGCATCAGGGAGCTGCTCTGACGCCAAATACAAATTTCCCTCACGCTCAGTGGTAATGGTCTCCTAGCAACAGGTCTCTCTCCCATGCTGGCATTTGCCATCCCAAGGGTCTGTGCTCTCTCTGTTTGTGCTGATGCTTAGTCCGTTCCTCTGCCCACCAGAGTTCCAGTGCAGAAGGCTTGAACTCCATCTCCTCCCAGTAGGCGAACGCTAAAATATGCCAACAAGCCACAGCTCTGTGCTGCACCGTACGCCACCCAGCACTAAAGGAGACTCTGTCACAAGTGCTCCAGGTTAACAGGCGCCTTCATCCGAAATCTGAAACCTTTTCCTCTGATGGGCATGGAAAACAGTGTCATGGAATCCTAGACCACTAGGACTGGCAGGAACCTTGAGAGGTCATCGAGTCCAGCCCCCTGCCCTCACGGCAGCACCCAGCCCTCTAGACCATCCCTGATAGACATTTATCTAACCTATTCTTCAATATCTCCAGGGATGGAGATTCCACAACCTGCCTAGGCAACTCATTCCAGTGTTTGACCACCCTGACAGTTAGGAACTTTTTCCTAATGTCCAACCTAAACCTCCCTTGCTGCAGTTTAAGCCCATTGCTTCTTGTTCTATCCTCAGAGGCCAGGAAGAACAATTTTTCTCCCTTCTCCTTGTGACACCCTTTTAGATACCTGAAAACGGCTCTCATGTCCCCCCTCAGTCTTCTCTTTTCTAAACTAAACAAACCCAATTCTTTCAGTCTTCCTTCATAGGTCATGTTCTCTAGACCTTTAATCATTCTTGCTGCTCTTCTCTGGACCCTCTCCAATTTCTCCACATCTTTCTTGAAATGTGGTGCCCAGAACTGGACACAATACTCCAACTGAGGCCTAATCAGCACAGAGTTGAGCGGAAGAATGACTTCTCGTGTCTTGCTCACAACACACCTGTTAATGCATCCCAGAATCATGTTGGCTTTGTTTTGCAACAGTGTCAAACTGTTGACTCATATTTAGCTGTGGCCCACTATAACCCGTAGATCCCTTTCTGCAGTTCTCCTTCCTAGAAAGTCGCTTCCCATTCTGTGTGTAAAACTGATTGTTCCTTCCTAAGTGGAGCACTTTGCATTTGTTGGCTGCACCAAGGGCCATGGCCTATTGATATACGATGGGCCTATTTTTTACACCACAGCCTTCATTAGAGTCCTGGAAGAGATTCTGTCATAGTGCAAGCCAATGTTCCCTCTAATTTTTCCATCCATGGGTGGAATAAATTTTGTTATGTGCACTGAGGCATGTACAGATGTGCACCGCCAATAGAAACGCATATTGCCAGCTAGGTGGCATTTTGAATCTCCATTCATGTGCTCCACTTGGGCTTGCACCAGTGTTCCCCATATGACCCTTATTTATACTCCAGCAACACCTAAACTCCAGCTGAACCAGCCCCACAGAGCCCAGTACCCTAAATAGTTCACTCTCTAAACGGACCAGACAAGATAATCTGGGAGGGGAGGCCCAGGCCAAGGGTGGCGAAGTGGCTCGTACAAGTGGCCCAGCAGCTGTGTGGAAGAGTGGCTGTCCCAGCAGGGCACAGCACTGGCACATGGACCCGACTATCTCCTCCCACGAAGGATGAAGCCAGGGCGAAGTGCCAGGCATTCGAGCAGATGGAGAATTTCAAGCGACAGGCTGCTCGTTTCCCTTGGCCGAGCCGTACTCCGACACATGACGCGTGGTGGCTCCTGCAAACGTAGCAGGCCAGCGCCTGGCCATGCCCGGAGCCGTGGGAGAGCCGAGGCGGTGAGACGGCCGCAGTGAGGTCTCACCGCAGAAAGCGGGACATGAGGAGCGCTGCAACCTGTCCCCCACTCGCTTTGCCCACTACGATGAGGCGTGAATCAATGGAGGTGAAGACGAGGCACTTTTCGACTGCGGTGTGTGGTGAAAGGGCTAGCGGGGAGCAGAGAGTCAGGAGTCAGCAGAGAGATGTTCATGAGATGAACTTGCTGCCCTGTCCTGGTTTTCAGGATCCTCGTGGGCCTGTGAGGATGTGCTCTACAATGCCAGCAAGTCTGATATATATGGCTGACAGCCACTGAATTATCCTGTAAACCCCGCACCCCAAGGAGACTGCCTCCACCCAGGGCTGCGGCACAGCCCAGCCCTATGGGCGTGCTTTATGGAGGAAGTAGGGTGGCCAGCTTTCTCCTTGCACAAACTGGAATCCCCGTTCCTGCCCCACCCCCCCTTCAATCCCTGCTCACTCCATCGGCCCCGCACACTCCCCACCCTCACTCATTTGTTCCTTTCCACCCAGCTGGCCCGGGGATGGGACACAGGCGAGGGCTCTGGCTGGAGGTGCAGGCTCTGGGGAGGGGTTGGAGAGGAGGTGTCAGAATACGGGAGGGGCTGCGGGCTCTGGGGTGGGGCTGAGGAGGAGGCATTAGGAGGGGTAGGAGGACACTCTGGGCTGGGTCAATGGGTCTGGAGGGCAGGATCAGGTCTGGGGCACAGGGTTGAGGTGCAGACTATGGGTGGCGTTTACTTCAAGCAGCTCCCGGCAGCGGCGGCACCTTCCTCCCTCTGGCTCCTCGGTGGAGGTGGGCCAGGTGCTCTGCACACAGGCACTGCCCCCGCCGCTCCCATTGGCTGTGGCACTGGGGGCGGGGCAGCCTGCAGTACCCCGGGCTACCCTACACGCCGGAGGACACATCGGCTGTTTCCTGCAGCCATGCGGTGGGCAGGCCAGCAGGGAGCCTGCCTGCTCCAACCGGACAGTCGATGACCCAGTCAGCGGTGCTGACCCGAGCCACCAGGAACCCCAGAAAACCACCCCCCTGGCTGCCCTGTGCAGTGTGCACTTGGAACCGGGCACCAGGCCAGTGGCAGCAGCTGCACCAAGTGCATCATCTGTCCAGAAGTAAAGCTATTGCGGGGAGCAGCTCCCAGACGGAGGGAGGTGGGCGGGACAATCCCTGTGGACCAGCTGCCGCTCTGTTTCCTGTGGGATGAAGACGTGGCGGGAAGGAGTTCTCAGCTCCTTGGGTTTCCACTGGGGCAAAGCGGCGTTTGCCTTGGCAGCTCAGCCGGGGACTCCACTCAAGCACGTGCCGGCTGACCACACTCCCAGCCCATGCGCTGAATGTGGGAGACTATTCTGTAACTTGTTGCCTGCGTGTACTGGCACGGGGATGCACCACCTTGGCTGCACAGAACGTGGAAGCCGTTGTAAGCCACACAGCTTCCATGCCCCACCCGGAAGCACGCAGACCCCTGGCAAGGGAAGCCTGCTCCACAGCCTTAGCTAACAATCCGCTAGCTTTTAGCGCGTGCAGTAGACGAGGCTTGTGCACTAAGCTCCAGAGGTCCCAGGTTTGATTTCACCTGTCGGCGTGACACCAGGAAAGCTAAGCAACTCTCAACAGCAGAGGGGAAGAATGGTCCAGAGGCTAGGGTATTAGCTTAGGAGATCTCATTCAGCCCCCTTCCTGACTGACCTTGGGCCAGTCCTTAGTCCCTGTGCTTCAGTTTCCAATTTGTATGATGCTGAGAAGAAGTATTTGGTCCTGCCATGGAGGCAGGGGACTGGACTTGATGACCTCTCGAGGTTCCTTCCAGTCCTAGTATTCTCTGATTCTAAGAGCATTGCCCTGTGTCATAGGGGGAGGGGAATGGGAGGATAAACACGCTGATTGCTGTAAAATGGTCAGATACTTTACATAAGCAAGAGGACAAACCAGCGTGAATGACAAAAGGAGCTGACTGCAGAAGTCCCCAAAAATAGACAGCGGACTGGCCGCTTTCCAAAAGTGATGTGATCTGAGCAAGCAGTAGCATGTTGGAAACCAGAGCCCAGGATGGGCACATTTCAGCACTCCAAACACACAGCTAAATAATGCGCCGACAGAGGCCGGAAGGAACAGGCGGGGAAAGTCATCCGTCTTGCTGAAAGGTGTGAAGATACTAGGTTCTCAACCCCGCTCAGGGAGGCTAATGGGAATGAATGCTGGATGGCTTAGAAAGCCAACCTGCATTTCTTTGAATGACCCTTCAAGATGGGGTGGCTTTCTCCTTTCAAAACGACTGACTAGACCCCGCAAACGCCACACCACTCCCTATCCTCTACTCCCCTGAGCGATCCCAAGGGCAGAATGCCCTGGTATAGCACCGCACTCCCATTGAGATCAGGGGAGTTAGGCACCTCACTACTTGCTTTTTTAAATTCGAGCTAAGAGTCTGATGTTTTCACGTGACTCCCCCCCAAAAAATCACCCAACTTTGCAAGACTTGGGATCACACTCCAAGCTTTGGCAACTCAGGGTATGTCTACACTACCACCCTAGTTCGAACTAGGGTGGTAATGTAGGCAACCGGAGTTGCAAATGAAGCCCGGGATTTGAATTTCCCGGGCTTCATTTGCATAAAGCCGGGCACTGCCATTTTTAAATGTCCGCTAGTGCGGACTCCGTGCCGCGCGGCTACATGTGGCACGGACTAGGTAGTTCGGACTAGGCCTCGTAGTCTGAACTACCGTTACTCCTTGTTTCACGAACTACCTAATCCGTGCCACGTGTAGCCGCGCGGCACGGAGTCCGCACTAGCGGACATTTAAAAATGGCGGCGCCCGGCTTTATGCAAATGAAGCCCAGGAAATTCAAATCCTGGGCTTCATTTGCAACTCCGGTTGCCTACATTACCACCCTAGTTTGAAGTAGGGTGGTAGTGTAGACATACCCTCAGTGATTTTTGATGTCTCCTTGTGTTACACACAGTTCTACTGCCTCAGGTTATACCTCTGGGGGCAGGCTGGGGAACACACAGGGGACAATGGGATTGTCCCTCCAGCAGAAAAAGGTCTCACATGAGCTGATGATAAATTCCAACTGGACAAAGGTGTACATGTTTAACAGGGAGAGTAATTAACGGCTGGAATCATGGTGGATTCTCATCACTGCCCATTTGTAAACCGGGACTGGATCTGCTGTAAGGATTAGTCTGAAGAAGTTCTCTAAACTCTTCTATACGTCTGGTTTGGAATCTGCATCTCTCTCTGAGTTACAGAGCATCCAGCTAAGAGACATTCCCCCTGCCCGCTGCTCTCCCATCCCCTGCAGAAACAAAGAGCAGGTCTGTATTACAGAATGACTCTGTTAAAACAACATTGCTCAGGCGTGTGAAAAATCCCCCCCCACACACACCCAACCTAGTTACACCGACCTAAGACACCGTGACGTTGGCAAGAGAGTTCTTCCCTCCGACAGAGCTACCACCTCTCACAGAGATGGATTAATTAAACCGACAGGAAAGCTCTCTTCCTTTGGTGTAGGCAGCATTTTGAGGGTGGATCTGCCCCATGTCAAATACTGAAAATACAAAGTCTGGGAGTTACACTGCTCCATGAGAGGAAAAACAGGATGAGGGGAAGGAAACCTGGCTGCATTAGCAAACTCATTCAAAATACCACACTGGTGCCTAGCGAGGAGTGCAAAATACTAAACGAAAGGAATCAATTAATTATTCATTAATTTAATGAATGAATGACTTCATTAGTTTGTTTGCTCTTGCAGCTCTTGAAGCCAACAGAACTGTCTGAACTATTATTCCCTCTCAGGGAAAATAAAAAAGACAAGGAAGAGCCAAGATGTTTCCTTATTCAAAAGATGTTTAAAATAAATTAATATGTCGTACCTTGGCACAGGTCCTGCAATGAGATCGGCTCAGGCAAGCTTAAGGCCTATGGGGAGCCTTTTGGAATATGAGAGCAGGCAGGAAGAGGATCCGAATGCAAGATCGGGGCCTTCGGTGCATCATCAAAAGCAGAGCTTAGCAACCAGCTGATTATACAGTTTGGAGACTAAATATTCTGTGGAGGGCGAGAGAAGGGGAATCCAATTTTTTAAAAAAGTTTTTCATCTTGTTTCAGGTCATCTGTGCATGTTTTTTCATCTTTGTTTTTTGGTTTTTAAACCTGGCATATTTCTTAACAAAATGCCATTTCACAGCAAAAAAAAACGTTGACATGTTTCCTTTCAAAATGGCGAGAACAAAAGGTTTAGAAATTTTCAAGAGAATATGTGGCCAAATTGTTTGGGAGGAGGCAAAACGATTCACTGAATTCAACTCACAAATAGTGTAAGTAACCACAAAAATGTATTTTTCTGGTGACTTTGCTATTTGCCCCAACATGGCCCCCCTCTAATCATAGATCATCACAGACCTACATATCCCTAGCTACTCAGCAGGATAGCACAGATGGATACGTGCACCCTAACTAAGTCTTAATTTAGATGTAGGAGAGGCAACATTGGAATCATGACCTAGGATGTGCAGAGTCTTAGCTCACTTGAGAAAATCCCCAACATCTTTTCATCCATTCAAAATCACGCCGTCAGCTGAAGTCTTTGACAGGAGACTCTGTGGGAGAATGGACCCATTGAGCAAAGAAAAGCATTCAGCTTGATTATAGCGTTGTTCTCCATGGGAGTTCTCCTCTCCCCTCACTGGAATTACAGTATCTCAGCCAGGAATCAGATTCAGGTGGCCGATCCAGAGGCGCACAGTGGCCCTCCAATATCTCATCCATAGAGAGAATAACCTTCCATCTCTTCTAAATGCTTTCCTTTCGCTTGCAGATTTCAATCTAGCTTCTTCAGAACCATTGGAGCCGTGTCAAGTCCCCTGAAAATGGCCACACGTGCTCCAGAGCTTAATTTGAGGAGAGTGACCATGAAGATAGGGGAGACTGAAAAATCTTAAAGGAAACACCAGTAATGTCCTTATTCCTTTGCCGTCTAATGACGGAGGCCTTGCTTACACACAGTTTTGACCCAATCTGCTTTGCTCGGGGACGTGATTTCTTTTACCACCTTAGTTAAAGTGGTACCACCTTTCCGGACTCAGGAGAAAAGTACATGGCACTGTGGAAGGTCCTCTGGGAAGAAAAAACATCAAATTTGTTGTGGGGGGTTGCTACCTAATCTTAGAATCCTAACACGCCAGACACAAAAACAAAGACTGATTGCTGAAGCCCCAGATCATATGCTTCCCTATAGCACTGCTTCGCTTGCAAACGAGACCAGGGACATTGGGAACCCATTAAAGTGGTAGCTTATCGTTGAACAAAGTTTTCAGTACCCCACATCCCCGGATTGTTACTTCCCTGATAGGCAGGGGGCTGAGGGATGCCACCCTTCCTTCGAGATACCTGCTACTGTTTTGCCAGAAAACCTTTCCTGTATTTTCTCGGATTGCTCCCTCATGACCTATCGGAAGTCTCAGAGTTTCTCCTTCACACCCAGAAGGCAAATCTCAGGCCTGATCCTCCTTCCCTACCGTAACTCTGGGATCACTCGGTTGATGTGAATGGCATCACTCCACAGTTACACCAACATCCCAACAGATCCAGAATTCCCAGAATGCCCAGTGGGGAAGAAATGGTGAGTATCAAAGCTGGGGTCGCGTGTCTGCTTCAGCCTTTCTCCTTGTCCAGACTGTTGTGTTAGCCAACGCAATGGTTGTGGTCACAGACCCTGTGCAGCACGGGGGCAGAGGACCCCCATCGCAGCCAGGAGCCAGGCACGGCAGAGGCTGGGCCAGACAATGGAATTTTACCTTTCGACTTGCAGGGCATTTGGCTTTCTGGGCAGGGAGGGAAATCCAGTGGGAAGTTCAAAGCGGAAGTTGCACAAGCTGACAGTTCAGCAGAAGAGCTTGCATGGAGGCAGCAGGCTCCTGTGGACTGACAGCTCTAGCTGCCTGTCACTGGCGGCTTTTTGTACCGGAGCTGTCAAAATTGGACACATTCCAGCCGCCGCCAGGGAGACTGGTCTTATTTTGCTTCTGCTTGAGCGTCTTCTGAAAAACGAAGATTCAACTACAACTCTTGGAAGGCCTACACTGGGCTCGCTCCTATGGCTTCTTGCTACCTTGCCAGGGCTTAAAAAATGAACCCTGCACTTCCGGAGTGTCCCTTCTTTCGGAAGTTAACTTTTAATAAATGCGGGCGCGAGGGAGCAGTTCAGTGCTGAGCCAGCCAGCGCTGGATTTTAAACAATCCTGACTTTGGGTTCACATCTCATTTCCACCCGCACCTCTCAGAAAAACCTTTGACCCCTCCTTCGTGAACATCAGGTTCTTATTTTCAGGGAACAGACACGTGGGGTTGTGCAGAAAAGAATTACAGTGAGCGGCGTATTAGAAAAACCCTGGTGGTGATGTGCACCAGGTCTCCTGTTTGCTAGCGGGTAATTAAATCAATTAACAAGCATCTGTTTGTTTATTTCCGGAGTTGAGGGATGCGAGCAGTTTGAGAAGTACTCTGGAGCCAGGGCCAGCTATCACTTGCCGGCTGTTAATGCTCAACACGCGTGAGTGTCCAGACACTCTGAGGCTGGTGTCCCTCCTCCTTTCTATTTAGCCCTATAAGGAGCCTCTCGGACCATGCAGCGTGCTGAGGCAGAGGTCAGCAGCAAAGCAAGACTAGGCTTGGCACAGCAGAGAACTCCCTGAGCCCCCTAGCCCCTTGGCCGCAGTCCTGGCAGGCTGCTTCTCTTCCGGGAAGCCTGCTGGGGCCCTGGCAGCCGAGGCACGGAGTAGCTGGGGCTGCCCAGCACTCAGAGGGAGGGGAGGGGCCTTGTGCCACCTGCCCTGTGCCCTGGGGCCAGGGGGCTGCACGCTGCCTGCCTGCCCTGCTCTCAGGGGTTGTGCTGCGTTTCTCGGCCCACCACTCGGAGTCCAGGGGGCCTGGGCATCGCCTGCCTGGCAGGGCCACGGTGGGAGGGTGGCTGGCAGCCTTGGGAAGGGGGGCTTTGGTGGGGAGGGAGGGGCTGGAGCCAGACAGGGGCTAGCCTCCCCCCGCGGGGTTCCAATCCGGCTTGGCTCCTAGCGGTGCCGGCTGGTTTCCTCGAAGTTCGGTAGCTCAGAGCTCTCATGAGCCCAATGTACAACGCCGCCCTGAGACATCTCCCCCGAGGCCTGCCCTTTGTTACTGCCCGCCCTCCTGGGCCGCCATGTACGCAGCACCCCAGGGGGTGTCATGGCAGCTTCAAGGAGGCATCCTGGATGCGTCAATTGCACAGCCAGAAAGCGCCATTCGCGTATCCAGTTGAACCCCGTCTGACCCAGGCCGGCGCCCAGAACAGCATCCGGCCTTGACTTGAAGACCTCAAGAGATGGCGAATCTACCACTTCGCTGGACAGTTTTGGTGTTGCTAGTGGGAATTTGCCTGGCTTCCTTCTCCAGCCCTTGTTTTGCCTTTCTCTGCCAGATTACATAGACCCGGGATTTTCTCCCCCTGGAGAACTAATACCCAGTTATCAAGCGAGCTCCTGATGTTCTTTTGGATACGCAAAGCGGATGGAGCTCTCTGCCTCGCTCACTGGGAGGGGTGTTCCCAGCCGTCACATCATTTTGGCAGCTCTTTGGTGTGGCTCCTCCTATTTCTGAGCATTCTCTTTACACCAGGCGACTGGAACGGCGCACACTCTTCCACTGCTGGCTGCACCACAGCCGTGTCCCGAGTAAACTCACCTCCTTGCCCTGACTCATTATTCCCCAGTCTGTGCAGGCAGGGATCACCAGAGCTAATTTGTGTATTAGCTGATTTCAGAGTCGACGAGACGGAACAGTCTTGTTGGCCTTTCCAACCGAGCCACAAACACCACAAAGGATTTGGGCTTCTAATGAAAATCCATTTGAATTTCCAACACAACAAGAAACGGGAATGGAGGCAGGTACAGGCAAAGACAATTCTTTCGGGCACATAGCTCCAAAGAGGTACGGTGCATCTGTGCAGTGGAGCAGCCCTGACAAATAAACTCAGCTGCTTTGGGGTCAAGTGTTTACCAGTCCTGCCAACGTTACAGCTCCATCTTTGCCGTAAGTAGCGGTGGTTGAAGGATGGGAGATGCTAAGCCTAAGAGATCTTAGCCTGTCTTCTTTTGCCATCAGAATGCACCAAACTTAGCCACGGTTTCACCAGGAGACCTAGTTCTGGTCGAACTACATGAGAATACTGATTGGACAACATAGCTGTCCTGGTCTACTGCGGTTACAGCTTATCCCTTTACCCTCCTGCATCCCTAGTCCCCTCACGAGCAGAGAAGAACACTACCTGAAGTCTGGCAATGCAAGTGATTCAATGTTCAATGGAGTTTGTTTTCAGCAAGTGTAACCCTTCTGCCGGGTAGGCCTGGCAGTAACCAGGGCTGGGTTCAATATCTTGGGGCCATCACACATAGAACCGGCTCGAGCCCCCACCCAGTAATCTGAGAAATTCACACACCCCTGGGCGCCTCTGAGAGGCAATGCTTCCCCACTCGCAAGCACTGAGTCTGAGTGTAGGAAAGAAACATTTAATGAAACAGAAAGAGAAGTCATACGGCATTAACTTGGGGAAAAACACCACAAACAGAGTTCATAACCCCAAACATGAGCCAAGCCCCAACCCCAGCCAAGAATTGCCTGAAGTCCAAAAAGTCCGACACCCCAAAGGTCTCTGTCCCTGGTCCGTGCCACCCAGACTCCCAAAGTTCACCCGCAGGGTTTCACTACCAACCTGGGTAGAAATGGGGGTTGGGGAATAGATAGGGGGCACCTTATACGAAACTCTGCCACGCTCCACCAGCTGTCTTGTTCCATGCCTCTGGACGCTCCACTGGGCACCTGCCACCACTCCACACCACGCCGCTGATGGCCGCTCCTCGCCTGCCACCGCTCCACGCCACACCGCGGCTGTGTCTACACTGGCATGAATTTCCAGAACTGCTTAAAACGGAATACTATTCCGTTTTCAGTTTTTCCGGAAAAGGAGCATCTACATTGGCAGGCTTCTTTTCCGGAAAAGCCCTTTTTCGCGATTGGGGCTTTTTTCCGGAAAAGACTACTGGGCTGTCTACACTGGCCCTTTTCCGGAACTGTGTTCTGGAATAAGGACTTATGCCCGAGCGGGAGCAGAATAGTTTTTCCGGAATAGTGGCAGATTTTGTACAGTAGAGCGTCATTCCTTTTCTGGAAATTCAAGGGCCAGTGTAGACAGCTCGCAGCTTATTCCGGAAAAGCGGCTGATTTTCCGGAATAAGTGGCCCAGTGTAGACACAGCCCGCCAGTCCTCGCCTGCCGCCGCTCCACGTCATGCCACTGCTCCTTGCCTGCCGCTGCTCCACGCCACACTGCTGATCACCGCTACTTCGCTGGTACAACAGGTCTGGCACTCAGCCAAACCAGTGATTTCAACTCTTTAGCCACCAGCTGGACTGGCAAATGAATCCAGCTTTCACTGGACTAGCAAAAAAAAAAGACTCAGGGAGTCTGCTTGAGGTCTGTCCTTAAAACAAAGGGGGAAAGGTGCAAGCTGGGCCAGTCTTATAGCTCACCCCTGGCAGGTGTGAAGCAGGCTGACAAACTCTTTAATGGTTTCCCCCACCTCTGTTCACTCAACTCTGGAAGGGGGGAGGCTTGTTCTTCCGAGACCTCTTTCCATGATGGTGGTGTCTCTCCTGCAAGCACTGGTGGCATGTTTTACAGTTCCCACATTTAGGGGTAGCATGATTAGTGACCCCCACAACAGTCCCAAATTATATACACTTCTCCACATTCCATTCCAACACTGACCTTCCATCAGCCCTGGCTGAATGGGATTTACATAGCCACACCTCGGATTCTCTTCTGAGCTGTATTTACATGTCAACAGTTAACAGTTAATTACCTTGCAGAGCTAAACAACTGTAGTGGGCACACCCACCCCTCCTTTCAGCTGGCTGACAGCAAGCAACAGTTCAGCCCCTGCTTACACAAGCACAAATCCCGTTTCTTTTTCTCCCATTTTCCCTTGCTCCCAATTTACTTCCTGTTTGCCCCCAATTTATATTGTAATATGCCCAGCTCTGCCTTAACCATTTTCCTGAAATGTAACCAACCAATCCTAGCATATCGTTACATGATCATCTAACCAACTGGGTCCCAGCACCCAGTGAAATTAATTTATACAGCAGAGAGAGACAATGAAAGAACCAGACAGAGACCAGACAGAGAAAGGGGGCAGCTGCCCTGGCAATTCAAAGCGGCTCAGAGCAGCATGGCTTTGGGTCTGTGGGGGGCACCATAGTCTGGGTAGTGCTAAGGGCTGACTGCCCCCGGCCCCACCCCTTCCAGCCTCAGCCCTGCCCCTTCTGGAGGCAAGGAGCTAGCCCCCCGACCTTGCCCCAAGGCTTGTCAGCCCCACTGAATACACCTACATTCTCAAAGTATGGGCCTTTACAGTCCTGAATCTCTCTCTCCTATCAGGCAAATAGGAAAGGACTGGCCTGTAGACTCCTGTGCGTAACTCTGACCTTGGTTCTCACCCTCCCTATTCTAAGGAGAGGCCTGGGAAAGGAATCCCTTCGTCTGGACTGCAGATGGGGAGAGAGCTGATAGGAATCATTAGCTGCAAGTCTGCAGTAATGGTCGGTGCCCTGGCCGCAGCCCAAAGCTGCTTAATGGACTCGATTTCCACACGACCACCGAGAGCACGCAGCAGGAGACATTCATTCTGAACCACTCCGGCTTTGGGCAGTAAATAAAAGGCACCTCCGGGAACAGTCCAGGGCTGAGAATTACAGCAGGGCGCTGGTTTCCTTTCTGCTCCGTGAGCCCTAGGCCTGGAAGCAGCAAAAGCAGGAGCCATTCAGACAACGGGACATCCTCATGCGATCCTTCTGCACTTGCCCGTCCATGGCAGGGGACGGGGGCTCTCACCACCAGCCTCTGCTTTAGCGCTGGCTGCGTCTGGCCGGACGAGCGGGTCGGCTGGGAGCAGATGGGCTCTCAGAAATAAGACCAAGGGAGGCCAGGCCGGGCTGTCTCTCCCGTGGCGATGTGCGCAGGCTGCAAAGTCATCTCTGCCAGAACAACCGGAATCCGCGGTCTGCCCCAGGCACCGCGCGGTCCCAGACTGGGGGTCCGTGGGGAGCACAGAAGGACGGGCTTGTGGTTAAGGACATCGGCTGAGCTGTAGGCCATCAGGGTTCAGACTCCCTTGGCGGCTTGGAACAAGTCCCTGCCCAGCGCAGTGCCCCTACCGCCAGCTGTCAGGCGAGGCCAAAGCCCCTTGGTAAGAGTCGTGCGGTAAGTCCAGTAAAGGTGACGGAGGGGGTGGATTATACCTAGCTAGGAACACCAGAGCCTGTCTCGCTCTATCCTTTTCTGGTGGGGACGACGGCAGGGCTAAAAACGTAGCCACCAATGGGGGTTGCTCCTCACCCCTCTAATCCCCCCTGCCTGCTCCTTGGGGCAGCCACTGCCTCCGGGGAGGTGTCTGTGCAGGGGCCCATGATAGCTGGGCAATACCGACTCACCGGGTGGATGTTCGCTGGCCTGCGTTAGGCAGCAGGTCACGCTCGATGATCACAGTGGGCCCTTCTGGCTATGAACTCTATGAACCCGTCTGATGCCCTTAAACATTAGAAGAGGGGGGAACACACAGTGCGGGGGGTTGGCCCGATGCTCCTGGATGGGCGGGACCTCTGGCAGAAGGGGTGGGGTCAGGGCAGCCAGCCCTCGGCACCATTCTGTGTAGGGCTCCAGCGGCAATTTAAAAGGCCCGGGGCTCCAGCTATTGCAACAGCAGCAGCGGCAGCCAGGAGCCCGAGAACCCCGAGCAACCGCCTCCTTCCCTTCCCCCCCATTGGGGGGCCTGCCTACAAGAGCCTCCCCCTCTTTGTGAGAGGAGCCCCAGACTTCCACTTCAGGGTTCAGTTCTCCCTGCAAAATCCCCGACTACAGAGCACACTCCCTCCACCTCTGGCGGGGCAGCCTGGAGCCCCCCTTTCCAGCCCTCCCCCTGCGCCCATGTCAGCAGGAAGAGGGAAAAATCTGCTTTCACCCTCCCGCTTGCCCCACACAATCCCCCTGATCCCATGCGGGCACAGAGAGACTCTCTCTGGTGGCAGGCAGGAGCTCAGCCACCTGCAATCAAGACCTGGCCCAGTTTATCCTGCAAAGGCAGCTGGCAAATTTTTCCAACAGCCAGCCCTAAAAAAATGTGACCACCGTGTCTTTGTGGCTTTCTGGACAGTTGGCCTGACTTTGAGCCCCCAAATCGGTCACTCGCCTGTCGGCTCACTCGCGGGGGCCAGCCTGGATTCACAGTGCTCCTTTCTGCAGTGTTTCTCCTGGGGCGTGGCTAGATGAAGCGAAGAGAAATTCACTCGGCTTTGCGTGTGCTTGTTTTCCCCTCTCCCGGCTGCAGTGACCTCCACGCTCAACATCATGACCGTGCTGGGAGACTGACAGGATCAGAACTGACGGGAGAAGGCCTGCGATTGATTTTTGCTTCGTATTTCAGGGGGAAAGGACGGTCTCGTTCCTGTCTTAAATTAGCGCCATGCGCTGAGTGGGTGAGATCAGAGACGGCCTCCACATTGCGCCGGGTGGACCATCCAGCTAATGAGAGCTCATCAAAGGCTTTTAAACAGCCTCCTGGCTTGGTTCCCCCACCTCTACCTCCTCCTCCTCCCCGCCAGGCTTTGCTGGGATCAGAGGAGCCCTCGAGGTTTCTCTGATCAAAAGGAGCCCGGAGCACCGTCCGACACCAGTGGAGTAGCGAAGGCAGGAGCTGCTCCTGCATTGCCAGGTTGCAAGCAGAGTCCTTTCCCCGTTTCCCCACAGGTAAGCTCTTTGGGGCAAGGCCTGGCGTCTTTGTTCAGCACCTGACACAATAGGACCCTGCTGCACAACCATAACACACACAACGAAGGCTGTGCATGCCCGGCTCCTCAGTTGGATTTCCCCATGTCCCAGCTGCTCCCGCTGGGGCTCACGCTTTCTCCTGGAGGGCTCTTTGGCAGCCACTTTTTAGGGTGACATCCATGCCACCCCATTGGTCTCATGGCAGAGGAAAGGGCATTCCACTCCAAAGGGGCACTCCCTTGGCTCAGCTTCCTACCTGTGCTTCTCAAGTCCAGGGACTGGAAGAAAAAGAAGAGAGACTCGGCTGTATTTCATTGTATCCCTGGCACAGGCATGCTACCGATCCCTAGAGAGATACTTGACTTTCCATCTTTCGGTGTGTCCCTGGGGACAGGCTGGTGGCCAGGTGAGCCTTAGACGTGGGTACACTGCTAATTAAAAACCAGACCACTCTGATCCCTGGGATGAAATTCGACCTGGAGGCGGGAGGGCCCTGAACGTGCTCTGCATCCACCCAAAAACACTCCGAACCTGGAAGACAAAGACCCCCCCCCATCCTTTCATAGAAAACTGTCCTGAAGTTTAGGCTACTCTCATGATGTTGGGGCGGGGGAGCTGACTCCTGATTTGTGACTGCTTGGGGCTCCTGGCTACGCCTAAGGCAGCCGAGCTTGTGCAAGGCACGACTAGTGAGGACGGAATGGTTCTGTTTTCAAGGACGTGCCTTTCTCTTGTCCTTCATGCTGGGCCTCAGGTGTGGGAGAGGCTCCCTGAGACCATCCTCAAGACAACTTCATTTCGCTCCTTCGCACGCCTCTTTGCGGCGGTGCCTTCCAAACAACGTGAGAACTAGTGTGCTGCTGAGACTACAGCCTGAGGTGACGAATGATACCGTCTCGCTGTTTCCTTGTCGTCTTTCCCCTCCTGATGGGTCTCCCCAGAGCCACACCGGGGGCGTCCCACTTCTGTTTGCTTTCTCTCGAGGTATGCTTCCCTTGCAAGCTCTTGGGGGCAGGGACCATCTCCATACAGGGCCCAGCAAAATGGGCTGGTCCAGGACTAGCCGCAATGACAATGCAAACCCTAAATACTCATGTGTTGGGGTCTTCCTGTGACTCCAATTTCTTCGAATAATAAACTGCCAAAGCAGCCCTCTCCAGCTTTGGCTATCTGGGCTCTGTACTCACCAGTTCCTCCAGCTTTCACGTGAAGGGTCCTCATGGGATTGGCATCACAGCATCCTCTGTGAGTCGTTGACAAGAAATATGGAGTCAGCAGCATCTCAGCACGACGGCCAAATTTGGAGCAGAGCTGGGTGCTCTGCGTACTGCTGTGAGATTGTGCAACAAGAGGGAGGCTTTCTACACAAAATGCCACCATCGTGTACAGGGCATGAAGTGGAAGGACTTCCCTCCGATGTCTATTGTCACTTCTTTCATCCACAGATTGTGGGGCCGTTGGCTGCAGATGGCGCTTGGCACTTTCCGGACTTCTTGCCAGAATGCCACGAAACACTCCGGCAAACATCATTCGCGGGTGGCTTGTAACATCTGGGATAAAACTCCACCAACCAAAGGGATGGCCGTGGCCCAGAGACAGACCAGAGACGTCACGCCTCTTCCAGCATTGCCACCCAAACCCTTGTGGATGCACAGGAACAGACCAAACGGCGAATGAGCGCCATGCCTGGCCATTCGGTGTAGTACCGACAAAAGCAGAAATAGGCTCCTCCGGCACTATCTCGGACCGCCCTGCAACCTGCTTTTCCTAACTGGCCCTGGTTAGCCCTCCTCTGACAATCGCTGAATGTGGCCCTGGGAGTTTATGCATAAGGCAGTGTTAGATACATTGAAGTCTATCTACACCCACTTACTTGGCTTTGCCAAACCAGACCGTCAATCATTTCAGATGGAGCTGTAAATTCATTGTCCGTGCCAGCCACTGTGGGGGCAGATATTGCTTATTCCATGGTTCCCCCAGACTCTTTCATAAACACTTTCCAAAGGGTTCTGTGTGGGAGGGGTACTGTGGATTGTGCGCCTTACACAACAAAAACCCTCCTGATGAAATTTCTCCCAAAACTCATTCTCCACGAACAGTTTCAGTTCAGATAAATGGGCATTATTTCACGGAAAACTGTCTCTCAAACAAAGTTCCTGCCCACTACAAGTTACTATGGATAGATGCATGGATTTCAGAAGGCCATGGTTATTAGATGATAGTGGGTTTTTCTGGTATTGCCATTATCACAAATAACACTACATTAATAAATACAAGGCCCTTACAGAACATCTTTCCTCTTCAGACATTCAAGGGCTCTAAACAGAACCAACAAGAGGCAAAGGAAGAGCCCTAGAGGCAGACTCCAGCCAGAATGAATCCTCTCGAAAAACAGAAAGACCTTTTTATCACACCTGTGTTAAAACGACAACAACAGCAGCAGAGGCGAGCATGCCTCATGGCTGCTGGATGGAAATGCATCTCCTCTTGAGTCCGGGAACGAAGAACCTCGTTAGCATAACAGGTGCGGATGTGGGTCAGCACACGTCCTGCCTAACCTCGCTGAGCACAACGATCAACTCCGTCATTACCTCTAACGAGATGCCCTCCACTCAGCATGGGGGAAGCAAGAGTCGATGGAAGGGTTCCCAAAGCAGCCGCTCCTGGCAGGGCTCACCAAATGCCATTTTGCCATCTAACCCCTTTTGTTCCCCGAACACCGGGCACCAAACCCCTCTTCCGTCGGCTACAGGGACAGCGAGCAAGTTCCTGACTCAGGGCCTTTGCAGAATGGCCCTGGCCAAACTGAGCCGAGTTCTCCATGCCCAGCTTGCTCAGGGCAGCCATGCCATGCTGCACGAGAGGGCGTCCTGCTCTGAGGTGATAATGCACCTGAGGCTGAGGATGAGGGGTTGGGGCACAGGATGGGGCTCTGGATTGGGGTCCGAAGGTTCCAAGTGAGGGAGGGGGCTCTGGGTTTGGCCACAGGGTTGGGGCATGGGCTCTGGGAGGGAATTTAGGTGGTGGAAGGGGTTCAGGCCTGGGTCAGGGTTTGGGGTGCAGGCGCTGGAGGGAACCTGCCAGCCTCGACTGTGTCAAAAACCAGACCCGCGGCAACAGGGAAGCAAAGTGAAAGGCATTTCCCACGGTGGCCTCTGAAAGCTGTAGCTGCACCTTCTCCCAAGAGAGAGGCTGAGAATGCAAATACCAGGAGAAGTTCTCTCTTCATTGGGGACTTCCTGTCATTGTTGTGCTGCCCCTCTTTGGTCCTGTACCCCAAAGGAGCTGAGACTCAGCAGTGTTACCGGGAGCTTTCCTGTTTGGGCAAACCCAAAGCTCAAGATGAAATTCAGGAAGTTCAAAGATACACACCAAACCCACCCAAATGTGTAGCAAGGGAGCGTGGAAGTGAGATGAATTCCGCACAGATACTCTGTGGCCAGCTTTGCTCCAGCCTCCCAGAGAATCCCTCCAGAATTGTGCCCTCGGGGCAGAAGTCTTACCGCCTGCACCTCACGGCCAGTTATGAAACTGAACTAGAGATGGCATCAAGCGCTAGGAGGTCACGGCCTAAGCTAGTGCTGTGTGTTCCGCCTGCCCACGGAAATTCCAATGCCAATCGCAACAGACAGCTATGTGAACTGGGGGGCCAACGGGAGCCACTGTAATTCAGCCCCTGGGGCATATGCATTATGGTATAGTCTTCAATTACAGTGCCACCTGCTGGTTTCCACAGACGTCTCTGCCCAGCCAGTCCCGGCCTCTGCTTTGCTCCAACCCCCAGGTCGTTTCCCTACAACAGCCAAATTCAGGCTGCCAACTTTCCTATGGCACAAAACCAAATACCCTGCCCCGCCCCTGTTCCCAGAGCTCCAGAGGAAGAGGCCTCCCCACCTGGGTCTGAGGATACATCCATTAATGCCTGGGTATGGTTCAGATACTGTGGTAAGCACAACTGCGACAAAGGATAAATGGACACAGGTCAGACAGTAGAAATGGGAACACACAGAAACCCAGAGGGGCACATCTCCACAGCAGGGCTTAACTCGAAATAAGCTACAGAAAGTTGCACTAAGACACTTGCGTAGCTCAGTTTGAAATTGGGAGTGTCTACCCAGCACTTATTTCAAAATAGAGCACTCTTCCTCCGACTTCCCTTCCTCCTCGTACCAGGAGGGTTACAGGAGTCAGAGGAAGAAGTCCTCCAGCTTGACAGTACTTCGATGTTATTTCGAACTAACTGCCTGCGGAGTAGACACGGACTAAGTTATTTTGAAATAATGTTGCTGTGTTGACATACCCTTCGGGAACATTTTAACCTGCCTGGGCACTCAGTCATGGATTTAGAAGTAGCCATTCCTCTACAAAGGCATTTCACTAATTAATTACAGAGAGAGTGTGCGGAGTTGACCTTCATTTACAAATGTGACCCTGTTTCCCTAGGCCTGAACAAAGACATTAACTGGATAACCCATTATAAAGCCAGTCTCCCCTGCCTTTAACACCTCTCTGCTACATCTCACGCTAAGTATGGGACACTTCCAGCCCACTCAATTAGCCTCCCTTCTTCTTCTGTTATACATTGCTGGGTTCCCATTATTTAGCTTCCAGCTCATCTGAGGAAGTGGGATTTGCCCACAAAAGCTCATGACACGCTCTAGGTTTTCCTCGATCTCTACGGTACCACAGGATTCCTTGTTGTTTTTAAAGTTATGGATGCACACGGCTGCCCCTCTGAGGCGGTGGGGAGCCCCCTATGTAGAGAAGGAAGGCGGGGGTCATGTGGAGCAGCAGGCCGCCTAAGTGTGCCGGGGTGTGTGTGTGCCATCAGCTAGTCTCCAGCTCGCAGTCCCATGGACTCCTCTGCAGGGGAAAAGCATTTTATCGTTGGCCATTAGCTTCACTGCTGCCAGAGGAACTTCATTGGCTTTGACAGCTTCCATGTCGACTCCTCCCCTGCCCCACGTATCAATATTCGATCGGGTGGATGCTGTCCGGCAGCCCAGCGTAGGTCGCTGGTGGCAGTCCATCACACAAATTGCTCTTGGCGAGAGGAAAAAGGCCGAACACTCAGCGTTGCCTGAGGGGAGGGAACCAGCCTGGTGCAGGGATTACAATAAGCCCATAAATCAAGGGAGAAAGCAGGGAGCAGACGGGTTGAAAGGGCCAGCGAGGACAAAGGAAAATGGAGAGAGAAGCCGTGACCCAAGGTTTGAAGCCGTACACGTGCCTGTTGAAACCCCGTTGCTGGATCGAGAAGACTCCTAGCAGGGGGCTTTCTGGGACTGGACACCAGCTGGTGCACAGAACCTTTGCACAAGTCGCGTGTTTTGCTGGACACCTTACAGCACAAAAAGGAGTCAAAGCTGCACAGCAGGAAACCAGAGAGTGTTTCCCATTGCAGGCAAGATCCCGACTGGGTCAGACCAACTGTCCATCTAGCCCAGTGTCCTGTCTGCCCACAGTGGCCAGTGCCAGGCGCCCCAGAGGGAGTGAACAGGGATCCCTCCCTGCTATCCGTCTCCAGCCTCTGACAAACAGAGGCCAGAGACTCCCCTTGGTGGGAGATTAGGCCGGGTGCGGAACTGACTACAGGCGGCCATTACCATGGTTTCACTGCACACACTGGACAAGAGTTAGAGCGACAAGCAGTGACCCATCGATTTTCTCAGAGGATGGCAGGGAGGGCGTTGGCTCCTCATCTGGTGAAATGTGCCGAGGGGCAACTAAGTGCGCTCTTCCCCTCCCCCATGCAGGACGAGAGCAGGAAACGAGCCAGCCCACCTAGCTGCCTAGAACGGCACCGCACCGCCCGCCAGCACCGCACCACATGGCGGGCCTAAGGATGACGGAAGGGACCAGAGTGGTATTTCCGCAAGCACCTGCTGCTGCCTGCTCGTGCCAGGGTTGGTCGACTAGTGAAGGTAGATGCTCCTATGGCAGTCAAGGGGCTGATCTATAAAGAAGAGCCAGGTTAAGCTGAATTACTAAGAACCACAAGCCCTGTGTTTTCGGGATCCAAGGAACCAGGCCATTCACCCCTAAACTGCACCCGTGAGGTTTGGACAAGAAACTTGACATCTCGGGCCTTCACGCTGAGACCAGTAGTGTTTCCTTGGGGGAGCCCCCGCCCCCAGTTCACCCTGGTCTAGCAGAAGACTCCCTTCTGCATGGAGGAACGAGACCAGCTCTGCAGAAGGCCCAGCAGAGGTCACATCAGACAAGCGCACAGGAGGGTGCAACAAGAGAAGTGGCCACCTGCCATGAAGCCAGACATCTCCAGGGCCTTCCCTCTCCGCTACCTATGGACCCATAATGTTCCCCGTCCCACGGCGCAGTAGGACCTCACAAGAGGGCCAGACCCCCAAACTGGAGCACAGATCTTGTGTGGAGCCATAACATTGTACAGCAGCTGCAGACCTAGTCGTGGTGGAGGTTAGGGCAGGCTTCGCCGTGCAGGGGTAATTCTTTTCCCTGCCAGAACACTGTAGCACACCGGGTGAGTCTTTTGTGTGTGTGCTCTCCAAAGCCAGAATGTCCAGTGCAACAGATCCCACAGGGAGAGGGAAAGAATCCAGGAGCCATTGTCTCCCTGTTAAAGCCCTGGTCACCATGACCTCCGTGGCTACGTTAAATCATGATGTTTAATCTGTTTTTAAAGGCGCTCTCAGAGGGGCTCAGAGCCCCACTCTGGAGCTGGAGTTCGGTCCACTTGCTTTGTGGCGTGGTAAAAGGCAGCTAATTGTGAAACAGCGTCACCCTGCACATGTTGCGTTACACATAGCCTGCCTTCCAGCTATGCCGGGGGTTCTCCAACCTCGCGGCACCATGACTCACTCTGGACAGCTACAGTTACTGCAGAACCCCAGGAACGGAGACCAAAGCCAGAGCCCCACTGCTCCAGGTGAGGGGGCTGAAACCAGAGCCCCACTGCTCCAGGTGAGGGGGCTGATGTCTAAGTCCCACTGCTCCAGGTGGGGCAGGGGGAGGCAAAGCTGAAACCCAAGGTCTTCCATCCTAAACAGGGGGCCTTTAACCTGAGCCCCGCTGGCCAGGGGTGAAGTCCTCGGGCTTTGGAAGGCTGGTAGGATTCACGCTTCAGCCCCAGCCCCAGCCAACCGAAGCCAGTCACCCACTTTAGGGTCCCGCCCCACAGCCTCAGAACCGCTCGCTGAGCTACGCTATTTCCTTCCACAGAGAGGTGGGGCTTGAGCCTCTGGGGCGAAGTACAAAGGGACAGCAAGGTGAGACGCCCCCTCAGAGCACGAAGAAGTCCAATAGCGCCTTGAGAAGAGAGCGCCCGAGCTGACCAAAACCCGGGAATTCTAGTCCAATTCCAACATCCCCTTTTGTCCTGAATTGGAACAACAACAAAAAAGCAGAAATTCTGAAAAATTTAATTTTTGGAAACCCTGAAATGCTTTATTCAAACGTTTCCTTTCCAGCGTTTCAAGGCAAAAGGGGCTTCATTTGGTCTGTCCTGTGCTGACCAGTACATTATCCGTTAAAACGAAGTGCTGTGAAGGCGTGCTGATGCGGGGAGGGCAAAGAGGACCGTTGCCCAGCAATGCACAAGGGCCTGGGGCCCCCAGCGGTAGTGGGGGCAGCCGAAGACCCAAGCCCGTTAAATCACCACTGGCGTGCTAGGTGGGGCGCTCCGGGCAGCTCTGAGGGCTGCTTGTGGGCCGAGGGGCTCCGGCAAGGCTTGCTCCAGACGGTGCTGAGGGCTGGCTGACCCAGCCACACCACACCCACCTCGGGGCACGCCCCTTCCAGGAGCATGGAGCTGGCCTCCCCACCTTACCCAGGGACCTGGCAAGTCTGCTGGCCTCCCGGGCGCTTTCACCCTATGGAAACCAAACGCTTTATTTTCCGATGCAAAATTTCAGCTACATTGCTGGGTTCCCACAGCATTTTAATTGCGATGAATCAGCAAACCCACCAGCTCTACAGGACATTCACTAAGTGCCTGATTAGATCGCCCTCTGCCACCCACGCCTCAGGCCTCTCCCTGCGTGCACTGGGCCTGCTGGAATTTTGCCAGCTCCCCAGGGTTCAAAAAAACCATAAGTCAGGCGCCCCCACCATTTTGGCAAACCATGAACGGCGGGTTCAGGGGTGGGTGAGAGTTTTGCGGGGCCCAGGGCATGGGGCCTATTGAAGCGCAGGGCCCGGGGCAGCTGCCCCGTTCACCCTGCCCTATATCTGCGGCTGGGCAAGTTCCTTTTATTCACCATCTAGCTTGACGTGTTCTCCACGCTGCTGTGGCTGTAAGTGAAACGCCTGCAACTTCCAGATTTGCACTCTGATCCTGCTAACCGTGCCCTCAGCGCGCAGGCAGCTATACGGAGCCGATCCCGCACCACTGCCCCTGGGGGCAGGTCTACACTGCGATGCAGGGCTGCCTCCAGTCAGGGTCCATTGGCAGGCTGGCAGGGCTATCCAATCACAGTGTGGATGGTCCGAGTCACTCAGAGGCCATGTGGGGGGCGATGGAGGGGAAATCTGAGATCCCAAAGGCCCACGCTGCAATCGGATAGCCCTGCACCCCAAGCCTTGGTCAGCTGACGTGGGCTCCGAGACCTGGTGCTGTGGGTTTTTGATTGCCATGCCACTGTACTCACCAAGCCCATGTGTGATCAGACAGGGTCATCTCCTCATGGGCTGACTGACGTCATTATACGGAGCACAGTATGCCGATTATATGGAGCACAGTATGCCAGTGCTCCGGCAGCTGCACTGGCTTCCGGTATGTTTCCGAACACAATTTAAGGTCCTGGTTAAGACCTAGAAAGCCCTAAACAGGTTGGGTCCAGGGTATCTGAAGGACCATCTTCTCCCATATGAACCTGCCAGGGGATTGAGGTCATCTGGGGGGGGGCTTTGCTCTCATGTTCCCCCACTTACGGAGATAAGATTAACATGTACACAGAGCAGGGCCTTCTCAGCTTTTGCTCCCAGGCTGTTGAATTCTCTCTCCCGGGATATTTGCATGGCGCCAACGTTAGTATTGTTTCAGTGTCAAGCTAACACCACCCTTTTTCCTTGTGCTTTTATTGATGTTTGAGTGTGTGTGTGTGTCCCTCCTCTCGAAATGTCTTAGCAGGTTTTATGTCCCTCTGGGGTCTCGTATTTTAATTTTTATATAGATTTATATTGTGTTTTTTTTAAAAAACGTGTAAGCCGTCTCAAATATTTTAAATGGAAAGGTGGGGTAAAAATGTTTAAGAGAAAATAAATAAGTCGTAGCTCTTTATTACCTCCTCCGTTTCGACAGCACAAAGGCTGGACTTGAAACTAAACATTTTCGTCATGAAGCTCTTCTTTAGAAAATCAAAGACTGGAAGGTGCGGGTGGGCTTACCCTTAATTATCCTCTTCCATCTGCATTTCAAACCGCATGCTCTGCCAGAGAGCAGAACACGTTCCCCGTAGCCAGGCGGACAAGAGATCTCGGAAACAGCTGCTATATTTAACCAAAAAAAAAAAAAAAAAAAAAAAAAAAAGTACCCTGGGTTGCCATGACAACCTAGAGTCTAAAAATAGAAATGCTGTCTCCAGCGCAGTTGGGATGGCAGGAAGCACTGAGGGGAGCGGCTTTAATGAAGGATTGGGAACCATAGCAGATTAGGCTTGGAAGAGACCTCGGGAACCATCGAATCCAACCCCCTGCTCCAAGCAGGACCAACCCAACTCAATCATCCCGGGGCGGGGGGGGGGGGGGGGGAGGGGAGGGCCGTCCGTCCCAGGGGCTCGACAATTTAAAAGGGCCCGAGGCTCCTGACAGTGCCCGGAGTGCCGGAGCCTTTAAATCCTGCCAGGGCCCTAGGGGGTGTAGACGGGCTAGCGGGGGAGCTAGCTCCCAGTCCTGCCCTTTCTTCCTAAGCCCCCACCACTTCGGGGAGGGCCGGGAGCTGTCCCCCATGCCTTCCCGGGGGAGCCTGGCAATTTTGTCCTCCGCCCTGCAGGGGGACAGGCCGCCATGGCAGAAGAAGGTGGGGAGACTGGTGAACTTCTTCAGATTCTCTTCTCCCTTTCTCCCCAAACCTGCAGGCCCCCAAAGGATGGGATGTAATTGAGCCTGGGAAGCTCTTCATCCCATCTCCCTAGACTGAAGGCCAGAAGAGCTTCAGGTCCCGCCCAGTTTCCCTAGCCCCCTTGCACGGCTGGGATCCGAATCATGAGCAAGACCCACATGCTTCCAAAAATCATGCCTCCTCTTGCACAAAGGCAACCAGCTCTCACAAGCCTAAATCCAGGACGTTAACCCAAAGACTATTCTCTCTCTCTGTAATCCATATCTGTAGGCTCATGCTGCATTATCAAACTACTCACAGGCCAAGAGCAAACCAGAGGAGCATCTTTTGAAACCAGATACACAAGACAGAATCGTGGCATGTTTCTACCGTGGGTCAAAATCTCCAACCGTGTTATTCGTTTTTCTCGATGATGCGCTGCCAGAAAGTGGACACAGTGGTGCCAGCAGCTTCCCCCTCCCACCAGTTAGCTGTTCCCAGTGATGGAAGAATCAGACTTCTCAGAGGTGACAGGTGTCTTTTTGTAGCTTTCTCTGTTTGCAGTGCTGATTTGAAGGAAGCCTCAAGTGCCGTTGTCAACTGCCTGGATGCTCGCCGATAAGCGCACCACTCTTCTTGACTCCTGCGCTTTTCTTTAAAGGAACACGTTGGTTTCTGTGAAGACGCCTTCAATGAGGAAAAGATTTTATGCTGAGTGGAGGTGATTGTTCATTTGCTTTTCTTCCTAGGACGTCAGGAATTTGAGCTTGATGGAAATCTTCCAACAGAATGATCCTCCCTGCTCCACTCCCCAAAATCTGCACATACCGATTCCTTGAAAATGAAATATTTGCTGGGAATGGGCAGCCTTTGATGAAAATTTGTTTCAAAACTAGAGGGGAAGGTGTATTTTGTGGGCATTTATTTATAAGACCAAATCCAATGGGAAATGGGAAACAAAAGAGTCAAAATCAGAACGAAAAGTTTCGATTTGCCTTGTGATAGGGCGAGCCCACCTGGAGTCTGTCCGTGAGCAGACACACCCCTGCCACACAACTTCCTGTCTTCAGAGAGCTCGGCAGCTCCACGCAGGTTCTCTTGTCTACTTAATCCCTTCCCGGGGGCCAGCTTACTGAGTACAGATATTCTGCAACAAGAACCCCAAACGTTTATCACGCCGGTGCAAGTAGGCCATGAAACCCCAAGACATCTCATCTGTTTAGGGTTGCCAGATGGTTTCATAAAAAATAACAAACAGCTCCCCCCCCCCCCCCAAAAAAAAACACACTGGGAAAAAATTCTGTTGAGAAAAAAAAGGGGGGGGGAGACCAAAGTTGTTGAGCAAAAGAAAAAAAGGGGGGAGGGCACTGTGCCTTTAAATGGCCCCACGCTCCTCACTCCCCTGCTGCTTTTTGTCCCCACTGGGCTTCCGTCTGAGGGAAACAGGAAATACCAGTCATTTCATATGTCTGGTATTTTCTGTTTTTTTTACCGGATGGGGGAACCCAAATAACGGACAGTCCAGGTGAAAACCGGACACCTGGCAACCCTACATCTGTTGACAGTACACATCCCATTCTACCACACAAGGGCTCTTCTTCACTCCCTTCCATCAGGCCAGACACCCCAGTCTGTCCAGCGGGAATGCAACCACCCTTATTTCAGCAGACGTCTGTCCCCCTGCCTATACCTTCCTCCAGCTCTCCAGAGCAGAGATGCCAGCAAGAGAAAGAGCAGTTAACTGTATAGACATCTCTCCATGCGTATGCCTCTCTGCTGCTCTCCTGCCTTCATGTTTCTGGATCTGGCTTTCTGGCTTGGGGTATCTGGTACTGTCCTTGCTGTTGGCTATTCCCATGGAAACATCTTCTGGCTTTCGCAGCTCTCATCTCCTAATCTATCCTCAGGCAGCCCTCACCTGCCCTTCTCCTGGCTGGCTCCCCAGGTGTCTCTCCCTTCTAGGGCTCAAATGCTCTCTTATGTCCAACTGTGGTCAAATGCCCAGGTGGTACACTGGCCTCACCCATTAAAGACCCTGGAGTGCCCTCAAACCTGCGGAACTGCAGTTTGCAGGAAATGTTCAATGTCAGGTTTGTTCTGTTACAGAACAGAAAGAATTTTGAAATTGCAAATCTCCCAGGCAGAAGGAGCTGCCAGAGTTGATCTTCCATCATCCAGTATCTTGTCTCCCTCAGTGGCCAGTACCAGCTGCAACAGGGAGGGGCATAAACCCAGCAGTGGGCGACTACCGAATAACTCGCAACCAATCCATTTGGCAACCACAATCGTCAGCACTTCCTGGTCACTTTTTCAGTCTGTTTCAATCCCGGTTTTCTAACCTTTCTGCTATGCAGCACTTCCCTAGCGCCTTTCAAAGCACACAGGGCAACATTTTCAAATCGGTGTCTCCATGGTGACGAGTTTTTAAGCCTCTCGTTAGCCATCTAAATGGAAATGACCTCTCAGACAGGCACTGTGCACTTGGAGTTCCCACTCATGTCACTAGGAGCTGGCTCACTCAGCACCTCTGAACCCTGCTTGTATTTAGCAGCCTAGTTTTAGATACCAGTTAGAAAGCGTAAGACCTGAGCTAAACACGCACTTACAGCTGGTTCGCGCAAGGCATACAGTTGTAATGAAGAGAGGAACTAACCGCTGGAGCCGTGCTGGTCCATGGTGGATTCTCCATCCCGGGAGATTTTAAAAAACACATTTTTTTCTTAAAGGCTCGGCTGTGGTTCAAAAGGAATTGGGGGGCAGCTTCCTGGTTGATCCAGGTTAAACCATATGATCACAGTGCTCCTTGGAATCTATGCAGCTAGGTGAGAACAATAACTCTGTGCATCCTATTGAACAAAAACATGTTCTCCTTGGCTTCTGAGGATAGAACAAGAAGCAATGGGCTTAAACTGCAGCAAGGGAGGGTTAGGTTGGACAGTAGGAAAAAGTTCCTAACTGTCAGGGTGGTCAAACACTGGAATAAATTGCCTAGGGAGGTTGTGGAATCTCTCTCCCTGGAGATATTGAAGAGTAGGTTAGATAAATGTCTATCAGGGATGGTCTAGACAGTATTTGGTCCTGCCATGAGGGCAGGGGGCTGGACTCGATGACCTCTCGAGGTCCCTTCCAGTCCTAGTATTCTATGATTCTATGAAAAGCAACAGGATCTGGGTTTAATCCCGGAGTGCCCAAAGGTCTGCACTGCTGTCGCGATGGTGGGAATTCGATTTGAAGTGGAAATGGTCCAGCTTCAGCACTTAGGATGGTTCCTCCCCACACAGCAGTGAGCTGGGATGTGTCATGAGCCCCATTTTACAAAGCGGGGCTGGGGGCGTCAAGGTACGTTTTTCTCAAATTGGTTAACGTCTCACCTAGAGGGAGCTGGCTTTTAGCAGCGGGCTCTTTAAACAGCAATTGTTAAAGTCGATTAACATCTATACCAGATTTTTTGTTGTCTGCTCCTGGTTTTAGGGAGACACGGGCTTTCCAAGAGACACAGCACAGAACTATATGTGAAGCGCTATCACGTGCACACAGGAAACCAAATGGCCAGAGATATTTTCCCCATTGTTTTTTTTCCCCCAATTCAGTAAGAGTAGATGTTCCTTGTGAGCACAATTTCAGACAAATGTGACTTTTCACATTGATCAGAGAGGCCCCCATTAGGTAACTTGACCATGGTCAAATAATCAGTGGCAGAGCCTAAAATGGAAGCGCAACACCCAGCACTCCAACTCCTCCCCTTAAGTGCTATGCCTAGCTCCCATTATCACTTGCACTTCCCTTGTGGCTTATGACAAGATCATGCCCTACTGGTGTGGGTTTTTTATTAGACAGTCCAGAGTGGTCAGCTACTATTACCCTAACTATTGTTAGGATAATGGCACTTCTCGACAGGTTGCAAATCTTGCAGAGTCCATTTAACTTTCAGTCCCAAGCAGCACAAAATTTCCCACTGTACGAACTGGCTGTCACTCAGCACAGGGAGCTCAAGCCTCTCTTTCTCGGGCAATCAGAAACTCTAGCCTTTGCCAAACACAATCAGCTGGTTTGCTCCCTGGGAGCACGCCGAGGGCTGTCCGCACAAAGTACTTTGTTCCTCCTGTTCTCTTATGTCTCCCATCCCATGATGGACGTGTTGCTAATTCCGCCACAGTCCACACCCTCCCTCCTGGTGCATGCTGATGGAGCACGTCTCTCCCACTGGCCAGTGCACCTGCCAAATATGCTGTGGGGTTGCCCGCCCTGTGCAGCTGGGAAATAACCCACATTTGCAGGGCTGGGACCTAAACCTGGCAAGACCAACCATGTGCATGATGAAGGCCTTGACATGTGTGCAGCTGAACTCTGTGTGTAATGTTACTCAGACGGCAAGATGGAGACTTGGGTGGCAAAGAACCCCTGGAGTTCCCAGGCTCAGCCCTGGAAGATGGAGATTCCCCAACATGCCTTAGGCCCAGTGAGAAAGTATTGGTCTCTAGCAGTAGAGCGGCAATGGTGGAAACACAAGGTGGCATTCTTTACACAATGTACAGTCAACCTGTGGAACTCCTTGCCAGGGGATGTGGTGAAGGCCTGGACTTTAACAGGATTAGAAAAAGAACTAGATAAATTCATGGTGGATAGGTCCATCAATGGCTGTTGGCCAGGATGGGCAGGGATGGTGTCCCTAGCTTCTGTTTGCCAGAAGCTGGGAATGGATCATTTGATAATTCCCTGTTCTGTTCACTCCCTCTGGGGCATCTGGCATTGGCCACTGTGGGCAGACCGGACACTGGCTGGATGGACCTTTGGTGTGACCCAGTCTGGCCATTCTGATGTAGACTCCAGTGCTCAGGAATCAGCCCATCCACCAGATCATTCGATTCTAACCCCCAAGACTGTTGGCAGCCACCTTTGTGGGAAAACAGCTTGCGCGCCACATTTCACCCTCCTCCTTTTTAACTCAACAGGCTTTTTTGGTCCAATCTATATTTAACTCCCTTCCAACCCCCTCCTCACGCGTCGTGCACCGAGCCTGGCATTTGGATACAGCCTGTTCCTTTGGCGAGGAAGCTGCGAGCGATTGGCAGCAGTAAATCGTTAACCCTGTCAGGTCGCGCCCCGCCTTTGGGTCAATGCGGCCATGCATTGCTCAAACTGACAAGGGCAGCGAACACGCCAGCTCCGTAAGGCGGGCGCAGAAACCCTGGAGTAGAGCATGTTTAGAGCTAGCTTTTCGGAGGTCAAAAATGGGCATAAAAGGCAAGGGTCCGAGGGGGAAGAGAGTTTAAAAGATGTCCAAGCAATAAAGGGCACTCTAACCCAGTGGGGTGCGCCCACTGGAGGAGAATGGGTGAGAAGGTTTCAAGAAGTGGGCCCAGGTTTTAACAAGTGTGGCAAAGTCAGCGTTGTGGAAGGCAAGTGTATGGGTCTGAAAACCATTACAGCTCTTTTCCCTCTCCCGAGAGAGAGAATAATGCAGTTAACTGGGATACCCGAGTCTAAAGGTCACAAGCTGCCCTTTAAAAACAAAAACACAGTAGTTTTCAACCTTTCCAGACCACTGTGCCCCTTTCAAGAGTCTGACTCATCTTGCATTGCCACCGCCCCCCCAAGTTTCACCTCACTTAAGCGCCTGATTACAAAACCAAACGTACAGAAATACAATAATGTCATAGCACGCTATTACTGAAAAATTGCTGCCTTGCTTATTTTTACTGTATAACTATAAAACAAATCCACCGGAACGTAAATATTGCCCTTAAATTTCTGTGCCTGGTGTATAGAGCAATATAAACAAGCGACTGTCATGCGGACATTTTAGTTTGTACTGACGTCGCTAGTGCTTTTTATGTAGCCTGCTGTAAAACTAGGCCAATCTCTACATGAGGTGATCCCCCCCCTCCCCCCGAGATCACTGGGGCTGTCAGGCCAAGCCTCTAACCCGGCCTCTCTCACAGGCCAGCATGGCCTTGCAGCCAGAGCCGATAGCCATGCTCTTCTCTCCCAGGGCAGTGTGGCCGAGAGGCCGGAGTCAATGAAAATGGGCGTGTGCCCCTTCGTGGGGTTGGTGAGGAGTGGGGTAGGGAGACCTGGGCCCACCCTCTCCATGGGTCTCATCCCAGGGCCATGTCAGTGGTGGAGTGGCCCACCACTAGCTCAACTCACCACAATGCCACCATAACACACCGAACTTTTGGGGTACAATTCCCTGCCCTAGGCTGCTTCCTACCTCTCTGAGGGCTTCTCCTTCAGCCCCCCTCTCCTTCAGGAAGGGTTCCTCCTTCCCCGGTGGCCGTCAGCCCTGACTGAACAGCTCCACAGGCCTTTATACTTGGCCTCCATCTGGAGCATGCCCAGTAGGGCTGTGGGGGCGGGGCCTCCTGGGCCAGGTGAGCTGGGTGAGCCCCTTTGGGCCCAGTGGAGGGCTGGTGCTGCTGGTCACATGAGCCAAGAGAAAAGGGAAAGCGAGGGGGTGAAGTGATGAGTTCCCTTCAGCATTGCAACAGGCGACGGGCCGATCACTAAGCAAGTCTCATTCACACCAGCAATTTTACCTCCTGCCCATCTGAGCAAAGCAGCAACACCCGCATTGCTCCTTGTCACGGGCTAGTGCAAGTGCAGCCGCCTATGGCTGTGGAGACAGGGCCATGCCCAAGGCTACACTCAGTCACATCAGCTGACAAGCCCGCCTGGGTCCAGCAACGTGAATCGCTCACGTGTCTCTCGTCCGGTTGGTCGGTCGGTCAGTCGGAGAGGCAGCTCACTAAGGAGAGGGTTTGTGGGGGGCAGTCTCCTGACTCAGCATGCAGCCAGTGTGTGGCCTGTAGCCCCACCATGGCCAGAGGCAGTGGTCCTGCTGCTTAGCACTGGGCATGACTGTTCCCCTACAGCTACAGCATGGGAGCAACCCCGATACCGGCTCTGTGCTCTCCAGCCCCATCTGCTGGAGACACCCTCCAATTCGTTCTCCTCTGGCTACTCAGCCTGTGAACCAGGCCTGGGATGGGGTGAGGGCTGCTGACCCACAGGAAAATCAGTGGGGCCCGCACCCAAGTGAGATGCAAAACCAACCCTCACTGAGGTGGCCCCGACTGAGGAGGAGAAAGACCCTCCCCACATCCCCCCTGCACACCAGAGCCCAGTGCGGCCCAGGGGGTTGATTTTGTGCGTTCCAGCTCTGTGTGGGGTCCCTACTGGTGGGGAGGGAGCCCTGAGTCTTGCGGGGTGGATCCAGGCAAGCTGGGGGCTACATCTCATTACCCCCATTTGCATTTAGCTAACAGCATGTTCCTATTTCAAGGGTGGATCCTTCCTGACCACTTAAACAAGGTCTGGCCCTCTGTCTACCTTCAGCCACCCCTGCATATTCCCCCGCCAGAAGGGTGCCCCCATTCAGCCCTGCTGGGTGTTCCTCCTGGTGCTGGCTGGTGCTTGAGCTTCATTATTAACATACCACTCCGGTATTTCCATTTTCTTTTCTGGATCACTGTGGGCGGTAGAATTCTTACTGGCATTTCTTACAACCCAGCCCATCGAATACGGAGACGTTTTCTAGGGCACTTGCTTTCCAAGGCGTGGATTCCCAGCTGTGTGGAGGTGGAAATACCACTGAGTTGAAGATTCACAGTTTGGGGTCTGGGCTGTACATTTTCCATGACTGATTTTATTGGGGATAAATCATTCCGCTCCAAACAGGGAATAATTATCCCCAACTAAAATCACTTGTCTTCCAGCACAGAGAGTTCCTACGAGGAATTTATCCCAGACTAGCTACATTACACAGGAGTGGCTATTCAATATGCCTTGTAGACATTTGGGACCAGGCCTTAGCAGGTGAAAGACCAATAAACTCAACAGTAACCCCCAACATGCAACTTCTTGATGAGCCAAGAAACTCGAGATAGGACACTGGGATTAGGTTTCACTAACAAGTCACGTTTGATTTGGGGGAGGGGGGGGGATATGCGCACAGAACAGCAACTGAAAGGCCAGCGGAAGTGCTGAGCGGTGCCAGCCAGAGGGAAAGGGCTATAATTAATGTAGTAGGAAAATTGCACGTTTATCCAGCCCCCAAACACAATAGCAGACATCCATTTCCTGCAGCGCCGGGGAGGTCTGCCAGCTAGCAAATAAATCACTAAGCCACAAAGACAACAAGGAGGAAGAGAGGGGGGAATTATCAGGGAGGATGCAGCAGCCTTTTGTACCAGGAAAGTCATCCATGTCTCCGCCAGCCAGCTCTTGTTTATCAATAACCATCTCTCGGGCTGCAGCGACTTGCATAGCAGCATGGATTTCGGGCTGATGGTCGTCAGACTCCCGGGATCGCGCAAGAGCCGAATGCTCAGCCAAGCAGTAACCCAGCAGCCATGCCCGTCCCTTGGAAAAACCAGAGCGAACCTGCTCACCGACAGGGCTCGCGGGCATCACGGCACACAGAGCACGGGGCTAACAAGGCAGTTCTCTGCATGGCTCAAGGGGAGGGGCCAAGTGGGCAGATCTGAAACAGCTAAAAGTCTAGTGGTGCAGTGGGGCTCAGACAGGCCTCCTGCCTGCCCTGCCCCCGTGCTGCTCCCAGAAGTGGTTCGCATGGCCTCGCGGCCCCTACCTCTCCATGCACAAGGAGCAGTGCCTACGGGCAGGCTCCATCCATGAAGCCACCTGGGGGCTGCAGGGATGTGCTGGCCACTCCTAGGAGTGGTCTGGGGCCAGAGCAGACAGGGCACCCGATGCTGCCTGAGAATACCAGGATCAGGTAATCCCAGATGAATTTGAAATGACTGGACTTATTAGGACCCACGTAAAGCCTCCTCAGGTCAAAGGCACCGGGTCTCAGAGTCAAGTTCTTGGCCAAAATCAGGTGAGAGGCATTAAAGGGCTCGCACAATCCAGGACAGAATTTTCATGAGGTCCCAGAGAGGCAGAACAAAAGCGTTGGCTGAAGGGGAACTTGATCCTCGAGAAGGGAGAGAAAAGAACAGAGGCATGTGGCTTCCAGGGAAGGAGAGGAAAGGAAATACTACCCAGGAAGTGGCTGGTCACGGTGGTAGCAAACACCTGGTGACCAAAGAGAATGATCACCACCGAGCCAAATCCCAAAGGCACATTGCCGCTTGCAGACCGAGTGCCCCTGGAATGGCGCTGTTGCATGGTTTTGTGGGCCGCTGTCGCCCCGGGGCAGAGAGCATGGAATCCAGTTGTGCTACCCGGTGGGAGGCGGACTGGGACCTCAGAGAGCGAAGATGACTAAGCAGCAAGCAGGAAAACTCTTCCAGCCAATCTTCGCAGGAGCCTGGCCCCCTTCCCAGAGATGCCTGGTGTAATAATAGCAGAGACAGCAAACAACATGCTGACTCGCTCTGGGCCACAGAGTAGGCCAGAGGAATGAAGACAGATGGAGGAGCTAACAGAGAAGCAAACAACTCCAATCCCAGACTGAAGCACAGGTCCGTCGCATGCGACTTTCACTCTATGGCCACCACTCTTTTTGTTGCTCTTCTCTGGCCCCTCTCCAGCTTCTCCACATCTTCCTTGGAATGTGGTGCCCAGAGCTGGCCACAACACTCCAACTGAGGCCCAACTGGTGCCGAGTCTCATGGTGTCCATGGGAAGCAGCGTGCTGATGGGCCACAGTGCTGGGTGGTCACATGGTGCAGGATCACATCTTTCTTTCCAGCAGCTCAAAAGTCCCAGTAGGAGATGGTCAAATGCATTGTCCTTGTTGCTAAGGGCGTTTCCCGTGTTATCGGTTACCAGAGCGATGTTGTGCAGATAGCTGGGAAGGGGGTGGGATGGCCTGCCGTTCCCGGGACAGAAGCGTCTACAGACATGTGGGGTTTATTCTAAGATAGTGCAAGTTCCCCAATAAAGCATGCTCTAGGCCCAGCTGCAAAGCTAGCAAACTGTTGCTACATGAAGGTTTTTCCCCTACGGCCGAGTGTTCCATGGGGAAAGACTTAGTTTCCCAAGTAGGCCATTTCTTAAGGTCAAAATTTCTCTTCAATGACACGTCTATCTTGCAGACTCCAACAGGTTACTGGGTCTGAAGAGCCATGAATGAAACAGCCATTTTCCTGCAAACGGATGTGCCCTTGAGTTTTAAAATAACAGTTGTTAAAACCTCCCTTATTACAGATAATTGTCGCCTCATGCCGTTTTTCTTTGCTCTCCTGGTTTATCAGCTTGGGAATCAGATGACTGCCTGAAAGAGAGCAAGGCTACTATTAGCCTTTAATTGCTATATTAAAAAAATAGCTATGGAGAGTCGCTACCGTGCATGGATTGGAGATACTTTATCAAGTTAACCCGATGGTGCCTTGTAAGGTATTTTTTTAAAAATACGCAAAAGGGAAGAGTATGTGTCAGTCAAAACAAAATGAGGCTGGAACATTAAAAAATGTTTCAGCCAAAGGCCTGGGGGAGGGAAGGAAATCAAACCAAACTGTTTTTCTTTGCTTTTAGACAGCGGCGTAACATCCCCTTTGATTTAAGCAGTTTTGTCTCCTGTTTAACTGCAGCACAGCTTGCTGCCATATAAAGTAGCAGCATTAAACACCTACAGATAAGCGTTGTAATTGAAACATCAACAGAGCACGCTATGAGCCAAGAGCATTAGCTGCTGCTCCAATGCCGGTCAAATTGGTGGGTGCCATTGGCAGAGTCAATTTTCAGTCCAGAACTGCCCTCTAGCAAGTTCTAAATCCACTTGGCAGAATTAAATCTTTTGTAACAATTTTCATGGGTACATAGGTAGTAAGCCTTTTTCTCGATTTACATTTTCACTGTTGTGCAAAATTATGGGGGCTTCAGAGAATGGCGGGGGGCTGGTCCGACACTAGTGACAGACAAATTTTATACCTTCCTATATACAAACACCACATGTCGAAATATATAAAGTGAATATCCTTAAATGCAACATGGTAAGTTCTCAAGCAGAATTTCTCTTATTTCATCGGTAAGTTTTGATCATCGTCCATGGAAACGGTTTCTCATCAGATTGTGTGTTCGGGGAAATAGAGGTTGACTCACATTTACCAATAAAAGACTCGTTCTGCCAAGCCTAGTTGTAAAACAGCATTTGGTGGGGGCGGAGGGTGGCAGAAGTGATTACAATGCCGCAGTGAAACTAGAGGACCATGCAGTTCGTTTATTGAAGTATTTGCATGTCCAGTTTGAAGGCAGACGACTGAGTAGTCAATACTGAGAAAACGATGTAAATCAGCGCTTGGAGCAAGTCTTGACCTTGGCCGCAGGTAAGATGTTTTGCCAACAGGGACGTGGTCCTGCATCTTGCACGAGAATGCCCCATGGTGTACAGCCATTTTGTATGGTGGTTGAGATTGGGCCCAACTTATGTTTTATAGGGTGGTTTTGAGGCTAACTCTATCACTCAATGAAGCCGGAAGTGGATTAAAAAATGAAGCCAGATGGGTGGGGTGTCAGCACTTCGAACACAACATGGAGCCAGTAGGGATGAAGATATTTCTTGAAGGAGGAGCCCAACGGAGCGTATTATTTGGACAGTCATTCTAGGCCCGTGAGGCAGGAGAGGAGTGAGAGAAGGACACAAAGGCTAGATTCAGATCTCATTACTCTGGCGTCCACCAGGAGTAATTCACGTGGCTGGAGGTGTGTGTCTTCGGTCAATTTTTTCGCAGAGAGTAGACCTTACCTTAAACTCCCACAATCTCACCCATTAATCAGCTCATCCACATATTTTGAGAAGCTCCCACCGATCGCTGCCCATGCTTAATTACAAAGGCAGCAGAGAGTGCGGTTTTTGAGTTTTACATAGCATGCCTTGGGTGGCATATTATAAGCATGCAGCTGAAGGAACAGTTTATAGAGGGCGGGGAAAGAATTTCATTCATTGTGTCTTTGACCATTGCCCTACATACTTCCTACTTTCCTCAATAGATTTCCCAGACACGATACAGACCCCTAGGGCATTCTAATTCCCCTCAAAGTCAACTTCAGTGGAATCCAGAACTTGTGTTTCTTCTTCCAGTACTTAATAAAGTCTCCTGAGAATAGCAAATTTATTGCCATTTCTTACTAGATCCTAGAGGACACTCATGAACTTTGGCTTGATTTAACATATTTGGCTCGTCTACTAAGGCTTCGGTCCAGGAAAACGTTTAATCGTGTTCCACCCATCCCTTCTGAGACTTTTGTATCCTGGCATATTGCATATCTAGGTTTTGGTTTTTTTTCAGGAATGAGCAAACAGATGAAGATAATGTAAGAAACAAGTTACAGATGATCAAAAGATTTCGCCAAGTCAGAGAGGCTGTCCCCCGGAACAGCATGTTGGTGAGGGAGCTCGTCTGGATGGCCAGAGACTGAGGAGTAGGAGATGAACCTCTGTCTGGCAACGAGGGGAACTGGAGCGGACTCTCAGATCCACAACAAAGTCCCTGAAACATCTGGCCATAATACCAATGCGCTAGCCTACACTGGATCACGGAAGACTTCATTATTCAGCCAAAGAGGAACAGCTTCAAGAGGAGGGATGTGACTCTACGGTCTGCTTAAGGCCCTGTGGCCCAGGATGTGGCAGGCTCAGGTTCAAGTCCTTACTCTGAATCAGACAGAGCAAGGCCTTGGATGTAGGTCTTCCCATCCCAGGTGAGGGCTCTGGTGCTTAGCCCACAGGTAAGTGAAAAACCTGGAGAGCTGGGAGATGGGTCAGAAATGGGAGGGCGTATGGGCTGGAACAGCAGAGATAAAGGAGAGACAAGAGAGAACTGGGGCGGGGGAGGTGGGATTGCAAATCAAATCAGTGTCTTAGTTGTCTGTATACAAATGCAGACATATGGGGCATAAGCAGGAAGAACGTCTACGAGCCATTTAAATACTATGCTAAGCAGGTAAGAGGGGATGCCTTGAGAGAACTCAATGGTACCGGCCATAGAGGGGCAGATTTCACTGCGGGAGGGGAGGGGGTGCTATGTACTGTGATGGAACCGTGAGCACATTATCAACCAGTCCTTTGTCCAAAAAGGCCTCTCTCAGGCCCACGCTACTCTGCTGCCTCCTTGGCTTCCTGCCGCTTCTGCCAGTCACGGTATCAAATCCCTCCCCACCCCTTCGCTCAATATGGGATCACAACAGAACCCCTGGGCCCCTGGCTCAGGTCTTAGCCCGCTCTTGCATGGGCCTGTGTTTTGGGTGGCAGTTCCAGCCAACCAGCTGAGCTCCTTGAGGGCACGGCTTTCCCCACTGAACGAAAGGCAGCCGCGACCCCCACAACTCCTGGCTTCACACTTGCGGAAAGGATTGAAGTCCTGTTCTGCTCTCTCACTTATCTCAGCAGCCTGAATCTGTCGGCCTGGTCACCATCCACAGGAGTACACACCCTTCCTGATTGCTTGCTCACCTGGTTTTCCTTTGCAAGGCTGTGCACCCGCCTCTCTCTTGATTACACCGATATCGGTTTCCTGGCTGACATCTCCCAGTCCCACCCTCCTGCTCAGAAAGATGCGCTTTCTCGTTCTGCAGGTACATCCTGGACATTTCAGGGCACAAACGACTAATCCATAAACCAACCTTCAAAATAACCTTGTGTGATTCCGCCGCATCCCTCCTTCTGTCTCCTCACTAAGGGTTCCTGCCTCTATGTTAGTAGTTCTGTAGCGCAACTTTCCTAAATGCTTCTCCCCACCCCTGTTTGCTGCTAGTGAATTAAAACAGCCGTGACTGTTGTTCTCAAACACTTAATCCCGATTGATGGGCATGGAAAAAAGCAGAAGAGGGCAGCTACAGAAACAGAACACTAGGCAACCGAACTTCTCCAAACAAACCAGTAGTTTGTGTAGCCCATCTCTATGGCAACCAAGCAACACAAAAACAAGCATTCACACCAACATTTATTAAGGGGTAAGGGCTTCGTGGACCTCAGTCCAGAGGTACATCACACTCTGTGCGCCACACCTTGGCTTGAATTCAGAACCAAGGCCAGCTGGTTGAAAAGCCAACACAAACACACAATTTACACTCCATACGGCTGAATGCAGTGCCTTGCACGTTCAAAAGCTTCAGAGGGGCAGCTGAGTTAGTCTGTAACAGGAAAAACTTAAAAAACAACAAATGGTCTGGTAGCACTTTAAGACTAACAAAACATGTAGGCTGCGTCTAGATTGGCATGATTTTCCGGAAATGCTTTTAACAGAGCATCTTTTTGCGGAAAAGCGTCCGTGCCAATCTAGATGCGCAATCGGGGCTTTTTTGCGGAAAACAAATCTGAGCTGTCTACACTGGCCCTTTTGCGCAAAAGCTTTGCGCAAAAGGGACTTTTGCCTGAACGGGAGCAGAATAGTATTTCCGCAAGAAGCACTGATTTCTTACAGTAGGAAGTCAGTGCTTTTGTGGAAATTCAAGTGGCCAGTGTAGACAGCTGGCAAGTTTTCCCGGAAAAGCGGCTGATTTTCTGGAAAAACTGGCCAGTCTAGACACAGCCGTAGATGGGATCATGAGCTTTCATTGGCACCGCCCACTTCTTCAGATAACTGAAAGCTCATGATCCCATCTACATGTTTTGTTAGTCTTTAAAGTGCTACCAGACCATTTGTTGTTCAAGTATTTCCTGATACACACTAACTCGGCTGCCCCTCTGAAGCTTTTGAACACAATTTAGGGAGTGGAATCCTGGAAGGCTCCATTCCGACTAGGAAATGGGCCACTGAGTTTTTTTATGAAACAGAATCTCTTGCCGGTCCCAGCTCTGCCATTCTTGAGACAGGCTAGTAGCTTGCATTCAATGCTGTAGAATCCCCTGTGTGCAGTCTAATTTGCTGGGCTCACCGGGCCCAATTCCTCTCTTGCAAGTCTAGTGTGGGGATCTCACCGACTATCTCTGTAATCTATGGCCCAGTCAGTCTTCAGGGCCATAAAATAAGAACCAACCCAGCCTTCTGCCCAACCGGCCATCGGCTGAGGTCAATGGAGTTATTCCGAACAGGCATCAGCAAAAAGAAGAGCCATTCTTTGACTAGTGGCAGGCCCCCCGTGAACCCATGAACACGATTGTATAAGAGATCTCTTGGGGCAGATTGCCCATTCTTCATCTGTAGACACGTGAGCGGAAAATATTGACCAATCTCCCCTCCCCAGGCCATGCCTCCTCTCGAAAGGAGGCTCTCAAGAATTCAAGCGACCACCATGTACAAGGAAGCAAGTCAGTTCCTTTTAATAGTGGAGGTTGCAGGGCTCCAATACAATTCAAACAGCTGGGTTGGTGGCAGCAGAAACCGAGGAACATCAAAACTGTTAATGTCACCTCCCCCCAAATCTGGGCTTGTCTGTGTGATAAAACAAAAGCACGACAAGGGATACATTTCAGGTACTACATCCAGAGAATGGCCGGAGGGTCTGGAAGCTGACTTCTGGACACGTATCTAGCGATTGTGAGGGGAACTTGTTCCTCCAACTGTCCTGTGGAAGGGGCTCTATGCATGATGGACTGGAACAGGGGTCTGTGTAGACAGGGTTCCCAGGATCATGGACCTAGCTGCTAGAGAGCACCCGGGTGCTCAGGAGGGGGAGGGGTTAGCAATAGAGCCACGTCAAGGTTCAGGCTCAACTTGCAAAGGGAGCAGAAAGCCAACCATCCATTCTTCAAGGTGTTTTCTAGCAGGATTTTTCCTGCTCTCTTTGCAGAGCGCCGAAGCAATGAGAATACGAGTTTTTGTGTATTTGAGGTCTGACCTAAATAGGCTCATTTTGATTTCTCTTCTGATACCGTAGCTGCTTTTTTTGTCACCTAGGCTGTGTCCAGACTCAGGGGTTTTTTCGAAAAAACTTCCCCTGCGTCCAGACTCAAGCTGCGTTCTTTCGAAATTAATTCGAAAGAATGCGGCTTTTCTTTCGATGGCGGTAAACCTTAATTTACGAGGAAGAACGCCTTCTTTCGAAAGTTCCTATTTCGAAAGAAGGCGATCTTCAATGTAAATAGGGCTTCTTCGAAAGAGAGCATCCAGACTCACTGGATGCTTTCTTTCGAAAAAGCAAGCCGCTTTTTCGAAATTTCTCCGTGCAGTCTAGACGCTCTCTTTCGAAAGAGGCTCTTTCGAAAGATGCTTTCGAAAGAGGCTCTTTCGAAAGAGGCTTGCAGTCTAGACATAGCCCTAGGGTCTCCCCCCTCATACAATTTGGACCTACTCACAACTGGCCTCTGTGCAGGTCACACAGCATGAGAGCTACTCAGAAAAACTGTCAGCGTCAAAATGCTCCGCGAAATCACGTCCACTTTGCCAAAAAAGCTCATTGTAGGAAAAAAGTTACAGCGGCGTTGAAATAGCCCCTCTTGACATTTTCAGAGCAAAATGGTCTTTTTTCCTCCCCTTTTGAAATGTGTTGTGTATTATGTAAAAAGTCAAAATCAACAAACGAACCATTTTGATGGGCCCCAAATGATTTTTTTGGCAGGGCAGAGGGGAGTGATTTTCTTTCACAGAAGACGTCTACATTTGGAGACTTCATCCCTAATCAGAACCACCACAGGTTTCAAGTCTTGGAATCCTGCGTGAAATAGAATTTCTGTTCTCCACGCAGCTTTCCATGGTGGCAGATTCACCCTCCCGAATGCATGCTCCCTACCACTGCCTGCGATTGCACAGCACTTCCCTGCCTGCCTCCTGAAAGGAAACAGCTTTATACGTTGGTTTATACTAGATTTCTGGGCCTTCAAATTCTGAGACAACCAAAATTCCTTGGTTAGGCAATTAAAGTCCCATTTTAAAGGCGGCAACTCCCTCACCACTGTTCTCCCCAGACACACTCAAATTCCGCCATGGATCAGAAAAGCAATTTGGTCCCTCTGCAGCTTGTGCCGGCTTGGCTATATTAAACGTGTCATGAGCAAATGCCAGTTTCTCCTTCTCAATTTTATGGTGACAAGGCAGACGAAAGAGAGTTTTGGGAATGGAGGGGACAGGCAGGGCAGGGTGCAGAGTCACTGAGTGAACGATTTTCGATTTCCACTCACGGGCGACAGGTGAGCAACCCATTCCGGGTGATCTCTGCGAGCTGTGTCCACACAGAAGTCCACGTCTGAATCCTGAGGAGCTTGTTTCCAATGTGCATTGCTCGTGTGTCTGTGTGTGTGTGTCTGTGAGAGCAAGAGAGAGAGTCTGAGTGAGTGAGTGAGTGAGTGAGGGTATGTCTACACTACAAAGTTAATTCGAACTAACAGACGTTAGTTCGAATTAACTTTGATAGGCGCAACACATACAAACCGCTAGTTCGAACTTAATTCGAACTAGCAGAGCGCTTAATTCAAACTAGGTAAACCTCATTGTACGAGGACAAACGCCTAGTTCAAATTAAGTAGTTCGAATTAAGGGCTGTGTAGCCACTTAATTCGAACTAGTGGGAGGCTAGCCCTCCCCAGCTTTCCCTGGTGGCCACTCTGGGCACCACCAGGAAAACTCTTCTGCCCCATCCATCTCCAGCCTTCCACAAACAGAGGCCAGGGACACCATTTCTACCCCCTGGCTAATACCACTCCATGGACCCAGCCTCCATGACTTTATCTAACTTCTCTTTAAACTCTGTTATAGTTCTAGCCTTCACAGCCTCCTGCAGCAAGGAGTTCCACAGGTGCACTATTTGCTTTGTGAAGAAGAACTTTCTGTTATTAGTTTGAAGCCTGTTACCCATTCATTTCATTTGGTGTCCTCTAGTCCTTCTATTATGGGAACTAATGAAGAACTTTTATTTATGCACCCTCTCCACACCACTCATGCTTTTATAGACCTCTATCATATCCCCCCTCAGTCTCCTCTTTTCTAAGCTGAAAAGTCCCAGTCTCTTTAGCCTCTCTTCATATGGGACCTGTTCCAAACCCCTGATCATTTTAGTTGCCCCCCCCCTCCCACTTCCCCTCTCCCACTTCCTTTTCCCAGTCTCCCCGAGTTTTGTTCAATAAAGAGAGTTTCTATTTTTGAACACACGTGTCCTTTATTTTGTACATCAGGAAGGGGGGCTAGGGAGGGGTAAGTAGAAGGAGGTGAGGGAGGAATGGGGTATGAGCCCCCGATGGGGAGGACTGGGGTGGCTTTCCTGCAGCCCCCCCAATTGACCCCCCCCGGATGGCAGCCTGCAGCAAGTGCAGCCGGTCTGATGGCCGAGTGCTGTGATGTGCCCAGTGTGGGAACTCAGGGTACTCCAAGCCAGGACTGCTTTGCAAGCGGGGAACCCCTGAGAACTGTCTGTCCGGGGTGGGGGTCGGGTCCCTTTAAGCACAGCCCTCGGCTAGCCTGAGACAGCAGCTCCACGCTCTAAGTCCTAATCTGATGCCCTGCCGGCACTGCTTCCGGCCATTCTTAACCTCGATTCAGGGTCCACTCAATGTGGACATGCTAGTTCGAATTAGCAAAATGCTAATTCGAACTAGTTTTTACGTCTAGATGCACTAGTTCGAATAAGCTTAGTTCGAATTAACTAATTCGAATTAAGTTAGCTCGAATTAGTGCTGTAGTGTAGACGTACCCTGAGTGAGTGTGTGAGTGTGTGTGTGTGAGAGAGAGATTGTGTATGTGTGTGTGTTCCCATCGCAGGAGGAGAAGTTGGGAACAGGACAAGCTCTTCCCGCCCCCCAGGGCTGTGCCAAAGTTGCGTAGCCAACACAAATGCAAGGTCACAATTCTTGGCAGTGCCCTGTGTGCTGGTTTCTCCCCACCCCCTCCTCCAAGCTCTTGGTTCAATATGAAAACAACAGCCTGACACCTGCTATGCTCAAGCTCCTTTTCCTCCCTGAGCCTGCCAAAAATTAACAACCTCCCCGCAGTATAATTGGAAGCAGCTTCACTGCTCGGCAGGGGGGCAGAGCTGTTGTACGGTGTATGCTTCAAAAAGCCAAGTTAATTTCTAGATGTCCTGGACAGCATGTAGATTCAGAGTAATTTTTTAAAAAAAAAACCCGTCTTATAGGAATCAGCAAATTGGCAGGAATAGTTTCAGGGCATCATTTTCTTGGAGCTGAAGTTGTGTGGGAGGACGGGACTCACTGGCCAAGAGTCTCAAATTTAGGAGCCTAAAACTTTAGGCTTCTAAGTCTACATTTAGCCATGGAAACACACGGCCTGATCTTCAGAAGTGCTGAGCAAGCGCGGTGCAGTTTTTGCCTTAAGTCCGTGGTTGATGGACGTGCCACGCACAATCCCTTGTAAACCCGTGCAACCTTGTGGTAGAGTCGACTCACCTCGGACATACACCCTTGTGGCTGAGTGCGGCAAAACAGCTCTTTCCTCTCCAGCAGCCCCTGCTGATAGTTGCTTCAGTGCGGTGGTGGCCGGTGTCGTCTCGCCCCTCCGTCCCGGTTATGTTTCAGCTCCACCTCTTTCGGGATAACAAAATCCAATGAAAGAAGAACCCCATGTTGTCACATCAGGTCTTTGGCCCCAACTCTGGGCCTTTCCACACTCGCCTCAGCAATTTCAACGGCTCTTATCCCCTAACACAGGGGAACTTCATGCCACCTTCCCAGTGCTGGTCGGGGAACCCAGGATCCCTTACACAACACACTCTCTGCTGCTGCCTCCCCGGACTTCGTGCCAATGGCCACTCCCAGCTCAGGGCTCCCCAAGCACCTGCAGGGAAGTCCTGCCCCTGCTCAGCAGCTTCAGGAGCCACAGGACAAATTGAGGCGGCTGTCCCAGGCCCTGTGATTTTGGGGGCCCCGTGGCGGCTGCTCTATGGATGGGAGGCATCCCGGGGATTAAGGGGTCCTGATGCAGTGGTAGCTGGAGTCACGCCCCCCCGCACTCACCACATGGGTAGCGGAAGTAGAAGTGGTCCGGCTGCCTGCCCCACCCCAGAGTGCTGCAGTGGAAGTGGGGTGCAGTGGGCCGGGAGAGAGTGGGGCGGAGCCGGCTGCTGGATTGCTCCAGTTGCCCATGTGGTGGTGGTGGTGGTGGGGGAGAACCCCTACTGCCACCACGCCAGGCCCTCGTAATTCCCCCGGCTGCATTCCTTGGGGAAGAGGGCAAGGGGCAGAGCTTGGGGAAGGGGTGGAGTGCAGGCAGGAGTGTGTGTGTGGGGGGGGGTTTCCCACAAGCCCTGCACCCCCCTCAGGATGGCCCTGCCAGGAGCCACCCTTGCTCTGGGCCCTGGTCTCTCCCAGCTCGTTATGGTGCCCCCGCAATGAGATACGCTCCCCTCGTCAGGTCGCCAGATTTCTAATTGCAGAAAATCAAACACCCTTGCCCAGCCCCTTCCCCGTGGCCCTGCCCCTGCTCACCCCATCCCCTCCCTCCATTGCTCGCTCTCCCTCACCAGACCGGGCCGGGGGCTCGGGTGTGGGAGGGGGCTCTGGGCTGAGATAATTTCTCACCAGGGGAGGGGCTGACATGCCGGAGGGGGCTCGGGCTGCAGAAGGCCCTGGCACTGTGCTGGAACAGAGCTGCAGAGCCCGCAGGCGGGACCAGCATGTGGCACCCCCAGGCTGGCTCTCTGACTGGGAGCCGGAGGGCTGTGTCGGCTGCTTCCCAGGAGCCACAGGGATCCAGGCACGGAGCCTGACTGGCCCGCTGCAGCCAGCCAAACCTTTGGCTCGGTCGGCACTGCTGACGGGAGAAGCCAGGGTCCCGTTTCCATCCCCGCTTGCGCCTCCCCCCCTTATATCAGCCCACACAGCCCTTAGGCCTACAGACCTCTCTCAGCCTTTAGCCCAAGAAAGGAATCTCCCAGCCACCTCTCACCTGGGTCTCCTTGCTGGCTTCTCCTCCCATGGCCCTGTGCTCCTGCCTGTATGGAGACCCAGCTCCGCCCGGGGTTTGCTGTAAGCACCACTTCTCCTGCCCTTCCTCCGGCTGCCACACAGCGGCCTAGCAGGTCTCAGGCTCCACCAGGCCTTAAGTAACCAGTCTGGGCTACACGCATCGGGTCACAGACCTGAAAAAGTAAACACACCACCAAGCAATCTTTAGGCAAGCAGCAAATGAACAGACAACTGAGGTGAATTCAATTACACACGAATCATCAGTGATAGCCCTGCCATCACTGTCCCGACCGTCGCATGAAAAACAACCTTCATTTTCTGATCTGAATTCAAGTAAGTACTCGGCTGACATCCTGTGTCATGCAGTGTGTCCCCAGGGCCAACAAAGCTGGGTACGTATGAACCCGAGTGCCGCAGCCTTCCATTCAAGAGTTAAATGTTAGGTCAGCACACTGGACAGAGAGTGAGGCTGTCTCATTAGCCAGCCAGTTCCCAAACCGCACAGGGATTTACTGGTGAAACATCCTCACCTTGATTGTCACCTAGAATCGAAGGGGAAGTCAACGCGCTGCAGGGCATGGACTGCAGAACGAAATAACGTATCATTTCTTAGGAGTCTAAAAACTTGCCTACACACTAAGAGAAGCACTTGTACGACAACTCATGCCAGTGCCAGCAGATGACACCTACCATCAGGAGCTCAAGATAAATCTTAAAGCTGCTTTCCTCCTCTTTTTTGAACACAAAGAGCTACTTCTCCCAAAACTGGGCACTACAAAAGTACTCCAGGAAACAAAGATCCACTTCTCATGGAGTTATCTACTGAGTAGACATGAACTATTTTTTAGCCCATGCATCGCTGAATTTTAAAATAAAAGAAAAAACTCAAAGAACTGCAGAGTAGAAATAAACTAACTCCCTTATATTTCCTAGTATAACAAATAGGTTTTTTTTTTGGTTTGTTTTTAAAAAACACCACCTAAATTACAGCATGATGCCCTAAAGTTTCAGAAAGCTCAAATATGGGTATCCACAGCTGCTGCAAATTTGCAACATGGTTTTAAAAACAAAATTAACTGGCACATTTGGTCTGAGAAATATGCATTCAGCTCTTTAATCCTCCGCCCCGACTGCTTAGAAGGGAGAAGCCTAATGAACACATGAAAAGCCCGGAGAAAACAATAGCTAGTCTCCAGTTGACTCCAAAGTTGTTGTGAAACTAGAGATTCTTCTGTTAAAAAAAAAATCACAGTGGGAGCAGTGGGTACAGTTTTCGACAGCAACCCATTCCAATAACCCAAGAGGGTAAGGCTTCCACCTACAGATCTCCGGAAGTTTGTGGTCTGAGGATTATTGGGATTATTAGACTTTTCTATCACAGTATCATCTGGCACAGCTGGATATTGTTCAAGATGGTGCCTCACTGGGGCAAAATATTGGAGATATAATCCTTAGTTCAGAATGGGCAGATGCTCGTACCATCACGTTTGCTTTTTTATCATCGGTTTCTCCAGTATGATCTCCCGCTCCCATTGAAGGCTAGGGAAACAATCCCCATGGGATAACAACAGCAGGAAAATAATCAACTGATACTTTAATAGCTACAAAAGACTATATTAAAAGAAAGGTAAGGTTGTGAATTCAAGCACTCACTCATTAGGAAAATCCAGACTGAAGGATGTCAGTGCAACCTTAATTTAGTTCTCTTGGGCATATGTGCTATGATACAGCCTGTAATAAGATCTGCTCCATTTAAAAAAATAAAATTGAAGTAAATTTCAAAAACAGATATTATTTCAAGTTGAAAAATCGGAATGTTTTGTTTAAAAAAATGTCAGAACGAAACATTTCCATTTTGTGGCAGGATTTTTTGTTTTATTTAAACCAAAACAATTTGGCAAATTCATCACGAACTCGTGACATGTTTGGTCAGTCTGAATTGGCAACTTTTTGGCTAAAAGACCTTTCGGTCAAAAAAAAATTCACCCAACTGTGGTTGTGGGTACTTTACAGGAGGTAAGAAAGAAGAGGAAATGGCTGGGGAAACTGATAATGCAGCCTATGGAACATACAATGGTGCCGAATGGTCATTAAAACAATTAACAGTACTGCAGGATGATTTGCTTGCAGGTGCTAGTGGATCTTGGGAAGATGAAATGAGAGTCTATGCAGCCATGCTAGCTAACAGAAACAAAACCTCCTAACAAGCAATCACTTGTCACTATAAATACAGCTGGATATTGCATGTCATTTGTTTATTTCCAATAAACTGAACCACATATCACGTTAGGCAGGGCTGTCAGGGTCATTCATTAGTCAAGAAGTTTCTTTAACTTGTCTGAAGGGAAACAAACATGTGTCTCTGAATCACTGGCCCCAGAATTGAATCCGAGTGGCACTTGGAGCGTGGGAGGGAGTGTGGTTTCTGTAACTCTTTGTTTGGCACAGAACTTGCCCGCTTCTCCGCTCCAGAGAGCTGTCCCTATGCCAGTCAGAGACTAATCACCAGGAGAACTTTGCCTTAGGACAATGTGTGCGCCTGAACGTAGAGTACTAAGAACAGCCCACGGGGTTATGTTAGGGCTCAAAACAGAGCGGGGGGACTCTGAATAGGCCAGACACTTATGCTGCCACCACCAGGACGACCATCTTGTGTTTTCCTTTTTTTGTCAAAAACAACAAGCAGTCCAACAGCAGTTTAAAAACTAACACATTTATCAGGGTATTAAAGCAGAAGCATTCGTGAGTGACAACTCACTTCCTCGGATGCCGTTGAGAAAAAGAAAGACGGGGGACGGAAAAAGATACAGAGGTGGGAGTGTGACATCAGTGCTAATTAAATCAGAATGGATGAGGCTCATCTCCAACACTGATAAGGAGGTGAGCCTTCCTGAATGGAAATGGCCTATTGTAATGGGAGAACCTCTCCATGTGTCCCTATAAACCTTAGTTTAGGGTGTCAAATTTGCATATGAATTCCAGCTCAGCAGTTTCCCATTGTTGTCTGTTTTTGAAGTGTTTCTGTCAGAGAATGGCAACTTGCAAGTTTGAAACTGTGTGCCCAGCAAGGTTAAAATGTGCTGCAGAAATGGATCTAGGGGTTATAGTGGACCAGAAGCTAAATAGGAGTCAGCAGTGTGACACTTGCAGAAAAAGCAAACATGATTCTGGGATGCATTAACAGGAGTGTTGTGAGCAACACACGAGAAGTCATTCTTCTGCTCTGCTCTGTGCTGATTAGGGTCACAAAGAGGAGGGAGAAAAATTGTTCTCCTTGGCCTCTGAGGATAGGACAAAGATGTGATGGGCTTAAATTGCAGCAAGGGAGGTTTAGGCTGGACATGAGGAAAAATGTCCTAACTGTCAGGGTGGTGAAACACTGGAATAAATTGCCCAGGGAGGTTGTGGAATCTCCATCATTGGAGAGATTTAAGAGCAGGTTAGAAACATACCTGTCAGGGATGGTATAGACGGTGCTTGGTCCTGCTGTGAGGGCAGGGACTGGACTCGATGACTTCTCGAGGTCCCTTCCAGTTCTAGTATCCTATAAGCTCCAAAGGCATTTGTTTGGCTGTGGAGAGCATGGTGGACACAACATGGGACCTCAAGGCTTGGTGTGATGGCGCAGGGGAAGCATTAGGAAGCTATTGCTGCTGGAAAGGTGTGGTAAGGCAGGCTCAGAATAACGCAACACATTCCCTCCCGTGTTGGAGATGTCCAGGTCCAGGGCGCATCTGGCAGACATTCTCTTTCCTCCAGCTGATCGGAATGCTAGTCACACTGCCTGCCAGAGCCCTTGGCAGCAAATAGAGCATCAGTCCGTGTGCTAGCAAAGGGAAGGAGGGAGCTCTCTCGGACACCGAGGGGAAGCACAGACTGGACCTTCCTTGGTTCCCAGAAGACTATGGCCAAGCTTTCTGTGACATTTCTACAGCCGGAGTTTTTTCCCCCCCAGCCAAAGAACATTGTGCCCAAATGAGCCATTTGGACCATGTTGCCTACAAAAGGCTATGGGGCTTCGCCCCACCTTTCGTTTTGCTGCCTTTGGTTTGCAGAGCAAGTCAGAGCTCATTGCATTTGCTTTCTCACTGCGGGCGCTTTCCTCAGCACGTGTTTCCATCCAGCCCCCTGTGTCCGTTCCGCGGGGTTAGTCTGGGGCGATTGTTCTCCAGGCCAAGAGCACCCTCGCCGCTCCGCCCAAGCCCCGGCCAATTTGGGCCCATTTGGTATTTGGGGCAGTTGACAACACCCTATTGAACCTGCAGTGGGGCTATGAGAGGGCTTTTTCTTCTCTCCCCTCCTCCATGCCTTCAGGAACTCCTCGTCTGGTTGGATCTTTTGCATCGTGTGGAACAGGGCTCAGCTCTGGGCTCCCTGCACACATCAGGGAAGCTGGGGGGGAGCTGGTGGATCCCCCAGGGGGCAGGTCCTTACCTCCTGCAGAAGGCAGATGCTGCAGCTTCCAGGGCTTGGGCTGTCTTTTGGCACATCCCTATTTCCTTCATTCCTATTGCCTTCCCCTGGCACACTTGGGGGATTCCCTTTACTTCTCCCATCCCCAGAATTTGGCTCTGTTGTCTAGAGGTCTCTACATCTCCCCCCTTCTGATTTGGCTTTTTCACCCCTCTGGGCTCCATTTCCTCACTCTTGGAGTTTCCTGTCAGGGCACAGTCAGCTCCTGCTTCTTTCCAAACAAATTATTCGGAGATCTTCCGCTGAAACGCCCAGTGGTGTACTCACCAAGATTGTTCCCACCCCCTTTACAGATTGTGCAGAAGTTTTAATAGTAGCCTGTGACTCTAAGTCACCTACACCCAACCATGGAGAGACCCCCCCAATAGCCTTGGAGCCACCAGCCTATAGCTCTTTTGCAGTCTATCTTCCCCATTCACCCTTCCTTCCTGGGCCATTGGACTTTCCGAGCAAGGGGGCTAATGAGCTTTTAACTCTCTCCAACCGTTCCTTGCTCTATCAGTTTGGCATAGTTCCCATTATGAGATGTGTGTGGGGGAGCTCAGCGAAGTTGCGGTGATCAGAGTGCTGGATCGGCTGCTATCACCCAGAACTCTGCCGCAGGGTGAAACATCAAAAATCTCCAAAATAGTGAAGCTCCGAAAATGCCATTTGGAGGGGAGGAAGATTTGTTTCCCCTCAGTCAGGATATTACGTTTCAATCATTTTGATTTTGGTGGCTTTTAACCTTCTCTTCCCGGTCTAATAATCTTATACTGCTAAAATAAAAAGTTTGTTTCAACCAGAAAACCCTTTTTCCCTCTTTTTAAAAAAAATTTCAGTGTTGTTTCTCCTTAGGAAGCTTGTCAAACCCACCTGTTCCATGTACAGTTTGGGTTTGGATGAATCAGCATTTTGATGAAAAACAACTAATTGAAAAAAATCCTGAGCCACATTAGTTTCAAGTTGCCGTGGCTGGCATTTGAAAGTAGACTAATTCAACTGGAAATAAGCATCCAGGGATTAATAATGAGGTGCTAACAAGATATAACGAATAAATAATAATAAAAATTAATCATTGGAACAACTGTTGTTACGAGGAGGAAGGAGACAAAATATTCTCCTTAGCCTCTGAGGATAGGACAAGAAGCAATGGGCTTAAATTGCAGCAAGGGAAGTTTAGGTTGGACCTGAGGAAAAACTTCCTACCTGTCAGGGTGGGTAAACATTGGAATAAGTTGCCTAGGGAGGTTGTGGAATCTCCATCACTGGAGAGATTTAAGAGCAGGTTGGATAGACATCTATCACGGATGGTCTAGATGGTGCTTGGTCCTGCTGTGAGGGCAGGGGATGGGACTTGAGGACCTCTCAAGGGCCCTTCCAGTTCTACGAACTGACCAAGGGACACGATGGATTCTCCGTCACTTGAAGTCTTAAACTAGACTGAATGTCTTTCTAAAGGACATGTTGTGCTCTGGTCCAACCACAAGTTGTTGGGCATGATGCAGGAGCCACTGGGTGAAGTTCTCTGGCCTGGTTTACACTAGAGATCAGATGAGATAATCACGATGGTCCTTTCTGGTCTTCACATCTACGATGGCAGCCACAGTCAATTTAACCTGCATCGCTGCTGGACCATGTGCTCCCTGAACACTGCTGCCTGTTCAGCTCCACACTCCTAAGCCTCAACTGCCCAACAGCACCCAGAAATTACTCACAACCCTGGCTCCGTCTCTCTCTTTGATTGGATGCCACCCAGTCCCAAATCTGTATCTGCTGCGGGGCTCCTTTTCAGACTGTTGCTTGGCATTGAGATCCTAGCCAAACATCACTGGGCTGTGTTGATAGCGGGCCAGTCTCAGACAGAAAGGGAATTTGGTAGATGACCCCCTTCCCTCTTCTTGGGAAGCCAAAGGACATGAAAGGGTTCCCCGAGTCTCCGCTCTTCTCCTCTTCCTCTTCCAGAAAGCACTGGAGCCCTGTGCCTCAGCCTTCGAGCGCAATGGAGAGAACTTTGGCACTGGTATTGATTTCCCCCTGAAACACGGCTCAGATGGTTTTCACTTTGCCGTCCCCTGGAGAGCTGGAGCGGGGCTGTGGTTACATTACGTAATTGTGTGAGAGTAAGGCAATCTCTTAGGAAGCACTCTCCCCACTGCATGCCGGCGCTGACAAATTGACTCATTGCTCCCACAGTAGACGCGGGGGTCATGACCTCGGCAGCACGCCACAGAGATCGTTTTCCCTGTCGCTTTGCTAGAGGGTGTGACGGTTCGCTCTACAATTGCACCACATTTTTCCTCTCCTCTCACAGCTCCCACTGGTGAAAATGACTTTACCAGGCACTGAGGCCTGATTCGTGTTCACTCGAGGGCTCTGTCTGAGTGTGCCTGCCCCAGAATGCCCCCTGCTAGGCAAACGTGGCAGGGCAGTCTCTCCCTGCCTCAATTTCCCCTTACGAGGGAATGTCTCCTCCAGCGTAGACCTGGCCTAACTATGTCACGATTCCCATCAATCGACTGAAGGCAGAGCAGTCCTTCCAGTTACACTGTTGTAATTTAGAGTCCATATAGTCACCCTAAAGTTCTGGCTGGCCCAAACTGTCCTGGGATGGTCTGCAGATTGCATTGCACACTCCATAACTCAGCTACGCAGATCCTGGAGGAAGGAAGAAATAATTCAAGGAGAGAGCAATTCAAGGAGATTCACAATCTGATACGGCAGACTCAAGAGGTGTGTGGCTGTTCCAGAGAAGCACGCAAACCAAAAGGAGCTTCTCCAAGCCTGTTGAGGTTTGCCTCTCCTGTGAGCTCTGAGGGAGAGTGTTTACATTGCTGAGTTGGTTAATGAACACTTCTGCCCTCAGCTTAAAATGCTTTGCTATTTGCTTCTCCGCCTTGAAAGCAGCAAAGGGGCTAAAATAATATCCAGTTGCTGTTGGTTCCTTCAGCTCCCCCGCCTTCCTCCAGCCCTTTCCACATTTTTCAGATTTCTGGAGATTGGGTTTCGCCTCCTGATATTATCTGGAGCTAGCCCAAGAGAAGCATACACGGCCTGCCCATGGCTGGTGGGGCACGAGGCCGGAGGTTACGCTCTCTGTAAATTTAGCCTCTCACTGGCAGATTTATCTCCCTTAATCAGAACCAAGTGGGGATTGTTTTTGGAGACTTAACTTCCCCAAATTCAGCCCCCGAGTGTATAAATGCTGTTTGTTACAAGATAATTTCCTGGAGCATGTGCCAGGGCTCTTGCCATGCAAGCAACACAGAGAGGACGAATACAAAATGTTTCACTACATGGAAGCTTCGGCCAATAAATGCCCAGGAATGCGCAGGAATGTGCAGGTGTACTTCCCCAGCCAAAGACACTCACTTCCTCCCTCCCCAGGGGTATGAGACCCCACCCTTCACCCCAGGCCCCACCCCCATTCCAGTGGGAGGTGCTGGGGGGAGGGGTGGATGGAGAGGATGCAGCGCTGCCCATGGTTGCTAAGCATCCACTCATTTCTTTGCATGGGTGCTCGAGGGCTGGTGCGCCCATGGAGTTGGCGCCTATGCTGAGGAACGAAATGGGTTCCTCTCCGTAAGCAGCCAGAGGTGAATCTCATTTATCAGCGAGAAAAAAGAATTTAGCAGCTTGTCAGTTCCTAACAGCTTGTGATACAATGTGACACCAACAACTGACTCCTAATTAGTCGCTTCACTGGTGTATTTTTTTGGCTTCCAATACTCCCTTGAAATGCCTATAAACCCTCCTGCTTCCATGACAGGCTCCACCAGGGAATCAGTTCACCCTTTTTATTGCCCAGGCCCTCGGGAAAGGATGGAAAGAGGCAGGCCGTCTTCCTTTTTAGTCAGGGACCTTTCCTTTCCTGAAGAGCGGACAAGCAGGTAGCTGCCCTAGAAGCTCCAGGAATTCATCTCCCAGGAATACGTCCCACCAACATTGGCAGCCCTAGAGTATTCTCTTTCGGATAACTTTGAATGACGGCCTAGTTGTGTCTTAGCTAAGTGTAAGCAGGGGCTGAAGCAATGCTTCCCAATAGCTAGCTGGAAGGGGGAAGAGGCACCTTGAGGGTACGTCTAGACTACAGGCTTTTGTCGACAGAAGTTTTGTCGACAAATACTGTCGACAAAGCTTCTGTCGACAAAGAGCGTCTAGACGACATCCAGTTCTGTCGACAAAGCAAGCCGCTTTGTCGACATGACAGCGTAGATGCAAAGGACAGTGTAGATGCAAGAACGCATTCTGTTGACAGAATTCTGTCGACAAAAGGCGTTATTCCTCAGAGAATGAGGTTTACAGCCGTCGACAGAACTCAGCAGCAGTGTAGATGCAGGTATAGTTTTGTCGACAAAAGTGGACTTTTGTCGACAAAACCCTGTAGTCTAGACACACCCTGGGTGTGTCTATGTCAGTACACTTTGCTCCTGCTTAGCTTAGATCTGCTAGATATTCAGCAGCTGGAGCAGTGTTTTGCTCGCCGTAATCAACTTAGCTGGTGTTGGGTCACAAGTTATATTAGCTCCGAACGCAGGTGTAGTGAAATATGGTTACCAATGGGTAGTTATTGTGGCACTACAGCAAAGCAGGACCATGCCTAATCTGTTCCAAAGGAAGGGATTCCCGCTTAGCAGAAAGGATCTTGCTAAGCAAGGACTCGACTGTCAGAGGCCTGAGAGAGTAAGAAGGGCAGAGGCAGGTATTATGGTCAGAAGTCCATGCAGAAATCAGAGTTAAGGGCTGGGACTGGCATGCACTGGCCGGCCCGACTGGTCACACTCAGGCTGCTGGACACGTGACGGATATCATTGTGCCCCTGTGGTTGTCAGGGCAAGAGGCCCTTGGAAAAATCAGATCCTCTGAGCCAGAGCCACATACTTCCGTCAGTTATCCCCACCCACCACTGTCTAACCCTTTTTTACAACATACAAAGCTTTTATAACTTAACAATTGCTTGGCAAAGAGATGACTCACTGTCTACTCCATCCGCAGAGGAGCGAGGGTGTGAGATTCCCGGAGGAGCCTTTATGAAAGGGAAATGTGGGTTACACCTTAGGGGGAAAATAGCCTATGCTACTGACCCAGACCTTTGGGGAGCATAATAGAGTGACCAGGATGGAGAGGTCTAGTTCTCCTACTGTAGGGGAGGGACAGGAAGCAGAGCTGGTCAGAATAAATGTGGGTAAATGGAGACCACGCACTTCTTGTCTGGGGACAGAGAGTTTAGTTTGGGCTAGTTTACTCGCATCTTTTTTTTTTAACCCCTGGGCACAAGGAGGTCACCATTGGGTCTATTAAGTCAGGCTGGGGCTTTGCCCAAGCAGTGTGTGTGTGTGTGGGGGGGGGGGGGGTTTGAGATCCAGGTTCCATTTCATCCGAACTAGCAAATGCTTGGGGGCAATGGGGCTGATGGCATGAGACAAGCTCCAGTTGTGACCTGTCTCCAGTGCGGTCTAGCCTGAAGACTCCTGATTCTGTCCCACAGCCCTTCAGCCAAGGAGCAATTTGCTCCAGCCCTTTAGTAAGTGTTGCATATTTCCCCCAGCCACCACGCGCATGGGAGAGGGACACAGGCTGCGGCCCAACCACATCAACCTCAATGCCACGCCTCGCACGGAGGCGGAGTTATCATTGGTGCCGTGGGCGAGTTACATCCATGGGAGCCTCATTTTAAGGGAGACGCCTATGCCGTTGGGTCAGCGTAAGCTGCCTTATGTCGACCTAACCTGGTAGCATAGGCCAGGGGATGGGCGAAGATTAGTGATGCTCCAAGCTCAACTTCCAGATGCCAGGAAGTGCTGGAGAACCAAGAAACCATCAGTCGCCACCCGACACTACCCAAGACCCACTCCATCAGTTTCTACAGGGAGGGGAGCTTGTCTATCATTGGCCAGGTCCTCCCTTGGTAAAGCCACTTCTGGCTAGGAGAGCCACTGTCCCCTCCTGGAATGATCACAAACGTTTATCTGGAGAAGGTCTGGGCTGAAAATGAATTCCTCCAGCCCCTGCACTGAGATCTTCCAGCTCGTAGTTTTGGATTGGCCTAGAGAGGTCCCAGCACCTGCACCTGCACCTACGGCTCCTTCGGACACACTGGGAGAGTTCCTCTGAAGATGGAACACTTTAAGGGGAACCACCAGACATCCAGCCCCCTTTGAAAGAGGCCACCGTGGCCAGTTCCTTACTAATTTGCTCTGACATTGAGTAGCATCTTCTTCCACAAATCATCCCATGAGGCTACAGCAGCACACTGCACGAGTAAGAGGCCCTTCTGGGTTTTCACACAGATGCAGACGTGAATATGGCGCATTAGGCCCAAACTTCGTAACAGCTGAAAGACCCGGCTTCCCAACAGAAACATCAACAAACCGGGGACTGTCTGGTGGTTGAAGGAGGGGCCTGGAAAGAATACATTCAAACAAATCTGCTTACATGCCGGATTTCTGAGCTGGACGATCCATCTCAGGGAAAAGGAGGCAGGGCCGCGCTTGGATTGAGAATGAAGACACAAAATATGACCTCCCAAACTGGAGAGCCTGTTGCAGGGAGAACCGTGCTAACGAGGAGGCTGCCACAGTGCAGTGTGCACACACTCATTGTTTTTTCTCCTTCTCTCAACAAAAATGGTTTAGGCCTTTTGGGCTTTGCCCTGTGATTAAGGCTAATGAGAAGAGACAACTGAGGCTGTATTTGTATCTGTGGGCTGAGTTCGGTTTTACCTCTGTTCTGACAAACAATCTAATGCTATTATAGCAAAGCAAGGACTTTACACCATGGGACTGTGGGCCTCGTGGCAGTGTAACCAACGGTCTTTCTTCAAGGCATTGTAACACTCTGGCAGCCTAGTTCCGGCGGAGGGTTGAGGCCTGGTGCGAGCTGCTGTGGGCAATGATGCAACAAACGAAAGCAGCTGAAAGCCGGGTGAAAAAACGCTACCTGAACCTGGACAGTGTTGCCGTGGTAACTGGAGAGCATGCTGCTGGCTTCCATAGCAAATAGCGTGGCTTGTCATTGGTCGGTTGCCCAAGTGCTGCAGTGACCAGGATGCTATTGTTTTGCTTAGCAAATAAAGGCAAGCCCCAATAACAGCTCTTGAGGGCATGCGGGAAGCCAGTGAGCTAGTGAGAGCCGGCTATATTATAGATTATTCTATTTGTTCCATCTTTCTTCATCTCCAGGACCATGCTGGAGACCGATTCGATGAACTGGGCCAACCTCCTGAAAGCAAACCCCACTGCTTGGTCCCGATCCAAGTCCATGGCTCATCCACATCTCTTTCAGGAGCTGAATGTGAACCCCCAAGCCCAAAGTGCTCCTAAGTCCAAGCACTGCCCGGCTCTGGGTTTCCTTGTGCCCATTAGAGAGAGCTATGGGATTTGAATCCAGGTTTCCAGCACAGGGACCACGACCAGTGTCTTCACCACCATTAGTCTCTCACTGCTGCTGACCGCAAAGTAAGTGACTCCAAGGCGGAAAGGGGATAGTTTCCGACCTCCTTAGCCCCGAGAAGTAGAACAGGAAGGGAACTGGCCCATGGGAGAACATCCTCTAAGCCTATCTGCATGTGGACTCTGATTCGAATTTAACATATGCTCGGGTCACTTTGGAACACTCCCCTTGAAGTCAGACCTGTATTCACAGGATCCATGGCGTCAGAGTTTCGGGGACTGTCCCTCGTTAGAAAATCCTGTGCCTTAATTACAGCAGGTGCATTCTCTTCACTGCCTCTCTGCTGCATCAAGACTCATGGAGAGAAGACACAGTTCTTTTCTGGGGGAATTCCTGTCTCTCCCCCCCCCCCCAACCCTCTCTCTTGGAACTTTTGGGTCTGGCTCTCGTTTTTTTCCTCTCGCTCGCTCTAATGCCACGTGAGGGGCTCTGTCTGAACGACGCTGTATAAAAATAAACTGGATGTGAAAGGCACCCACACATGCCCGCCTTACATGTGAACTGCAGGGAGGTTTTATTTGATTTTTTTTTTAAAAGACGCTAGAACTAAATGTAGCCTTAAGGTGGCTCCAGCGTGCGCCGCGAGCGACAGCGCCCGTCTCCTGGTGGGATGGAGCGTGGAAGGGAACCCACCAACAAAGGGATACATGGGCCGGGAGGATTTTAGACCTTTGTAAGATTTGGACTCCCAGGGACAGCAGGGGACTCATGTAGGGGGAGCTATTGTCCTCGCCCCCTGGCTGGCTGCCGTGTTTCTTAACTTACCGAGCTACTGCCGAGGAGTGAAATGTCATTCTGTAAGCGGGACCCTGCTACCCCGTCAGACCTGAGTGGGTAGGAGGAGGAGTGCCCCAGGACCAGGGGGGATCCCCTCAGCTGGGATGAGTCAGATAGGAAAAGGGGCACCATGTGAGTAATTCGTGGCACTTCATTCTAAACAGCCATTTTGATGTACAGTATTCTACAATTATACTCAGCACGCACCCGATTGGTAATCGACTGATCGGGGGACGTGAGTGGACGTTGCTGCTGTGACTGTAAAATTTGATTGAACAAGTTTCTTTTCTTATTTTGAAGTCCATTAGGAATTTTTTTACGCTCTACACTTTCTGTAGGCCCAAGGCAGGACGGAGAACCTGGCCCTAGCGGGAATTCTCACAGCACGAGCCTCTGCTGCTGGAGCCACAAGATTCATTCGACTCGCAGGCTCCTCCTGTAGGACACAGAATGCTACACTGGGTGGGTTGCACGTGCAAGTGGGCGGTGAGCAGTATTGGTCACTGGTGAGCTTAGCAGAGGAAGCTAGGTAGAGATTTCCTGGTAGGCGTGGGAGCTACAACTCGGGAATAGAACTTGCGGCTCTTCATCCCATTAGAATTTGCTCCTCTCGTAGCCTTCAGTGAAGCTTTTCTTGCAGGCCGCTTCCCAGAATGTGTCGCTTCCCACAAGTGATCATCAGAGCATGTAGCTCTCAGCACAGTTTGTACTGGGGCTGAAAGAAGCACCAATCCCCATGAACCACACTTGTACTGAACCAAAACCAAGATAAGGGTAGATTTTCAAGAAGCCAATTTATTACACTCTTTATCTTTGCAGATCTAACATTCACTCAGGTGGTTGTGTACACAAAGAACACGGAACCAGCAGAAAGGAAGGGAGACATGATGAGACTATACGGTCTTAGCAATAACAAGGAAGTCACTTCTGGTTACTGCCATGGGTTTTAGAGTCACCTCGGCTTGACAGTTCTACCTCTCCCCACATGCCCTGTTCAGAGTCCCATGCCCTGTTCAGAGTCCCACTAAGAGACTCCCCTGTGCTGAGGATCTTGCATTGTAAATAGACGACGGTGGAGCAAAGTCAGTGTTAGGACTGACAGCTACTGCTCATTCATTATTCCTGACTGACTCAATGTCCAGGTCTACAGTAGCAGAGAAAAATCGATGCAAGATACGCAACTCAAGCTACATAAGTTGTGTAGCTGGAACTGAAGCACCTTGCATCGATTTTCTGGGGCGGCCCCACAGAAGGTGGTCAGTGGGAGAAATGCTTCTTCCAACTTCCCTTACGCCTTGTGACAGCGAGGTGTACTGGCCTCGAAGGGACACCCTCAGCATTCGATTTAGCAGGTCTATACTAGACCCACTAAATTGAACCCTAGAAGGTAGATCGCAAGAGCATGGATCCTCTGGTAAGTGGAGGCGTGACTTTTCTGGGTGAGGTATTTAAGAGCAGATTAGATATACATCTATCAGGGATGATCTAGACAGTGCTTGGTCCTGCCGTGAGGGCAGGGGTCTGGACTTGATGACCTCTCGAGGTCCCTTTCAGTTGTAGTGTTCTATGATTCTATATACAACCTGCCTGAAAACGAATCACATTTTCTTGACTCAAATTAAAATTTATATTTGAGCCTTTCTTTCCAAATCCATTTTTATACGGTTGGTTGGGTTTTATGAGCACAAGAAGCAGTACTTTAAATTAAAACAGTAGAAAACAGATCATGTTGAATATTCCTTTTCAAGCTGGCAGCTGTTAGAAATGTTCTTAATTAATACCATATTGGGAATAGAAACAAAGGGGAAGCGTTATAAAAAGGGTCTACAACACAGGCCTGGCTTGCCCCCTTCCTGAAGGGAAGAAGTGTCTGAAAGTTCTCCTTGCTGGATTTCCTCCAAGTCATTCCCTTGTGAGAACTGCTATGAATATGAATGGTGGCCCGTTCACACGGCACAGGTGTGCTTAGCGACACAGAAAGAGTTAAAAGAGAGCCAGATGTGATCCATTACTGCTTCACAGGATTGTATACGCCACAGTTTCTCCTGCTCTTTCTCTGCCCCCCCCCCCCCCGTTAACTAGTGTGAACACAACTCCTCAAGGTCATGTCCCAACACAACTAATTTTCTAGAGAAGGCTAGCCGTGAGGAACTCCTTGCTTCAGTATTAACTGGAACCTATTGTGATGACTGGTTGAAAGCTGAAGGACTGCCCCTTCAACCAAGGGGGAAGAGCCAGGCTATGGATGTGTACTGGGAAGACTAAATGAAAAAACAAGGATAAAAATGAAGGTTAAAAATCAGGGATCCGCAGGACATGTCAAGGTTCTCTGCTCAAACCCACACTGCTCCTCAAAGGAGTCTAAGGATTCAGTGGGCGCCAGCCAGGAGAATTCTGCCTGAGGCTGTGCACAACGAGGGGTCAGAAATAGGACTCAGAGTCACTGGCTTCCTCCTCCAAAGGGGATGGATGGCCGTCACGGTCAGTGCCCGAAGAAGCCAACGAGGACGTCCCCTGACATTCTGGGGTCACAGATGCTGGCAACTAAGGCAAACTACCCAACCCTGAGATCATCCTGGGGGAGATTACCCCTAGATTCCTGGGAGGCTAGGGTTAATCTCACACGGCTGCTACCCCTATGCTTGGGTCTGCTGGCCCCCTTCCCTCCAGTGACCATTTGTTCTACATCTTACTATAGTGCCTAGAAGCTGAAGACCGGGGCCCGCTTGTGCCAGTTGCTGTACAAATACAGCACAAAAAATTGCCCTCCCCTCCACCCCCCAAGATCCATTCGTAACACATGCCCTAGCCACTGATGTCTTCTCTTACAAACCATTTGCGATAGAGACCTCGAGGGAGCCATTTTTCTAACCTCATCCTTCAAATGGATTGTAACCGACTTCCGATTACGGCTCTCGGTTGGACGCCAGAAAATCCAACAGGGAGGAGGGTAGACCCAGGATGACCTAGAAGTGTACGATTCTCCCTAACACAGAAACACTGAATTGCAAATGGGAGGACTAAGTCACGTGGCAGCTGATAAGCAAGCATGGAGAAGATGGGTCGTCCCCTGTGCTGAAAAACACAGGATGGACTAAGGTCCAATGTAAAGCCCCCAAAATGCTAAGAACATGAGAGTGGCCAGACTGGCTCAGCCCAAACGTCCATTTAGCCCAGTGTCCTGTCTGTCGTGACGGAATGGACAGAACAGGGAATCATCAAGTGATCCCTTCCCGGTTCTCCACACCCCAGGACCAAAGCCACAGCTGGGTCACAGCATATGCCGCTAACTATTGTACCTGCAGGCTAGCCATCAGAGCTCTTCCTTGCCAGCCATTTGCCACTACCCTGCGTCCACATGCATTCCGGGGACATAACGGTCTGTGCGGAATAGCTACTCATTAGCACAAGAACACTGGTTTAGATGATCGCCCCACCCCACGTATATCCCATAAGGGGCCAAATTCCCAATGTCACCTCATCCCAGATCAACAGGGACAACATTACGGGCACTGAAATGAACACAGAGCATCTCTCCTGTGAAAAGAAAATGGAAACACTCTTCCCCTCCCTGCCCTCCCGAACACAAGACAAATTAAACGGATGTATCCTTCCCCGAAGGCACATGTACAACTCCCATTAACAATCACAGGAGCTAGGTACCCACACCATGGGTAGAGCAGCTCGCTGGGACAAAACCTCGCTTGGAGACGAAAGGTGGTCAAGAGAGGAGACTCGTCAATCAGCAAAGCCTTCCAGGGCTAGGGTGGAATGATAGCTCTGTATCCTCCACAGTTCCACTCAAACAACTGTCAGGGTCACCTACTGCACACTTCCAGGGCTGCTGTAAATCTCCACACAAAGTATTCAGTTCCAAAAAATTGTACAGGCCTCATTAATTAGTTAATGTTTGTAAAGAACAGAGGATGGACAAAGAGGGGAGAATTCTGGCAACGACTCAAGGAATTCCGGCACCCAGCGCTCATTGAAATTCATTACAAAAAGTCCAAGACTACAAACATAAGAGCTACCTAGGGAGACCCTGGTGATCAGAGAGATTGTAACAGTGAAAGACAGGGGGAGAGAGGCTATAAAAGAGGATGCAGCAGTAATTCCAACCAGAAGTAGCCAAAAATGAAAAGGAAGCAGGTCCACCAAAATCTGGACATTTGGGGTTCATTTCACGAGGCATACCGGAGCGGTCGACAAAGGCTTCCCTGGTTGACCGCGGCGCATCCAGACTGCCCCGCTGTGCCGCCAAACAGCTGATCGGCACAGCACGGTGGCCATTAAGATGTAAATGAAGCAGTCATTATTTAAATCACCATTTCATTTTCCTATGTCTAGTAAACTCATCTACATGGCTCCATCGACGGAGCCATGTAGTCTAGACATACCCTTAGAGTTTAGGTCGACCTCAGTCGCATTATGTGGATTTTATAAGTCAGGGTGGCCAACCCATTACAGGCAAAGAGCCAAGAGCCAATGGAAAAACTCGGGTTTGGCTTTTTGGCCACATCAGGCTCCCGTCAGCCGGCACCATCTTGCCAGCGCCATTTTGCTTCACCGCACTGGACAGCTCTCCTGCACCCGGTGAGCACAGGGAACCGAGGGCCAAGGGCCGTTTCTAGGGGCGCAGGGGCGGCTTCACGAGCTGCACTTTAAGGGGGGGAAGGACCAATGAGTCCACATGACCAAGCCTCTTCTGTCAACTTTAACCCACCTCCTGGTCATGCCAAAGCGGAGTAGTACTTCATTCTTCAAGCAGTCCTGGCCTGCACACGGAGGAAGGCACTGGTATGGCAGGAGCCACCAGATGAGGCAGCTAAACAGTCTTACAAGTTCTTTCCCTTTGTATGAGATCAGGGGGCAGCTTTGAGACACATGCTGTACTGTTAGGTTGGTGATGTAGGGTCTTTGGGGGAAGTGGTTGCAAACAGCAACAATTTCTGCCTTACTGTCTCTAGAGTTGATTCTTAGTGCAGAATTGCTCCCTGGGGATAGGGCTTTGGTGTTCTGCTGTCCTGAATGAGGGGGTTCCCTGCATGCCACTGGTGACCACCTCTGTTCCAAGATTGTGCATACACTATAAACAAACTAGATACACTCAGGATATACCCATATTTCTTCACCAGTGGAAACCAGACACACAGGGTTCCAACATCTGCTCCTGCTTGGCAGAGAAAGGTCAGAACTTCTCACCATCAGCACAAGTAATAGAACGTAGACTTTAGCGAGCTGAGAGAGTCTGGTGCTATGCGAAATTACTAGTTAGTTAATTAAAGCTAGGATAGCAATGACCTCAGGAAGAAGCCAGACTGCTGGAGGGACCCAAGATAGCTAAGAAGGGGATAGCTGGATTTTGCTGTCCAGTCTGAAGCTGGCAGGCCCTACTTTGGGATCTGCTCTTTCAGATTTTGAGAGTGGTACTTTGGCAACCGTGCTGAAGAATGGAAGACGCTTGATTAGTTTTTGGGACATTGTTCCAGGAAGCACAGTGCATTAATCAAAAATGCTTGCAGCTCCCGGGTCAAAGCAGGTGAAGTCCTAATAAATATTGAGCAAAGAAAGTAAAGCTCAACCCAGAGCAGTTTAATAAATAAAAGGCTATTTAAAAAAAAAATATCAGCACAGCGCTTTGGCTTGTGCCAGCTCATATGTCTTCAGAAGCAGCTTTGGATGCGGGTAGTGAGCATTCAGGCCCCCCTGGAAAACCCTGGATAGCTCCAATTACCAGATGGAACCTTCGTTGTTTACACTGCAGAAGCGAAACCTTGCAAATTTCAAACTGTGATCAAATGTCAGAGCATGTTTTCCAGGCAATATTTCTCCTGACGCCACAAATCCTCCAGAACGTTTGCACTTAGCACAGTTGTTACGTTAACGTTTTAAAATTTCAGCTGTGATAAACATGCGCGACTTTGCCCTCCAGAATGTCATCTCGCAGCTCCCTGTATTTCTAGTTGCGTGTATGTCCCTATCAGGAGCTACCTATCAAAGATCTTGTTCCCCAGCCTGACCATAGGGCTTAATGCTAATGTGGCACAAAAACAGAGAGCTAGACAAATAGATCCCTGATGAGTTTCCTTGTAGCACCCTCTAGCAGGCCAGGCCCTAACTGCAGCTATTCTTCACCTCAAACTCTTTTTTTTTTTTTTTTTTTTTTTTAAGTAAAAAAGCAAAAAACAAACTACAGGTTAGACCTCCCTGATCCGGCACTCTCAGGACCTAACCCGTCCTGAACAAGAGAGTTTGAGAGACCAGAGGAGGTCAAGGCTCTTAGGGGAGCTGCCAGTGGCTAGGGACTGCTGGGCTGGCTGGGTTTCATTCCCTGTCCCTGGGCTGGCTGCTAGCCACTGAACTCCCAGATGATAGCTGTCGGGGCTGTCTGGTCCAGAGGCTATCCGGTCCAACAATATCCATTGTCCACAGATGTTGCTGGACCAGAAAGTCCTAGACCAGGGAAGTTCAGCCTGTATGCAATCCAACAAAAAACCCTGCATGCGCACCTATACTGGCTGTTTTGATGGTTCAGACAACAGATATTTTCTGTCTACCCACAGAATAAGCACAGCAAAGGGAAACAGCAGCACAACCGTCCCCAGCCAGGCCTTGGAGGGATAAGGTGAGCAGCTGAGTAGGTAAATTTCCAAGCCCCTTCTTCATTTGTATCCTCAGTAGAGACTCTAATGGGGCTGACTGAAGCGGTGATCTCTCCATGTGTTGAGAGCAATGCTGGAGATCTGACTGGGATATTTTAAGAAAGTGACATTAAACACTGGAATAAATTGCCCAGGGAGGTTACGGAATCTCCATCTCTGGAGATATTGAAGAGCAGGTTGGACACACACCTGTCAGGGATGGTCTAGGCGGTGCTTGGCCCTGCTGTGAGGGCAGGGGACTGGACTCGATGACTCTCGAGGTCCCTTCCAGTTCTAGTGTTCTAGGATTCTCTCTCTCAAGCTCCCTTCCCATTCTAGTATTCTAGGATTCTACGCCATGTAGGGAAAACAAATCTCCCAGACGAGCTTTGTCAGAGCTAGCCCAGGCATGGTTCCTTGAGCGGTAAATTATATCCACAACTCCAGCGTAGATGAGCTCAACACACACCGGACTCTGGGTTTACCGACTGCTACGAACAACATGGTCCACAGCCCTTTTGGCAATAAGTCTGTTGGACTTGTGGGGAATGAGCCATTATCAGGTGCATTCTAGAAATGACACAGCAATAGCGAGAAATCTATTAATTCCATTAGGGCTGTGAATTTTCTAGCACTTTGGGGAGCCACAGGTTTAATACAAAAGAAGAAAGTTGTGCAGCGGAATCCCAGAAGGTGAAATGTATTTCATTGAATGCCTGACCTAAGGCAGCCTATGATTTTAGCTCCACTGGTTTGTGTTGTAAGTGGAAGGTTTAGTGAAAGCCATGTGGGAGAACGGAGTGGAATTTCTGTATTTGGAGGAGGTAGTCCTCCAGTCTTTCCGGCCTTCAGCTCTCCCAGATGATCGGTGGGATCTGTAACACATTTTACGTCTACAGCTACAGACTTGACTCTCGCGGGAGCCACTCCTGATGGCCACAGGCAACTTTATGTGCAGGCAGCACACCCCATCTGTTCAGGGTTTCACTCCGATTGGCTGCAAAGACAAAACCCGCTTCATTCCTGAACGGTGCCATCCACACGCAACGCCGTGAGTTCTGCGCTGGGTGGGACAGAACAATTCCAAGAGTCCAGTGAGCTGCAGTAACGAACTGAACAGCCATTGGGAAGGGTGCAAACCGAGATGGCCTTTTCACAGATGGCAAGTATCCTTCCCTACGCATGTTAAGGCCAGGCCCCGAGCTGGTGTAGATCCATGCAGCACTGGTGGAGTCAATGGGCCAGCCCCCAGCTGGTGTAGCTTGGCACTACTTCATTGAAATCAAAGGGTGTGCACTCAGCGGCTGTCAAAGAGCACAGCTACCCTGAAAGCCAGGGCGCTACGCTCATGCATACCCACTGAGTTTCTTCTGCATGTTCTCCTCTACCACCAGGACCTACGGGATAGGCCAGGGCTACTCCACTTTGGAAGCCCCAGGGGCCACAATGAACTGGAAAATGGAGTCAGCGACTTGCTAAGAACAATTTCCCACCCCCTAGGAATTCTTAGAGCTGTGCTTTTCCTTTTCCTCCTCTGCAACCTTGAACGAACAGGAATCGGCTTCTTAGCCATGCCTCTGCTGCGGCTTGCCTCAGCTCCCTGACAGCAAGCGCAGAGAGCCGGCTAGACTGCCCTGCACCCGAGACATAAGCAGGGAAGAGGCAGGAAATATAGAAAACAGGCACCAACTTTACTGCTGACCCCCAATTCTTTACCATCATCTTGCCTAGCCATTGTGGTGGCATCTACTAGCTCACTGGTTCCAATGGCATTGCCAAGGAGTTTGCGAGGACGACCTTATTATCACGACCGTCCTACACAGCCGTGACTCTAGAAATGGCAGAGCTAGCCGAGGTCACGTAAGCCAGCCCTGAATCCCTTCAGGGTTGTTGGGTTTTTTCCCAGCTGGTCAAATAAATGTTTAGAAAAGCACATTAAAGCCCTAGCTGGTTTCTCCGGGGAGCGATCAAGATAATTTTCCTTGGCCAGAGCGCGGTAGCAGGGTCAGGCTGTCAGCTTCTATTAAGATTCAGATTTGCGTCACTGCACGGAAAGCACTTGGCTGTATTGCTTCTCATTAGATCGCCGGATGATAAATCTGATCATTAACTTGCTCCGCTTGGCTGGTTGGAAGGTTAGAACCTGAGCTCTCTTGCTGTCCCAGCAGGGCTGTCGCCGTACCGAGTTCCCACGAGGAAGGACGGCCTCGCAGTACCTGGATTCCTCCGGAGTGGCAAACCAGCCGGCGTCTGACGAGGGCCATCTTGCACGATGCCAGGGTTTGTCACCGAGGAGCTGGTGGGTCTGTCTCCCCTGCACGGCTTAGCCCAGCCGTTTGCAAACTTTTTTTTCTCATGACCCAGTTGAAGGAAGTTGTTGGTGCCGCCACACAACGTAATGTGATTGGAATGTAGGCTCCGGGGTGGGGTTGAGGACGGGAGCTTTGGGGGGGCAGGGCTGGGGCGGGAGGGGCTGACCTCGAGCAGCTCCTGGTCAGCGGTACAGCGGGGGGCTAAGGTAGCTTCCTGCCTCTCCTGGCCCCACAGCTGGCAGCAGGTTCCCAGCCAGTGGGACTGCGGAGCTAGTGCTGGGGGCAGGGGCAGTGCATGGAGCCCTGTGTGCTCCCCCACAGCTAGAAGCCAGGCCTGCTGCGACCGCTTCTGGGCTGCAGCGCAGTCTGTGGTGCAGGCCAGGCAGGGAGCTGCCTTAGCCCCCCCACTGCTCACCTGATCCCCCTGCAGCACCGAGACCTGGCACTCAACATCCCACCCCCCCAGTCCTGGGTCTGACCCCCCTTTGAAAAGCAGTGGTCTAAGCCCAGCCTCCCCTCCTACCCACACACGAGCACTCAGACCCAGCTTGACACAACATTGAACCTGGGTCACGTCTGGCGCTTAGGATCCCGGGGCAGCGTGTGGTACCACGCGCAGGCTGGGAGAGTTCTCCAATGCCCCAGGCCTTTCCACCTTCTCCCTGTCTGTGCATCAGGCTGGCGCTCACAGCCTGTCCCGGTTCCTCCCTGCTCCTCACGCCAGCAGGGCAGAGGTGCACCCCCAGGCTCTGGCGGGCGTCTGCTGAGAGTCCAGCCATCCCCAGCAGTGCAGGAGAGGCGCCCAAGCCCAGCAACGCTGCCACCGCACTGCCGAAGGGCTGGGGGAGACAAAGACTGAGACAACCGCACCTCCGTGCGGAGCAGTAACAGCCGGCCCAGGGCACACATTGCAGGGCAAAAGGCTCCCTGGCAAATCGAGAGCCCCCGTGGCATGAGCAAATGGACCAGGTGCCCAGCCTGGCCCCAAACCCCACACCTGGCTTGCCTCAGATTTGGCAACAGGAGAGAGGAGCCAGGGGAGCAGGAGAAGACCTGGGCAGCTGAGGGAACAGGAGCAGGCCAGCGGAAGGGGCCAGATCTCCAGTCCATAGCCCTATCTAAGAAAGGGGGGGGAAGGGATGGAAGAGGAAGCCAAAGCTGGGGACGAAGCCCCCGCCCTTTCTGTTCAAGTCTGGGGGGGAGGCAGCAGCAGTCGGAGCGTTTTACCTGCAGGTGACCCCCAGAGTGTTCACCGTACAGAATAGCAAGGGTTCGCGTCAGCCGAGCACAGAAGCCGCCCCCTGCCCATGACCCCCTTCCTACCCCCATAATGTGTGAAGCAAGATGGGTTCGGGGAGTGTGTGTGTGGGGGGGTACATGCAACTAGTGCTGTACTCTAGCTGGGGGTTGCTGGTGGCTGCTAAACCAGGCCATTTCTGCCCAGGGAGTTAGTGCACGGCCCAGGGGGTGGAAATCTACAGCACGCTGCCCATTAAGTTCCCAGGCAGACACTGCTACTGCACAGGGAAGAGTCGTGTGTGTTTGTGTGTCCGTCTGTCTGTGTTGTTCCAGACATACTCACTGACGGTATTTTGAAAGCTCTTACCAGAGGCGTTGAAATGGCCATGCTTAGAGAGTGCTAATAGGACAGAGGCAATCTGTGGAGTTTTGCGGAAAGATAAAATACCAGGTACCAATTTTTTAGTGTCTTGAGCACAGAATTCCCCCGGTAATAAGGTTACTTACATGTCACTAACATCCAACCCAGCCATTTCTCCCAGTGCCTTCCCCTCTCCTTGCCCTTGTTTTGGATAGCAACATTTCAGGCGCTGTCTGGGAAGTTACCCCCGGGATTTGCACCAGAGTGCGCCCTATCGGGTTTTGGGTGACACCTGTACTGGCCAGTTGGGGCAACGCTCCGCCGGTTGCTCTAGTAAAAAACTCCTTATGTCCCGACCCTGACAGTTTCCCCAGCTACCGCAGGCAAAATTTACCTCAGCCAATGGATTAGGGAGCAACACAGGAGAATTTGGGGCAGTTCTGGTCCCGGTCTGAAGGGAGGCCGAGCTGGCTCACGCCATGGCGTACCGACCAGGCAGCAGGCCCATAGAGCCCAGTTTCAGGGCTAGCCGGCCACGGCCGAGGGGGCTCGGGCCAAACAGTCGCCGGCTGCCCTGGCTGGCTTGGGGCGGGCAGTGCGGAGTCCAGGCCTGGGGCCCAGCTGCAGGGCGAGCGGCAGGTCACAGCCCCAGCCTGGCGCGGGGCAGGGCAGCTCCAGGACAAGCAGTTGAAGAGCTCGGGCTGCCCAGTTCACTTCCCCCTCCTCAGCCGGCGCTGGGTCGGCTGCCCCGAGCTGCTCCCCCAGGGGGCACCTATCTGGCTCGTTCCTCTGGGCCCACAGGCGGCGGCCGTGGCGGCGCTGGCCGGGTGTTCCTTGGCTCCAGGGCGGGGCCTGGCAGCGGCGCAGGCTAGTTCTCCTCTCTAGGGCCGTGTGGCTGAGCCCCCCCCAGGGAGCTTGGTAGAGCATCTGGCTTCTTCCAGGGTTGGAACCCAACTGAGCTCTGAGCTCCTGTTTTTATACTTCCAGCCCCGCACTTCGGTTTCCTGGGGGTGGGGCTGGGTTGTTCAGGCCCCCAGGCAGTCTTAGGGAGTCCTTCCCTGTCCGGGTGGGGTGGGGGGGTCAAGCTGCCTCTCGACAGGGCTACATAACTGTTATTGCATGTTTAACGCATGCGAGCAGACAGGGTACACATACTACAGAGTGTAACTGTGCTACTCAGCATAGATTGGTCAACCCATGCAGCTGCTTCTGGGCTGCAAACACAGAGATAAATGAAAGCCTCCCGAGGAGATAAATATGTCAGCGTGTGGTCGTGCTGTGACGCAGAACGCTAAAAAGGAGAAAAACGTTTCTATATTTCCATGGAGATAATGCCCCCTCGTTGGGCCTTGCAGGGCTTTCTACCTCAGCTGGCCTGAGGCAAGCACCCCGCCTCCTGGGCGAGGACCCCGAGTCACTGGAGGAAAGGAAAGGGGTTAGGGATGACCAGGGCAAGACGCTACAGCTCCGGAGAAAAGGAAAAGGGCCATGGCTGACCCGCGCTAAGGAAGGCAGAATTGAGGCCACACGCCAGACCAGCATGTGGATTCCAGAAGCGCCAGTTGGAACCCGCGTTCCCTCCAATTTGTTTTCATTGCTGTGTGGGATAAATTTTGTTACGTGTACCAAGACATGCACGGATGTGCACCACCGGCAGAAACACAGGCTGCCGGCTGCGGCCGCCCAAGCGCTCAGCTCACAGGGAACGCTGGTTGGAACCGGAGAAGACGTGGTAGGAGATGGAGTGACAGAGCATTCGGAGCACAGCAGGGAAGGAGCACGACCACCGGCAGCACAGGGAGCAGTGTGACATGCGGCTTCCCCCTGCTGGCCAGCAGGCTGCAGCGTTTAGCGCACGCCTAGCTCCCTGGCAGAGGGGCTTATCTGGCTTTGGCTTCAGCAGCTCCCTATCAACAGCGCTAAGCCTGAGGTAAGCGGAAACCAGAGCGGCCTTTCACCCGCTTTCCCTCAACCCATTTCGAAAGCCTGGTGTGAAACCAGGGCGGCTGCTGGACAGAGCAGGGTGGAGGAACTGGTTTAAACTGTACCCAAATCAGCCACTTTTCAAGCACAATCAGGGCCCAACGGGGGCGGTGCACCAGCTGTTTTCACCACAATGGCATTTCCGTCTGGGAGCAGACAAGCAGGGAGGCTCCCTACAGAACTCGGGCAGGGAAAGGCAGAGACTCGCAAGCATCCCAAAGCCCAGACAGAGCGCAGACTCCCCGGTCAGCGTGGCAAATCGGCACAGGGGCCGACGGAAATGAAATTGCACACTGGGGTTTCCCCTGGACGCCGTCTGCAGATGCCCCGTTGTGATGCGGCTGGGAGGGGGCCGGTGAGGCAGCAGAGGCTGCACAGCTCAGAGCTCTACTTCAGTCCTGAGGACTCCTCCAAAGCCCTTGGACACTTCCCCAGTGGCTGTAACGGGCACTGCGTGGATCTAGATGCAGCGTTATGAATCTCGTTCTGCTAGCAACCGGAGCGTCCCCTGATCTCACCCTGCCGCAATCCCAACGGGAACGGAGCACACGCGTCAAGCCAGGCCAATTAGGTGAGTGCTATTGTCTCTCAGAGGTATTCGCGAGTCTGGCCTGATCAGAAGCGTGTCCCTTCAGCACAGTGCAACGTCAGATCCGTGACACAAACCCTGTTATTTACTACTTGCCCACACTGCAACCCTGTGTGCCCAACAGCCTGCTGAATAAACGACCTTCGCCTCTGCACAAGTACCAGGCAGAAATCCTGCCTCCCACTGCCAAGATTCACGTCCACAAAGTTCTGATCGTTAACAGCTCCTGGGTTCCGAGCCTTCCCAAGATTCCTGGCCGCACCAGCTTTGCTTCACAACGCCAGCCAAACCTCCGCTCATCTGCGCCAGCGGTTAATTACCCTCCCTACAAACACGCTGTGGTTTTATTTGCATTCCAGGTTGGGCACCCTTGGTGCCCAACATTAAGTGAGCAATTTTGTACATTTGGGCCTTAATGACTCCCCCAAAGCTGCGCACACCAGCCCCGTCCAAACTCCACTCCCTCCTCCTAACACATAAGGGGTTACACTGCAGTCGGTTATGCTGTCATTTCATTCCAATCCACTCCAGTTTAAGCTCTTCCTTTCGGAGTAACTTGTTTCAGTTCCGAAACAGCTGTTGCTAATTATGCAGCTAGGAAATATTATGCAGTAACATTAATCAACTGCCTTTGGCCAGTTTGCCATGAAAAGCTATTCTGTTGGAAATGTTTGCTGATCTCCAGATAAAGCCCTCTCTCAGCAAGGGAGAGGCAGCTCCGTGGCATGCCCAGTTATGAAAGGGGGTGACACCACACAGCTGGCTCAGCTTGCTGACTGTTGGACAGCACACCAAAAAACCACACCCAAAAGAACACGGACCCTTAAACCTTTGCAATGGTTCGGCAGCTGGTGTGCTGTGACCCTGTCCGTCAGGCTGATCAGAACGGTCTTTTTGTTTCCTTCTTCTCTCCCCTCGGCCGGTCCGTATTCATCTGTTGTCTCGTCTTTGTGCAGCAGCTTGCGCAAGAACAGCCTAGTCCCTGGCTGGCGCTCCAGGGTACCAGCCTTCGACAAACTACGCTAAGTCCTGTGGCACTTTATAGACCAACAGATTTATTGGAGCACGAGCTTTCGTGGGCAAAGATCCACTTCGTGAGATGTACATAGTGGAAAACATCTGAGGAAGTGGGTCTATGCCCACGAAAGCTCATGCTCCAATAAATCTGTTGGGTCTCTAAGGTGCCACAGGACTTCTCGTTGTTTATGCAGATTCAGACTAACACGGCACCCCCTCTGAAACATGTCACCATGCAAAGCGTCAGACAGAGAAATAATAAGTAATAATCCCCTGCCACTAGTTCGCTTCAAAGTCTGAAGAGGGGAATTCTCCTTCCTTAATAAAAACAGGCTAAGACCCCTGGTGTTGCGTGAAGGTTTCATTATGCACTGAGCAAAACAGGAGTCGTTTCCTTGGTGGCATCTGCTCCCAGGGAAGCACCTGTTCAGGGCTTGGCTGGATCGGGCCCGTTTCTGGTTCATGAACACCTCAGGGACTGGCCTGTGTGTTACCCGTCACCCTCGGTGGCAGATCCTCAGAGCAGGGGACAGCCCCTCCTTCCCGGATAAGGCGACGTCGACATAACCACTCACAGCTTTAGAACGCTGGTTGCTCGGAGGATGGGGGTGGGAATAAGCCACGCCCTGGAGCAAGGCAAGTTGCACTAACCTAACTGCCAGCACGAAGAGAGCTCCCTGGAGCACTGGCAGTGCCATACACTCGGCAGGGTAGCCAGCAGGACAGGTGCTGGCATCACCTTGCAGATTTTAACAGGCAGAAGGGCCCATTGCAATCGCCTAGTCTGAACTCCGGGATAGCACAGGCCAGGGGGTTTCAGGCAGCCAGCGGTTCAGTGCCGGCTGGTGCATCTGGAAGACAACCAGACTCTCACTCTGCCAGTGGCAAAAGGCCAGTGACAAGGCGGACTAAGTGCCCAGACGCGAAATCCCACAGAGCACACTTTAGCCTGGGGTCTTGAGGAGCAGCCACACCCCTTTTCAAATCTCCTAAAAGGCAGGGGAGGTGCGGGGGCTCTGCAGTTGACCTTGGCAGGATGCTGAATGCTAACTGATGTAATTCGAATCGAAATACTTTTCCGTGTTGGTTCTGAGGGCACGCTCCCCCAACGGGACCTTAGAGGCAGGAGGGCTAGTTGCTTCTCTCGCACGGTTAGTGTACAGGCCTTGGAGGGCTGAAGTGGACAGTGAAATCTGGAGAGTTTATGCCATATGCATTGTCACAACGCGAGCTGCCTGCACTTTTTTTCCTGCTTGGAATCACGCTCCCTTCCCTCTGAAGCAGGGCTCGGGGGAGATGCCCTTTGTCGAACAGGACTCTGCATTTTCGGCGGAAGATTTGTTTCCTGCCATGCCCACTCTGGAAAGCTCAACGGCCTTTTCTGGCCCTCCAAATACCAGAATGTCACATTCCAGCAAGGGAGCGTCTTCCACGTTCGTACGTGCAAAGCCAAGGAGTCCCCGCAAGGGCTGGCTTGTGAAACCAGCATTGCACGTCTCAAAAAGGACGTGTCAGGCCTCTCTCCTCCACCCCTCTTCAGGGATTGCCGTGGGTCGGCACTCAAAGCCCGGAGGGAAAAGCTAATGTAATAGATCCTTTGCGCACACAGTTCTGCTCCCAGCTCCTCTGCAAGAGGGACACAATGGTCCCAGTGGCTGCAGGTGCTTAGAAACTGGCCTATGCCGAGAGCTGGCACACGGCCGTCGGGATTGGTGCGAGGGACAAGGAAGCGAGCAGTTGTGTGGCCTGCTCCCCCAGCCAGCCAATCACTGCAGGGAGTAACTGCTGGACAGCAGCAGCACGTGGAAGGTCAGTAGTAACGTGCCCGCTGGCCCGGGGCAGGACATGCTCCTGCCATCCCTGCCAGGCAGGAAATTCCGCTAGTTCAGCACTAGCCGCCGTGGTGGCCCTCCAGCCAGGGATGTCGTGCTGGCAGGCAGTGGATGTGCCCACACAGCCGTGACGCACTGGCTGGGGAGAGCCGCGCCACGGCCCATGCCTGTTCGAAAGGCTTTGGGCAATCTGTGCTTGCGGGCGAGCCAAGAGGAGGGCTCCGTCCCTGCTTCGTTCGTCGGCCCTAGCTCTGCCTGCCTCTCATGGTGGACAAGGCTGGGAGCTGCAGATGCGCATTGCCACGTGGGGAAATGAGGCCGGAGGATCTGTGGAGGCCCACGGCCTGAGTGCTCTGAGGTGCTCCTGACAGGTCTGACATGGGTGGACACACACACCTTGGACTGGCCAGCTTCACCTGCACACGACATTGACGCCCGACTTAGACACCGATCCGCAAGCCTGGCTGGGAATGGAGCGTTAGCAACACCCTGCCGAATGGGGCAAAGCAACTGATGTTCGATCAGCCCGAGGAATAGACAAGCACCCTTCCGGCCCAAATCAGCATCTAACTGGGCCCCCACGGCCACTTTTAAAGCAGCCTTTTCCCGACGGGCTGGTGCAGGAAAGGGTAGCTGGCCCAAGGCGAATGCTTATACAAACGCATTGCCCTCCCTGTTGGAGTGTCTGGCAGCACGGTCGTTCGATGATTAAAGTACTTGGCCCCTGGCTGGAGATGCAGAATTACGACAGACTGAATCTGGACAGTGCTGCTAGAAATAATGCCAGGAGGTCTAATTTTTAGGATTGGGAACTAAAGCCAAATGAATCATTTATTTAACAGAACTCGGTAACTTGGATTTGTAGGGACAGATAAAATAATAATGACTTTTACTTTGCCTTTTATATGCCAACAATTTGATTTATGGCTTGCTATTAGAGGAAAAAATTATGTGCACAGCTGCTGGCAATTATTGTGAAATCTTTACAGTTTTAAATGCAACAAATGTTTTGTTGTTTAACTGGGACTGCTATTCATTTCCCTTCTCTCCTGGTGGCTTTTTAAAAAACACATCCATTTGTTTGCTTGGATGTCAATAGCTGCTAAGGAGACATTCCAACTTATTTATAGAAACACAGCCCTGCTAGAATGGTGAGCCCAACAGGACTTGGGAGAGCCAGGCAGGGAGATGCAAACGGGAGAAAATCAGAAGGATATAGGTTTTATTTCTTTCAGATCTGTCGAACAATCACAAATCCTGTATAATAGGAAGCCACGGTTTTGAAGAAGAGACGATTCCGCGCAGATCTTAGAGAGGCTACTGCTGCACTGTCAGATTATTACAATTATTGCGAATGATCCTACAATAAAAACACACAAGCTGATTTTTACAAGGAGGAAACAAGTTTCCTTCAATTAAATATTACGATGGTTTGCTTTGCGGCCCCTCTCTAACATGGTCATTTCCAAGCCATTCGCATGTATATCTTCTGTGCACCCTACACAGCCAATGGTGAGCAGAGAGATTGCAAGCAGCTTCTGTATCATCCAAGGTCTGTGGTCATTCAGTGGTAGGGCTTCAACCGGAGGCAGGTTTCATTTCAGCCAGATCCATTTGTCCCCCACCTCGGAGTTGTAACCGGTGTCAAAACTGCGACCAGGAAGCTAGAGAAAACAAAGAAGCTTCGTCAGGGCTTGGCCAGTCATGAGGATAGATCACTTCTTCCACACTTCACCCCCCCAACACCTTTGGCCAGGTTTTCAGTTTAAAAAACCTCCATACCTGGTGATTTTGGGATAGGCAATTTTCCAGGGGAGACCACTTAGCATTTTCTGAAAAATCAGTAAGTTGAATTGGGCATCCACAAAATGAGAATTTGCTGTAAAAACCACTGGCCAGTATTTCTCATGGGTGACAGCTTCACAAACCTGGCCATGTTCCTAGGAGATCCTAGAGAGTAATTATAACGAGCAGGGACCCTAAACGTTGAAAGGGGTTGTTGTAATTTGTCCCATAGAAATGGAGTTCCGTAAATGTCCGTATAAGTGCAATTAAAAGATGGCATGCATGAAAAACCCAGTTAAAACTAAACCATTTTACACACATGAATATTCAGCCTTTATATGCAGATGCAAATTGAATCCGGGATGTTGCCGGACCAGAGAGTCCTGGAGCAGAGAAGTCTGACCAGTATAATACTGCATGCACTCAGTAGACACACACTAAGGCCTGAACCTACACTCTGATCCACATGGGTGAAACCATACATGAGAGAGCTGCACGAATTCCCAAAATTCAATGAGAGGCCAAACAGAGCCTCTTTCAGCCCTTTTTAAACTGAGCTATTTAATTCCTCTGGAGGCGACACGGGCAAGAATCTAAGAATGCCAGAAATTCCCAGGTTCCTATCCGCAGGCAACAAAAGCCATCTCTCCCTAGGAAGAGCTAGTACCTCACTAACAGCAAGTGTACAAAGCACACCACAGTCCTCAGAGAGGCTGATGTTCAGCATGTGAAGAAAACACTGTAAAAACCTACAGCTACACTACAGCTCACCTAACAGCAAACACTGATCTGTGGGGTACAAACACTTCCCTGCCGCGTTTCCCCCACACAGACATCGGCGACAGAGCACGACCCACAGGCAGCTTATTTTTCTTTTTTAAAAGAACCAGTGAGGTCTGGGTAAAGAGCTAGTTAGAGCAAGGGCACTGCTTGCAGCACGGCAGGAGACGTGTCATTGATGTGGTCGATAGTGGTTTGCTACGCCATCGAATATTTATCTATTTCTCAATAACAGCCTCACCCCGCACTGAGGTAGGAACGCGAGCAACGTCGGTGACGACAGAGGATCAAAAGAGTCACAAAAGGGTTCTGCGTTTTGAACACGCCTCCCTCCCCACACCAAAGTCAGAAACTATTCCAAGTCCTCTTTGATCGGATTCTCTAAGGTTTCTAATTTAAAGCCGCCTTTTAATGCCTTGTCTAAATATCAGATGCAGTCATGCGGGGCTGTTAACAGCAGCTCCTGCTGAGCGAAGAGTAGATGTCTGTGATAGTGTCATTTGTTTCCATCTCTGCAACACGTTTACTGTGGAAAGCTGGAGAAAAGAATCTAATAGGACACCATGCCTGCTGCATCTAGCTTACATCTATTGCTTCTAGCACAAAATCTGCTCTCTTCAGCCTTCGTCAGGCAGATTTAAAGGGCCCCTTTGATATTTAAAGCAATTCCCAGAGGATGATAATCAGATTATTAAAGCCATGGGAAGTCTCTGGGAAAAAACATGAATTTTATTATTTCATTTCTGAGAAAATAGCCACTCTTAAAAAAAATAAAAAATAAAAAAAACCTCACCACATTGTACCTCCACCACAATTCAAATGATCCAAAACAAAGATGCCATGTGTTTTTTGTTAAAGACACAAAGTACATCAAAGCAATCTTTATGGTCTATTTTCATCCAAGAAGGGACTGAGTTAGTCAGTCTGTCTTTTGCAGTGGGCTTGGCAAAGACACTGGTTAAAAGACAGGGCCAAGATATTATGAATTTGGGGACGTATTACTCAACAGGGTCTTAAACTGCTACAAAGTCCAAGGGAAAAGAATACAGTGAAATGAAGTCACATATCTAGTGAGCCATGCCATGTAGCAACAGCTCAGAAAATAAACCTGCAGCAACCAAGAGGATACAAAGGGACTTAACTGAAAAAACGTTCCATGAACAAACGGCATTATCCTTAACTGTTCATAATGGAGGATTCAGTCTGGAACCCAAATGAGCCTACCCGAGAGGAACAAGACCATTACTTCTTCAGTACCTATCCCCTGTTCATAAAGAAGAGTATTTAAAAAGCCTGTAACTCCAAAACCATTGAAGAAATAGTTATGGTTTGTTCTCAGCACACTACATAGCGGACACCGCTTTCCTCAATGTAGAAAGACTGCAAAAAAAATCTTTCCCGAAGATTCTCGTGAAGTCCTTTTAGGTAATTTCAACGTGCATTTAAAAATAACTTGTGAGTAAGCACAGTTTAGGCATACGGAGGGCTGTCAAGTGATTAATCACAATTAAGTTTTTAATCACACTGTTAAATGATAGAATACCATTTATTTCAAATGTCTTGGGTGTTTGCTTCATTTTCAAATATATTGATTTATAGACTCAGACTTGAAGGTCAGAAGGGACCATTATGATCATCTAGTCTGACCCCCTGCACAGTGCAGGCCACAGAATCTCACCCACCCCCTTCTAGAATAATCCTCTCACCTGTATCTCAGATATTGAAGCCTTCAAAAACTTTGAAGACCCCAAGATGCAGAGAATCCTCCAGCTGTGATCTGTACCCCATGCTACAGAGGAAGGCGAAAAACCTCCAGGGCCTCTGCCAATCTACCCTGGAGGAAAATTCCTTCCCAACCCCAAATATGGCGATCAGCTAAACCCTGAGCATGTGGGCAAGACTCACCAGCCAGACACCCAGAAAGTTCTCTATAGTAACTCCTATCATCCCTCCACTGACCTATTTACCACTGATAATGAATGGTCAATTAGTTACCAAGATCATGTTATCTCATCAAACCATCCCCTTCATAAACCCATCTAGTTTAATCTTGAAGCCAGATAGATCTTTTGCCCCCACTACTTCCCTTGGAAGGCCATTCCAGAACCTCGCTCCTCTAATGGTTAGAAACCTTCGATTTCAATGACAACAGAATAAAAAGTCTATACAGTGATCACTTTATACATATTTCTGATTACAAATGTCTGCCCTATTAAAAAAACCTTGAAACTTGTATTTTCAATTCACCTTGTGCAAGTCTGATTTCTATCATGAAAGATGAACTTACAAATGTGGAATTATGTACCACAAAACCCCCAAACAAACGAACAAATGCTGCATTCAAAAATAAAACAATGTAAAACTTTTGAATTTAAAGTATACTCTGTCCTACTTCTTGTTCAGCCACTCAGCCAAACAAGTTTGGTTACATCTGCAGAAGACAATGCTGCCCACTTCTTGTTTACTATGTCACCTGAAAGTGAGACCAGGTGTTCGCATTATGGATGTGAATGGTTAACAAGTACACTTCACCACCAATTCCAGTTAACTAGTGGGGCTAGAGCAGCTCCCCGCCCACAGCTGGTAAGGGGCTACGCCAGCCCCCTTGGGTCCGTGCAGAAAGGGGGCAGGGTTCCACTTCCAAATCACAGCCACGCTTTCTTGGACAGAGGCGGGGTAAGACGGCCCTGTTCACCTGCTGCATACCTCTTTGTCCTAAGGTGAGTCAAGTTGCAAATCTCACTGACAATAAACAGAGTTTCTCAGGAAGCAGCAATGAAAAAAAAAATCAGTTAATGCATGTTAATGATGGGGCGGGGGGATGGGTTCGTTTGCAGGACTGCTGTGCTTGAGAAAACTGGTCAATTTCACTAGGGCTCGAGTCAGATGAAGGGGCTGCCAAGGTCAAAATCAGAGCAGGCCTCTCCTCACACAAGGAAGAGGGAAACCATTAGGTCCTGGAACGTGCCGCAGTTCCATGGCATCAATGGCCAGGCAAAGACCCCGCCTGGGTTAGAGGAGCAGTGGGGCAGAAGCAGCTTAGCTGAACCCATCCATACTGCCCCCTCTGGTAGGCTCTGGCATGAGGGGTGGTGGCCCGGGAAAACATGTGACTGGATTGCTGCTCTCTCTGCCTATCCCCGATTGTTTGAATTACCCCCTGGGAACAAAGGCAACCTGAAACTCTAGGTTCAGGGAGGGAGGAGCGTTAGGAAAAAGACAAGGCCACCTGTGTCCCTTTAATTCCTCCTGGACTTTGCACTGTACATGGCAGGGCTGGATTTCCAGGCTGCCTTATGATTTAGGTTCCCGAACAGGAGAGGACTGTGGGGTGCAATTTATCTTCATCGACAGATCCTAGAACCCACCTTCTGATCAAGAAACCAAAGAGCTCAATTGTCGGTAGACCGGAAACATCTCCGGGCCTTGGCCAGCTACTGTGAACACAGAGCACGCAAGCACCTGCCCCAAAGCGCTTCCAAGCACACGCAGGATGGGGCGACAGAAGCAAGCGAGCAATGGAAAGATCCAGCACGTCATTCTAGTTCATCTCTCCTGCAAAGCGGCCGCAGAGCCTTTTCCGCTACCCTCGCAGAGAGAGGGAAGAGACCAGAAAGCAAGCCTGGCTCCCTTGTGGAACACTGCGCTGAATTCATCAAGCGTGGCCAAAGGAGAACGACAGAGAACGCAACTCCTCAAACTGAAAGGCTGCTCTCAGGACAGAGCTCACTCCTGCCAGGGGATTAACTGGCTCAGAGTTTTAAAAAGCAAAATGGGGGGGGGGGGGATGGAGTTTACTAATTAAATTAAAAACTCAAGCACTGAAGCATGAGACAAGACCATGAATACGATGAAACGCCTCTTCGAAAGGTATATGTTGTAGCACCTCAAACTGCTTCGGTGAGGAGTTTATGGTACATGATGGTACACCTCATAGATCCTCAGCGTCGCTGCAAACCAGACACGCATCGCCAGAGCTCCCGGAGAGTTTAAACAATCTGGAAATGTCTAAATCCATCATGGAGTTTGGAGCCTGCCTTATTTTTCAGAGGACCAGAGAAGAACTACTCTCCTTCCTCCAACTCCTTGGCTGCTCTCCTTAACCGCGGGGCTTAACCGCTAAAATAGGCCCATAAATAACAGGTTTTGAACACTGTTGATCAAAGTGTATTTAAAAACACACGGCATCACTCTGCAAAGTACGGAGGCTTTTATCAATCTCCAGCCTTTTCATTTGCTGACCATTTATAGTAAGTACCACAGGGGCACCTGTCACTGCTGCTATTAGTTAAGGTCTGTTACTGTTTCCATTAGAAGCCCTGGTTTTCAGAGCTTTATAGCTAAGGTTGTTTATTTTAGCTGGCTGTAAATTCAAGTGCACACTTTTCATTTCAGATACAGTTTCTTCTTGGAACTCTTTAAATATCAGCAGTGCTGGAATTTTTGGGGGAGGCTTGGTATTGCTTCAGTGCAAAATTCCCTGCAGAAAATAATAATAATAAAAAAACCCTGTATGGCAGATACACATCTTCAGATGCTAATTTTAAGACTCTGCTGCAGTTCCTGATTTAGGCAGGACTCCCAATAAAGTAAATGGGTGTTTTAGGCCAACTAATGAACACTGATGAGGGCTGTCATGCAATTAAAAAAAAAATAATAATGATATATTGCTCTATTAACCGCACTGTTAAACAATAACAGAATACCATTTATTTAAATTTTTTGGATCTTGTCTACATTTTCAAGTATATTTATTTCAATTACAACACAGAATATGACTGTACAGTGCTCACTCATTTCTGACTAAAAATACTCGCACTATAAAAATGATTATAGCATTTTTCAATGCACCCAAGATAAGTATTGTAGTGCAATCTTTTTATCATGAAAGTTGAACTTATAACATGTAGAATCATATACAAATACAATTGCATTAAAAATAAAACAATGTAAGACTTTAGACAATTCCACTCAGTCCTACTTCTTGTTCAGCTGGTCACTCAAACAAGTTTGGTTACAGTTTGCAGGAGATGCTGCTGCCTGCTTTTTATTTACAATGTCACCTGATGTTCTCTCATGGCACTGTTGCAGCTAGCGTTGCAAGGTATGTGCCAGATATACTAAAGATTCATGTGTCCCTTCAAGCTTCAACCACCATTCCCGAGGGCATGCATCCATGGCAATGACAGTTTCTGCTTGACGACTATCCAAATAAAGCGGACCAACGTATGTTCGTTATCATCATATGAGTCAGATGCCACCAGCATATGGTTGATTTTCTTTTTTTGGCGGTTTGGGTTTTGCAGTTTTCGCATCAGAGTGTTGTTCTTTTAAGACTTCCGAAAGTATGCGTCACATCTCCTTCCTCTAAGATTCTGGAAGGCGAGTCAGGTTCTTAAAACTTGAGTCAAGTGCTGTAGTTATCTTTAGAAATCTCACCTTGGTACTACTTTGTATTTCATCAAATCTGCAGTGAAAGCGATTTTAAACATGTGTTGGGGTCATCAGCCGAGATTGCTAGAACATGAACTATATGACAGAACGTGGGTAAAAGAACAGGAGTTCAATCACCACCAAGAAACTCAGTCACAAATTTAGTTAACATATTTTTTAAATGTGCACCATCAGCGTTGAAGTATGCCCTCTGGAATGGTAGCCAAAGCAAGAAGGGGCATACAAATGCTTAACATACCTGGCATGTAGCAATACCAGCTACAAACATACCATGCAAATGCCTGTTCTCACTTTCAGGTGACATTATAAATAAGATGCAGGCAGCATTATCTCCCATAAATGTAAACCAATTTGTTTCTCTAAGCAATTGGCTGAACAAGAAGTAGGACTGAGTAGATGCATAGGTTCTAAAGTTTTACGGTTTTGTTTTTGGATGCAGTATTGTAACAAAAAACAATTACATTTGTAAATTGCACTATCACAGTAAAGATACTGCACTACAGTACTTGTATGAGGGACTATTTCCTGTGTCATTTTTACAAAGCAAATATTTGTAATGAAAAGAATATGAAGTGAGCACTATACACCTTAGTATTCTGTGTTGTAATTGAAATCAATATATTTGAAAATGTAGAAAAATATCCAAAAATATTACATTTCAATTGATACACTGTTAAAAATAGAGTGAGTAAAACTGTGATTAATTGCAATGAATATTTTTAACTGTAATTTAATTTTTCTGAGTTAATATCCTGAGTTAATTGTGATTAATCAACAGCCCTCGTATTAACCTAATATTAAAGTAACCTATTCTTCGCTGAAGCAAACAAACGTTACAATATGAACAGATGAGCAACCATCCTGTTAAAATGACAGGCTCATTAGCAAAACAGTTATCAATGATCTCTGGTTTTCTCTAGGTGCTTAATGCATAAAACGTGTCAAGGTTCTCATCGATTTTGGTGGCCCAACTTGACCATTTTCGAGGATAGGGTCCCATCTATTTGCTAGTCACTTATGTAGTCTTGGCCTAATACATGTATATGGGCATGAAAAGGGTGATTAAAACTGCAGTTATGCCGCCAACATAAGCAAAAGTAACATCGGCCAATCCAAATATTTTCTACACGATTGCTAAAAAAATAAACAGAAATTTTGTAAATAACAGAGGTTCACCACACTTTTTTCTTGCTGACATGTTCTAAAATTCTATATCGATTTATGTTACTGTATATAAACTGAACTCGATTGCAAAAATTTTGGTCATCAATGGGAAACCATGAGCTCTCTCAGCTGGCATACCTAGCAAGTCGAAAAATATTGTCTGTGGTACCAGCAGTACCCCCAGAGCATCAATCTCCGCGGCAGTGAATGCAAGCCCTGAGGTAATACCTAGCTCTTACCCAGCACTTCTGTAGCTCAAAGTATTTTACAATGGAGATCAGTATTATCACCACCCTTTTACAAATGGGCAAACTGAGGCACAGGGAGGTGGTGTCTTGCCCAGGTCACCCATCAAGCCAGTGGCAGAGCGGGGAGCAGAACCCAGATCACCGCAGGAAGAAGCAGAAGAGCCAAATGACCAGAGCCATGCTGAGAAACGTGATAACTGAATATTTTTCTGCTTAGTTGGCACTAAGATGCATCTGAAGCCTCTTACCTCTTGGCTTACTTATGACTAGTGCCACATTAACTTCCTTGAGCAAAGCAGCAGCAGGTGTTAGAAATGCAAATTTTAGCTCCAGAAATGTAGCTCTACACAGAAGCCAGTTTGTGTGTTGTCAGGAGTGCTTCTCATCAGCGAGAGCTTCCAAAACCAACACTCTCCACAAACCAAGAAATTCAGAAGTTAGAATGGACTCTTCAGTTTTAGCTTATCCTCTACATCTGCAAAATGCAGTGCATAAGCCATGCAGTATTTTCCATTATTTTGGAGCCCTGCAGAATCCAGCCCTATAGAGCAAGTCAAGAATAACCAAAGGGAAACATAACGAGGCCAGTGTCCCTTTGCACAGTAAAACAAATCTAAAAAAACCCCCAGCAGCCTGAAGTCTTTCCCTATTCCAAGAAACAGCTTCCAGCCTATGAGATACTAGGATCAGCATCAAATTTCATCCTCACACTTTTTGCTGGAGGCCTCCTGGGTGGTCCAGCGGAGGCGAGTGGGGGCACTCTGACCAGAATGAAATAAAGCTTGCTTCCCAGCTATTTGCTTGAGTTGAATAGGCATCTCGGAGGGGCCCCCTCTCCCCCATCATGCTCCCATGGGGTGGTCAGGAGAAACACTGAACTTGCCTCTCCCTTTTTACAAAGGAAGCACTCTCTGTAAGGGCTACAGAACTCTCGAACATGCTTGATCCAACACAGCCTGAATCTGGTGACCTTCTGGGCATGCTGCAAGAGACCTCCATGTAGCAGAGATTTGGGAGGGGGCTGACAGCACGCTTCTCACAACGATGGGGAAGAGATGTTTTTTAGGTTTCTTGCTGAGTTCCTGCTCAAAATTATTCATTTTCCATTAGCACTGGCATTTTATTGTATTAGAAATGACGCAACCTGGAATCCAAAGCCTTGACATTTGTATCATTTAAATTTAAATAAACCAAACGGATGTTACCAAAAAGGTCCCAAAAAGTTTTACAGCCATCTATCGAGCCTTCAAACTCAGCATTCACTTCTTTTGTAATCGACTCCATAATCCTACTATTTCTTTAGCTGTCTACAGATTATTCCAGGGAAAATAAGGTAGAGAAGACTAAAACTTGCAAAGCAAAAAGCAAAGTCGAACAAAAACCTTTTATGCTCAATTTCATAAGTAATGAAAAAAGGACAGAACTCCCATTTTCCCCCCTTTGCAGGTCGGCTTTTTTTTTTTCGTTTTTTTTTTTTAATTACCAAATTATTTAATCAACTGTTTTTTGTTTGTAAGACTCTTGAGGATATTTTATCAGACAAAAACATGTTCACATAATTAACTCAAATGCATACACATTGAGTGTGATGGCAAGAACAATTTTTATTTACTCTAGTTTGTAATCTGCTAAAAAAGTAATTGTGTAGAAACAAATTTCACAAAGCTCAACACTTGGAAATTAGAATCCTGTCTTGTCTCCTGCACATCTGTCTTTATTAAACTTTTTCTTCCAAGCTCTGAGAACAGACAGTGCTCTGTATTAAAGCTGTCAAATATCTCCATTAAAATAAAAAATGGAAAGGGAGACCTTGATCCAGAAAAATGAAAACAACTTAAGATAGTAAAGGAAAAAATAGCAGGGGAAAGAAAACAGAAGATGCTGTTGCCATAGCAGCTGTCTTTGATAAAAATCACACATAAAAAGGAAGGGAGTTACCCCAACAATAATTAGCCTCCTTAATTTTGGAAAAACAAGAGAGCCTAAACTGAAACACAATTTACAATGTAATTACTTACATTAAAGAAAGAGCTGCAGTGCTCTAAAAACAGGGCAATGTCTGGCTTGGAACTAATCTTTTCTTTTCAACATAGCGAGGACATTTTCTGTGCAAGTTAACACAGAAATGGTGAAATGCGATGGTGTTTGTCTCAATCACAACATCTAAAATCGGAGACCAGTGGCCAAAATGTTTATTCCTCCCCAGTACAATTACTTCTGCGTTAACCCTACATTTCTTATTCAGACACAGTCTCCCTGTTGCTCACCCTGCCTCAGGAATCTTCAACATCTTGACTGTTTTCTTGTAGTATCCCTTGTGTTTATTATAAAGGTAGGATTCGTGCGACCGAGCGTACTCTGTGCTAAGGAAGAAGGGTGGGAAGATCTGAGGACTACCTGAGTGTTTATTCCCATTTTAGGCATCACCCCAGCCCCAACCGGAGCTGCCACCATCTGCGTGAGGAGCACTTCATGCCCAACGAGGACCCAGGCTATATTTTCTTTTAGTTAATGCTCTTCTTGGACTCATATTATCACTATATAGTAAAAATATCTCTCTTTATAGAAGTCTTATCTTTCGGGGTTGTTGTTTTTTGCCTGGGGAGGGAGGAATGGGCATTCAGTGAAATGGAAAGGTAGGAAATCCAAAACCGATCGAAGATCATGGGTTTTTCCCCCACACACAACATGCAATTAGACTGCGGAACTCATTGCCACAGGATGTTACCGAACAAGATTCTAAGAGGGAATGGACATTTTTATGGATCACAAGAACACCCACAATTATGTCAGTTAACTCCTAAATAAATGGCACGGAGCCACTCCCACCTTGCACAGGGGCCCACAGAAGCTGCTGAGTAGGCCTCCAAGCTCAGACTTTCTGTAGCACCGTGTGCTGACACCCCCCTTCCGTGACATGAGCTTTGGGCTTCCCTAGCACTGGCCCCCTGTCCTCCAAGGGTGTTTCCTAGTGTAGGGGCAGATGGCTGGCTGGAGGAAGAGATGGCTCTTATGGAGCACCTCTGCTGGGACAGACCTGGGAGGGGAGGAGCAAGGAGCAGACAGGTTTTAAGTGGGAGGAGGAAGGAGGGAACCGTTGGGTCACATATGCAGGAAGGGAGGGAAAGAGAAAAAAAAAGCCAGTAGTTGAAGCCCAGATCCATTATTTGGGTAGGAATCCTTCGAGACCATCCCTGCGAGAAGGGTCATGACTATCATTTAAACATACAGGTCCCTACATTTATTCTGCCTTTCTTGATTGGCAACTGGGAGAGACTCTGTGTGAAGGTGAGCTTCCGGTTTTCCTTTCTAGAAGGGTACACAGATCCTTCCATCGTCTCTGAGAAGCGGGTCACGCCACGTGAAAGCCAACTTCCAGCCCTTGTCGTGTTGCCGAAGGCACATAACGGAGCACTGGAAAAGGTGCAAGGCATGCATGCAGAACGGGTTCTGCTTCTAAACAAAAATCATCATAACTCTTGGAACAAACGGACTTAGTCACCAAGTCCAAAGGTTCAGATACATGCGGGAAGTGATGCCAAAAGCTCCCATAAAAGTGTTTAATTCTGGAAATACTTTCTCTTCAAACACAGAAAGCCATCAATAGACTTGAACTTATGTAACAGCAGGAAACCTTACGCTATTCTAATGCCATTTCCAAGTTGGAGAGAGTGCTTTTGAAGAGAGCTCTCAGAAGATGTGGAACTGTATGAACCCCGAGCATCTTTCTCTACTGCCAGATCTGTACATACCGGGTAGAAGCACAGCAGGTGTAATATTGATTGGAAATTCTACACCCAATGCATACATTCCCCCCCCCCCCCCCCCCCAATAGTTCAGTCTCCAACTGGGTCTCAAATACAAGAATTTTCCATGTTAAATTACACATCTCACACCTGATTTTTTTTTTTTTGCTTGTGCACTAATTAAAATGTCTCGACTCTGCAGATCATAGTTTACTACAACTTCCAAATTATGTTCCTTCGACTTATCTGCCTCCGTTTCCCCAAACAGTCAAAGGGGAAAATGTTCCCATGCAGTTTAAAAATCTATAGCCCCCACCATTAGCTGGCTGTTGAATCTATACCAACGGTGGGAATTGACATTACCAAGTACAGCAGAAATCGGGCAGCATACCTTGAAGAGCAGGCGATCCTATTTTTCACCGAGTTTGGCAAGACCTCATGCAGACCACACCTCAGATTGAGTGAATCAAGGCAGAGAGCTAATTTCAAGCGATTATCTCCAGAACTAGAAAGGCTGGCAGCTAATTAACACTTGGTTTGGGAGTCTCTGGGCCTGTCTACATTGAAATTAGATGTGGGCCAGCTGACTCCAGCTTGTAGGGCTCAGGCTAAGGGAACCCTGACAGGTCCTAGAGCCCTGAGCACAAATGTCTACACCTCAATCAGCCCCTTAGATCTGAGCCCTGTGAGCCCGCGTTAGCTGCCACAAGCCAGACCTGGGATTTTAATGGCAAAGCAGACATGTATGTGGGCTGCAGGAAGGGGAGCACACACTTACAGAAACAGGATTAACAGACACATTTCACAGAAGCAATGAAACGTTCACACCCTCGGCGCCTACTTCTCAAAAGCAACAAATACTTCCTAGCTGTTTCAAAAAAGGTGTTTCGATGGGCCTCCAATTCTCTCGCTGGGCTTCAAGAAGTATCTTCTATTTATCAGAGGGCAGAAAGATTAACCCAACAGCGAGGGGGCATATTTATTTTTTTAGTGCAAATTTAGAGAGAGGAAAAAAAAGAATCAGCTTACCCATCTAACGATTTGCTCCATTATTTCCGCTAAATAGGAGCTGGGTTTTAAGAAAAGCTGGGGTCTATGCAACACTAGCATATGACAGGAGACCCCATTCCTGGAAAGACATCACATACTATGCATAAAATTGACATAACGGTATGGTTGGAGCCGCGCTGGTCCCGGGATACTAGGGAGACCATGAGGGAGGCGACAGCTTTTACTGAATCAATTTCTGCTGGTGAGAAAGAAGCTTTTGAGCTACTCGGCGCTCTTTATGCGTGGGCTCAAGCCTTTGCAGGGTTGGAGTCCTCATCATGTCTTCTCTGTTTCCCCAAACCTTTCCCGTCCCTGTCCACATTTTCATCCCCTCCAACCATTTCTTACCGATTTGTATTCGTAATACAGTTTATCAAATTCATGGCCGCCAATCGTGACTTCTGGGATGTAGAGAGGGACCGTTGTAAGGTTCACCACTTGATGTTTGTCCTGCACACTAAAGAAAGAATAAAAACACAGTTATGTACACCCTTGGAAATAATTCAATCAACTTGGAAATTCAGAGATGTCGGAAGACTGAAATGGGTTAATAATCTGGATACAGAGGACAAGAAAAATCATTAATTCTGGCAATGCAAATACAAAAAATGGATTTTTAGACTTAGGATTCTCTTTTGGTAATACTAATACGAATGCATGAACAGCCTACTTCTCACACCTTTCCCTACCCGATTTCAGTCTGGCCCTTTTCCCATTTGGCCTTCATTTGAAAGGAAGGCTAATTCTTCTAATAGTAGCTCTATAGTCACTGGAAGTCTGATGTGTCAGGAAGCTACAGCTACTTGCTCCCATGAAACATTTCAATTTTGTAACTCAGTAATAGATATAAATAAAACAGATGGAATTTTTGTACTCCATTAGTGTTTTGCAAACCGTGTTCATGCGCTAGCATTTCATTTCCAGGGAAGGATGCTCTTCTCATCAATATTCATCTCTATTTCCCTCTTTAGCGAAATGAGCAAATCATGCCTCTGTCGCGGATAAAATTTGAGCTTCATATTGTTTCTTTTGGTAATCCAGTTTACTTCAATTATGTAGATCAAGTTGAGCCCAGCTAATGAAACCAGTAAATAGAGCTCTTACGCGTGTTTTCTCCTAAATGTATTCAAAATCATTTAATACATTCTCACTTCTTAAGGTCTCAAGAACAGGTGAAGAAATAGGTCTTCTCTTCCATTACGAGGCCATAAACATGTAGTGTCTAAATTCTAGTACTTGTTCAGTAACAGTTTATATGAAAAGATTTTAAATGCACCTGGCAACATGTCAGTGATCCATGTGAGCAAATATTCAACAGAAGGGACAGAAACAGCCACACAACACCTGCTTTAATTACTGGTAGTCTCCAAACCCCTTAACGAGTGGGATCTGAGGCTAAGATATGAGCAACACGGCCAATGTGTAGAGGGTGTTGCTACCATTCTTCACAGCAAGACTCAGAGCCCTGTGTGGTGCTACAGTGTTCCTTAGGAAAAACAACCACCAATGGTCTGGTGGTTTATAGACTAACAAAACAGGTAGCTGGGATCATGAGATTTTGTGGGCATAGCCCACTTCTCTGGTCATCTGTGCCCATCAAAGCTCATGATCCCATCTACCTGTTTTGTTAGTCTATAAAGTGCTACCAGACCATTTGTTGTTGTTTTTTCTGTAACAGACTAACTCGGCTACCCCCTGAAGCTAGTGTTCCTTAGGTTAGCTCAAATGAGGTGAGCTAATTCTTCCCTTGCCATAACATCTTGTGGAGAAAGACTGGAGGTCGTGGGAAAGAGAAAACAACCAGAGGGGAAAGCAGAATTACAATGGCCAAGCACAGCAGTTATGTTTCTGCATGATCCACAACCTCAATTGCCCAATGGGGATGGATTGCACCTCGTATTCACAACCTAAACACCCCTGTCCTAATCTTGGTGCAAAACATGCCTTGTGAGGTCCCATTCGAAAACTAACTGCTCACTGGTCAATAATTTGATGAAAGGTGGGTAGCAACATTATATACAATGTTATGAGTTCTCCCTGAATGACGGTGGTAGCACAAAGACAAACCAATGAAACTTCAGTCACACAGGTCTTAAAGAAATTTGTGTTTATCTCAATTTACACATAAATTGTAAACACGGTCCTCAGGTAGCGCTAGGCAGAAGACAAGGCACATCTGCATTTCAGCAAACAGGTGAGAAGAAAGACTACAACCAGACACCACACCACTGCTTTTACTGTTTGAATGAATTGTAACTAAGCATAGCACAATGTATTTCAAAGGGTGGCTACTAGAAAAGTGAGGGGCAAAATGCCACAACTTTTCTCCCGATGCCCTCTCTTTTTACACCAAAGACGGCCAAAACAAAATTATCGGTTGGAATTTGGGAGCAGACGAGACTGGACTTCAACCTGAACCAAGTTTGGGAAGTTTAGAAAGCATTTTCATCTCGATTTTCTTGTAACCTATTCTGATTGTAATCCTTTTACTGGTACTCACTTAAAATCTCTTTATAGCTCAACTAGAAGATTGATCTGGCGCTGCTCCGGTTATTTGTTGTTTGGATAATACAATGAAAACGTCCCTGCTCCATATAAATCATTGCTGTAGGGTGGGACTGGGGGGAGGGTTCAGTAGCAGTTCAGTAGTAGTTCTGGGGAAAAGGACCATCCCAGCCATCTCTCACCAGAGCAGCTTGGGGCCAGGTGAGAAGCGCCGCTCCACGGCGGCTGCAGGCACAGCTAAGGGAGGGGCGCAAGTCCTCCAGCTGGGGCAGGTCCAGAAGTTACTGACTTTTGGGCAGAGTTGGTTTGGCTTTTGGAATGTCCTATCTCAAAAAATTTACTATGCCCAGAAAATGGAGAGTGCATCTTGGGGATACAGAAAACACCACTGGTTTGAGTGCTATCTATATCCATACTTTGTCATGCTTTTCAATACGTGCTCCAGGGGATTCAAAAGTTGTGAAGTTGAAACCATTGTAAGACATGTATTGTATTAATGTCATAAAAATAAATTCACATTGTACAGTACCCTCTTACCAGATTCCTATGTCACATTGCATCGTAAGAGATATATCAAACATTTGCCAAATAGACAAGTGAACCCCAAAGAGAACAAAAAAATAAAATGTTAGGTGTTAGATTCATGCTTATCTCCCCAAAATTCCTATCTGCAACGTTAACCCTCAGCATTACATGCAACACATAGGAACAGCATTTCAGCTGGAAACATGCTTTTCAAGTGGAGGGTGTCCCTTTATCAGAATCTGCATGGGAACATTCAGAGACCCTGGCTGTGCCATTCGTGATTTTGTTGCAGCTCAGCTGTGATCAGTCTGGAGATAAGCAGCAACCCCCACAAAAAGGGACACTCTGTGGAAACACTCAGCACACTCAAAATCCCTAACATTGATCTGAAGCACTTCAGAAGCTGCTAGAACAGCCCAAGTATTTTGATGAAAAAGGTTATGCACAGATGAACAGTGCCCCCTCTGTGAAATCTGAGGAACACACAGCAGTGACGGCATCGCAACAGACAACGAATTCGCATTTCAGTGGTACACACCGAGACACAAACACAGCCGTGCTTCTGATTTTTCGGGAGCGTCCTTTTGCTAGCATCCGAAGGAGCAAACATGGTGCAGAAAAGGGTGACTCAGTTACAGTGATTCCAGTTAACCATTTGCATTACAGCAGTGCTCCCAGAGCTCAAATCAGAGCCCAGATGTGCTCCATGGTATTTAGAACACAGGCGAACACGGTCCCTACCCCACGAGTTAGCTAATTCATAACCCAATACCACCCCAACTGGTTGGCAAGTTAAGATGTAAACCTACTTGCCGCTCTCTTACAGATAATTCAGTGTGGTTTTAATGTTCTCTAGCAACCTCAATGTCATTCCAAGATCAGAAAATGAAAAGAAATGGACAGAAAAAGTAGAAAGAAGCAATTAAAAAAAAATAAAAATAAACGCCAATCTGGCAGAGTTAGGATGAAATAAGGTCAAAGAAATTCTCTGACTGCTGAAAAGCGGTGTTTCATACTAGTGGCTAGAAAACAGTGGTTATCCCTTAATCAGAGATCTTTTTTCCCTTCCAATTTTGTATATGTGGGCAAGAGAGGACTGTTTTTTTTGAGAACAGGGTTGGGGGTTTCTAACCCTACCTGCAGACTGGTGAAAACCAGAGGAGCTCTGGGTGTAACAAAGCAGGCAGATTTCCAAAGCCAGGACCATCCCCAAGTTACAAGCCAGGTAAGTTTAGTGCAAGTCACAGCCTAGTCACGGGCAACAAAAATACACAGCCTGCGACCTGTCTGAGACTTGTACTATAGACCCTTAATCAGTAGGGACTAATGGGATGTAACGTACCTACTGAAGCATTTGTCACTATGACGCTGGGTGGATATGCATGGGCCATATTCAGCATTTCCTAGCGGTCTGCAGCTGGCCCGCCCCACGCAGGAGCCCTCAAACAAAAGAAAGCTAGTTGCCTCCAACATCACTCAGCTGGCAGCACAAACGTTTGCGAGGAGACGATAAATTGGCATTGCAAACAGGAAGTGCCACACTCTCCATGCAGCTGTAGTCACAACGTATACCGGAGTGACGGAAACAGGCAGTCTTTAGAGACACCGGCTGAGGGAGTGATACTCCTTTGTCTGCCCCAGCTTGGGCTAGCGCCGCGTGCTCTAGAAGGAGCTAGGCATTAGCTCCATTCAGAAGCTGCAGTGAGCGTGGAATCCAGCAGCCCACGTGTTAAATGAGGATGTCACTGTGAGCCCACAGCATGGGGAGAGCACTTCAGGCCCACTGATTTCTGGCATTTCAAGGTGTTAGCGCTGCCCTAAGTGGCCTGGGAGCCGCCCGCTTGAGAAACAAACGGTCTGAGTTTCAGGCCCCCCTGCATTTAAGTTAATGGCAGGGAGCCGAGAACAGGCATCTCTCAAGTTACATCCAAGGCTCATGCTGCTGTACACAAAAGGGAATGAATTCGGAGGGACTGATCATGAGGCGTAATTATA